>NC_138548.1:103862163-104462163 GCF_964273705.1 Natrix helvetica | reverse complement strand
TCTTGCCTAAATGTAGAACCTTACTTTTTTTCACCATTGAATTTCATTTTGTTAGATAGTGCCCAGTGTTCAAATTTGTTTGTTTGTTTGTTTTATTGGATTTATATGCCTCCCTTCTTCCAAAGGACTCAGGGTGGCGTACAGCATTAAAAAACACATATTACAAAAGTTAAAAGGAAATTAGAAACAATCCAAAAAACAAACCCCATTAATATAACACTAACGTAAAAAAATTAGATAAAATTAACAGGCCAGACCGGCTTGCTGGAAAAACCAACTTTTTAGGGCACGTCGGAGGGACCGGAGGTCAGGGATTATGTGAAACTCCAGGGGCGGCTCATTCCAGAGGGAAGTCACTCCCACAGAGAAGGCTCTCCCCCTGGGGGTCGCTAGCTGACACTGTTTGGCCGATGGCACCCTGAGGAGGCCAACTCTGTGGGATCACACTGGACGGTAGGAGGCTACTGTTGGCAATAGGTGGTCTCGAGGTACCCTCGGGCTAAGCCATGGAGCACTTTAAAGGTCATAATTAGTACCTTGAATCGCACACGGAAAACAACCGACAACCAGTGCAGATCGCCTAAAAGGGGTGTAACATGGGAGCACCTAGGTACACCCATGATAACCTGCGCGGTCACATTCTGGACCAGCTGAAGCCTCCAGGTGCTCTTCAAGGGCAGCCCCATGTAGAGAGTGTTGCAGTAGTCCAGGCGAGAAAGGATGAGGGCATGAGCATCCCGATCCAGGAAGGGGCGCAACTGATATACCAGGTGAACCTGGTAAAAGGCCCCCTGGTCCAGGCTGTCAGGTGATCTTCGAAACTAAGCCAAGTATCCAGGAGGACTCCCAGATTGCGGGTCCTCTCTGAGGGGGCTAAAATTTCTCCCCCTATCATCAAAGATGGAACAAGATGCACAAATCGGGATGACGGAAACCACAGCGACTCAGTCTTGGAGGGATTGAGCTTGAGCCTGTTCCTCCCCATACAGATCCGCACAGCCTCCAGGCATCAGGACATCACGACGAGGGCATCGTTTAGGTGGTTTGGGGTAGAGATGAAAAGTTGGGTATCATCACCATATTGATGATACCGTACCCCAAAACCACAGATGATCTCACCCAGCAGTTTCATATATATGTTGAACAGGAGGGGTGAGAGAACCGACCCCTGGGGCACCCCACAAGTGACATGCCTCGGGGTCGATCCCTCCCCTCCAGTCAGCACAAACTGCGACCAATCCGACAGGTAGGAGGAAAACCACCGTAAAACGGTGCCCTCCACTCCCAAGCCCCCGAGCCGTCGCAGTAGGATACCATGGTCGATGGTATCAAAAGCCGCCGAGAGATCTAATAGGACCAGGACAGAGGAGCAGCCCCTGTCCCGGGCCCGCCAGAGATCATCGACCAACGCGACCAATGCCTTCTCTGTGCTGTACCCGGGCCTGAAACCCCACTGAAACGGATCCAGGTAGACAGCTTCATCCAGGTACTGGGGAAGCTGATGTGTTACCACACTCTCGACATCCTTTGTTACAAAGGTAAGGTTGGAAACCGGACGATAGTTGGCTAAAGAAGCTGGGTCCAGGGAAGGCTTCTTGAGGAGGGGCCTCACCACTGCCTCCTTCAAGGCAGTGGGAAAGAACCCCTCTCTCAATGAAGCATTGGTAATCGCCTGGAGCCAGCCTCGTGTCACCTCCCGGGAAGCCGAAACTAACCAAGAGGGACATGGGTCCAGCACACAAGTGGCAGCACTGAGTCTCCCCATAATCCTGTCCATGCCCTCAGGGGTCACAGGGTCAAATTCATCCCAGATTGTCTCCACAAGATTCATCCCCGTCGAGTTGTCCAAATCTACCCAGTCAGAGTCCAAACCTGTCCGTATCTGAGCGATTTTATCTTGCAGATATTGAACAAATTCTTCAGCCCTACCCTGCAAGGGGTCTTTCCCAGTTCCTTGGTTAAGTAAGGAATGGGTCACCCTAAACAGGGTGGCTGGGCAGTTATCTGCGGATGTGATAAGAGCGGAAAAATGTTGCCGTTTTGCTGCTTTTATTGCCACTAATTAGGATTCAATTTGAATTCTTACTAGTGTTCGATCCGATTCGGACCGGCTGGCCCTCCAATCACTCTCTAAGCTTCTTTTCCAGCGTTTCATCTCCTGGAGCTCCTTGGTAAACCAGGGAGCCACCCGGGATCAACACCGGGTTAGAGGCCACAAAGGCACAATGTGATCCAAGGCCCCAGTGGCCGCCCTATCCCAGGCTTCCCCTAGGGCTTCGGTCGAGTCATGAGCAAGGGATTCAGGAAAAGTTCCAAGCTCCATCAGGTACCTTTCAGGGTCCATCAGGCACATGGGGCAGAACCATCTAGTTAGTTCCGCCTCCCTGCGGCGAGGGGTAGCAGTATGGAAGTCAAGCCTGATGAGGAAATGATCAGACCATGACAAGGGTTGAATAGAAATATCCCCTAAATCTAGATCATTCATCCACTGCCCAGAGACAAAAATCAGGTCGAGCGTGTGTCCCCTATTATGGGTGGGGTCTTGAATTAACTGAGTTAGGTCCATAGCCATCATGGAAGCCATGAACTCCCGAACTGACTCGGATGTCTCACCAATGGAAAGCAGATTGAAATCCCCCAGGATCATAAGCCTGGGGAAATCAACCGTCAATCCAGCTAATATATCCAGCAGCTCCGGCAGGGCCGATGAAACGTAGCAGGGAGACAGGTACGTAACAAAAAGGTCCACCTGAACTCCAAGGCCCCATTTCACAAAAAGGGACTCACACCCGCCTATCTGAGGCACAGTGACCTCCTGAGGTCTGAGACTTTCCCTAATAACCACTGCCACCACCACCCCGCCCCTGCCCTGGGCTCTCGGCTGGTGAAACGCCTGGAAGCCTGATGGGCATAGTTCACTAAGGGGAACACCCCCCTCATGGCCCAACCAGGTCTCCGTAATACACGCCAGGTTTGCTCTACCCTCTTGTATGAGGTCGTAAATGAGGGGAGCCTTATGCACCACGGACCTGGCGTTAAGCGACACCAGCCGGAGACCAGGGTCCTGTAATCCTGAGCACTCAGGGGTGCGAGAAGGGCGATGAGGGTCAGAATGCGTGATCACTCTTAAACAGTGAACCCGCGTCCCCCGAACATAATTTGGCCCTCAGCCCCCACCATATCTGCCTCTCCCACAAACAGTAGAGATGGCAAATCCCCGAATGGAATGGCTTAATGTCTCCCCCAGAATCCCGACCCTTCCCAGCACTCCCCACCCGCACCCATTAGTTAGCTCTGGCCTGTGCCCTGGCAGAGTCCCCCACAAGCCTGTCTGAGCCATCCGAATCAATCCCCCCTACCCACTCTTAAATTTTGATTTTAAAACCCCTGTAAAAATCCCCTAAGAAATCTCTTCTTTGCATGCCACCTCTCGGGATCCCAAGATCCGTCATTAAGGAAGTGTCTTAATAGGCAAGAAGGCCATCCCCAGGAAAGGGGGAGTTCCCGGAGGGAGTAAAGTTCTGTCACAATATAACATAGAGGAGAGTGTGGCATCAACCAAATGGGATGACATCATGGGGAGGTGGATTGAGGAGATGACATGTCCATGGGGGGGGGCAGCCAACAGTGTTCAAGGGGGTAGCAGGAAGCTTGTGTCCATCATAGAAATGGTCAGTGTTAAGGACAGTATGAAAGACGGCCAGTTGTCAAAATCTCAGCAGATGATAGATTGCAAGGTAGTGAAGTGACCAGTGATGGCGGCGGTGAGGACAGCGGCAGCAGCGGTGGCTGCTCCAACTTCAACGACTCCAACAGCCAAGCTCCGTCCACACCAGCTGCGCTCATATCCGTCGCCAGGGCCGCACTCCGTTGACCCAGTCCATAGTGTCACAGGAGGAGGGGCCAAATGGCCAAATGGCACAGTACGGTGGCCCAGGCAATGGCGGTGATACCGGGGGGGCCACAATGAAGGACCCCCCACTCCAACCGTGCCCACGCCAACTACCGAAGCCATCTTCCACTGGCATCAATATCCATGCCAGCTGCCTCAGCCACTCCCCGCTGATCCAATCTATCATGTCCATAAGCAAGGTGGAGGGGGGGAGCAACCGGGATAAAACCACGGCGTGGGGAGCAGCAGCTGCAGAGACCCCAGGCCAGGCATCCCGCCGCCGCTGCTGCCGACCACTCCCATGCCGGCTGCAGAGACCCCAGGCCAGGCGTCCCGACAACGATGACGACCACACCCACACTGGCTGCAGAGACCCCAGGCCGGGCATCCCACCGCAGCCGCTGACCAGACGCACGCCAGCAGCAGCCGACACTCTCCATTCTTTTTTCACTGCCAACCACCCCATTTCACTCACAACGTTCTGGCTACAAGGCTCAAGGGTATCCCCGAGGTCCCAGGAAGTTCTCATAGCTGGACCTGAACCAACAATGGGATAGGGTACCCCCTGCAAGCCCCAAGGAGAATCATCTCCCCAAAGCTCTCCTCAAACGCGACAGGACACCATCTTGGGCATGCACAGTTCAGAGATCAGCCAAGTTTGAAAAGATCCTTCTGTATCTTAAGCCTACCTTCAGGAGTGTTGGCTATTCCTGCCAGCTTGGTGTCATCTGCAAATTTGATGAGTTCCCCATTTATCCCCTCGTCCAAATCATTGATGGAGATGTTGAAGAGTACTGGGCCTAAAATAGAGCCTTGGGGTGCTCCATTGTATACTTCTCTCTGTGTAGATGTAGTTCCATTGAGGACTACATGCTGAGTGTGGTTGGTCAGCCAATTACGAATCCATCTGTTGGTGATTCTGTCTAACTCACATTTTTCTTCTTTACCTAGTAGTAGGTTATGGTTTACTTTATCAAATGCCTTACTGAAGTCCAAGTAAATTATATCGACGGAATTCCTCTGGTTCACTAATTTTGTCATTTTGTCAAAGAATGCAATAAAATTAGTCTGGCATGATCTGTTTTTGACAAACTCACATTGGCTTTTGGTTATTACTTTGTTGGCTTTTAGGTGTTCACTGATTTGTTGCTTATCTTTTCCAGAATCTTCCCTGGTATTGAGGTCAGGCTGATAGGTCTGTGGTTTACTGGATCTATTTTTTTTTCCTTTTTTGAAGATTAGCTAGCTCACCATTCCTAATGACCAACAATCACTAGTTTTTGAGCTATTGAAAGCTATTACTTGTGCTTCTATCTCAGTGCCAATAATAATCTCTCAGGGGTTCAGAAACTAGCAACATGTGTGCTTCCTTTTGCATACAACACTCTCAGAATATTGGCCTAAAATCTGGCAACAGTTTTCTCCAATGCAGAGGCCATTATTAAAACTGAATTATTGTTAGTCTCCAAACAACAAAGTTATTATCATTATTTCAGTATAAGTGTAGCTCATTTGGGGGGGGGGGGCTCTTGTCTCCTCAAAAGGGTCTAGTTTTCTGTAAATTCTATTATTATTTTGCTGTAAACCAAACAGCTAAAGCTATTTTTCTATACAGAGCATGAAGAATAAAAACACTGCCCCCCCCCCCCAAATGTTGCTCTGGATTTAGCATTAAGTTAGACTCAATTACCTTCAGAGTGACTTGAATTGAATTTTTGAAACTCTGGAATATGTCCCAAATTTGGCCTGGATTGTATCAGACCATGTCTTTTTTCCCTTTAATTGGTTTATAAGACACTTCAAACAAAAGTAATTCTGAGTGGCATTCATCCCAATTTTTGTTACACTGGGTTGAAAGATATAGAATACACTGCAGTAAAACAGTCACAATTTGTAAAAATAGCAATCTATAGCCATGGTGGTCCAGTGGTTAGAATGCAATATTGCAGGATAACTCTGCCCACTCCCTAAAGTTCGATCCTGACCAGCTCAAAGTTAACTCAGTCTTCCATCCTTCCGAGGTCAGTAAAATGAGGACCCAGATTGTTGAGGGCAATATGCTGACTCTATAAACCACCTAGAGAGGGCTGTAAAGCACTATGAAGTGCTATATAAGTCTAATCAAAATAAGGATGTCACAAATGTTATGATATACCTTTGCTTGGCTTGTCAGATTTCCCATTCCTCTCATCAAAGAGTAAAGGTTAAAATACCATTGTAAAATTAAAGAAAACTATGATTTGGATGAGGGAATAAATGGGGAACTCATCAAATTTGCAGATGACACCAAGCTGGCAGGAATAGCCAACACTCCAGAAGATAGGCTAAAGATACAGAAGGATCTTGACAAACTTGAACATTGGGAACTATCTAATAAAATGAAATTCAATGGTGAAAAGAGTAAGGTTCTACATTTAGGCAACAAAAACGGAATGCACAGGTACAGTATAGGTGGTGCCTTGCTCAACAGTAGTAACTGTGAAAGGGATCTTGGAGTCCTAGTGGACAACCATTTAAATAGGAGTGTGTAGCAGCTGCCAAAAAAGTCAACACAGTTCTAGGCTGCATCAACAGAGGGATAGAATCAAGATCACTTGAAGTATTAATACCACTTTATAATGCCTTGGTAAGGCCGCACTTGGAATACTGCATTCAGTTTTGATCACCACGATGTAGAAAAGATTTTGAGACTCTAGAAATTGTGCAGAGAAGAGCAACAAAGATGATTAGGGGACTGGAGACTAAAACATATGAAGAACGGTTGCAGGAACTGGCTATGTCTAGTTTAATAGAAAGAAGGACTAGGGGAGACATGATAGCAGTGTTCCAATATCTCAGGGGTTGCCACAAAGAAGAGGGAGTCAAACTATTCTCCAAAGCACCTTAGGGTAGAACAAGAAGCAATGGATGGAAACTAATCAAGGAGAGAAGCAACTTAGAACTGAGGAGAAACTTCCTGACAGTTAGAACAATTAATCAGTGGAACAGCTTGCCTCCAGAAGTTGTGAATGCCCCAACACTGGAAGTCTTTAAGAAGATGTTGGATAGCCATTTGTCTGAAATGGTATAGAGTTTTCTGCCTAGGAAGGTGGTTGGACTAGAAGACCTCCAAGGTCCTTCCAACTCTGCTATTGTATTGTATTGTATTGTATGACTGTTTCTATGAGTGTTTTAAGAACAAAAGAAATGAAAATATCTTTTTAACAACCTATTTTACTTTTCAATTCTACATCAGTGAAAATATCACATCGGTTTCACTGAAGACACCATTCAAGTGATCCCAGCAAAGTCAGTTATTGCCTAAATTTTCTTGATCCGCTTCCCTGTTCTTTTTGCAAAGTCTCCTTATTGTGCTCCACAGCTCTCATCATTGATTGATTGATTATATGCCATCAAGTTGATGTCAACTGTTAGAAACCACAGGTATAGATTTTCTCCATAGCTATGTATGTGTCCTTAATTTGATTCTCCAGGCCTTCCACTGGTGCACCACTCACATTGTAACTGAGTCCTTCCATTGCTTCCTATATGTAGCTTTTTATCCAGCCATAACAAACTATCCTCTATAAGTGGATTCATTCAACTTGTTCATCAGGAGCTCCCACTCCAGCTGGCATTACTTTCAGGATCACTGGAACTATTAAATTCTCTTATCATGTCAAGAGAGCAATTTCTTGAGATTTTTTTTTAAATGCACTACAGCCATCAGTCTAGGTTGCTACAAGGAAATGATCCAGGTGGAATTGTTTACTGTATGGCTGGTTTACTGGTATTAGCTTTATTGTCATTGATTTGTTTATACTTTCTCATAGTCTCACACAGCTACACACCATTTAGGGGTCAGCCTTGCTCATTCAGTTCCATGACACTATAATCTGAAGGGCACATCTGATCAGCACCAGCTTGGGTAAAAGTAAATTCATCTAGACTAGATTGACTGTAGGCTTAGTCGGTATAAGGTTTGAACCTAATGAGGAAAATAAGTAGAACAAAAAACTCAAATGTTGCTATTGTTCATTGTGTCTTGGTTAAGATCTAATTGGATTCACACTAAACCAGTAAATCTACAGCTTTTAAAATCTTGAGCCTATGAATTTTAGTATAATAGTACATTGTCTATAACCGAGTTAACCTTACCTAAAGTGTTAGTCATCTTTCATCAAATTTGGATTTCTATACAAAATGTAAAATAATAATATTTCTAATCTGTCCCACAAGGGGGAAAATCCCACATCATTTGTCATAATCAAGAAAAATGTTTTATTCCTTTAGATGAGCATTTACCTCCTCCAAAACCAGAAGTGATAAAACAGCTTGCCTGCTTTTTTAATGTGAGGAGATGGGCCTCCAGGCTTCTACGAAACAGCATCAGGTGGAATCTGAGTCAAAGGACAAATAAGGAATAGACTGAGTACAACTGGCCAGCATTGTCATCCACATTTAATTGAGACCTGTCAGAACAGCAAGCCCCAGCACAGCCCTCAACTTCAATGTGAAAGCAGTCAAACAAAACCAGACCACAGAGAATGTAGCAGGTGATATCTGAGCTTAGAACTCACATGGAGTTACGTCGTTATGATGACATGAAGGCCCATTGATTTCACTAGTTCTACAACTCAGTTACATTGGTTATCACATGTAAGAGCTGTGGTGGTACAGTGGTTATACATTATTGCAGGCCAACTCTGCTCACTGCCAGGAGTTCGATCCTGATCAGCTCAAGATTGACTCAGCCTTCCCTCCTTCTGAGGTCAGTAAAATGAGGGCCCAGAGTGTTGGGTACAATATGCTGACTCTGCAAAATGCTTAGAGTGGGCTGTAAAAGCACTATGAAGCAATATATAAGTGAAAGTATAAGTGCTATTGCTATTTTTATTTAGAAAAATTTTAAAAGCCAGAAAAATTAACTTCAATCAGAGAATTCGGTTACTTTGCCATTCTAGGTGACTTGGGCTGATAGCAAAGCAATCAATATGTCCAGTGTGAATCCTGATTCTAAACTGCCAAACCTAGCAGGAGGTTATAAAAATGTTGGCAATATTGATTCTACCACTGCAAATAAGAAGAAAAAAAAGATACTATGCCAGATTCTGATTTTTAGTTTCTACTTTCCCTTTCTTCCAAAAAAAAACCCTCCAAACCATTACCATTTGATTGAAGTAACAAAATTAGGCAACGTTTTGTTATGATCTCCAAATTACCAAGTAAGAAATGTTCTAATTACCCTTATATCACAGAATTTCTTTTACCCTACACCCGCTACTGACAGCTTTCTAATGCAGTTACATTAAGGGGCTCTTTGAAGTGTGTGAGGCACTTTTTAACTAGCTCCTTGGAGCATTGTTAGATATCATTGCTTACTACCTGTGGGAGCCGCTGCACTGTTAATAGCACTTCCCATTTTATTTTTGATCAGTCATATACGGGGCTTGAAATAAGTGCTGGAAATATGTGGAACAAACTCTGCCTTCCAGGGTTCACAAAAAAAAAAAAACCCCGTCTTTTACAGCCACACATTTAGAGCTGAGGGTTTTTCATTAATGGAGGGGGGAAATTGGCAGCATTTCATCAGCCTCAGTTGACCATGCAATTCTTTAATATGAGTTATTCTGATTTTATGACCCTGTGATCTCTCATACAATGCTGAACTCTAACAAATGTAGCCAACGCGTAGGAGTAGCCGCTGGAAGGTGGAAGGTGCAATCCATAAACATTTAGAAGACTGTCAGCTCTCCATTCTTTCCATATCCTAAGTCCATTATGGTGAACCTATGGCATCCATGCCTGAAGTGGTATACGGAGCCATGCCGCCTGACACGTGCGGCGTCGCCCATTCCTCTTCTGGGTTTCTGGTCTGGTCTTCATTCGTGCGGCAGTGCCAGAAACGCTGGTCTTCCATTTTCCTGCGTGAGCATGTGCTCCAGCTAGCTGATTGTCATGTCCCAGAAGAGGAATGGGCATTTTTGGGTGCACGCATGCACCCTGGACAGCTCCTCTTCCAGCTTGTGGGCCTGACAAGCATGCGCACATGCTCCCATTTTGGCACTCAGTGCCGAAAAGGTTTGCCATCACTGTCCTAAGTACTGTATGTGGTTTATTCTAAATTCATAGGGGAAAATACTACCATTCATATCATCATCATTCTAGCCATCCAGTGCAGGATGAAGGCCTCTTCTGATGTTTCTAGCCAATACAGTCTTGAGCTTTCCTTTGCCAGTTAGGCCTGCAACAATTGCTGATGTTGTCACTCCATCCTTCTTTTAGGTCTCTTTTGTGGATGCTTTTTATCAAATGGAATCCATTCTATGGCTACCTTGGTCCACTTGCCATCAGTTCTTCTTGCTATGTGACCAGCCCGTTTCCATTTCAGTTCCTTTACTCTCTTGATGGCATCGTATATTTTTCTTTGTTCTCTAATCCATGTGCAGGTCTTTCTATCTTGTCTTATGATGCCAAGCATGTATCTTTCCATGGCTCTTTGTACCTTATGTAGATTTTGAATTGATTGTGAGGTTAGTGTCCATGTTTCTCTGGCATAACGTGAGAACAGGTAGCACACAAAGATCAAAGATCTTTCTCTTCAGGCATAGGGGGAGATCTCACACCACTCATATATGTGTAAATATCACCAGGCTGCCATGTGGTAGAAGCAATAGCATTTTAGCATTTTACGCACTTTATAGCACTCTCTGGATGATTTATATTGTAGCAATTGCTGCCAATATGGGTCCTCATTTTACTGACCATGGAAGGATGGAAGTCAACCTTGAGCCCCATCAGCATCAAACTCAAAGTTGTGGGCAGAGTTTGCCTGCAATACTGCATTCTAACCACTATGCCAACAGGACTCTTACGTGTGATGCAATGGCTGCAGATGTAGAGCTAGAGAAATCAAAAGGACTTCATGTCATCACAATGACTTGACTTTGTGGAACTAACTCAGGTCATGGTGGTCATAAAATGGGTTGGTCACATGACTGACCCAATTTGATGACCTTTTTTGTGACAGTCATTAAGCAAACACCACATTCTTTGAGTGAAACAATGGGCACAGTTCTGGCTAAAAGATAAACTGGAAGTAAATGCCAGATTTTGGCAAAACCATAATAAAACAGGGTCACATGACCAGGCTTTAAAACTGCATCCTGGTTACCAAGCACTCTAAATGTGTTCATGTGACTCTGGAGGGGACCCAACCAGAAAAGCTTAGAATCCAGATACTTAGTTTTATACTCTTGACAGCAACTATGGAGAAAAGGACACATAGCTTATTACATTACCTTTATTACTCTGTCAATCCCCTTGCAAGTATTCCTGCCCATTTCTTTTACTTTTTATTTTACTTTTTAAAAAGGAAATCCTATCGACTGCCTATTATCCGCAAAGAACATCAGGGAGTCAAGTATTATTATCAAAATACAGAAGAAGAAAAAAACAAATATTATCTGATCATCAAATCAAGGAATGAAATTCTATTGCAAATATCTGGGCCAAAAGGGAACATGCGAGGCTGGTGCTAATCTGATCACATTGGGTAGTGAGTGCAACATGAGGATGCACCAAGGAGAAAGCTGGTTCCTTCATGAATGCATCTGAAGCCCGCCGTTCTCAAAAGATAATACATGCCATATTGTTACAGAAGAAAATGCGACTTAGAGGAAGTGTACATAAACCTTGTTTTGAAAGAGAAAAACAATCCAAAACAAACCAATAAGTGTCAGCAGATACTTCCTTGACTAATCTCTTCCATGCCACGGTACAGCATTTTCAATTTTATTTTAAAGGGGTTTTCTGAATTGCTTCTATTTTGTGAGTTTTGTTGCCTTTCAATTTCATTTCTATAAGTATTCTATAGTAGGGATTTTCTAGTGCTATTCTCTACTATCACAGGCCATGTGGAATCCATCAGGATTAAGAGAAGATTGACTATAAATTAAAATAAATGAAATATGAAGAAATGTAACCTTTCTAAGCAATGACATAGTAAGTCAGCTTTTTACTGGTGAGAGGCTGCACATTTTTAAAATGGGACTCCAGTGGCTTTAGTGGGTAAGAAACATAACTGGAGCATTCCATAGTGCGTGGGGAGGGGGGTGTAAAATGTCTGAAATGCGTAGTTTAAGTGTGAAGTTGCATTTTGATGGGCAAAATCCTCATTTTAGAATTTTGAGAGGCAGAAAGCCATAAAGTGAGTGGAGAATATGAATAATTTAAGCAAAGTAGCATTGTTGGGCCAACCATGAAGAATATTGTGAATCTTCTTTGCTTTTTAATTCTTATTATCTGTTTAGGTTTTAGATCCATTGGTTTTAAACAGGTTTCCAGTTCAACACAAAATTATTCCATTGATTTTCGCCAATCATAATCAGAGCGGTCCCAAAGGTGCTTTTTTTCAAGAGGCAACTGGACATTCTGGTTCTCTGCTTCTTCAGAGCCTAAGAAGATTCTTGGATGAGAAGCAAAACGTCTTCAAAGAAAAACCAGAATGTCCGGTTGCCTCTTGAAAAAAGCACCTTTGGGACAGGGGTGGGTTGTTGCATTACTGCCAGTTCAGCACACAAAAATTTTGGGGGGGTGCGCATTTGCACCTAAAAAAGGTCTGCGCATGCGCACAACATTAGAAAAGGGAGGAAACATTACATTTTTGCAATGAAGATTGTTCTGTGCATGTGCAGAAGCGAAAATCAAGATGGCGCTGCCACCGATAGAACCTGTTCAGGGGTGTGGCAGGCCGAGTTACTACCTACTGGGCCGAACTGGGCCAAACAGGTAAGAACCAACCTCTGCTTTGGGACAACTATGACCTGCATGACTGAGAATCTCCATAGACATAATCAGAGGAGGTTACAAAAGTTGAAAAACGAGACTTGAGAACAGTACAGAGTCATGGAGCTACAGATTACCTACCCTTACCTTGTTTATCCCACGTGGAAAAGTAACCCGGCATTTTCAGAGCATTGGGGCAATTTGTTATAATTGAAATGTTCTTTTCCTGCATAATTTTGTCTAAATTTGTTATTGCTTTCTTCTTTTGGATTAATCTTTCTAACAAAACCATCACTTTCACTTCTTAGCATGCTGTCTGAGATTACTTTTTGTCACCATAATATTTAACATTAACCCTGAATTTTCACTTTCCATTTCTACTTTCATGATAAGGGCTTCAGAATCTTAATTACTTTCCGTTAACAAAATGGTGTTATCTGCACATCTCAGACGGTTACTATTTTGATCTCCAGTTTGGATTCCAGCTATCCTCTGTTCCGAATCTGTCAATCTTATCATATATTAACTCTACATCTTAAGCAAATGTGGGGACAATATGCATCTCTGCCTCACTTCCTTCCCTATTCTGAACCATTCTATTTCTTCAAATTTTGCTCTTATACTAGTTTTGCATTCACTTTCAGGAATCTTCAAAAGAGTAATTTGGTATTCTGGTAACCCATTATCTTTAATATGTTTTATATTCTGGCATGACCTAATTTGTATTTTGTATCTTATTTTGTATTTTTCCTAGGGAAGAACAGATATCCAGGCCAGGATATTGAATCAACTGGAACTACATAAGAAGTGACTCAGAATGGACTGTAACTTTATTTGCATAGCTTCACAATGGGCACCTGAATTAATTTGGCTACTCTCTGCACACTTATCACATTCAACATAAAGAGGATATAGTGAGATACAAATACAAATACAATAGCAGCATTGGAAGGGACCTTGGAGGTCTTCTAGTCCAACCCCCTGCCTAGGCAGGAAACCCTATACCATTTCAAACAAAAGGCTATCCAACATCTTCTTAAAGACTTCCAGTGTCGGGGGATTCACAACTTCTGGAGCAAGCTGTTCCACTGATTAATTGTTCTAACTGACAGGAAATTTCTCCTCAGTTCTAAGTTGCTTCTCTCCTTGATTAGTTTCCACCCATTGCTTCTTGTTCTACCCTCAGGTGCCTTGGAAAATAGTTCGACTCCCTCTTCTTTGTGGCAACCCCTGAGATATTGGAACACTGCTATCATGTCTCCCCTAGTCCTTCTTTCTATTAAACTAGACATACCCAGTTCCTGCAACCGTTCTTCATATGTTTTAGTCTCCAGTCCCCTAATCATCTTTGTTGCTCTTCTCTGCACTCTTTCTAGAGTCTCCACATCTTTTCTACATCGTGGCAACCAAAACTGAATGCAGTATTCCACGTGTGGCCTTACCAAGGCATTATAAAGTGGTATTAACACTTCACGTGATCGTGATTCTATCCCTCTGTTGATGCAGCCTAGAACTGTGTTGGCTTTTTTGGCAGCTGCTATATGTGGGATGCAGGCAGCATGTGAAACACACACCCTCCAGTCTGTGGAAAAACCTTTCTCCACGGAACCAGTCCCTGGTGCCCTAAAGGTTGAGGCCGCTGCTCTAATACAGTCATCTTTTAAATGTTTTTTTTTAAAAGAATGGTCTGAAGATCCCTGGGGGAGTGCCCAAGACTCTCTTGGGGTTGTACAAAATCAAAATTATTTGCCAGTTAGCTAAGATATTTGCAAAAATTTAAAACAAACTCACTGTTTTCATTTTTATTTTTTAACAGTAGAGTTTTTTATGAAAATATTTTATTCATGTTCATATCTGGTGGTTTAATATTGTTATTTTACATGATTTGATAAATATTCTATGAATGCATCAGTTTTAATTTATAGCATGGTATATTTTTAGTATGGTAAATATTGGTAAAGCTGTGTCCTCCATAATTTTTAAAAGTGAGAAGGATTTTCTGAGAGCAATATGTTCTAACACATTTGTAAAAGAAAGAAGGAGAAAACATGATTCAAACCAAAACATAATTTAACAACAACAATAAATGAAATGTAATGAATTCCAAATGAGTTATCAATTTATGGAAGGGCAGGTTGCTATTAAAAATAAGGTATTTTATGAAATGAAAAGAAAGAAACGAAAAGTTTGTGTAAGATCTCATTCTAAACATATAGGGGAAAAGAAAGAGAATGAACCAGAAAGGTAGAGATATAAATATATGACAATCCATGCAATTTTCTTGGCATCATTTTCAGAAATGGTTTGCCATTGCCTCCTTCTTCCTAGGGCTGAGAGACAGAGATTAATCCAAGGTTACCCAACTGGGTTTCATACAGGTAGGACTAAAACTCACAATATCTTAATTTCTTTGACCACTACACCAAACTGGCTTTCAATGGGGAGGAAGGAAGAAAGAAAAGAAAGAAAGAAGGAAGAAAGGAAAGAAAGAAAGAAGAAAGGAAGAAAGAAAGAAGGAAGGAAGGAAGGAAGATGGATGGATGAATGGATGGAAGGAAGGAAAGGAAAAAGAAAGAGAAAGAAAGACAGACAGAAAGACAGAAAGACAGAAAGAAAGAAAGAAAGAAAGAAAGAAAGAAAGAAAGAAAGAAAGAAAGACAGAAAGACAGAAAGACAGAAAGACAGAAAGACAGAAAGAAAGAGAAATTCTCATTTCTGTAACATCACTGGAAAGTTCTTTAAATAAAACTACCCAGTGAAGGAATCAGTAATAAACTGCAACATGTATTTATATAACAGAATGTTAAGAGTCACTATCCCTCCTATAAAGAACTGACTGCAGTATCGCTAGTTTCCTGGGATTTCAAACTAGACACATCGGTTGCTGAAGTTCTCTACCAACCTTTCTCAGTCAGCGCATCCTGATATTTTCCAACCAAGTTGGTTCTTTTCTTTTTTTTCAGAAACCATTTACTGCAGGCTTTTGAAGCTCAGAAGCATCAGAAAAGTCTCAGTTCAGCTCTAGTTGCTTCCAACTAGTGAATCTCACTTTGGCTTAGGGAACAAAAGAATCCTTAAGGAGCCATTTAATTTGACTCAGGATTCAGCAGAAACTATTGAACAGTTCTATTTAAAAGTACTAAACATCTAATGAAGTATGTCCCGTATTTGCAATTCAGATTTTAATAAGTGGGTCTTCACTGAGATTAAATACACTGGTCAACAATTACGCTAATATACAACTAAAAAAATTCATTTTTTTAGCCATTTTCCTGTCTTTTGTTTTAAGCAATTCTCCATGAATCCTCCTAATTTTGTGACCTCACATTTTCTTATATGTCTTTACAAATGCCTTGCAGATAAAGGTAACATAAACCTGGGCAGTTAATCTGATCACCTTCATTTTTTAAATAATTGGTTGCTAACAAAACTCATCAAAATTCTCCGAAATACTGTTCAGAAAACATGGGCAGAAATTAAGTAATGCTATTCCCTCATGTCAAGAATTCCTGTTCATTCATAAGAGAAATAGAGTGAATTTAAACCAAATTAGTCATACTTTGATCATGACTAACTTTTCATATTGGGACAACTCATGTACAGTATTTATGATGTAATCCTATGCCAATTCACTCAAATTAAAGTTTTGGCAATAATAAGACTTTCTTCTAAGTAAACATGCATTGTCTGCATCTTGGTCTCAACCCAAAGATCCTGAATTCATAACACTAAACCCTTTCTTACAAAATATTGTATTTAATTTATTTAAATCTGAAATGTCATGGTGAATGCTTATGACTCTCACAGCTGGTTAGCGATATAGTTAACACTGCAGTTGCATGCTTATTCTCATTTGGCAATAATTCCCATTGGGTTTTCTATAATTTGATCCTAAGTAAATACATCTAAGATTAGCTGGAAATATATAACAATCCAGAAGGCAAACTTTTTTCACAGCTACAAGAGCTAAAGTAACACTAATGGATACAGAAAGTAATTGGAATGCCCTATTCTGGAGAGAGGACTCACAATTATTTTTGTGATTAAGTTGTCCATAAAGATGATACATAAACCATCAATTTTCTCCAGCTATCCATGCAAAGCCACCCTTTGCTTTTCAAGAAGTTAGGAGTAGAGCACTGAAGCACTCTTTGTTGTTTTTATTCAGCAGGCCAAAGACAGCAGACAATCCATATGGAACAAAAGAAAATGTGGCCTTGGGTAATAAAATGAGTAGTTCTGCAGTAAATCTTATTTACTTCTTCCAAATCTTCAATAGCTAATACTCTAATGTATTCATTATCAGCTACATGCTGAGTAATGAAGTAACTTGACAAGATTCTATTCCACCTGTTTAGTGGGATATATAATAAATATGGGTTTTTTTATAAGGAAAACATTCTGAAGGCCATATCATATTTTGCATTCCCTATCTCTCAAAGTAACAGCAACTTTCCAGAAAACAAAAATATTGAAACATCCCCAGAAAGTTGAGGGCAAATACTTGGAATAAGACTGGTGTGCTAACTAATCACCATGTCATTTATTAGCATCCTGCAGTTGACAGAAAGCCAAAATGACAATATTTTGCAAGAGAGAATTTTCAAATCTAATCTAATCCCTGGAGCAACTCAAAAATTGGGTGCCTTTGAATTCATTCAGAGAGATTCAAAAGCAATTCTGATTTTTAGCAGGCTTCCAGGTGCTTTCCAGCTTTATCAGGTCCAAAATCATGTGACAAAACTGAACAGGGAGCTGACTGAATTCTCTGATGTTGGCAAGACTAGGTGTGCTGTGAATTTTATCAAGTCTGACCTATCAGAGCATTTGCTTGTGCTTGACGGCAGTAGAAGAATATATTTGCGATACTCTGTTGTCTCTGTCTTCTGCTGCAACTTATTTAGCCAAATTTACACAGATGCGGGGGAGAAAAAGTGATTTAGTCTCGTTCTATGATTCTTTTGCATCTGGTATGTTTTTCATAGATAGCTAAGAATCCATATTTCTTATTCTTTCCAGCCCAACACAAATGGACACTGGTTCTTCTAGCTCTCACAGGGAGTGAGTCAGTAGTGGGTTCCGGATCCTGTTGCAACCGGTACAGTTGCAGAGGGCCCCGGCGTCCTCCAAATGAACACGCGCAGTGCACGCATGCGTCTTACCATCTAGCGACGCCTCCGCAAGCCTCCGCAATGCTCCAGCTGCTTGGCGGAGCATCAAGCAGGCGCTGTACGAACCATGCATGTGCATGGAAGCCCCGAAGAGTTTAAAGACAGGTAAGGAGCGCAGGCGGGCAGGTGGGCCCTGTGGAGCACCATACCAGAATGGTACCTGGTGCTCCGGGCAGGCTCCGGTACGCCCGTATCGGGGCATACCACCTGCAACCCACCACTGAAGTGAGTGAAGGAAAAAGTTCCCCACATTAAATCTTCCCTACCTTAGCAATGTAGAGAGACCATCTGGTGACAAGGATTGGTGACACTTAGTAGAGATAGTCTGGAAGATCCTTGAATCAAGTTAAGTGACCTAGAGAATATGAGAAATTATGGCATTAGACAACCAATCGTTCAGGAAGTAGTTACTCTAGAGCAGTAATGGCTAACCTTTTCTGGACAAAGTGTCCAAAGCATTCACGTGCGCACACCCAACCCCACCCTAATGCAATGCGCCTCCCCCACATGTGCTGCCTGCACATGTGCCCCACCTCCTCTCATCCATTTTTGGCTTCCAGGTTGGTGCAGGAGGCTTTCCAGGCCCAAAACGTGGCACGAGGGCATTGCCCAGTGCCCACGCCCCGTTTTGGCTTTCAGGTTGCTGCAAGAGGCTTTCCAGGCCCAAAACGGGGCACAGGGTGTGTACGCAGGTGCACAACTCCCAAAATGCAATACGATCAGCCCCAGTGCATACACTCCACTCCCTGTGCATACATGTGCACATCCCCCGCATGAGCCCCATCCCCCACGCATGTGCGGCAGAGACCTGAAGATCAGCTGGTTGGCAGGAGGCGTGCCACGTTTAGGTTCGCCATCACAGCTCTTGAGAATACTAAGTGATCACTTGCCACTTTCAGGCAAACAACATTCTTCCTGTATATGTATACAAGGATCACTTAATTGAACTCATATGCTGACTATATATTACTATTTAGCAATGAATTTTGTGTAAATGTATTTTATGAGTATGGAGGGAGGGGGCACCTACCGCACATCGCAACTGCCAAAATTTGTAACCATTCCACCACCTTTTTCCCTATTACTTTTCAAAAACCAATAAAAGTTTGTTTAAAAAAAAAGGATCACTTGAAGGAGATATTTTAGGTAACAAGTCAATGCACAATCCTCTACTACATGCTTTATACATTGAACACCAGGCATGGGGACCATCATCAGCTTTTCCACACAGATCTTTCGTTAGAGGGTGTTGGAATCCAGAATACATGCAAGTAGACATTTCTCTATACATATTTGATTTTTATTATGACCAATAAGATGGCGAAGACTCCTTGCTTCTCCTCTGGGTTGCTGCTGGGAAGGGAATATATTACCCCATTCCTGGTGGCTGAAAAAGAACTCCGCTTCCATCCTTCTATCACTTTGTTTATTCCTCATCTCTCTCATTGCAGGGAGAGAAGACTCTCCTCTGCTTCCTTTTTCCTAAATTCCTTTCTTTCTAAGCTCCTCTTTGGCTCCCTAACTCATCATTTCTCAGGGGGTTTTTATCTCCCTTTAAGACTCCTACTATTGAATGCAACAGTTCAATGAATTGGTATGTGTGTCATTTCTTGCTTCTATGCCCACCCAGCTTATCTCTGCCAAAACTTGCCTCCTCAGCTAATGCAGTTGCTCAACTTGGAGAGCTCCTGCAATGGCACAACTATTCCGACCAACCTATCAGCAGTATTCATCTGAAACAACATTAGGACAACAAAGCCTTCCCAGGCACATCCTAGGCATCTGCTGAAACTTCTTGTCCCTTGTTCTACACGTGGCTCTTATTAAGCCTAAAGAAGACAAGCTAAGCATAGCCACCAAGGAAGCAAATGGTAAATTGCATGGAAAGCTAGATTTTAACATCTTGATTTTGGAAATCTTGAAAACTGCCCTATCCAAAGATTTGCCATTTAATGTCATTCACATTATTTCCATGCTCTGATAACTAGCCACACTCTTTTCGTCATATTTTATTTTTTATAAATGCTTTCCCAATTTGGCTTTGTGGTCCAACCTTTTACCAGATTGCACCTCAAATCTAGTAGGGTCCATAATGAATCAAAATGGCCCGAAATGCTGACATTCATGAGATATCATGCAGTAGAGTTCTTGGTGCTCTATGCACTTGGTGGTTTGATTTCATTACCTGACTAGATAATATCAGTGCTATGATTGTGGGGCTTGCTATTTCTTTACATAGTATAGCTTACCCAGCCAGTTTTGTTGTGGATGCAATTTTCTCCTTGGCTCTCATACCAAGACTTTCTCCCAGTGGTGGGGTCCTGCCAGTTTAACAACCGGTTCAGCGATCGAACATGCACAGTTTTAACAAAACTAACCTTCCACGTTATTTCTGGGGAGTAACACAGCTGAGGCATGGCAATCCGCTCTGCCACATGAATCAGCTGAGAGGATATAGGCAAGTAAAGTGCATCCACCTGATTGTTGGAGCGAACTGGTTCACTCCCAGCCAGGGCCGGATTTTCCTATAGGCTAACTAGGCTCCAGCCTAGGGCCTCAAGATCAAGAGGGGCCTTTTATTTTTATTTATTATCCGTGCCACATTTTTTATAAAGGTTAGTACCAATTACAACATGTTTCATTTAATATATTGATATATATCACAGTAATGATGTATTTTATTATCTCTCATGTAATTTACAAACTTAAAAATGGGAGGTGAAAGGGCCCCATAAGTGGAATAGCCTAGGGCAGTGATGGCGAACCTATGGCACGCGTGCCACAGGTGGCACGCGGAGCCATTTGTCAGGGCACGCGAGGTGTTGCCATGTCAGCTGGCCAAACAAAATATCCCCGCTCTTCCAAAATGTCTCGATAGAGTGTCATTCATTCATTCATTTTCTATGGCTGCCCATCTCAGTCAATTAGAGCTTTAAGTTGGTAAACTGCAAACTGAATGGCACCTTGAATGAAAGTTCAACCAGTAAAGTTCTGCAGCAATGGTGTAGCATGGGCAAAGTATTTGTTGTTAGTTGCAAAGTTGTGTCTGACCTATCGCAACCCCATGGACAA
Organism: Natrix helvetica; assembly: GCF_964273705.1. Classification (NCBI taxonomy): domain Eukaryota; kingdom Metazoa; phylum Chordata; class Lepidosauria; order Squamata; family Natricidae; genus Natrix; species Natrix helvetica. Next base: position 104,441,262 of record NC_138548.1, on the reverse strand, counting down.
TGTTCCTCTAGGCCAGTGATGGCGAACCTATGCCACGCGTGCCACAGGTGGCAATCAGAGCCATTTGTCAGGGCACGCGAGGCACTGCCCTGTCAGCTGGCCAGCATGCATGCGCGCGCTGGCCACTGAGTTCACCATTTTTAAAAGCCATTTTTCACCCTCCCCAGGCTCCAGAGGCTTTATAGGAGCCTGGGGAGGGCGAAAACAGCCTCCCCCGGGCTTCAGGGACCGCCCGGAGGCTTCCCTGAAGCCTTCGGAATGCTTAAAACGACCCTCGGAGCAAACTGGAAGTCACTTCCGGTTTGCTCTGAGAGTCGTTTTGAGCGCTCTGAAGGCGTCAGGGAAGCCGGACGGTCCCTGAAGCCTTCGGAGAGCTCAAAACGACCCTCGGAGCAAACTGAAAGTCACTTCCGGTTTGCTCGGAGGATCGTTTTGAGCGCTCCGAAGGCTTCAGGGACTGTCCGGAGGCTTCGCTGACGCCTCCGGAGGGTGTCCAGGGGGGCGGGGGAGGCTGTTTTCACCCTCCCATGGCTCCTATAAAGCCTCTGGAGCCTGGGGAGGGTGAAAAAAGCATGTAAAAAGAGCGCCTGTAGTCCGCGCATGCGCACTGGGGCGTGCACATTGCATTATGGGTGCGGCACGCCCGCACACGACCCTCCTGCACTCCCCCCACTTATGGCACGCGAGCCAAAAAAGGTTCGCCATCGCTGGCCTAGGGCCTCTTTTCATCTAAATCCGGCCCTGCTCCCAGCTGATTTATTGGAACTACCAGTTTACCCAAACCGGTCCGAACTGGCTGAATCCCACCCCTGTTTTCTCCTATCAAGTAGAAAGCCACACACCCCACTGGCAAGAAAAGTTACTGTATAAAACCCCACACTCACTAGCACTGATAGTGTTATCTAGTTGGGTAATGATGCGTCTGCAAGCAAGCAAGCAAGCTCAGAGAGTACCAAGGGCTCCACAGTTTAACCTTGAACTACACATGTTCTCCCCTCTATTGATAACATCTTACAAATATGGTGATTATGTATTTGCATGTGAAAACTGATGAGAGCATTTGCACAGTAATTTTTGTCGTACCTGTTTCACCATTTCCCCTCTTCCCTAAAGATGCCCGTTTTCAAATCTGCTCAAAGCAAATCATGTTTGAAATTTTACCTTAGAACTTAACTCCCAAATTCAAATTGAACCTTGCCATTTTGAATCAGACAATTAAACTGAATCTTGGCTAATTCACATCTCTATATTTTTGATTCAGCTTTTTTTCCTATACGTATTTTCTGAAACTAGCGGGAACTAGGCCTTTTGCTTTATTGACAGCTGCACTCATATAAAAGATCTTAAAGAAAGTTTGGAAAAAGAACCTGTTCACCAGTTGTGCATCCTGCCTTATCTGCATTTTGGTAACCCATCGATATTAAGCACAGATAGAGATAGTTTATCTATTTTTTAAAAATAGATTTGCACCCTTCTTTAGCTTTCAGACTGAAGATACTATCAGTGGCATAGCATGGGTTGTCAGCACCCGGGGCAAGGCAAGGAATTTGCGCCCCCTAACCCGTGGATTTTAGCACTCGAGTCTCTTCCACTAGATTAGTTAAAGAAACCCTTACCCCCTAAGCACATGTATTGTTTGTTATGAAAATACTGATGTAATTAAAGTAAAATGCATCTAAATACAAGTTTATTTCATGGTATATAAAGTTTGTTAAAAAGTAACCAAATGAATAGACATGGTTCTAATTTCTCAAAAAGTATATAAAGTTTGTTAAAAAGTAACCAAATGAATAGACATGGTTCTAATTTCTCAAAAAGTTCTTTATCTCATACAGACTCTCTCACACACACCACTGAAAAATTCAGGACATTGAATAATTTATTTTCTTTATTTCAGAAGTTTTGATGAATCAGTGTGTGATCAAAGAGGTTAACCTTTTATATATGCTTTAATCTTCAAACGATTTAGAAAATAAAATAGCACGTTGAGTCCATAGTGATTTAACTTCTGGAGGGAGAATTAGTTCAACCCCAATGCCTAATATCAGGTGTGGGTGACAAGCTGATTAATCAATTCCTGCCATAATCAATGGATCAACACTTGTTTGATCCAAAAAAAAGCTGACCTTGTACTTGCAGGAAAAAAAAGGAAGAATATACCTATAGGTTTCTTCCTCACCTCATATGCTCTTTAATGTTCTCTGTCTTAAATTTCATTTTTGCTTTTCTCCCTTTGCTTCTAGTTTGCCTTTCATAGTTTTTTTTTCATCTCCAGTTTGATGTTCTTCATTTTTCCACACCTATGAAGTTTTTTTTCAGTTTCAGAACTTTACATTTACAGCTTACAAAGAAAACATTACATAAAAATTGTCTAGAATTCATAACTTATATTAAAACAATGACTAAAATGTAATTTATTGTACCCACAATGAAAAACCTAGGCATCCTAGAGATGTATTATATCAGGGGTCCCCAAACTTGGTAACATTAAGACTTGTGGAAGTTTGAAGACCTCTGTATTATATATTCCTTTCCTCAATGTGGTCCTGCCTCCACTCAAGTTGTCCTTCTCTTCTTTTTCCTTGCCCTTTCAGCTAGTCCTTTCCTCTTTGCTAGAGGAAGATCTTAATTTTAATCAAGATCTGTAAGAGCACAACAAGGAATATAAAATTCTATTTTTAGAAAAGCAGCTTCAGGTGGATTTAAATTTTGCAGACCATTTCAAAATATCAGCAAAATGCAATAAGAAAAAAAATATGGGGGAAAAAAAAACCTCCCAGCAATTAAGTCCAAAAAGGATCCCTTATTCTCCTGTATAAAAGTCACCATCTTTGATATCAAATTCATTTCTCTTATTCCCAAATACTTGCTCAAGGAAACTGAGTCCTCCCCTGAAAAATCCAGGCCCCAGAATAATTTATCTTATTTACTTTGAAAGTTATGATAGAAACAGTGTGCGCGATCAAAGAAGATAAGCTTTATTTATTGATTTATTGTAATGTTTTGCAAAATAAAAGACTCTTGAGTCCCTAAGCTCCAGTTTACGGATGGATAATTAGTTCAAGCCCTCAGCTAGGCTGTATGCTCCCGGGGAAGAAGGAAAGATGGGGCAGGTGAAGAGGGATCTACCTCCTTCTTCTTCTGGCTTCCCCCGAACTAGAAACAAAGGAGGAAGAGGAGGCAGCTCCCCGCAGACAGGTGCAGCCTTAAGAGCCGTAGCGATGCCTTGGCTTCCCAACAGTGCCCTTCAATATCTCCCGTCTACTTGCTAGCGGCCGTTATCCACGCCACTTTCCCGGCCCGAATTGGGCCGGGCGGCGGCCAATCCAAAAGCAAGCTCCTAGGCAAAGCGTTCTGGGAAATGTAGTCTCCCTCTCGTTATCCCTCAACACACCGCCTTTCTCCCTTCAAGAGAGAAGAGCTTTTTATTTGATGATCTGTATTACGAGAGGATGCATGAATAGCACACACCCCCTCCACAGTGGGCGGCGACCCGGCGGCTCGTATCGGATTCGCACAGCCAGCACTGCAGTGAGAGAGAGTGAGTGAGCCAGGCAGGGGCAGAGAGCTGCGAGTGCGAGCGCGCCCCCCCAGATGTTGCGCCCGGTGCGGCCGGCCCCCCCTGCACCCCCCACGCTACGCCACTGGATACTATACATATTTCACAGCACAGAGACTGATCCCCTTGCATGCTCATATCTATGTAAAAAAGGAGAACCAGGAACAGAGGTGGGTTCCTGCCAGTTCTAACCTCTTCTATAGAAGAGGTTACACAAATCTACCGTGTCGTTTAGAACCGGATCCAGCTCCCTCCCCCCACCTGTCCGCACATCATCAAGATGATGAGCGAGAGGAGGAATTCTGGGAGTTGAAGTCCATAAGTCTTAAAGCTGTCAAGTTTGAACACCCCTGGGGTTTTTTTTCTAAAGGCTTAGGGATGCAAGGGTCTTGTAACTTGACAGCTTTAAGACTTGCACATTTCAATGACAGAGTTCCTGAGCCAACATGACTGGAGGAGGAATTCTAGGAGTTGAAGTCCACAAGTCTTAAAGCTGTCAAGCGTGAACACCCCTGGGTTTTTTTTTCTAAAGGGTTAGGGGTGCAAGGGTCTTGTAACTTGACAGCTTTAAGACTTGCGTGCTTCAAATGCCAGAGTTTCTGAGCCAACATTTTGGTTGCTAAGCAAGAGCGTTGTTAAGTGAGTTTCACCACATTTTACAAGTTGGCCACACCTACCCAGTCACATGGCTGGCAAGCCACTCCCACCCAGCCACATGGCTGGCAAGTCACTCCCACCCGGTCACATGGCTGGCAAGCCACTCCCACAAAGCCGGCCACACCTACAGAAGAGGTTCTAAAAAAAATTGAAACCCACCACTGACCAGGAGCCATGGTGGCACAGTGGTTAGAATGCAGTATTGAAGGCTAACTCTGCCCACAATCTGCAGTTTGATCTTGACAGGCTCAAGACTGACTCAGCCTTCCATCCTTCTGAGGTTGGTAAAATGTGAACCCAGATATTGAGGGGGCAATATGCTGGTGTTGTAAATCACTCAGAGAATGCTGTAAAGCACTATGGGGCAGTATATCAATCTAAGTGCTACTGCTATTGCTACTTTACCAGTTGTTACCATCCAGCCAGACATAGTATTGGCACAACATTTTAAAATTATATCTGTGCAATCTGATCAATGGAAAATCATGTATACTTCATAGAAATGCAGTTGACATCAGCTTTGATGTATCGTTTATTGTCCACAATTTGAGCTTGCTTATTTCTTCAGAATGCATTGTCCTGACTCAATCGTGGTTCTTATTTTTCCAATCCATTTATTTCTGAGTATTAATGCTGAACTCTCCCAGCAGCTTGCATGAGCCTGGGATGTAAGAGGAAAACGTGCATGTCATTATTGAAGTATACTAGATAAAATGTTACCTTTAGATGAACTTGACTAAAAACAATGACTTGATTGTAAATCTGGATCACAGCTGGAAGCCATGAGCTAAATAGCAAAGCGGATAATGGGAGAAAGGGGGAAAAATAGCACTATTAGGCAAATCAAAGTCTTATAATTTACATAAACACCTGCTCATGCTTAAATTGTCTGAAAGACTATTATTTTAAATCCAGGCAAGTGCTGAAACTCAGTTTGTTAATGCTCAGATATGCTTGTTCCACCGTTTGTATCATCATCATTATTTTCCTTCACTCAGGAAGCTGCTGGGATCAGAATCAGCAAATTAAGTAGTCCCTCTCAGCTGTTTTGCCTGAGGGAGAGTTTTCCTCATGATGAGGTGAAAAAGATTGATCTCCAGGAAATTTATAATGGGCAAACCTTCTTTCACCCCATGTGAAATAATCGCTACTATTAGAATTGCTCACTGCCAAGCATTTAATTATTCAGATATTCTTCTATGTTAAATGATCACTGAACTTTCAAATGAGCTCAGCAAATAGCAGGCAATTCAAAGTTAAGAGACATCTTGACAGTCACTGACTTGCCAGAATCCATGCAGGTCTATCATGGTCTTCATCAAGCTACCAAATCCATCTGAAGGCAAAGCTACGTTCAGCGATACAGAGAGGCAGGGCAGAACAAACACATAGTTAATTCCAGAAATAAAAGTTGCTTGAAGAGGCCTGAACACTCTCATCTTTTCAGAAGTTTATGGCTAGATCTACTGCACACACACAAACACACACAAGTGTACACACAGACACACAGACACACAAACCCATGTAGCATCAAGTCACTTCCATCTCCACATTTGATAGAAATATTCTGTCACAGTTCTCTGGGAAAGAAGAAATTGGACCCTGTAGTGAGAAACATCATCCTTGCTACATCCTTGCTATACCTTGGAGGTATTCTTGCCATTTAATAGCTCTCCAATGTTCTCCATGTCCCAATCTTGGAGGTCTCTATTTCTCCAATGGGGCTCCATTGGGACTACTTCCATAATGTCTATGTTTATATTGCGTCCCAATCACACTTAGCTCCAAGGTCATAACATCAGCACACATTCTATGCCCCACAACCAGAGGTGGATTGCTCCCAGTTTGGGCCGGATTGGGCGAACCTGTAGTGGCAGTGATGGGAGGCTCCGCCCACCTGCCCAGATGCTTATGTGAATGTGCAGAAGCATCGTGCATGCACGAGCACACATGCACAGGTAAGCCAGTAGTAGAAATGTGGAAATCCGCCACTGCCCACAACAGCTAGAAAGCATAGGATCAAAATATAAAAAAGAAAATGTTTCAAATCCTGAAATCTAAGCTTGTCTAGTGGCCAACCATCCATAAACCTACAAAGTCTTTACACAGAATTGGGTCACAAATTCACATGATCATAGCACCTGCCCCATGGAATGATATTTGGGTGGCCCTGATACTGTTAGTCTTTTGCAAGGCATTGAAGGAAAAGGTTGTTTTCCATGTCATTTGGGTCTAGTGGATATATGAGCTCTGTTGTTGATGCAATATTCTTTTCCTTTGAGATGGGTTATTGTTATCTTTGGGCATCAAGGATTATATGTTATAAGTTTCTACGTTTCTAATCTTTGTAAACCATCCAAAGTCACTTTTATAAGATGGGGAAATATATAAACCAAATCAATAAATCTATTTATGAATGTAAATAAAGACTGAATTTCATACTTCAAGCTTATTTTTTTATACTGCAGCCAAATTCCATCCACAACTAAGACAATAAATTCCATACTACATTTTAAAATTGCTAATACCACCAATGGGTAGCACAGTGGCTTAGCATTTCAAACTCTGGACTTGTTGGCTGGAAAGCTGGCAGCCCAGGTTTAAGACCCGAATGTCATGTAATGGGGTAAGCTCCCATTTTTTGCCCCAGCTCCTGACAAGCCCCAGTTCAAAAGCAGGCAAATGAAAGTAGACAAATGGGTACCACTACAGTGGGAAAGTAACAGTGCTTTGTGACATGACCATGGCAATGTCTTCAGACAACATTGGCACAATGGCCTTGAAACAGAGATGAGTACCACTCCTTATAGTCAGCAAAGAGTAGCAGAGTAAACTCTGCAGGGACTCATTTACCTTTAATACCAGCAGTACAATTGCACTGAATTTAGATATAGTTTTAATATTATGAAGATTCAATAGCTTAATGCAGAATAGCCCAGGAACATTTAGGACAACAGTTACTTGAGACAATTTAATGGTACAATCCAATAGTTACTTTGCCTACTTACTTGTCTAGAATATAGTGGCATTTGTGCTTTGGGACACTCCATAGTTTGCCCTGGATGGCTGGATTGAGTCACTGACTCAGTCGGCTTGGCTTAAATGGACTCCGGGGGATGGTAGAGGACAGAAAGGACAAGAGCAGCGATGGCGAAGCTTTTTTGGCTCACGTGCCATAAGTGGGGAGAGTGCAGGGGGGTTGTGTGCAGGTGTGCCGCACCCATAATGCAATGTGCAACCCCCAGTGTGCATGCGCGCACTACAGGCACGCCCCCCATTTTTACATGCTTTTTTCGCCCTCCCCAGGCTCCAGAGGCTTTTTAGGAGCCTGGGGAGGGCAAAAACAGCCTCCCCCGCCCCCCCTGGACGCCCTCCGGAGGTGTCAGGGAAGCCTCCAGACAGTCCCTGAAGCCTTCGGAGTGCTCAAAACGATCCTCCGAGCAAACCGGAAGTCACTTCCGGTTTGCTCGGAGGGTCGTTTTAAGCATTCCGAAGGCTTCAGGGACTGTCCGGAGGCTTCCCTGATGCCTTTGGAGCGGGTTTGCTCGGAGGGTCATTTTGAGCACTCCGAAGGCTTCAGGGACTGTCCGGAGGCTTCCCTGACGCCTCCGGAGGGTGTCCGGGGTGGCAGGGGAGGCTGTTTTCACCCTCCCCAGGCTCCCATAAAGCCTCTGGAGCCTGGGGAGGGCGAAAAATGGCTTTAAAAAAGGGTGAACTCAGCTGGCCAGTGCGCGCATGCATGCTGGCCAGCTGACAGGGCAGTGCCTCGCGTGCCCTGACAAATGGCTCTGATTGCCACCTGTGGCACGCGTGGCATAGGTTCGCCATCACTGGCCTAGAGGAACATTGTCCATGGGGTTGCGATAGGTCAGACACAACTTTGCAACTAACAACAAATACTTTGCCCATGCTACACCATTGCTGCAGAACTTTACTGGTTGAACTTTCATTCAAGGTGCCATTCAGTTTGCAGTTTACCAACTTAAAGCTCTAATTGACTGAGATGGGCAGCCATAGAAAATGAATGAATGAATGACACTCTATCGAGACATTTTGGAAGAGCGGGGATATTTTGTTTCCAAAATCTCAATTAGTTTGAAGTTTTGCTGCTGAATATTTTATTTGTATTTATTCATTATTTTTCAATCCGTTCAAGAGTACTGAGAAAAGTAACTGGTCCTTGCACTCACAATTGGTCCTTGCCCTTACAACTGTCACAAACTCCCCATGGCCACATGATAAAAATTCAGACACTTGGCAACCAGTGTGAGCCATGGTGGCCAGTGGTTAGAATGCAGTATTGCAGGCTAATTCTGCCGGCTGCCTGCAATTCAACAGTTAGATTCTGACCGGCTCAAAGTTGACTCATCCTTCCATCCTTCCGACGTATGCAAAATGAGGACCCAGATTGTTGGGGGCAATATGCTGACTCTGTAAACTGCTTAAGGAGGGCTGTAAATCACTGTGAAGGAGTATATAATTCTACATGCTATTGCTATTTACAATGGCTGGCCTGTTAATTTTATCTAATTTTTAAAATGTTAGTGTTATATTAATTTGGTTTGTTTCTTGGATTGTTTCTAATTTTCTTTTAAGTTTTGTAATATATGTTTTTTAATGCTGTATGCTGCCCTGAGTCCTTTGGGAGAAGGGCGGCATATAAATCCAATAAAACAAAACAATAAAACAATGGTCACAGTATCCTGGGTTCATGTGATCCTTATTTACGAACTTCCCACCCATCTTCAAGGAAACAAGGAAAATCAAGAGGTGGGGAAGCCAGGTTCACTTACCAACCATATGACTCACATAACAATTGCAGTGATTTACTTAACTGTGACCAAACAAAAGTTGCAAAATCGGGCACTTAAATAGCCACCTTGCTTAGCAATAGATATTCTGGTCCCAGTTGTGGACATAAATTGAGGACTGCATGTACACATTGCAATACAATATCCATTATGTCAGTCATTCAGGTCACTGGGCTTGCCATCTATATATGACAAGACTTGCAATGCCACAGATGCATGCGGTTGGGGATAGGCTAATCTGTATTAGTTAACGTTGACTCTTTCAACACCAGAAGATGGATAGTATCCATTTAATCTAAAATAATACTCCAATAATAATCTCTAACTAACCTACTGGCTGATAAAGGTTCTTCAGCAAAGGAGGAAATGCATAAGATTGCCTTCACCCTGATTTAATTCTTTGTGATATCCTTTGCAGGCAATCATGTAAGGAGAGTCTTCAAAATGAGTTATTTCCCTGAGTTCCATAGACACAGTTGACTTCAGATGTGCAATTCTAAAGGCAGAAGGAACAGGAATAATCTGAACATTGTCCTGAAAATGCTCCTCTGGGGTACCCTTTGCCCTCTTTAGAGCTCTGTCATTAGATAAAAGAAAGTCAATAGCTCCAAAGGTAATTTGAGAAGGAGGAGAAAATCTCAGGTAGACTTTGTCCCAAAGCACATCTCAAATCACTCACCATATTGGGCTGAACTGTTGCAGATAGAAGTGGAAAATTGAACCCTTAAATAGGTGTTTGTGTGTATTTGTGTCGAGTTCTGTGTATTCCAGAGAATATCAAGTGTTGAGGCTTTATGAAAGCATGAATTAAGAACCTCAGGGAGCAGAAGAAATATTGATTTTGCACAGTATGTTGCTCAGTCAAGGAAAGCACCGAGATAATCAGCAAAAGTTAGCTGCTTGAGATTGTACATGCAACCCAACCCAATCATATTTCACTTTCAAGGCTGGCACTTTTTAAAAAGCACTTAATTGGCTGCCTTGTCTTTCTCTATTGTTGAAGTAATGCGGATAGGGAAAAAATGCAATGCTGAACCCTTTCAAAATGCCCTGCAAGAACAGCACAAACACATTTCTGTAGATAGCAAAGCAATTTCACTGTTGCCTAATCTCATGGACGGGTAAGTTTTTAATGGAACACTATAGGTCAGAGAAATATATTGAGCTGTTAGCCATGCTGCTTGCCAACATATGTTGAAGCTGTATGCATATAACGTCTACGTGCTGCTTATTTAGAAAAGGCATTTAGGTCCCTTTAAATCATCGAAACTCTTCCTGCACCAGACTATTTCTGCCTCTTGCTAACCTATTTTCATTGGGGGAGGTTTCTTTGGAAGCCATGACAGATAGTAGAAGCTTTTCCTTTGAAGATAAGGACAATTCGGGTATTTTTTTTTTATTCCTTCCCCGTGACTTTTTACTTTAAAGATGTTACTAGCAGAATGAGAATGATTGTCCCAATATCATTTTCAGGCAGGAAAATTAGAATTCAAACCCTCCCATGATCCTTAGCAGTGTCTTCATCCCTTTTCAAAGTCTCTCATTGCCTGCCATGCCCGCAGTGTCTGAATTCTCAAAGTAAACTTTTGGCTCTTTAAGAATAGGATGAAGAGAGAACTGAAATTCACAAAAATGGAATCAAGGCAAGTATCAGTTAAGGGTGGGTTTTACCCATCCCACCCAGAGGTGGTATTCAGCAGGTTCTGACGAAGTCTGGAGAACCGGTAGTGGAAATTTTGAGTAGTTTGGAGAACCAGTAAATACCACCTCTGACTGGCCCCTCCCCACATCTATTCTCTGCCTCCCGAATCCCAGCTGATCGGGAGGAAATGGGGATTTTGCAATAACCTTCCCTGGAGTGTGGAGGGAATGGAGATTTTACAGTATCCTTCCCCTGCCACGTCCACCGAGCCATGCCCACCAAGCCATGCCCGCAGAACCGGTAGTAAAAAAATTGAATCCCACGCCAAATTTGAAATAGGACCACTGACCTGGGCAGTCACCTCTAGTTTGGACGCTTGTCTCATGTGTGCTCAGGCATATAATTTGTTATCAATGGCTTCCGGGAATGCCCTGACAAACTGAAGATGGAGCTGACACCCATGATGTTCAGGAAGCCAATGAATGAATTGGCTTCCTGAACATCTCTCCAGATCAAGGAGAGGACTTGGGATCACTCAGAATACTTCTTGCAGACACTCCAGTCCCCACAATGACTGTAAAACAGACAGTCTCCAGCCAGGTTTAGAGTTCTGGAAACAAAGAGTTAGCTTTGACCAAACCATGGTTCAGAGTCTTCAAGAGGATGCTGGATTCACCCACTTCACATCTTAATCATTTTTTTATTTGAAATGGCTTCATATTAAGAATTTCCAAAGGACAAGTTTCATTACAGTTAGTGATTTTCCTTCAACCTGTAGCAAAAGAAGTTTTATGTATAAGTCTAAAACTTAAAGGGAAAAAAATTCTGTTTGGTAATGAGCCACAAAAGGGGATTAGAACATGAATCCTGGAAAGTTTTCAGATGGACTAAGGGGCCAGATTGACTGGAAGTAAGATTTTGAAAAGTAAGAATACTTCCTGTAGTTTGTTTCAAATGTTATTAAAATATATGAAGATTTTCTCTTTCTGGGAAAATGTTCTTGGTGACAGAAAAACATGATAAGAGGAGACCTTGAAGGTTGGTTACTAGAGGCAACCAGAAATAATTAACAATTATAATTAAAGAGAGGAACCACTAACACAGAATGGAGAAAAGTATTTTAACTTTGGAAAAATTTAAGGATATTTGGCAACAATGTATCCAGAATTTTCTCTTTAGACTATCTGATATAATAAAAACGAACTTTAAAAGAAGAGATAGAAGAAGAGAGAATAATTGAAAATCAGGCTGTTTTACATATCATTTTAAAATTGTCAGGATACAAAAATGATACTGATAAAGATTGAAAACAGGATTTGCAAATGAAATCAGCTGAAGTTTTAATAGTTAAAAGGGACACACAAATAATAAACCATAAGAGTAACTTAGATGTATACATAATTTGGGCATTTTTTAATTATTTTCATTTACAAAAGAGATATATTATATTTATGAAGGAATTTCTGAAAATAGATAGAGAAAAAAGAATCAGCTTTGGGGAGATTACCTAAAAGGAATAAAAATAAAAACCTTTAAAAGTAAAATGAAGTTGGCTTATTCAACCAAGGCTAAAATGTATATGATTCTTCTTTTTTTCTAGTAGCTTTTAATGTTTTTTTTTCTTGACTAGGACTGAATGATGAGGCTTTAAAGATTTGTTTATATTATAGATAAGTTAGGGAAAGAAGAGAGTTTTTTGTTGCATTTTTAGGGGAAGTGACAAGCTATGCTATTAAAATTGAGAGAAGAAGAGAACTTGATAAGAAATTAATTTGTGGGACATAATTTCAAGGGGTTAAAGTTTACATTTTTAGTAAGTTGTTTCTGGTAGCTCCAATGTATTTTTTCTTGATTAAGTTTGAATGATGTTTTAAAATATTTTTTTATAGTTATGAGATAAAACATGGAAAGAAGATGTTTCTTTTCCTTTGTATCTTTAGAGAAAATGGCAAGACACTGCATAAAGGAAAGAAATATGAAATTGCTTTGCTTGTTTAAAATTAAATTATATGTATTTTTGGTTGAAATATTAGAGAAAGCATTTTGGGGGATGTAATCTGGATTCCAAGGAGGCGGGGACTGCATTCCAGAGGATCAAAAACCAGCAAAGTTTAATTTGATTGGGGGAGAGAGGACCAAGCTCCTCCCTAGGATGCAAGTAATTGCTTTAGTTTGGCAAGATTGCTGTCTATAGGTGAAGAACAATAAAGGAAACTACTTAAAAGTAACTGTTCGTATCTTTCTTGGTTTTTGGAGCATGACAGATGTTAAATTACTGGAAATGTTTGTACTTGTCTTGATCAAGGGAGAAGTCATTTCATTCTACATATTTTCTTCTTGTTTTCCTTGTTTATATATTTCCCTTTTCCCCCTCCCGCTCCCCTTTTCTCTGTGTGTGTGGTTTTTATTTTATTTTCTTGTTAAAGTTTTTTACGTTTATATTAGTTTTTCATCTTTGGATTTTTAAACTTCAACGAAAATTATTATTTAAAAAATTGAAAGCAAGGAGCGAAACAAGACACTCTAATTATATAAATATACATTCTTTCATGTGACAGATATATTATCCACCTCAAGGACAAATATCACCTATCTCATGGCAAATCACTAGCAATATTGTTATTGTTATTATCCCAATCTTCAGGAAAGTAGCCATTGAATAAGCATAGAATGAGGCAAAGTATTAGCTGAAATAAGCTGTTTTGAAGTTTCATAAATAAATCTTTCTCTTTCTTGTTCTGCGCTGTATTTCCTATATAACTATAGCAATGCCTCTCGTGGAGTCTACCTTTGTACTTCCCAAATACATACACATGTATACATTTTAAAATAAAAAACACAAATTTCAACAGACTATAATTCCTTACGAATGCAAATGAAAATAATATTCACTTGAGTCTGAGAGATCTGTAGCTTCCTTCAGCAAACTGACTTGTAATCAATGGAATATGGTAAGATTCAGAAGTAGTTTATATGGGACACAGTAAGTCAATAAAACATTAAGTCTTTAAAACTTGCCTTAAATGGCAAATAGAATGCAATTTATTGGAAAATATAATTTTTTAATTTCATCACAATAGGCTCTACAGCCTTTGGCAGAGTGTTTGTTGCTCTTCAGATACAAAAATTGAGAATAACTACATTTACACAGAGGCAACAGGAACAGACTGGCATCAGTGACATCACTCAAATCCTACCCTGCTTCTATAGGTAGTAGCATTTAGGTGACTTGCATAGGCAGGTAATCAGGGTTGTTCTTGATACTTTCATGAAGGGATGTCCAACTTTGGCAACTTTAAGACTTGTGGACTTCCACTCCCAGAATTGTCTAGCTGAGGAATTGTTGGAGTTGAGATCCATAAGCCTTAAGATTGGCCAAAGTTGGCCACCCCTGCTTTAATGGAAGACTACCAGAAATCCCATGGCTGTTGACTAGACTGGAAAGTACATATCAGTGTGCAAATATTTGGAATATGTTGTGGCAAAAGCAAATAACTTTTGTATATTATTGTCAAGAAAACTATATGGATATGATTTTAGGCAGTCACTAAGATGTGAGCTAAACTTAAAGGAAATGTAAAGTTATCTTTTAAAAAGTGTTATGGAAAGAAGAACCTTAGTATTCAGAAACAGAAAGCAGTTTCAACATAGTAGTAGTTTTAACTATTCAGTCATATCTGACTCTTGGCAACTTTAGGGGCAAGTGCTTTTCATGCTACCTTGCTTTTTTTTTAAATTGTTGGATGTTCATCTTTCCATGAGCCTTGATGGTATCAAGCCAGAGAGTTCTTTGCTTTCCCCTTCTTCTTGATCCACTAACCATTCCTAGCATCATTGCCTTCTCCAATGAATTTGCACACATGACATGGCCAAAGTAAATCAGACGTAGACTTGTGATTTTGGCTTCTAGCCATGTTTCTGGTGAGTTTCAACATACTCTTGTAATAATGAATACTGTGTTCATATTTAAAGCAATATTTCTTTACAGGTCAAGATAATCAATTTTTAAATTTGTTTCAACCCAGCCAAAGCACTTTTAAATCTTATTAATCTCAGCATGGGCTTAAGTGCCCCCCATTAAAATCAGTGGGATACCAAAGGACTTCACTTTATTGGGTCATGCCACTACTTTTAGTTGAGATCCATACTTTCAGAATTAGGTGAAGGGACATAATAAAAACTGGATGACTATACATGCAGCATGTGTCTTTGTGTGTGTGTGTGTGTGTGTGTGTGTGTGTGTGTGTGTGCCATTGCACAGATCAATAAGCTGCTCACAAATCCAATCCAGTATGATTGCAAAGATCTGAGCAGGCTCACCTTATTATTGTACCATAGTTCATTTAATGCTGCAACTGTAGTTCATTTAATGCTGTGCTGGCTTCTCTTGCATTTTCCTTATATAAAAGTTAAGTAGCCACTACAAAAATGAATCATCTAAACTCCAGGTAAAAGCCATCACAGTATGAAAGTGGAGCTCCTGCTGTGAAAATGATATCAAACGTTATATAAAAAGAGCTATCCTATTGAAAGCGCTGGTGGTTTGTAGTTTACCTCCTGTTAGCAGTTCTATCGGTATCGATTTCAAAAACCTGTTTGGACAGCTAAGCTCAGAATTTTTATGAAAGCTTATGTAGAGCGCAAGCTGTAAGCATCTTTCCGAAAGTGCAGTGGCAATATCACTTCATCACTTGTTCGGTCTTCCTTCCAATATCTGTACATGGCAGTAACAACACTACACACAAAATCATGGAGCAAGAACAATGATCTGGAATTGTTGCTGTTTGGATTTTGACATGCTTCAGTCAGTTCTGAATAGCATAAATGCAATCAATGTGAATGACCCTAACATTTTCTCAAGGCATTTTCTGGGGGCTGGGGGTGGGGAGGAAGGTTGTAGTGTAACTTCCCAAGATGCAAGAATAGGATGGAAGAAAGCCCATAGCATCAAAACTCTGATGAAGGGAGTAAAACAAGCAATGGCTTCTTTGACTGCTCATAGCTGAGATCTTATCCAGTTTAAAGTCTAGAGAAGAGATGGGGGGAAATCCAGAGTTATTACAAATCTATTTTATTTTTGCATTGCTTCTTTCTATATTTTACTTGTAAACTGCCCAGAGTTGCTCAGTCAGACAGTGTACTAATTTGATAAATAAATAAATTTTCTTTCAATACAACCAAGGAAAAAGTAATTGTGGATATACTACAGTCTTTGCCTGAAACTGATAAACTTTTTGACAGTGCAGGCAAGAGTTTTGACAGCATTGAAAGTTTTGGCTCAACTCCACAACAAATTCCATGATTATATGGGAATGAAGCCTTAAAAAATAAAAGACATAGTTATCCACAGCTGCATATCATACAGATAAATTGTAAAAACTTAGCTTTAAAAATCATACACTCCCTGCCTATAAATCTTAATCTCTCCACGGCAAAGAAGAAGGAAATGCAAAATGAATTCTACAATCCTGAAGTCACTTCTACCAGTAGGACTTGTATCACTGCAAGATTGGAACTCCCTTATTAGAAAACTACCAATGTATATCTGGAAGCTATGATTGGGATGGGATGGGATGGGATGGGATGGGATGGGATGGGATGGGATGGGATGGGATGGGATGGGATGGAATAGAATAGAATAGAATAGAATAGAATAGAATAGAATAGAATAGAATAGCTTTATTGGCCAAATGTGATTAGACACACAAGAAATGTGTCTATGATGCAGAATCTCTCAGTGTACATGCAAAACAATTAAAGTAATAATAATTATAAGCATGATACCAAGAAAAGGAAGTAGTAGAGAAGATGAGAAGGATGATGATGATGATGATGATAATGGTGATGATGATGATGATGAGAATAATAATAATAATAATAATAATAATAATAATAATAATAATAATAATACAGCATACTACATGGGTAAATATACTTAGACGTAAGACAGTACTGTGAGAATTAGAAGTTCAGATTAGATTAGCAGAGTGGTAACATCTGCAGAGGGAAAAAACTGTCTCTGTATCTTGCTGTTTTGGCATGCAATGCTCTATAGTGGCATCCTGAGATGAGGAATTGAAGCAGTTCATGTCCAGGGTGTGAGTGGTGTGTGGATATTTTCTCAGCCCTCTTTTTGGTTCCTGCAGAGTACACAGATCCTCAATGGAAGGAAGTCTGGTTGCACTTGATTTTTCTGCAGTCCTAACTATCTGTTGAGGCCTGTTCCTATCCTGTTTGATTGCTGTACCAAACCAGATAGTTATAGAAGTACAAATGACAGACTAAATGATTCCTCGGTAGAAGCTATGAAGCTACAAAGGTTAGCATTGTTTGTAACATACCTTACCTGATATATGTACATATACATCCATGTGCAGTTTTTGCTTATTATATTTTTAAAATGTCATAGAGCTAGAAAAATGTACCAAGAAAGGGAACAAATCAAGTGATACGTACAGTGTATAACCTACAATTTTATGTACAGTATACTTGCTATTTATCATCCGAATATTTGGAGCCTGCATCCAGTTTTAATATTGGGAACAACAATCAGTTCCTCACCTTCCAATTTCTAATTTGGGCAGAAGCATTCTCGAAAGAATGTCATATCACCAAGAGCTTTCTTATCCATATTATTTAGGTGATCTGTAATAGAAAAATACAGAATTGTCTCTTAGTTCCCCTTTATAAGGAAATCTGAAATACTGGTATTTTGTTACCCAAAAAAGAAAAAAGGCAAAGATAAACCAAACTGTCACACACCCTAAGCCAAGATAGCTTAGGGGAAATATGTTGAGAGTCACATCTCAACATATGAGTGTTTGATCAGTGAAATGAAGCTATCCACTTTCATACAAATGTAGCTATGTGGCATCTAATACATTTGGTTTTGGTCTGGTAGGTTTGGGTCCAAAGTAACTTCTTATCCTTGTGCTAGAAAATACATCCTTTCCAGACCCATTCTAGTCAAGCTGATCTCCTTCCATGGAGGCTAAAGACATCAACTGCTGCTATTTCATTTATACTAGGATACTTATATGGTCCCACTGCATTCTAAAAGTTAGGATAACTGCAATAACATTAAGCATGGAAATATCCTGCACTTGAATAATAGATCACTATAAACAGAACTATTTATAGTCTCGGGTGGCAAATAGATCTTCAATGAAAAACATTCTTCCAACTTCCCAATAAGAGTTTATAACATTACTATTCATATTCTATTGGTTGAAAAGTTTATATTGATGTGCTGTCTTGATTCTTCTGCTTACCTTCTGGTTAACCTTCATTAAAGGGAATATTATCAGTTGCCTGGACGAAAAATTTTGGTTATAATGTGGAATTGGCTTAGTGGGAAAATACTTCTGATACTTAATCGGAAACTAACGTTGGCTACAGTGTATAAAGAAAATCTTTATAAGATGTTCTACAGATGGCATCTCTCCACCAGCATGGATCTCCAAAATGTTTAAAAATCTGGCCCCAAATTGTTGGAAGTGTAAAAAAACACCAGGCACTTTTTATCATATGTGGTGGACATGCAATGAGGCCAAAAGATTTTGGGAAATGATTCAATCATGGTTGGAACAAATGGTGGGAGATCAAACTTTGTTTAAACCAGAGTTTTTTCTCCTAGGCATAATACCGGAGGGATTTAAGAAAAATGTACTCTGTCTAATTATACATGTACTAACTGCGGCGTGCATAACTTTTGTGCAGTATTGGAAAAAAGAAAATACACCATCAGAGCTAGATATAATCAGAAAAATGTTGGCCTGTGCAGAAGCAGATAGGCTCACTCTTGAACTTAAAAATACAGGGGAATCAGAATATTTTGAAGTCTGGAACAGATTTTATGATTGGTATAAGACAAGGTGACAAGACTGGAACAAACTGTATGTATTGTGATTGGACAGAAGGATAGATAATGCACTAAGTAGGCTAATAGTTAATGGTTGAGACTAGTCGTATATAATGTGAATGTATGGTCACTTCGACTCTGCGGTACTGCATTGTTTTAAATGTAAAATAATAAAAATATATTTTTTTAAAAAAGGAAATATTATCAATATTCCATCTATGGAAAACTCTGTAATAAAATTATTGTTGGTAAGATTTATGGAAAAGTGGACTGGGGAAAAAATTAGAACAAATTAGGCAGAATGGGGAAAGCCAAATATTTGGGTAGGATATAATCCATAAACACTGATGGACTTCCAATTACATTTGAAGAATTTTGACTGTGCCTAAAAAAAATAATTAGATTATTAAAGAAATCGTGTAAGAGAAGTCTCAGAGCCAGAGAAAGAAAAGGAAGTATTTCAAAAAAAAATAGAACAAATGAAGAGTAGGTGGATGTTTCAGGAAAAATAGCTGTTAGCCCTTCAGTAAACCAAAGTGAAGAAAAGAAGTCTGAACAATTCACAGAGACCTTGTCTTACTGAATTCA
The DNA here is from genome assembly GCF_964273705.1 of Natrix helvetica. Lineage (NCBI taxonomy): Eukaryota > Metazoa > Chordata > Lepidosauria > Squamata > Natricidae > Natrix > Natrix helvetica. The sequence continues at coordinate 104,422,144 of NC_138548.1, read as the reverse complement.
GTAATAAATGAGAGCTGGAGTCCTGCTTATTCACTTTCCAGGATTCTATATCTCACCTTTTCTTTTCATTTTTTCCCTTGCTTTCATACTTGATAAATGGAACTCCATGCTTCCTTGGTCATGTATTGCTATTAAGGAATTGTCAGCATACACAGTTAACAATCTCTTGCCCATACACACCTAGCACCGCCAGTTGAGCGAAGTTGTGAGCATGCTGAGCTTCTCTGTCTCTGTCATCTTCAGCTGAGAAAGTTAAGAGTTGTGTTTTCTTTTATGAAATGCCTTCCCCAAAAAGAATTCATTTGGGATCCGAGTCTGATGACTTTTCAACATCAGAAGCCTCCTTTATTATCTTAGGATTTTAATAACCTATGTTGTTCTTATTTTATTGTGAGTCTGTCTCCCAGTTATACCGTAAATTATCATTGGCTGTTTGTTTCTATTTTTGTCTGCTGTTGTTGGTTTTAACTGAAGGCCAATAAACTGCATGGAATGATGTCCAATGACCATATTTGCTGGTCATAAATTGGCAATCCACAAACCCATCATTTTTTTAAAAAGATCCTATTGATACTGAACATTTTGTAGGCATTGCTGTAATTGTTTTTAGCCTAATTCCTACAAGGAGCAAATCATTTGCATTAGTTCTTCCCAATCAGTCAAGGAATCAATGCGATGTCAAATCATCACAATCAACCAGGTTAAATGAATGTCAGACATTGCAAGGCCTTCATTGCCTACAGTTGATGCAGTTGGCTAGTTTTAAAACCACCGAAAAACAGGATTTCCTTAAGTCTATAGTTTCAAGTATATATCTAAACAGCACTAACCACTAAGAGTTCAAAATGAAAAACTGTACATGTACGAAAAAGCAAATACCTCCAAAGATTTTTCCACTGAGGATCGCAAGTTCCTTCCACATCAAAGAAAATGACTTTTAACTCTGGTGATCATTATTCAACCATTTATTTATTCCTGGTGATTTTTTTTAAAAAAAAAACAAGACAGGAAATTTGGTGACACTCTCCTGCAGATCTCACTGGTGCACTGCTCTTTTTTTAAAAAAACGAAAAGAAAAAGCTACTTTTGATCCGCTTGATTTCAGCTGAGTTATTTCCAAATCCACATGTTGAAGTAATCATTTCTCAATGGAGCTTTGTAAACTTTTCAACTCCTAGAAAGTCACTCGTGCTGTTTAGCAAGGTCAGGCTGTAAAGAGCACAACTGCTTTATTTGCGATCTGTGGCTCTGAGGGATTAATTGTCCCTATTCGGACTCATCCGCAATCTAAGGCCGAATTGTCAAAATGATCCATCGCTTTTGTCCCCAGGCCCATGGTTTCATTATTAAGGTGCATTCTAATCAATAGTAGCATTTTTAACTTTTTGCCCCTTACTTTTTTATCAATTCTTATTATCTAATGACCAATACTAAAGTGGGTGCAAGGTTATGTTGTGTGTGGTTTTTTTCCCAGAAATGTCACTGACAGATTACATCGGGCTTTCGCATGCATTTGTAATTGTACTTGATTACCATTATAAGAGCTGAATGGGAACAAAGAGGGAAAGGCAAGATAACAGCACTTCGTTTATTGGGCTTGGTTTTCCATTTCTTTGAAGGCATCTCATTAGCAATGTTTAACTTTGAAATCACAAAACCTAGTTTATTTTTCCCAAATTAAACATTTGATCAGCTTCTTCTCAGATACAACAAAACAATGAACTCTGAAAATCTTATATGAGATCTATTAAGCATTCTCTCGTCTGAGGGTAGTTTGCTCAATAAGATCTGCCTTTGAGTCTACATAGACCTGTGCAAGGGCCCTATCGAAGCATGGGGTATGTAGTAATTTTTAAAGAAGGGAATAGTAGAAATAGTAGGAATTTTAAAGAAGGAAATAGTAGTGTACTGAATCATCTTCAGGGTTTTTTTTTTCCTTCTGAATCTGACATTTTTTTTCTATTTGAGTAGTTATGGGCTTGAAGGAGACTTGCCCAAGAAAATTTTCACCCATAAGCTTCCTGGAAGAGGAAATGACTTATACTATATTGTGTCCTTAAGATATATTTCTGTCCCTCAAAACAAAGCACAAGGCTCAAATCTTATCAAAAGATACTGATACCCTCCACATAAGAGATTCCTTGAGTTACTTATAAAGTAATAAAGGAAGGATAATAAATAAATTAGGAGGACCAGGGTTCATTTATTGGTGGTTAATAAATGCTCTTAGTTACTTTGAAATCCTGTTTTTTGTGTCTCTACTGAGAATATTCATCAGACACACACTATCAGAGTAGTCTTTTGTGCTTGATGATATAAACTGGTTTTAATAATGCTGTTGAATACCACCAACTGTTCCAGTGTTCTTGCTTGCCCTTGGGGCCTAAGAAAATCATCAGAGTTGCCACCAGTGAATATAAGAAAGAAGAAAGATATTCATTATTATTGAGTGATATACTACTTATTTTTGATTGGCATACAGGGAGTTGTATGATGTGGGTTTCCTACCATGTTCTTTTTAATTAGAGACCTGAATCGTGGCACTAAGAAATTAAAAAGTCCAAAATGGATACAAGACTGAAAGAAAGCTATGCTGTAAATATTTGCCTGTCCCACTTAAAGATAATTAACTAAAACAACCATGGCAATCATAAATGGCTATTGCATAGCCCTTTTCAAATTAGCTACAAAGAAATCAAAGCCAAGTTTTCAATTAATGTATATCCCAGTGGTTTCATGTAGAGATAAATGCTTACACGTCACATACTGTATGTGAATGTGAGTTTCTGGATAAGCTCTAGAGCACACCTGGATAGTATATGGGCAGCTGTATGTCATGCCTGGGGCCCTGCCAGATATTTGACAATCATGTAATACCTGTGTTTTCTGTCCCAAGCTGTCAAAAAAACCAAACGAGTGTTCAGATCCCTTTTAGATTTCCAGACATGTGGCTTGTAGGTCTCGTAGATATGCTGAGACCAACCGTTGCAGAACAAATTGATCAAATAACTCAGGAAACTGAGCTCACCCATTCTGCAGCAATGGAACCTACTGATCACTATGAAAGGTAACACACCCACAGAAAATTTCTAGTAGAACCATTGTTCTAGCATTGAACTAAGTGTGACCATGTCCTTCTTCCAACTTTTGGAGGATCAAGTGAGGGGTGCTACATTTGCTGCTAATTCAGTACTATTGTATACGTAGGAGTAGAACTGGAAATTATACAAAATCATCTTGCTGTGAATTAGGTGCACCAACTTAATTCACTTTCCCTTAGCAACAGAGCTAATGGGTTTCAGGGCCAAGGATGAAGTGGAGATTTTTTTGCTGTGTTCTGTTGACAGTAATGCAGATTTTATTCATTTACTCGGCACCATCCTGATTGGCAAGTGACTCATTTCTGTAGCTTAGTGCTTGGGTCACAATTTGGTAAGTAAAGGTGCTATGAAAGAGATGAGTAGGTAGATTTGGGGCATGGTAAATTTGAAGCTTACTGAGTACCAACCAGATATCTGGGTGGGGGAGGGTGTAAGTACTAAAAGATCCATATGTGTCAGGGGTGGGTTCCGGATTTTTTTTACTGCCAGTTTGCTCAAAGATGCGCTTTGGGCATGTGTACGTTTGATGCATGCTACACGTGCATGCGCAGTAGTAAAAAAATGCTTCTGTGCATGTGCGGAAGCAAAAAACAAGATGGCGGTGCCTACAGCACCGCTGATAAAATCGGTTTGGATGCATGGGTGGCTGAGTTACTACCTACTCGGCTGAACCGGTCCAAACCAGTAGGAACCCACCTCTGATATGCTTTCTTAGATTTTTTGGGACCTTGATCCAAAGAAAGATTAAAATCCTACCCTTACCAATTTGTTAGTCTTCTTTTAATTAATAGAGTTGTGGTCTTCAGCTCCAAATGGGCAGACAATAATCAGATTGCACCAGCCTAATAAAACTATCCCAGAGATGATTTTTCAAGAGGCAACTTGAATTTCTGTTTTTTTTTTCTTTGAAAACGTTTCACTTCTCATCCAAGAAGCTTCAGAACTGAAGAAGCTTCTTGATGAGAAGCAAAACATCTTCAAAGAAAAAAACAGAAGGTCCAGTTGCCTCTTGAAAAAGCTCCCTTGGGACAACCATGACTTAGATGACTGAGAATCTCCATAGACATTTACCTAATAAGACTAGTACCAGAGATTAGTACAGAGAAAATTACACCGTGATAGTCAGATTAAAAGCCACCTTCAGCAATATGTTTGTAACTGTGTCTTTGATGTATATGGAGAACTTCAATGAATGCATTAAAAGCCAGATTCTCAAAGGATTTTCTGTATTTGTGCCGTCAAGTCCTCAGAGCCACCAGCAGTTTTCTTGAATTCTCAGGCATACTTAATTACCTACTGTGCTAATATTATCATAATAAAAGACATGCTCCTGACGTTATTTGGGATGAATATAAAAGGGGATGAATACAAAAGGGGTTTCGTGTCATTCTTCAAAATAGAGACCAATGCAAACGATCAGAATGAGGGATGGAAGACTGGAGGGAAAAGGCACCAATCTATCTGGATGGTATTTCCTGCATCTTGTAAAACTTTTGATTCTTCTCGTGGTCTTCCAAGCATGGTATAATTAAAAATGGTGTGCTTGAGATCACACAAATTCACAGCTTGTACTTGCACATGGTTTTCCATTACTGATTGAGCAGAAATTTGCTTGACATTCGCAGAATAGTCCAACTGCCTCTTTTTTAAAATGCATCTCGCAATTCCCCCACCCCCTTTTATTTGACATGTATTCTTCATTATTTTTCATGTTTTAAGGAGCTTCAGAAATAGTACATTGTCGGTATTGGCAAACTGAACATACCAAGGGATTTATCTACACTCAGAAAAGTTACTTTTACAAAGTCACCAAGCTGTTACACTTTCGGGGAGGGAGGGAGTTTGTGGAGAGCGCCCGGTTTTTATCTGAATCTGAAAACATTTTTTAGTTTGCTGGCATAATCCAGATGGCAACACATGGATCTTTGAAAGGAAGAATCCATATAGAGAAGCAACACTTTTCAAACTCAGGTCACTTCTTCATAATATTCAAAACTTCGGAATGAATTAGAAACCTCACTTCAATAATATTTTTTACATGTATACTGTGTATATTGTACAAATTAGTGGAACAACTTGCCTCCAGAAGTTGCAAATGCTCCCACACTGGAAGTTGTTAATAGGAGATTGGACAACCATTTGTCTGAAATGGTATAGGCCAGGGGTGTCAAACTGCATGTGGGCCGCATGTATCATGTCCTGGCCATGCCCACCCCAGCTCCGCAAAGAAAAAAATATTGTGAAACGTTACATACAGTAACATAACACTGCGAGTTTGATACCCATGGTACAGGCTTTCCTGCCAGAGCAGGGGGTTGGGCTAGAATACCTCCAAGATCTCTTCCAGGTCTATTATTCTGTTATCTAAATTTGAGTTTGAGAGGAGGAAAAAAATATGGTATGTACAGTTCAAAGGTTTGGTGTAAGTATCAATAGAGCTGCAGTCATATTTATACCTCATCTGTCCATGTGCTTGCTTCTGCCCCTTGATAATCATTACAAAATTTATATCTATAAATAAACAAACAGCAGCAATAACATAAAAAAACCCATATTGAAAAAATCTCTGGCATTGTATTATTACCCCCCCCCCCGAAGGACCCCTGGATCTCCCCTGCTATATGGTCTTCCTGGATTTTGATTGTTTGATTTTCCCCTTTCTGGTGTGCCTCCATGTCTGGGAACTGTGATGGAGAACTGACTTTTCACTTTCGGTTTTGCCTGCCTCCTTGGATCAGCACAGCTGCGCACTCCACTGACGCCATTTCTTTTATAAAAGATTTATTCCATCGCTGAACTCAGATAAATGGGGCCCAAAAAACCACCAATGGGCAAGTCATTCTCGGCTCCCACATCTGCCACCTCCAGCCCAAGTATGCATCAGACGAAAATTACTTCATTGTTACAACAAGAAGGGTCTGGAGAGAGCTCAAAAGACTTATCCGTTACCCAAATGTTTCAGGAAATTATGAGGGGTCAAAATGAGCTGAAAAAGGAGGTGACAGATCTCAAAGAAGAACTCAGAGGTGTACAATACCATATAACAGAAAACAAACAAAAATTAGGGTGCTGGGCTGGGAGAGGAGGTTAAGGCAGTCCGGAAGGGGAAATTAGAATTGGAAAATTTTATGGCCAAGATAGAACTTGAAAGAATGTCCTTTTTTCTCAGATTCCAGAACCTACCAGAGACAGAAAATGAAGATCTTAAGGATATTATGAGTACAATGTTAGCAGAATATATTAAGAGAGACAAAAAACAGTTGTGGTGGGATGTGGATCTGGTTTACAGGATTAATTCAGCATACGCTAGAACACATAATGTTCCAAGGGAGGTACATGTTAAATTTCTTAGGAGGACCACAAGGGATGAGGTGCTGGGGGCTCAAAGGGGGGGACCACTAAAATATAAAGACAAAGAAATTACCATTCTTAAGCAAATTCCAAAAAAAATAAGAGAGAAAAGGAGGAAGTACTCCTCCTTATCAAAGAAATTATATAATAAAGGAGTTTGGTTTAGATGGTTATTGCCAGAGGGATTGTTGATCTTTTGGGAGGGAAACAGAATTAGAATTAATACAGTGGGGGAGGCAGAAGCCTTCATTAAAAAAAACACAGCTCTCTCCTAGAGGATGAAAATATGGGAGGTAGTGAAAAAGGTAGTAATCTACAAGATATGAAGGAGGGAGGGGCTGTGGCTCCATCTGGGGACAGGGAGGAGGGAGCAATATCGAAAACGCTCAGGTCACAAAAATAAATGCATTTGAAATATTACTGTAATTGTTGATATACTAGAAAGTGACAAAAAAAGAGATGATTGAACACATGGTTGATATAATGTAGAACAAGATTCTGTTTTTGCTTATCTTTTATACATTGTCTTTAACATTATAAAAATTGTGAGATTTGGGGGGGATTTCTACCACTAGCATGGGAGCTGCCAAAATTTTCTATGTACCCTTTTACCTTTCCCCATAGATGTTTAAAAACCAATAAAATTCTTTTTAAAAAATTTAAAAAAACCCATCTACAATGTCTCCATTGAGGAAAATTGACCTAATGTAGCCCAAATCTCAGGGAAGAAGCATGACATTATATTTTGATAAATATTTTTTTAAATATTATTTATTAATAGTGTAGGATAAAATTGAAGGATAACATCAATCAGATTTTAGATGATAATAATATGTGTCTTCATTGCAAACCCAGAACAACTGGAGCACCACTTGAGCATCGGTATTGACAAAATCACTATCAATCAATTGCAAAAGGCAGCTTTAATTGGAAGAGTTTACATCCAGCCACAACACCCTTAACATTATTAAACAACATCTGCCTATCTCGGGCACTTGGGAAGGACTTGAAAAGTGGACAAAAATACCAAATCCAGTCTAAATATCTGGTTGACCGTGCAACCAACGATGATAATAATAATAACAACACTTTCATTGTTTTGAATTTTCCACATTGCAAATCATATTGTTTCAGTCACCTATCATTAGACAAAGTTTTACTTTATAAAACCTTACGAAAAACAATGCATTTTCCACATAGGCATACATACTATTGCTACCACAAATGAAATGGGTATCATTCAGTTTCGTTACACTTCAGCCTAACATGAAATAGAAAATCACGTATATGGGCATTAAGCTCTTGCACATAGACCAACTCTGTGTTGATTCTGCTCAAAGAAAAGAGCACCAATTATGCAAACACATCTTCACTTTAATACCAGAGTTGTCTTAGACAGATGTTTGGACAATTTGTGGTAAGTGTTGAAAGGAATCCATTTGATTATCATTTGAAGGATAAATGATCCATTAAGAGCAATGACCAACTTTAATGATGCATCCAGTGCTCTAATCCTAGGGCTAAATAAACCTCCAGATGGAATCTTGTAATCTGTTAGCCTTCAGCATTTAACCTAAATAATTATCTTTATTTGTGTGTCTCTGTGCATATCCATCTTATTCTTAACCTCTCTGTTATCAGGTATTGTTTCATTACCTACAACTGAATATTTTCAATATGCATTTATTATTCTGTGAAACGATGAAATAAAAAAAAATTCCATCGATACCAAGCTAATTTCAGGACACAATTCCGAAGGCAGGAATGTATTTTATGAATAGAACATGTTCCAAATAATTCCTTTTTTTAATTAAATGGGGTATGCACCATTTTCTTGTCCAAATTAAATGGCATACATATGGCTTCCTTATTTGAAAATAATCTGGAACATGTTTGCTGAATACAACTTAATACAAAAATATATCCAAGGAAACTAACTAGGTTTAGTCCAATTCCAAGAAGAGATGGAAAACTACATTTTTGGTTGCTGACACCAATATCACCATAAACTGCATATCCAATTCATTAATCAACTTGGGATGGTCTGCTAAAAGTTATTTGAAATTAGTTCCCCATGGGTTTGTGCCCACCTCCCTTTTCATTCTGTTTGTTTTGGAGGAAGTGCTTGGAGCTTCTCCTTTTGGTTACCACATTTTGTTACAAGGTACAAATGTTAACTAGAATTAATTAAGGTAGTAAGATTTATTAACTGTCATATGTGGGCTTCTTTGAAGCTAATAAATCACATTGGAAATATTAGGCTCTGCAAAAAGGTGTCTACATTGTTAATAAATAGAATAGTACATACAGTAACACTACCTGTTTAACATAGTAGTAGAAAACACCATACGTGCCTAATGAAAATCTCTTGTGGCTTTGCACACTTTTCATCATCATCAAAATCTAAGAGCATAAGCTATGAAATAATTTCAGTTGATTTATCCCATGTTGCCAATGCCTCAGTAGGAGCACAGGCACCTTGTTGAGACAGTGAATAATGGGTAAGATAATCAACAAACAGTTCCACTCATTGTTTGGAGGAAAAGATGTGGGGGTGGTTGTGGTTGTTTTTGTTCCCCTCAAAAAATAAATGAGTATGCCCTTAACGTACAACAAGTTCCAATTAAAATTTGATTCCACATATTAAACTCAAGTTGATTAACCCTGTTCAAGAGTTATAGCCCAATTAAAACCAATGATCTGACTAGATGAATCAAGGCTTTTCCTGTCTCTTTAAATAAACTTTATAAGTCTGTGCATCTCTAAAGAAATCTATTATCCTTTTCTGTATACTATCAGGCTTTATTTTCATTTTCTAAATTAAGGTATGATTCAGAAAGGCCCAGGAGGCACATAGTTATATATTAAATATCTATTTGTTTGTCTGTCTGTCTTTTTATCTATCTGTCTGTGTAACCATCCATCGAGCCATCCAGAAAAAATAAATGCTTACACTGTCTAAGCCGAAAAGTGTAAGTGGGGCCTATGTGTAACAGAGGATCTATGAGAAACTTGCCAAAGGTCTTCACATCAGAAAGGTCATTGGAGAATGGCAGGGTAATATACCAACCCATATGTTTCACAAAAGAGAAGTCTTTTCATCTACGGGACAAATAGCTCTAGCCATTTTTTTTTTAATTTTATTTATATCTTGCCTTTATTATTTTTTTAATAAATAACTCAAAGCAGCAAAATTGCCTAATACTCCTTCCTCCTATTTTCCCTACAAAAACAACCCCATGAGGTAAATTGGTTTGAGAGAGTGTGTCTGGTACAAGGTCACCCAAGGCAGGACTAGAACTAACAGTCTCCTGGTTTCTAGACAGGTGCCTTAACCACTAGACCTGTGATGGCAAACCTATGGCCCACGTGGTGGAAGTGGCATGCAGAGTCATCTCTCTGGGCATGCAGACATCGCCTTTTGCTCTTCCAAGTTCCGGAACGCATAATGGTTTTCGCATGCGGGGGAGCGACGGAAACCAAAAGAGCAGCTCCCTGGCACGCATGTGCATGCAGAGAAGCTGAGCTTCCAGTTTTCAGCATGCCAGCTCGTCTTCGTGCATGCATGCACACCAGAAACTGGAAGATCAGGTGACCAGCTTGCATGCACATGCTGGAAACTGGAAGCTCAGCTTCCCAGCATGCGTATGTATGCTGGGGAACTGCTATTCCGGTTTCCAGCACTCCCGCACTTGAACAGCAGGGAGCCGCTCTTCTGGTTTTTGGCGCTCCACCACGCCCTCCAGTTTCTGGTGCGCATGCTTGCACGAAGACCAGCTGACATGCTGAAAATGTGCTCCCGTTTTGGCATGCGGTGCTGAAAAGGTTCACCAACACTGCACTAGACCAAACTACATGGTCAGTACAATATTAGGCCTGTCTGTGCAGAATGTCCACTTAATTGAGCTTTTTCACATACACAACTGGATTTACCAAAATGCATATCTGCGTTGAAGGTGTTATCATATTAGAGAGTATTACCCTATTATACTGTAATATATTTTGTGGCACTTGGATTTTAAACAAATCCAGCTTTTATGCACTATAAGCATAAGAGCTGGTACATGCATACAACAGTATAGTTGTATTTACCTGTCAGTAATATTAACTCTTGTTAGGTTTTTAACAGGTTATAATAACATAGAAAGTTAAATTTATACTCTGATTTCCTGTTGAACAGTCATGCAGTTCAAGAAAGTCCGCCATGCAAAACCAATGCCAGTTAAAAGAAATCAACAATCGTGTCATAAACCCACCATTCATGCTATTAAATAACTTTTTCACGCAGTCTACCTGGTTTTGTTTGCAGCTTTGAATCCACCAGTGGCTACTTATGCAAAAATAAATAAATAAAGAGAGGTGGGGGTACTAATTAAATTTGTTTATGTACGTTATCATGTGGAGCGCTCATTTCCAGACATCAAGCTATGAATCATTAAATAACCGCTAAATTGGTCTCTGGAGAGAGATCATGCCTTAGAGTTGGGCAAGTCCCCACCCCAGCAAAGCCAGGTGTATGCTCTGTGGTGAACTGCTTTAAAGGCCCTGATTTGGTTCGGCTTCCCACTGTGAAGTAAGAGGTAGGAAATCATGAAAACACTGACAGGCCTCCCATCAGAGTTACTCCTCAGTTTGATTAATGAGGGCATTTGAAAGACAATTAGCAAAAGCAGGTTTGGCTGAAACTAGCTTATCAATCAGACCCCCTCTATTCAAAGCACCAAAGCCTTTTCTTTAGCAAAGAATGGCACCAGTGGGTCTCCAACAACAGACTTTTCCACCGCATTTTCAAAGGAAGCCGCACAATGTTGCAGACCCCACAAGCGAAAAAATAACCCTTTTGTAGAAACTCAAAACTCTCAACAGCAGCCAGACCAGAGATGCTGCAGATGTACTTGCAGATATTAAAACAGTGTATAATACCAGGAGCTTACACCAGTTGCTGAAAAGTTTATTTTAAAAAAAAAAAACCTCAAAGGACCCACAGCTTTCAGTGCAGTAGGAGGTTCACCATAGCTAAGGGTAGGCACAGATCAATAAGACGTACACATAAAAGTTTATGCCCAGGCAAAGTCCATATAGTTGCTTATTCATAATCATCAAAACCTAAAAGCATAAACTATGAAATCATTTCAGTTGATTTATCACAAATTGCCACATATTCAGTGCTCTCCCAAATGGATATACTGCCACTCCCAGAAATCTCTACAGTCCACATAGTGGGGAATTCTACTCCAGCAAATTAGAAGACACAAGGTTCTAGAAGGTGAGCTATGATAGCATCCTTTCAATCATGAACAATTCTTGGTAATTCTATGGACCAGCTGTCTACAGTCTTCTTGATTTTATGCAGCTTCTTTCAGTTTTTTTTATGCTTTGGCCAGTGTCAGTTTTGATGGTGTGAAACCACTATGTTTTGGGCAGCGTTGTCTCCTTTTACAGTTGACCATTCCAAGCATTATTGTCTTGTCCAATTAATTTCATTGCCTGACATGACCCAGATAAGTAAGGCAAAATCACAAAATACGTTTTCTTTTTTAAAAATTCTCCAGTATTTGCTTGTTTGCCACCTATGGTGTACAAGGACTGTGCAGAAATCTTCTTGAAGGAGCATTCTCTAGAAGGTGAGCTACTGTATATAACAGAATAAGAGAATAATAGATTTGGAAGGGACTTTGGAGGTCTTCTAGTCCAACCCCTGAAGTAGGATGCATTTCAGACAAATGGTTGTCCAATCTCTTCTTAGAAACTTCCAGTACTGGAGCACCCACAACTTCTGGTGGCAAATTGTTTCATTGATTAATTAAGATGTAGGATTAATTTCTGTAGACATTTCATTGTATGTTTTTGATTCCACTCTTTTCCTCTAGGAAAGATTTGTCTATTGCATGAGGGCATTTTTACACTCCTCTTCACACATTTATAAGAATAATATCTAGAAGGCAATTGAATTTGGGATAGTCTTCCATTCCTCCTTTTTGAAGAAAACACAGACTAAAATCATTAACATCTTAATACTAATTCCATATATCTGAGCTATTGTTTGAGGTCTATGCACTTTACATTTGAGTAGAAAAGTGTGCAATCGGGATGCAAATATGAGTCTATATTGACTATGGGAAAAAGCCTCAAATTTGCATATGTAGAAAAAAATGAAGAATGCATTACAGTCCCTGAAGTTGACTATAAGGCAATGGATTGATAGATACATTGATTGATTATGTGCCATCACGTTGTTTTGACTCAGAGTGACCACATAAGATATATTTTCTCCATGAGAATCTGTCCTTTCATAACTTCCAACATTGTTTTCATCACCTGTAATTGAGTTTTTCAAACTCATTGCTGGTCATTGTCTTCTTCTCTTTCCTTTCAACTTTTCCAGCATTAGAATCTTTTCCAAAGGGCCAGGTCTTTGCATGATATATCTGAAGTAGCATAATTGAAACCTTGCTATAGTATAAAAGATGGTCAGCTTTTAAATCATATTACGAAAAATAGATTTTGTGATTAGGATACATTTCCTAACAGAGTATAAACAACAAGCTGTAAAGACAGTTTCTGAGCAAGTACCGTAAGTATTGCTTATGATTTCAGGATAATTCTGTAGGTCAAAGCTACTTTTCTGTTAGCTGCTTTCTCTCCATTTAGGCACTGGAGAAATTCTTCTGGTCAGAAGTTTGATATTTTTTTCTCTACCAGAAGAGGTTGCTTTCAACCTCTCCCTAGCACCAGAAAAGCAACAATAAGCCTTTTCTTCTCACTCAACCAGAGAGCTTGGCCTTTGTCCATCATCTCCATCACCGCCCATTTAGCATATTGACAATGCCATTCTTTTTTCTTTCTCTCTATTGGCTGTTAGCAGCCAATACATATGGACCAATTTGGGCCACAGCACCAAGGTTTGATGTCAAGTTTTTATTTAGAAATGAAGTAAAATTATACTGCTTTCTTGCACAATATGTTCCAAAGTATTTTAGTCCTTTTCTGACACTGACAATGGAAAGAAAGAACAGTTTCATTTTTCTATTCTTTCCTCAAGTTATGTCATTGGGTATTAATGCCATTTTCTTCTAATTTCTACCTTGATCCATCGTTGAAACAACTGGGAGCCTCTCCTCAATTCCTTATGTTTCAAGCTACTATATCTATTATCTAATATTCTTATCTTACCAAAATACAAATATTGACGTTGCAGTTAAAAAAAATTAACATCAGCCAACTGATATGGAGATCAGTTGGCGCATAGGATCTATGGAATCTATTCTCAATCATCCAGTTCTGAGTGAAGAACTGAAGAATGAGAAGTGAAATGTTTTTTTTGGGGGGGGGGACCAATAAAATCCAATTGCCTTTTGAAAAGCATCTTTGGGACAATAGATATGTCCATGTGTTCTTTTTTTAATTGCATAATGATTAAACTTGTCTATGGCTTCTTTGAGCAACACGGCAGTGTGAGAAATAGAGATTCATAAATTCCAAAAGCGCTCTATAAACACGATTTCTTTGAAGTGTTTCTAGATTATTCACATTTCTGAACCAAAAGTGCTTTTTCAACAGGCAACTGGACCTTCTGGTTTCTCTTTGAAAACATCTCGCTTCTCATCCAAGATCTTCATCTCTGGATGAGAAGTGAAATGTCTTCAAAGAAAAAAAAACCAGAAAGCCCAGTTACCTCTTTGAAAAGCACTTTTGGGACCACCATGTCCTGGATGACTGAGAATCTCCATAGTCACATTTCTGAAGCTCTTTCTATACTAGAACACTCTTTAAGAGCAGGGTTTACTTTCTACACATGGATATTAATGGTGTCTTGCCTTGTTTTCCAGTTTGGGTCTTATTAAAGACTAAAGCAGTGCTAATAATTAGTGACTTATAGTATGTTCAGGACCACTATCATTGGCACGCCTATCCCTTCGCATTTCTATTTCCTTGGGCTGGAATGCCCTTGCAGGTCTGTATGAAAAGTATTGCTATATTAACAAAATAAAAAGTATACCAGCATCTTTCCTCTCTATTTAACGAAGGACCAGTTTGTCCCAATGCTATTTACTCCACCTTTTTGATACACAATAATAAGGCGACTTTCCGCTTGCTGGAAAGACTTTAATGTTCATTTAAAGGCAAGGCTCCCAGCCCAACGGGGAGTGTAAGGAATTCATCAGTGCTGGAATGCATAATATCTCTTTCATAAAGAGGCAGATTGTCGCTGAAGAACTTCTCACCAACCATGGCTGTTTTGCATGGAACTTTCATCCTTTACCTTTTAGATATGGCTTGTGTCCAGCTATCTAATGATAATTTTAAACAATTTTCCTAAATTAGTAGATAAATAGATAAATACAGTTCTGATCACAAGATACTGAAAAATGACCTTGCTTCCATCTTCATTTTGCAGAAGGAAGTCATGCTCAGCCTACAACAGATGGCTTTCACCTGGATGGGAAAGTGACAGAAGAAGCATCTTGGCTAATGTTCCATTAAATATAATTTATATAATCTTTTTAGATTTCTTCCATGTGAGTTTAACTTTTTTCTTGGCAATTTGCGCAAGTAAAACATCTTAAAAAGAAAGAAAGAAATTGTTCACCTCCCTCCCAGACTATGATTTCTTTTGTCAACTAGAAAGCCAAACAAAAGCTCTATATGGAAACTAAACACTCTGGTTGGCATAAATTCAAATTGGCTGTCCCCCCACACACACACACTTTTACTGCATGAAATTACAATGTCTTGAATAAGGATTAATCATCCTAATGGGCTAATTATTGTCATTTAAATAGTAGTAATTTAACTATTGCTGCACTGTAGCAAATTTGTAAATCAAAACATATTCACTCGCAACACTATATTGAAACTGGAGGGAGGGAAGGGCAATCTCTTTGTTCAAATATCTTGTCATTGCTTATAAAAGCTTTTAAAGTTTTCCCTGTTCATTCCCTCATCTGGTAATACATAACACCAAAGCTTCTAAACTGAGCAAGATGAAGAAATTGGGGGGGGGGGGGAGGTCAACTAAAATTAATACAAGAAATTCAAAAAGTTTTGGTCCAGGAAAAATAATAATATCCAAAGGTGTTTTTTTAATGTTTATAAGAGTCTCCAGTGCTGTGGTGGAAAAGGATAAAGTCCTAGGGCTTTTTTTTTTTTAAAAAAGTTTGCCCTGTCTTAAAAATGCCACAGTAATTTTCAGAGTCGCCTTCCTGTATCAAGCAACTGAAGGAAAAATTAGTTGTTTGTGAACTGAGATAACTAGGAAAATCATAAAGAGAGCCTTGAAATGATTTTCTTTGATGAAACTTTATTTTAACTGCCTAAATTATAGCCGTTTCTGCAAGATTTGCATTTGAAATCAAAAGCTAAAAATTACTATTTAACTCAGTGGTTCTCAATCTGTGGGTTGGAACCCTTTTGGTGGTCAAATGACCCTTTCATAGGGGTCACCTAAGACCATTGGAAAACACATATTTTCAATGGTCTAAGAAACCGAGGCACCAATTTTATGGTTGGGGGTCACCACAACATGAGGAACTGTATTAAAGGGTCGCGGCATTGGGAAGGTTGAGAACCATTGATTTAACTGGACAAAGATACAATATGTGATTGCATGAACATATATGTATCATGATAAGTTGCTGTATCTTAAATGGCCTTCAAAGTCTACTAAAGGTCGCCATTATTGTCTTAATTTTTATTGGGGTTTCAGCAATTGAAAAAAAGAGATTGTTTGTATTTTAATATACATAGTTCCAATCAGTGGTGGGTTTCAAAATTTTTTGGAACCTACTCTGTGGGTGTGGCCTCCTTTGTGGGAGTGGCTTGCCAGCCATGTGACCGGGTGGGGGTGGCTTGCCGGCCATGTGACCGGGTGGGAGT
The DNA here is from genome assembly GCF_964273705.1 of Natrix helvetica. Classification (NCBI taxonomy): domain Eukaryota; kingdom Metazoa; phylum Chordata; class Lepidosauria; order Squamata; family Natricidae; genus Natrix; species Natrix helvetica. The sequence goes on along the minus strand of NC_138548.1, from coordinate 104,405,816 downwards.
GGCTTGCCGGCCATGTGACCGGATGGGAGTGGCTTGCCGGCCATGTGACCAGATGGGAGTGGCCAAGACAATGTCACTGAATTCTTTGCCCCAATGGATGATCTACAAAAAGAAGATATAAAAAAGGATATTTATTATTTTGTGCACTTACTACTTAAATAAGATTAAAATAAGTACACAAAACAATAATAGAGCTACTTACAGAAGGTAAGTAGCTTACTGCTTACTACTTGTATTTCAAAGGGAATAAATACATATTTAATTTTACACATGTTAACAGCTGTTGGAATTTTGTTTGCACAACAGTGGAAAAAACAAAGATGTGAAAATGAATAAATATTAGAATGTGCAGGAATGAATAAATTGACAATTAAAATCAAGAAGGCTTCAAATACTTTTTCACGTGGGATTTGTTTTATCAATTGCTAACTAACAGAAACATCAATTAGAAATCTAAAAGTATGAAAGAAAACTAAATAAAAATTCCATAAAAATAATTAAAAACCACCAAACTCAGGGAACACCAAGGACCCCGCTGTCGTCTCCCCCACACACACACTCATCTTCCTCCTCTCAATATATCCCATTCTTTCTAGCACTGATGATGATGATAATACCTGGTTTGGGTAATGAAACATCTGCAAGAAAACAAGCAAGCTCAGAGAGCACCAAGGACCACCACACAGTCATCGCCCTCCTCCTCCACCTCCTCCTCTCTGTATACCCCATTTTTTCTAGCACTGATGATGACACCTGGTTGGGTAATGAGATGCCTGCAAGAAAACCACCAAGTTCAGAGAACACCAAAGGACCCCACAGTCCTCTCCCTCCTTATCTTTTTCCTTTTTGTCCTTCGACTTCTCCTCCTCCGCCTTTCCCCACAACCCCACTCCCTTCTAGCACTGATGATGTTACCTAGTTTGGTAATGAAATGTCTGTAAGAAAACCACCAAGCTCAGAAAGCAGCAAGGATCCCACTATCCCCCCTTCTTCCGGCCAGGTGTCGAGGTGCGGAGACAAAAGACGACCTTGAGCTTCTAAGAAAATCCATAACAATACATTCCACAATCCTACTCCTTTCTATTCCCCCCTCCCAACTACTACACTAATGAAACAGCATAGGGAATTATAAGAAAGTGTGGCAGGCCAAAGATCCTAAAAGAACATAACTACAGGCCTGACAGACCTCCTCTTTCTCCCTTTCTTTCTCCTTTTTGTCCTTTCTCCTCCTTCCCCCCACAACCCCACTCCCTTCTAGCACTGATGATGTTACCTAGTTTGGTAATGAAATGTCTGTAAGAAAACCACCAAGCTCAGAAAGCAGCAAGGATCCCACTATCCCCCACCTCCTCTTTCTCCCTTTCTTTCTCCTTTTTGTCCTTTCTCCTCCTTCCCCCCACAACCCCACTCCCTTCTAGCACTGATGATGTTACCTAGTTTGGTAATGAAATGTCTGTAAGAAAACCACCAAGCTCAGAAAGCAGCAAGGATCCCACTATCCCCCACCTCCTCTTTCTCCCTCTCTTTCTCCTTTTTGTCCTTTCTCCTCCTTCCCCCCCCCCTCACTTCTAGCACTGATGATGTTACCTAGTTTGGTAATGAAATGTCTGTAAGAAAACCACCAAGCTCAGAAAGCAGCAAGGATCCCACTATCCCCCACCTCCTCTTTCTCCCTCTCTTTCTCCTTTTTGTCCTTTCTCCTCCTTCCCCCCCCCCCTCACTTCTAGCACTGATGATGTTACCTAGGTTAGGGTTACTGGGCAACGTGTGTGTGTGAGAGAGGCTGGAGTTACGCTCCCCTCCCCGCAGCCTCCCTCCCAGGGGTCGAAGCACCTCAAAGGGACAGGCAGGCCGCCACAGCTCCACTGAGAAGATATTTCTGAGAAGAAAAACTTCTCCAGTCGGGCTGCACCGGAGCTGGTGCAGCGCCGGCAACAGCCTGCCTGTCCCTTTCCGGAACTCTACTGAGAAGACATTTCTGAGAAGAGAAACTTCTCCGGTCGGGCTGCAGCCGTGCGATTGGAGCAATCACGTGGTTCACCTCACTGACTCTCTCCCTGGCGACGGGCCGGCGATGGCCGGTGTTCCACCAGGTCGGAAGGGACCAGAAAAGTTTCTCTTCTCAGAAATGTCTTTCAGTAGAGTTCCTGAAAGGGACAGGCAGGCTGTTCCTGGTGCTCCACCAGCTCCGGTGCAGCCCGACCGGAGAAGTTTCTCTTCTCAGAAATGTCTTCTCAGTGGAGCTGTGGCAGCCTGCCTGTCCCTTTGAAGCGCTTCGACCCACGGGAGGGAGGCTGCGGGGGGGCATAACTCCAGCCTCACACACACACACACACACACATACGTTGCCCTGTAACCCTAACCTTCGCGCTCTTCTCCGTACTTTCCTCGGCTCCTCACGACCACAATAGATGTCCAGAATCGGCTTTTGGGGCTAGGGTTTCTGGGTCCCGCTGCTTCTGGATGTCTATTGCCATTGTGAGGAGCCGAGGAGAGCACGGAGAAGAGCCCGAAGGTTCTTGGCACTCCAGGAAGCCACAAATTGGCTGGGAGAGGCGCAGGGCTTGGTTTAGCCTCCCTGGACATCGCAGCAGCAGCCCCAAGGGCGCCGATCTTGCCATTTTTTGCATCGGGGCATGCTACAAGGGTGGGGGGAGTGAAGACCTTTTCCAGCTGGTGCAAAGGACTTCCCTGGACTTGCTTCAATGAGCACGGGCCCGCACCTCCACCACCAACAATCCGGAAAAGGTCTTTACTCCCTCTCTCTTGCAGCACGCCCCGATGCAAAAAACGCCAAGGCCTTGCAAGATCCCCGAACTTGGGCTGGCCGCACCGTGTAAGCTCCCCCTGCCGTCCCCGCCCCGCCCCCCCCGCTTTCTGATGGCCCTGCGGCCCTGTGCTATAAGTGAGCCCGGGATCCTTGCAAGGCCGCAAAAGGTCACCGGACTCGTTTATAGTGCAGGGCCACGGCAGCCTACCCCCACGCCCCACACTTAGTTGCAGCTTACTCCGGGAATCCGCGAAAGTGGCTGGGAGAGGCGCTCGGTTTGGTTTAGCCTCCCTGGACATCGCAGCAGCAGGCCCAAGTGCACCGATCTCGCCATTTTTTGCATCAGGGCATGCTGCAAGGGGGGGGGGAGTGAAGACCTTTTCCAGCTGGCGCAAAGGACTTCCCTGGACTTGCTTTAATGAGCACAGGCCCGCACCTCCACCACCAACAATCCGGAAAAGGTCTTTACTCCCTCTCTTTTGCAGCATGCCCCGATGCAAAAAACGCCAAGGCCTTGCAAGGTCCCCGAACTTGGGCCGGCCGTGCTGCGTAAGCCCCCGCCGCCCTCCCCACCCCTGTGCTTTGTGGCAGCCCTGCGCTATAAGCGAGCCCGGGATCCTTGCAAGGACGCAAAAGGTCATAGTGCAGGGCCATGGCAGCCCCCCCCCCGCCCCCCACTTAGTTGCACCTAACTTACCTCCTCAGAGTCGGCAGGCAGCAATAGAGTGCCAAACAGGAAAAAAAGATAAGTGGGTTTAGATAGGGTTCTTAGAGGCAGGCGGGGCAATTGGTGAGGTAGCCAATCAGTGAGCGGTGGGCAGGGCTAGGATAGTGCAGACGGGTGGGGGAGCGAGCAATTGAGTGGCTTCTGGACGGGCAGGGGCAAGCGAGCGAGTGAGTGACAGAGGCGGGGAAGGAACTTACTTCCGGGTCCATTGACCATCCGGTTCACCCAATCCGGTGCGAACCGGCAGAAACCCACCACTGGTTCCAATATACAAACTCCAAAGCTTCTCTTTCCCAATAGATACATAATTTTTTTTTTTTTTGCAAAATGAAGTTACCCATATCTCTAAAAAAAAAAAAAAAAGTAGACAGGAATTTGCAAATCTATATTTTGAGACTCAAAGAAATTCACTAATTAATTTAGAAAGGCATTGGAGAATTGTGATATAATCTTTAAACAGACAAATAAGAAAGCAACGTTTTCAAGAGGAAAAAAACTAATCAAAAATGACTATAAGAGAAAAGGTTTAATTTCCTACTTCTATGCTACCACAGTTCTGATGTAAATGTGTTTCCCTTTTCATACCCATCATGTTTCAGAAGTATTTATCGTATTTTGCGCAAAAATATTTGTAATTTTATGCAGTTTCCATTTCTTCCGATGACATTTCACCAAGGATTATTCCTAGCACAATATGCCCATATGGTATGCTTCATTGTTTATGCCAAGAGATAAATAGATTATCATTGCATTTTCAGATAATATAAATCCCAAGAATTCCTATAATATTAAAGGAATTTTAATTGATCAGCAAAATCCACCACAGCAGATTCCCACAATACATCCAATATAAACAGTATCAAAACTGTACAGGTGTCCTCAACTTACAACCATTTATTTAGTGACTGCTCAAAGTTCTAATGGCACTGAAAAAAGTGGCTTATGACCAGTCCTAACACCTATGACTGCACAGGATTCCCAGGATTACATGATCAAAATTTAGACACTTGACAACACACATGTATTTATGCCGCACTGAAGATCACATGATCACCATTTGTGACTTTCCCAGCTGGCTTTTGACAAGTAAGTCGATTTGGGGATCCCACATTTCTTAACAACCTCTTGGTTCATTTAACAATTGCAGTGATTTGCTTAACAACCATGGCAAAAACAGTCAACAGGCATTGCTCACTTAACAACCGTTTTGCTTAGCAATGGAAATTCTGATCCCAATTGTAATTGAGGCCTACCTGTCTGCATCTCCTCCAATTCCCTTTTCAGTGTGGTTTTTCAACCACACCCTAACCCTAACCCTAACCCTGCCAGCTGCCTGCAATTTGGCAGTTCAAATCTCACCAGGCTCAAGGTTGACTCATTCTTCCATCCTTCGGGGCAATATGATGATTCTGTAAACTGCTTAGAGAGGTCTGTAAAGCACTGTAAAGCGGTATATAAGTTCTAAATGCCATTGCCATTGCTATTGCTATTCAATTACCAACAATTTACCAAAGGCCAGTTGTGTGTAATTCACTTTTCAATCCATCAATTAAAATAGAGCTGGAAGGGACCTTAGAGGTCTTCTAGTCCAACCACCTTCTCAAGCAGAAGACCCTATACCATTTCAGACAAGTGACTGTCCAGGCTCCTCTTAAAAAACATCAATGATGAAGTATCCACAACTTATGAGGGCAAGCTCTTCCACTGTTTAATTGTCCTCACTGTTAGGAAGTTTCTCCTTAATTCCACTTGCTTCTCTCCTTGATTAGTTTCTAGCCATTGTTTCTTGCCCTGCCCTCTGGTGCATTGGAAAATAAATTGACCCTCTCCTCTTTGTGGCAGCTTCTCAAATACTGGAATACTGCTATCATGTCCCCCCTACCATGTCCTCTTTTGAATAGCAGTAAGACTTACTACTTTGTGTCTTTTCTTTTTGTGAGCACTACCAACATTTCCCATTGGAATACTACCCTGGAAATAATGCTAGATTTGAGAACATTTGCCTCTGCTTCTCACATAACCAAAGGTACCTTTCTTATCTTTATGCAAGGAAAGGGTGGTCTATTGGCAGTTCTAAAATGCTTTCAACACACATGTATCTCCTTTTATAACAAATACAGGAATGATCCAAGGAAAGAATGATCCTCCAGAGCCATCTCCGAATTTTTCTATTATTTCAAAACCTTATTAAGATCAATAAAAATGAATTAAGCCAAATACATTTTATTTGCAAGATGGGCATACCATACTAAAATATTTTTAAGAGATCAGTGGAATGAAGTGCATTGCACCCATTGAGAAATACAACACAATATAAGTGCAGCTGTAAGTTCTTTTCCCACCACCACCCCATCCCTTGATGAAAATTTATTTGAAGTAGGGATATACCTGTCTTTGCTCTATTAACTGATGGATAACAATGTGTCTCTAGTTCAATTTCAGTCATAATATCTTAAGGAAGAAGTAGAAATGTTTCAAACACATATGCATCCATTTAATGCCTCTCATTGCTGATATTTCAATTTTCAATCACCTGTCAGTTATTCTAAAGTCTCTTTACATGAGGTGAGGTAGGTGACATATAGACCATGGAATTTATAAGAAGCAATGTTGCTTCTGCTCAAAAGTGAAGAGAAAATGTAGTTGCAATATCCCTGATTTCACAAGACAAATAAACTGAAAAAGCCGGTAAGATTCTGGAATGTGTGCCTGATATTCTATTTTACTGACACTGGTGTTTCTTTCCCATTAACTATACATATATAAATATATGTATGTATGTATTATGTATGTATGTATGTATTATGTATATGATGTATATATATATGTGTGTGTATGTGTATGTGTATGTGTATGTGTATGTGTATGTGTATATGTATATGTATATGTATATGTATATGTATATGTATGTTACGGTGAAAGACCGAAATCTGGTGAATGTCGACATTCACCGGTGAAAGACCGAATATTTCATTACATTGTTTTACATTCGGACCTTCACCGGTGAATGTCGACATTCACATAGTCGCTTGGTGTATGTCCGAAAATACCCTTATCCTCTCGACACCCTTACCCTAATCCCCTTACCCTAATACCTCGGCTCCTCGCTTCCTTTTAAGCGTCTTCTTAAGGATTGCAGGTTAAAAAAAAAACCTCCGCGAATAGAAGACGCTTAAAAGGAAGCGAGGAGCCGAGGTATTAGGGTAAGGGGATTAGGGTAAGGGTGTCGAGAGGATAAGGGTAATCCTCTCGACACCCTTACCCTAATCCCCTTACCCTAATACCTCGGCTCCTCGTTTCCTTTTAAGCGTCTTCTTAAGGATCGCAGGTTTTAAAAAAAAAACTCCGTGAATAGAAGACGCTTAAAAGGAAGCGAGGAGCCGAGGTATTAGGGTAAGGGGATTAGGGTAAGGGTGTCGAGAGGATAAGGGTATTTTCGGACATACACCAAGCGACTATGTGAATGTCGACATTCACCAGATTTCTGTCTTTCACCGTAACATATATATGTATATGTATATATGTACTGTGTCACAACCCCTGGTATGCCCAAATATGGGGGGGAGCACACTGCTTCCCTTTTCTCTCTTTCAGCTCACTCCAGGAGACCATCCAGGCAGAAAACCATGTTTTATGTTGCCTTTGTTACATTATCAGCACAAATGCAACATATGTATATGTGTATGTATGTATGCATGTATGTATGTATGTATATGTATATGTGTCTGTGTGTGTGTGTGTGTGTGTATGTATAAACAGACACAACACAAAGAATCCTCCTTCTTTACATACTGTAGAAAGTGTATCAGTTGGTTACAAAAGATTTTAGTGCATCTCTTCCACAGTCATCAACCATAATTCATATTAACTCAAGTATTTAACTCAGATATATTTATACATATTACCATCATCATACTTCCATTTTCATTTGACTATAATTGTTTAAACATCCTTCATCATCAAATATATCAAGATTTAAAACATAACCACATACTGGCATTTCATTTGCTATTTCTAATATCCTCCAATAACACTGAATCCTTATGGCTTATTCTGGCTAAACTTCCATAATATTTAGTAACAAAAGTTTCTAATCCTCCTTTCCAAATCACTGTTTACAATTTACATCCAGTTTTCTTATGTTGTATCCATGCATATACATGTGTGTGTGTTTGTGTGTGTGTGTGTGTATGTTGTTATCATTATCCCTCCTTTATTTGACTGGGATATTTTGTCATCTTGTTATTCCTGGCTGTTTGTCTCTGGCTACTCCCTCTCCCCCCCCTCCCGGGCCCCTGCTGGCTCGAGCAGACTAACATTGAGAGCCAAGCAGCTGGGCCAAGAATCCCCCCCCTTCCATCGGGGGGGCTACATCCACCATGGAACAGATGAATGGAACTATCATCTATCCTTTACCACCATTTACCATTTACCATCTTCGCCTTTCCCCCTACCATCTGGGACATCTAATCATGGCTTGCTCTCCCCCCCCTTTCTCTCCAAGTTCTGAGTACCACCTGGACATTGAAAAAAATCTTCTGCCCTCCATTGAGACTCTAGCCCACTGGTTTTCAACTATTAACTTTTATATCATCTGCACCCCTACCTTATCGGGATGGTCAACAACCTACCAATTTACTCGAGGACAGACCTGTTTCGCCTGCGGGAGGCCCCTCTCTCGCAGGTATGGCCCTTGGCTCTCTCAAGGGCCAGCCTTGATGACGGGTTCGTGAACCCCGAGAGGTGGAAGAAGAGGAAGCTGAGGGGCTTTTTAGTAAAATGTTTTATACTGTTTTTAGGGGGTCCCAGGGTGGGGGGGAGGGTTAATCAGACCGGGAGGACGGCCAGAGCCGGACAGACGGGTGAGTCCAGGAAGGACGGGGATGCGGTGGAGGGGGGGAATATAAAGGTCACGATAGCAGAGGGTTGTCCTATTACAACGGTCGCGGGGAGGAGGGGATGCGAGGACAGGATAAGATCCCAAGGTCGGTTGGGAGACCGTGGCTGCTGGTTACGCCCGGTCGCTTGTACCAACCCCTGCAGCCTAGGTGGACAGGTGCTACAGAGCCAGGGCCTGCGGCTGATGCTTTGCAACGCAAGGTCTGTCATCAACAAGGCCCCCCTCATTAATGAGTTGATCTCAGAGGGGGAGCTAGACCTTGCAGGGATAACGGAGACCTGGTTGGGCCACGAAGGTGGTTTACCCCTCGTGGAAATGTGCCCACCGGGTTTTCGAGCATTCCATCAGCCTCGGGCCCTGGGTAAGGGTGGTGGGGTGGCGGTGGTTATGCGGGAATGTTTAGAGCCGAGGGAGTTCACTGTTCCTCAGATACCCGGGTGTGAGTCCCTTGGTGTGAGTTGGGGCCCAGGGAGGCAGTGGGGCTTGCTGATTGTATACTTGGCTCCTCGCTATGCATCAGCAGCCCTGCCCGAGCTCCTCGAGCTAATCTCAGCGACGGCAGTTGAGACTCCCAGACTTCTGGTCATGGGGGACTTCAACTTGCCGTCAACGGGAGCGGCTTCCGAGGTGGCTCGGGAGTTCATGGCTTCCATGACGGCCATGGACCTGACCCAATTAGTGCAGGGCCCCACTCACGAAGGGGGCCACACACTGGACCTCATTTTTGTATCTGAACAGTGGACGAGTGATCTGGGAATAGGGGATTTAGTTATCACGCCCCTGTCATGGTCAGACCACTCATCCCTCCGGCTGGACTTCCCTGGCGCTATCCCCCACCGCGAGGAGGCGGAACCAGACTCTATAAACTGGTACCGCCCCAGGCACCTGATGGAATCTGATAGATTCCTGACGGAGCTTGGGCCAATACCTGTAGCCTTGTCCCGCTCCCGTTCCGAGGACCTAGTGACTGCCTGGAATAGGGCGACGACTGGGGCCTTGGACCGGGTTGCGCCGTTGCGACCTCTCCTGCGGCATCGACCCACCCGGGCTCCTTGGTTCACTGAGGAGCTCAGGGTGATGAAGCGCCACAGGAGACGTCTAGAGAGCAGGTGGAGATCCTCGCGCTCCGAATCTGACCGAACACAGGTAAGAGCCTATTTGCGGACTTACCTTGTGGCAATAAGAGCGGCCAAACGTAGACATTGTGCTGCTCTTATTGCGTCCGCGGATAACCGCCCTGCCGCCCTGTTTAGGGTGACTCGCTCCCTCTTATCGCAGGGGGCGCGGGAGACACCCTTACAGGGTAGAGCAGAGGAGTTTGGGGAATATCTTCAGGACAAAATCGATCAGATCCGGAGCGGGTGGACCTCCGTCAGTGGACCAGACGAGCCGCCAACAGCGAGTCTTGAGGGACCATTCTGGGAGGAGTTTGACTCTGTTGCCCCCGAGGATTTGGACAGGCTGCGTGGACGGCTGCGACCCACCACTTGTTTAACGGACCCGTGCCCCTCCTGGCTGGTACTGGCAGCCTGGGAGGTGACACGAGGCTGGCTCCTGGGCCTGGTGAGCGCCTCACTGAGTGAGGGATACTTACCAACCGCCTTGAAAGAGGCGGTGGTGAGACCCTTGCTCAAGAGGCCTGCGCTCGACCCAATGGAGCTAGCTAACTATCGTCCAGTCTCCAACCTCCCCTTTTTGGCGAAGGTTGTCGAGAATGTGGTGGCGCAGCAGCTCCCGCGACACCTAGACGAATCCGACTATCTAGACCCACGCCAGTCCGGCTTCCGACCCGGGCACAGCACTGAGACAGCCTTGGTCGCGTTGGTCGATGATCTCTGGAGGGCCAGAGATAGGGGTTGCTCCTCTATCCTGGTCCTATTAGACCTCTCGGCGGCTTTTGATACCATCGACCATGGTATCCTATTGCGCCGGTTGGAGGGGATGGGAGTCGGAGGCACCGTTTTGCGGTGGTTCGGCTCCTACCTCTCCGACCGGAAGCAATGTGTGTTGACAGGGGGGCAGAGATCGTCCCTGAGGCCACTCACTTGTGGGGTGCCACAGGGGTCGGTCCTCTCGCCTCTCCTGTTCAACGCATATGTGAAGCCGCTGGGTGAGATCATCCGTGGTTTTGGGGTTGAGTACCATCTTTACGCTGATGATACTCAGCTGTATATTTCAACCCCAAACCACCCCAACGAGGCTGTCGAAGTGATGTCCCGGTGTTTGGAAGCCGTCGGGGTCTGGATGGGGGACAACAGACTTAAACTCAACCCCTCCAAGACCGAGTGGCTGTGGTTACCGGCGCCTCGGTTCAGCCAGCTGACTCCATCGCTGGCCATAGGGGGCGAACAATTGTCCCCTGTGGAGCGGGCGCGCAATTTGGGCGTCCTCCTTGATGCCCGGCTGTCAATGGAGGACCATGTGGCAGCCGTGGCAAGGGGGGCGTTCCACCAGGTTCGCCTGGTGCGCCAATTGCGCCCCCTACTGGACCGGAGTGCCCTGCGCACGGTCACTCATGCGCTGGTGACGTCTCGCCTGGACTACTGCAATGCTCTCTACATGGGGCTTCCCTTGGGACGCGTCCGGAGACTGCAGCTAGTTCAGAACGCAGCCGCGCGGGTTATTATGGGAAGTACACGTTACTCCCACGTAACACCTCTCCTGCGCGAGCTGCACTGGCTACCTGTGGCCTTTCGGGTGCGTTTCAAGGTATTGATCACCATCTTTAAAGCGCTCCATGGCAGTGGACCTAGTTACCTGCAGGATCGCATCCTACCACACACGTCCCTGCGACCTATCCGCTCACACAGAGAGGGGCTCCTCCTGGTGCCGTCTGCTAGTCAATGCCAGCGGGCGACACCTAGGAGTAGATCCTTCTCTGTGATGGGCCCAACCCTCTGGAATGACCTCCCCCCTGACATTCGAACTACCACCGACCTCCGTTCCTTCCGGCAAAAGTTAAAGACTCACCTATTTCAATCAGCTGGCCTGGCACTTTCTTAGTTCTACCTCCCGGGGATTTATTCATTTTAATTGGGTTTGGGGTTTTAAAAAGTTTTTAATACACTATATACTATATTTAATATTTATTATTCTATGTACAGTCTTGCAACCTCCTCCACCTACGTATTTAATTATTTAACTGTTTTGTATGTATTTTATAACGTATTTTAGTGACTGTACACCGCCCCGAGTCCCTTTCGGGAGAGGGGGCGGTCTATAAATATGAATAATAAATAAAATAAATAAATAAATAAAAGTGTCCTTTATCATAACATTTTCCCCCCTAATAAACAAAAGTTAATTAAATTTAACTTAGTTCTTTTTTATTAACCTTTACATATAACCAAAAAAATTTCTAATCTTCCTTTCATAGGTACCATTCAATATTCATATCCAATTATTACTTATCATAGCAATACATATGTATGCATTATTATCATTATCAGTTATTTATTTAACTATATCTATTGTCACTAAATTTCACTAAGTTTAACCAGTTTTAGATTATACCCTTTCATCTATCAACCTGTATCTTTCCAGTAGCAAAATAATCTCATGTCTTCTGCCATTTGTGGTATCAGTCCTCTAATCATCTCTTTAATCAAATTTGTATGGACTCCCCTTTGCAACTCATTGCTTATTAAGTCTCTCGTAATTTCGATGCCCTTCTTCGGTTTCCTTAATCAGCTTTTCTTTAATTGTCAGTGGTGTTTTCAACGATGTTGCTAACAAAATTTCTCTCTTTAAATCTATAAATTCTTTTAGTTTTTCTTCTTCTGTATCTTGCCATCTGGGGTAGAGTTCCCCTCCATTTAATTCTTCTTTCCATATTCCACTCTTTCCATTTCCAGACACAAACCAATCACCATAGATATCAGCGGATTTAATTTCTTTGTAGTCATTTTTCTCTTTGGTTTTTAGGACTCTAACCCCCACTTTTTCCACTTGATAAACATCTCCAATGTCTTCATCATATTTTACTGTTAGATGCTCTAGATTTTCCAACTTCTTCTCCGTCCTCTCAAATGTGTTTGATAATTTCTGAATTCCTAACAATATCTTTTGCAAACTTAAAGTTTCTTTCTGCTGTTCAGATTGTGCCATTATCTCCAGCTGACAAACACTGCTGCTCTGGCTTGGAAGGTTTTTACAAGATTAAGTATAAATTCACAATAAGGTCTTATTTTCACTTTTCTCTGGTTAAAGATATACTTCAAAGGAACATCTGTATGCTTTTCTTCTTATCACTCTCTATGGACAAAACAGTGAGACCTTGAAGTGCCAAGCCAGAATAATCAGTAAGGAAAGTAAAAGTGTTTTGTTTCCAATATACAAACCTCCAGCCTCCAAGTAGCAGTGTCGTCTTCCCCTCTGTTGTTACAATTTTCTTTGTTGCTTTTTGTATCTTTTTTTTATTCAAGTTAAAACAAAGTCAAATTCTTGAATGAAATAGAGAAGAAAAAGGGAAAAACACACGCAGTAATGAAGAAGGAGAATTTTAGCCCATAGATTGCACAAAATAATAATAAAAAAGAAGAAGAAAACTTAATCCATTCGGTTTAAAAGGCTTGCATAAATTCTATCCATGAAAATAACATTTAAAAGTAAGATAACCCACTGTCCAAAACCATTCATAGCTTAATTCCATCGCTTATTTCTTCTGTTCTCAAATTTAAATTAACTTTAAGTTTTTTATAGGCAGTTTCTTTTAAAACAGTAAAAATTCCTCATCAGCTGGAAATTCTTTCTCTTTCTGTATCCTTCCATTTTGGAGCCGCCCCGACATCATCAGCCTGGTGGCTGGACTTTTTATCGCCAGCTTGAAGAACTTTTCTTGGATCGATCAGGGACTTTGCGATGTCCCTGAGATCAGCAAGAGGTATTCTTCCTGTTCACCATCTCTGTGGGATGGTTTAGGTCCGATTGGACCACCCAGTGGCAAAAGTATCGGCTGCGGTCTCGGAGCTTCGAGACCGCATGTCCGTATCGTCACGATGTTGGCTCCTCCCTCCTGACCTCTTTTTTGTCTTACAGTCATGATCACACAGAAAAGGCAGTTTTTTCCACTTTGCTGAAAAAAATAAAGTAAGGTAGTATTTATACAAAATATTATCTGGAAATGCTGCTAAAATAAGTTCAAGACACATCATTATTATTTTTTCCTTACATATAACCTTGCCTGAGCCAATGATTGTTGGTCTGATATAGGAAAACCAGATGATAATATTTATTTATTTGCTTGATTGTTCAATTTGATGCCACCCAAAGTCAAACAGCTCTGGGTGGCCCACAACATAGAGAACAATCTAAGAGAATCAACAAAAAGCAAAACAAGATTACAACAAAGGAAATGAAAGAAAGGCAAAACAGCGAATCCAGAAAACCCCAAAACAACCTATCAACACCTAACCCCATGATGGTGAACCTATGGCGCAGCCCTCTCTGCGGGCACGTGAGCCATTGCCCAGCTCATCTTCACCAAGCATGCATGTGCACCTCCCACTGGCCAGCTGATTTTTGGGTCTCTGCTGTGCATGCATGAGATGCACGCACATATGTGGGGGGAGCACAGGGGGTGCGGTATGCATGCACAGGGGGTTGAGCCTGCGAGTGCTGTTGTATGTGTGTTGCACTATGAGTATGCGCGCGCGCACACACTTTTGGCACACGAGGACAAAAAGGTTAGCCATCACTGACCTAACCTGTAGCAAAGGGGGAGGGGGGCAACCATCCTAGACCAAAGTCTGGTAATACACCTACAGAACACCAATGTTCAAACAGGCTGGGAACCATCTGCATCTCAGAGGGACCTCATTCCAGAGGGCAGGCCTTGCAATAGAGAAGACATGTTTTTTTGGTCCTTATAGATGAAGTTATCTAACTGAAGGAACCTTAAGTACTCTAACCTTGTTAGTTCAAAATGGCTGAGCAGACACCACAGAAGATAGCAGTTCTCAAAGAACTGTGCCCTACAGTAAAAGTGGATAATAAGGGGAAGAATTTTTAGGTGTTACCACACCTTAACAAAACAAATCATGTTGCCATTGGGTGCTGCAGTTTTCAGCAACCATGAACTTCACCTTGATAGTTGAAAGGAGGAAGAGGGAAGAGGATGATAAAACTGATAAAATAAAGTCAGGATTGTACAGTATGTAGTTGTAGAGGTACGGAGTGTCTATCCCATTATTTGATTGATCAAACATTTCTTGCAATATTGGGATGAATGCTGGGCTAGCCCCCTGTGTCCTTCCCTATATCTACAATAAGGTAAGAGTACCAATTTTAACTAAGCAAAATAATAATAATAATAATAATAATAATAATAATAATAATAATAATAATAATAATAATAATAATAATAATAATAATAATAATAATAATAATAATAATAATAATAATAAATAATAAATAATTAATAATTAATAATATAATAATAATTAATAAATAATAAATAATAATAATAATAATATATGAGTTCAACATTAATGTTCAATATTTGGAGTTGGGTGACCTAGCATCTTGTTAAAAGATGGGTTAATATTGGCTCTAATTATAGTGAATATAAAAATATACTCCAAAATAGCTTTGATATCTTCAACAAGAATCTCGTTTTCAAGAAATATTCTCTGGGACTAGTAAACAGCAAATGTATTATCTAAAGTAAGAGACTTGCCTTTAAAACTTGCCACGGGCAACAATACTATTACGTTCATTCTCTTCCAGATAGACTTCCCAATATTCTTGATTCTAATCTGCATGGAGATTCTAGGTCATGTTGCATACCCAGAATTGCTATTTGAATAAAACAGCTTGTGGCTTTTCTCTATAAGTACTGGAGGGTTCTTGGAATACTTAGATATAGACAGGTCCAAAATTAATGATTTTGCTTCAGGTGTTATAGATCCCTCCCTAGACAAGGTTGACCATGATGAATGAACACTTTCTGTAGATGGTTTGATGTAAAACTTGACAAATGTTTATATGTGTGTTTTGACAGACACCTTGTGCATTTTTTTAAATAATAGAATATATCAATGTCTATCTGAGAATTGCCTTGGAGAGGTCAATTTAAACTAGCAAAAAACTATTTCACCCAAACGGTCTATGTTGCAATTATATGCAATGCTATTCCACAGAAATAGTCATTTCTGTGAGGGATCTCTGTAAAAAAAAAAAATTAAGCCTTGCAACAGGTGATAGAATTGATAAAGATGTTTGAATTTTGTTTGTCTTTATGTTACTTGAACATTGGAAATGTTGATGGAGATAGATGGGAATTTGAGTCAGAAATATAGGGTGTTTTAATCCAGTCAATTATTTGGATTCGTTCATATGAAGGAGAATAGAGTTTTCTCAAGCAAAACAGATGGCTGAATATTTCTACAATGGCACCTCCTTCTATCTACTAAAATGGAAAATGTGTGGCCTTCTGCAGGTTATGGAACTTTAATTTCCAACGGCACCAATAAATATAGTTCAGGTGATGAATGCTGAAACTACTTCAGCAACAATAGGTGGATGTTCATCTTTTGAGGTAGTCCAGACCAGAAGTATGAACCATGAGTTACTCCTGCCACCTTTATTGCAAGGTTACAGGAACAGAATCTTGCAAGTCTGCAACACTTCTCCTTTCTTTTTCTTTTCAACAAAACTAGGGAGGGTCCCCTCTGAGATGCTTCCCACCAGGGACGTGCGGTCAGGGGAGGCAGGGGAGGCAGAGCCTCACCGCTCTCAACATGAAAATTAAAAAAAGGGGAAAGGGAAAAGGAGCTGCGGAGCCTTCTGCACACGTGGTCCAGGAATGGGACCACTTGTGCAGGAGGCTCTTCTAGCCTCAGCCTCCCTCCTGCACACATGGTCCCATTACCCGCCTTCCTGAGTCAACATAAAGGGGACCGCGGAGCGTGAGCCACGGTCCCGCGGATCGCGCTCCGTGGTCCCCTTTATGTTGACTCAGGAGTCAGGAAGGAGGGGAATGGGACCACGTGTGCAGGAGGTTTCAAAGTACTTCTAGCAGGATTACCAGATTCTGTAACAGCTTTGTTCCCTATGCCATCCACCTGGTAAACTCGCAAGATTCATTTTTCTCACCATCTACATCTGAACCAGACTATTATTTCTCCATGTCATATAATATAATTTTGTATTTATTTATTTATTTTGTCATGTTGATGTAGTGTATACTGGAGGTGATGACCCTTCAGAGCTGTATGCGCTGAAGTTTTATTTTAATGTATGCCGATTAGTGTACATTAGTATACATTCAAAGTGACAATAAAGCTAGTCTAAGCCTAACCCTACGTCTAGACTTCCTCCTGTCTTTCATTATATTGCCATATACCATTTATAGCATGTTTCCCCTTCTTGCTCTAGACAGACCAACTTTATGAAGATTATATAAACATCTTTTTGTCCTATTCAGACAAGATAAGTATTGGAAGACAGTGAATATACTGGTCCCGGGTTAATCGGCTTTCATATTTCCCAATCTAGATGGATAGCATGTTGGGTCACTCTTGGTGAGGCCTTTCCAAAGCCTAGTACTTGGACATCACTTATCATACTAATTTCATGGGCTTCACCTAGCTTCATGAGGACAAGATATTTTTAATAAAAGCACCAAACAATCTCAAATATGAAAACCAAAACCACAGCATACAACCTCTAAGAAAACTGCAAAGAGTGATAGAATAGAATAGATAGAATAGAATTCTTTATTGGCCAAGTGTGATTGGACACACAAGGAATTTGTCTTTGGTGCATATACTCTCAGTGTACATAAAAAGACAAGATACATTCGTTAAAAATCATAAGGTATAACACTTAATCAAAGTCATAGGGTACAAATAAGCAATCAGGAAACAATAAATAACAATAAAGATCATAAGGATACAAGCAACAAAATTACAGTCATGCAGTCATAAGTGGGAGGAGATGGGTGATAGGAACAATGAGAAAGCTAATAGTAATAGTAATGCAGCCTTAGGGAATAGTTAGTGGTGAAGGTATTATTTCTTTAGCAGAGTGATGGCGTTCAGGCAAAAACTGTTCTTATGTCTAGTTGTCTTGGTGTGCAGTGCCCTATAGTGTCGTTTTGAGGGTAGGAGTTGAAACAATTTATGTCCAGGATGCGAGGGATCTGTAAATATTTTCACAGCCCTCTTTTTGACTCATGCAGTGTATAGGTTCTCAATGGAAGGCAGGTTGGCAGTAATTGTTTTTTCTGCAATTCTAATTATCCTCTGAAGTCTGTATCTATCTTATTGGGTTGCAGAACCAAACCAGACTGTTAACAGGCGGTCAGTGACATACTGGGGTGGAGTTCCTCCAGTGGTGGGTTCCTACCGGTTCGGATCGATTCAGGTGAACCGGTAGTGGTTTGGCAGCATGGGTCGCTGGAGCTGGCAGTGACCCAGGCCTGCCACACCCCGAACCGGTTCTTCCGGCCATCTTGTTTTTGGTTCTGTGCATGCGCAGAAGCATTTTGATAGTACTGCACATGTGCGTGCATGCATGCTGCGTAACTACGAGTGAACTGGCCGTAGTGGTTGCCAGAACCCACTCCTGAGTTCCTCGATGGAGGGAATATAATCAAATAAATATTATTTGAATTCCATATTTCCCCGAGTTTATTCTGCAAATCTCCAGAAAGGAGAAAGGTTAGTCTTGTCTAGAAGTAGTAAGAGGTAATTCACCCATGTCCATTTTATTAAAATAAATCTGTACCAGAAAAAAACCCAACCTAATAAAATCTTATGGAATAGAAAGTGTGACTTGCAGAAGACAGTGCTTTACAATGTTTTGCTTTTTTTTTTTCTGTGCCGGTATACTAGAGGTGTTTAATTTGAAAGTATTAGAGCTTTTTCACACATCACAAAGAAAACTAACAGTAAGAGAGAGGAAAGTTTTATCCCTGACTCGGCACTGATGAAAGAACCCTACCTTTATGTAAATCATATCATGTAAGCAGGAGCATAAAATACTGACTTACTGGAGCACCAGAGATTTGTATCTATGGGCCAATCTGGTGAAACCCATGGATTATGGAAGACTGCAAGAGAAAGTAAAATGTAGTGAGCATCTAGTAACACCACAATTCATGACATCTAAACAAATAGAAATATTACATGTTTGTAAAACTGAAAGAAAGAAAGGAGAATGTAATGGAGCTGAATAACATCATCATCAACAGCTGATACTACACAGGACACGCAGGACACGGGAGGTGCCGGAGCCTTGCTGGTGGGGGGGGGGGGGAAGAGGCAGCATCGAGAAAACTTAGATCACAAAAGTGAGCTAGAAAAACACTGCAATTGCTGATACAGGGAATTTTTTCTGTTGGATATAAAATAGATTGAAAATACTGGAAGATATAAAGTAAAATATGCTGTCAAAAAAAATTGTTAAGTAGTATTTTAATTAATGTATTAATGTATTAACAAGTAAAAACTATGAGAGTCGGGGGGGGTGCCATTCTCTCACAATGTAGCTGCCATAATTTGTACCCTTTTCCACTACCCTTTTTCCTGAAAATTTTGTAAAACCAATAAAAGTTTTGTTCAAAAAAAAAAACCATCATCAACAGCAACAATCTGGTTCATCCAGGAGATTTGATGAATATCTGCATGGAAGTAAACATGGAGATTTAATTTTCAATAAAAAGGCTTAAATGTATTTTATAAGGTACAAAGTGCTGTGTCATCTAAATTGTTATGGGTACGTGGATCAATTTTATTAGTGTCAATGGATGATGCTAATCAAAAAACAGGTGTGATTTTTGGGGGGAAACATTCTGAATTTCTATGATCTGAGAGAAGTACTCAGTACTCTTCAACATCTTCATCAATGATTTGGATGAGGGAATAAATGGGGAACTCATCAAATTTGCAGATGATACCAAGCTGGCAAGAATAGCCAACACTCCAGAAGATAGGCTTAAGATACAGAAGGATCTTGACAAACTTGAACATTGGGCACTATCTAATAAAATGAAATTCAATGGTGAAAAGAGTAAGGTTCTACATTTAGGCAACAAAAACGGAATGCACAGGTACAGTATAGGTGATACCTTGCTCAGTAGTAGTAACTGTGAAAGGGATCTTGGAGTCCTAGTGGACAACCATTTAAATATGAGCCAGCAGTGTGCAGCAGCTGCCAAAAAAGCCAACACAGTTCTAGGCTGCATCAACAGAGGGATAGAATCAAGATCACGTGAAGTGTTAATGCCACTTTATAATGCCTTGGTAAGGCCACACTTGGAATACTGCATTCAGTTCTGGTCGCCACGATGTAAAAAAGATGTGGAGACTCTAGAAAGAGTGCAGAGAAGAGCAACAAAGATGATTAGGGGACTGGAGACTAAAACATATGAAGAACGGTTGCAGGAACTGGGTATGTTTAGCTTAAGAGAAAGAAGGACTAGGGGAGACATGATAGCATTGTTCCAATATCTCAGAGGTTGCCACAAAGAAGAGGGAGTCAAACTATTCTCCAAAGCACCTGAGGGTAGAACAAGAAGCAATGGGTAGAAACTAATCAAGGAGAGAAGCAACTTAGAACTGAGGATAAATTTCCTGACAGTGAGAACAATTAATCAGTGGAACAGCTTGCCTCCAGAAGTTGTGAATGCCCCAACACTGGAAGTCTTTAAGAAGATGTTGGATAGCTATTTGTCTGAAACGGTATAGGGTTTCCTGCCTAGGCAGGGGGTTGGACTAGAAGACCTCCAAGGTCCCTTCCAACTCTACTATTGTATTAAGTTAGGTACATGGATAGATTATATTTTTCAACAAACTAAAAAATGCAAAAAAAGATAATTGAGATTCAGTATTAAGGGAGAATGGTAATTCTTTAGTGACTAACTCTTTAGAGAAAGCTTTGTTTTGAAACTACACATTTGTTTTGAATGTGTAGTTTAAGCATTTAACTCTGTGTGGTTAAAAGGAAATCTCAAAGGATGATTGATTTGATTGCTCAGGATGAAAGATTGAAGAAATTAATGAACAAGACAAGGGAGACAACTAATTTTAGTGTAGGACAAAACTTGGGATGGGGTCGGGTGGGTGGGGTGGAGTGGGGAGAGTGTCCAGAGTGGATATTGGAAAATAAGAGCCACAGAGGAAAAGAAACCAGAGGGAAGGCAGAAACTCTTCAGGAAGTAAAAGATCAGTCTACTAACAGAATGAATGGAAAGCACACATAAAGAAAATGATATGGATGTTGTTTGGAGCAAAGTGAAACAAATCTTCCAAAGTGGCACAGAAATATGTCGAATTACACCAATGGGAAGTGATGTTTGGTGGAGTGAGAAAGTGAGAAATGAAGTGCATGGAGAGGAGAATGTATATGAGAGAACAATTGTGGCAAAAAATGAAGGCACAAGCAAGGCAGTAAATAATGGATATATGGTTCCAAAGAGAGCAAGGAACTATTAAAAAAAAATTAAAGGCAGAGACAATGCAGAACAATATTGATGGAAATTTAAAAAAAAACTGTTTTGAAAGTGACTGAAAAAAACTAACCGTAGTGATTAGAAAAAGTGGTGAAAGACTTCTGGAAGGAATATTTTGGAGATTCAAACGGAAGAATAATGTTACATTGAAGGATGGCAATGAATGAGTGCTATAGATGCTCGTATTTAAGAAAGAGGAATGAAAGGGGAATTGTAAATTCTGTGAGAACATTTAAAAATGGCAAAGTCGTACAGATGGAGGTTGTATAACTGAGGAAAAAGTTAAAATTTGAAGTGGTGCATGACTTATTCATTGTAAATATGAAAACTCTGCATCAAGGTTGACTCAGACTTCCATCCTTCCGAGGTTAGTAAAATGAGGTCCAAATGGTTGGGGGAAATATGCTGACTCTGTAAACCACTTAGAGAGGGCTGTAATGCATTATAGAGTTGTACGAAGAAGTCTAAGTGCTATTGCTATCTGCACCTGATGACTGGAAGAAGATTATTATTGCTTCTCTATAGAGGTGGTATTCAGCCCGTTCTCTCCGGTTTGGGCGAACCAGTAGTGGCGGCTGCCCTGACATAATGTGCGAGCACTCGCATGCGCAGAAGGCAGTGCACATGTGCAGACCAGGGGTGGGTTCCTACCTGCATGAGTACTGCTTCACTTCACACATGCTTTGCTGTGCGCACGTGCACAGTTCACTGTACATCATTCTGCACATGAGCAAAGATCATGAAAAATGAATAAAAAACATGATGAAAATGACAGCGGAGACCGGGGAACCAGTTCCAGGGTGTGGCCAGCCTGGGTCGCTGCTGGTTCTGCAACTAAGGCCAAATTACCACTACCGGTTCCCCCAAACCAGTGGGAACTGGTAGCAACCCACCTCTGGCGCAGACACGGCGCATGCAAGCAAAATGAACGAATGCACTCGCATTTGCAAACCGGTAAGGAAGGGAAGTGAATCCCACCACAGCTTCTCTAGGCAAAGAGAATGTTATCATAATGAACACCTGGGAAGGTGGTTAACAGAACTGACAATGGGGTAATAGTGAACAAAATTTGGAAAGTGCATTGTGGCATTAAGCTAGGTAGAGAACATGAGCAGATTTTTGCTCCTCAGTAGGTCCAGTAGAAATGCAAGAATTAGTGTCAGAAAGAAAGTTCATTGGATGTTTGTTGATTTACAAAAGCATATAATGAAGTCAATAGGCTTGAAATATGGAACTTTTGC
Organism: Natrix helvetica; assembly: GCF_964273705.1. Taxonomy (NCBI): domain Eukaryota; kingdom Metazoa; phylum Chordata; class Lepidosauria; order Squamata; family Natricidae; genus Natrix; species Natrix helvetica. Next base: position 104,383,724 of record NC_138548.1, on the reverse strand, counting down.
AAGGCTTTGGAACTGGGATTTGCTTTCTGTTTGCAAAATGGCTATTGTATGGTGAAAGTAAAGCATTTATCACACTTGACTGAATGTCTCATGATGGCTTAGCATTGGACAGGTGCTAAAAAAAAGTATGTGTCATGTCCTTTTGGCTGCTTAATGTATTTATGGATAAATGTTAATGATATTTAAGGTATCTAAGTTCAGGGCATGAATGTATACTTGAATAAAAGTGATATTGTGATATTGGATGAGAACACAAATGATTTGTGGTGAATATTAGACAGATTGAAAGATACTATAAGGAAGATGGCTTTGAAAGTTAATGTCCAAGCAGTTTTGTTTGGCAGGAAAATGATTTCAAATTTTCCTTAAATGGCAAAAAAGAAAGCAAGTATATGAATTTTTGAAAGAATGGATAAAAAATGTTAAGTTCTGCAAATATTGGTTAAAAATGTATTGCAATGAATTAATGTTTGTCAAAAATCCTGGAAATGTCAATGAATAACAGCATGTTTTTGCAAATCTGTTCTTTAGAAGTGAGAGCTGAGTATATGAGGAGCAATATAAAAGAAGTAGAATGTAGTTAAGAAGTAATATTTTATGATAAAGAAGAAGAGATAGGAATAAGAGTAAATGAATGCTGAATAAATGTGGCTTGATATGATTGATCAGTGCAAAATAACTTCATTAAGGTGGTTTGGTAATACAGAAGCGATGAATGGAAATTACATTTTAAACAAATACATAATGAAAAAATTAATAAATCAAGAGAAAATGAACAATCAAGAAAGCTATGAATGGATCAAATTGATGTAACCCTCAAAAAGGGAGAAATTAGAACAAAAAATAATTAACAGATCAATTGTATATGAAAATATAGTTGGCAAATATAGAAAGGTGTTGACATTTACTTACATTATTTTCTCTTCTAACTTATCTTTTCCCCCAATTCCTTTCATTTAGTACTTCTTTTTCTTTTTACGTTCTTTGCATATATTGCTTAATTTTAAAGGAAACAGTATGACGAGTATGAATATTTAGCAGAGAAGTACTTTAAGACATAAAAAGAAAACAAATATTCCCAACTCAATTAATTTATTACACTTTAAAATAATATAACAAAAATTAATCTGTTCCTTTAAAGGAAAGGAAAAATAAGATTACTATTATCAAGTAGGGAAGAGAGTTGTAAGAAAGTACAATCTAAAAATTCCAGAGATTGCCTTAAAGGCATCTATTTATTACATTTACACCTCTGCTTTTCAGAGTCATATTTAAATATTTCTAGTGCAAAAAGTGCAACAGGGGGGCAGACACATTGAACAAAATATTCAACACTAGTTCATAGAAGAAAAAATAGGTGGTAAAATTATCATCTGGGGTTATACCAGCAATGGATATAAACAAAAGTATTTCTTACAGGAAAAGATTCAAGCTTGTTCTGTTGCTGCTTTTTCTATCCATAAATATTAAGGAACATATTTCTGTATGTAATAGAATAGAGATACAAAACACCACCAGTTATATCATAATTACATGGCAAAATGTGATTTCCTTGTTTTTGTGCTACATGTCCAACAAAACTATGCATGAGAATGAATTGAGACAATTGGAGTGGCTAAATAAAAGGAGCCAGGAACAGAGTACCAAATTATATTTCCTCCTACCAATTTTCCCTTTCCTAAATAAACTAAACATCTACTGAAGGATCATCATTTTTCTGTATTTGAAGCTTAAGTGCCTTAAGTGTGTTTGTGCTCTAAATAGAGTTCCTGCAAAATTTAGATGAGCACAAACATTATAGCAGCAACCTTGAACAGCAGAAAAAGGAAACAGAGCATCTGTACAACATCTTCTAACAAAATGGATATCCATGCAACATCATCAAAAAGTGCCTGACCACTCACTCCAATATAGCACAACCAACTCAAGCTGTATAAAGGATAACGCTGCCATACATCAAAAAAGTTCAGAAGCCACTAACAGACTATTACAACCATATGGCATCAACATAGCCCACAAATCAACTAAGCCCTCCAAAAGATCCTAAGTAAATGAAAAAACCTAGCAGACTCAGAAGAAAAAAACAGGAATCATCTACAACAGGGGTGTCCAAACTTGGGAACTTTAAGACTTAGCTGGCTGGGGAATTTTAAGCATAGCTGGCTGGGGAATTCTGGGAGTTGAAGTCCACAAGTCTTAAAGTTCTCAAGTTTGGACACCCCTGATCTACAACATACAATATAAAGGCTGCAACAGCCACTACATAAAGCAAGCAGGCAGAAGACCAGCAGAGTACATTCATGAACACCAACTAGCAGTTAGAAGACATGATGAAAACTCTTTAATTTCACAACATGTGGGCAGATTTAACCACAGTTTCAACTGGGAATCTATGACCATTCTAGACCAAGTCTAGTCCAAAAATGCTAGAGAATTCCTAATAGCCTGGCACTCTGAGAAATTGGCCATCCAAAGACGCATAGACATAAGTAACATCTATATACTGTGCAAAAGAGACAATCAACAAGCCAAAAAGAAAACAAAAAGACGAAAACACCGCCCCATCAGTCCCAAAGGTGCTTTTTTTAGGAGGCAACTGGACTTTCTTGCTTTTTCTTTGAAGACGTTTTGCTTCTCATCCAAGAAGCTTCTTCAGCTCTGATAGGATAGTGGGTAATGGAAGGATTTGTATTCCTTGCAGACAGCTGGTCATTTAAAGCACTTGAAGGTTTATCTGTGTCCTCAGGGTCACCTGAGTAGTGCTCCTGGTTCCTGTGGTCAAAGAAAAAACAAGAAAGTTCAGTTGCCTCCTGAAAAAGCACCTTTGGGATAACCATGAATGACTGAGTCATCTCTACAGATTTTTAGCTGTACAGGTTGGGATGAACACTCTTGGAATGGTGTGGGAGTAGGAATGGATTTCCAGAGAAAAAAATTGCAGATTACATGATGTCTTTGATATTACTTAATTTGGATAATGAAACATCTGCAAGAAAACAATCAAATTCAGGGAGCAGCAAGCACCACTTTCAACCCTGGGCTACAAACATTCTCCTTTATAAGTTAACTTGAAAAATTATTTCACACCCATGTTATTATTTAGATCTGGTGTAAAGAACAATGAAGAAAAAACCAATTGCTTTTAAATCTACTTAAATATTGTCATGTTAGGCAAAAAAAATAGAAGAAGCTTTATTTTCATGCTAATTAATGTAATTATGCAGGTTATGAAATGCATCCCAGCTTCTAGATACATGCACACACATGTACACATACACCTTTCTGCTGTTCCACCATTCCTGATATTTTTTAATTGAGGCTTGTAATAGCATGCTTGTACCACAAAACATGAAAATCTCTAAAACAAATGTAATTTAATAGATCCCTAAAGTTTACAGAATACAGAATTGGAGGTGACCTTGGGGGTCTTCTAATCCAACCCCCTACTCAAGCAGAAAACACTAAACTATTTTAGACAAATGGTTCTTCAATCTCTTCTTTAAAAACCTCTAGTGTTGGAGTATCCACACCTTTTAGAGGCAAGTTGATTAATTGTTCTAACTGACAGGACATTTCTCCTTCGTTCTAGGTGGGTTTTCTTCTTGATTAGTTTCCATCCGTTGCTTCTTGTTCTGCCCTCAGGTGAATAGGTTGATCCCCTTTCTTTGTGGCAGGGCATTGGATGAGAGATCCCTACCTGGTGGACCACACTATTTCTCTTGAAAAGAATCAGCAACTACTTCACTGATATCCATACCTTAATTTCCTTATCTATCCTCGTGCTCATTTTATCAGGTTACACTTAATTCGGTGTTCTCCAATTTCTAGAGTCAGCTACTAACAATTCTTAACTGACAATTATGAAAGTTGAGTCCCATCTCATCCAGATGGCATGATTTGGAGTTGAGGACTATTTGACGCCTCAGATCTGGTATCTGAATTGATCCCAGATAAATCAAGCTGGATTTTATATGAGACTTCCTGTATGAAATATTTTTTTTTTAGTTTTGTATACACTGATCCCTTCATATGCACACCCATACCCATGCATACACTTATTAGGTCCCCAAGTTGGAAAAACAATTTCCACTACTCAGCATGCAAGCTTTATATTGGAAGAAGCAATGCTTTATTTCTCTGACAAAGCCGTTCATGAGATATATGTGCAAGACCTACAGCAATGAAGAATTGGACAAAGCCTCTCTGAAGCTAATTGTCTGTAGTGAACCTCTTCCACAATATGGTTTGTTTTTATAACCTCTTAGTTTTCAGTAGACTGTAGTCACAGTTGTGACAGCCCAAAGAAATTGAACTTTCTACATCGTTCTCCCTAATACAGGCTGCCACTTAGTCCTATTGTTATTAGAATAATTTGCTCCCAAGTTCTGCAATGAACTCTGTGCCCAAGTAATTAAAGCTCTTAAAGTTTCTAGTCCTTTGTTTAAAGAATTCGTCCTTGTGCTCTCTATGCCCCATCAGCTACCTAATTAGCAGAGCCTTTGCGTGATTAAAAATTCTCATAGAGATTCTGCTGGATATTTGCCACTCTTAATGAGTGTTTGTGGACAGCTGGGAGCGGGAGTTGGCTCCCCCCTTCCAGGACCTCCAATGAATTCAGCAGACCTCTGCCAGGGCCCAGGAGTGAAAGCTGTCATTTTAGTAATGTGGATGAAAATTGGTCAAAAGCACTGTGGTCCTTGAGGAATGAAAGGCCTTGAAATATAAATGAAGATGAATATTCATATTTGGTTCAATCAGAGCCAACTATTAATATACATGTCTGTCAGTAAGAAAAGTCAAACTTATTCCTTGTGCTTGGCATAATTTTGCTCCTGATTCACAATTATTCCGTAGTTCTTCCTCTTAGTTTCATAGCCTTTTCAGCTAACTTGAGCTCTTGTATGGAAATTCAAAGTTATTTTAGCCGTACTCATAAGTACTGGTATCTTTCTGTGGCTTGAGTTGGTGCATTCTCTCTTAAAAGCTACTTGGGTCTTCATGAAAAATTCTCAGTATAAAACCTTGGTTTTCCCAGGCTTTAGTCATCATGAAATACGAGTAAATAAAAGTTTTATAAAATGATCCATCATATGGCCAGATGGGAGTTAAACAGGTCAAGGCTTCTTCACATTTCAGCATCAGTGTGCAAAATGTCAATGGCTGTGTGACTGAGTTTTGTATAATTTATGCTATATAAGGTTGCTATAACCTTATAATAAAGGGAATGTTAGGAGTTTGATTTCTTGTCTGGACTACCTCAAAGTACTGACAACTGTCTGAAGGGCTTCTTAAGTATACAGTACTAAGAACCACAACTCTTGGTGTTCAGTGCAAAGATATCCTTAACCACAATTGCCACCTGCTCTTCAGTTCTACAGTGTACATTTTAATGAACTCATGTTGGTCTAAAAAAATATATTGCCTCACTAAGGGTTTTGAACTTCTGAACTTCTTATATCGAATAGTTTTGTTTTTCATGTAATCAGGACAATTCATCATCCATATCCTACATGAGGAAAAAATTCTACACAATCCCCCTAAAGCTGAGAGGCCATTTTCAGCTAATACATGAAACCTCTACTGACTTTTTTGGTACACCGTACAGCCAAAAAAAAGTTTTAGATTATTTTATATTATTTCCGGTTTAAAATGTTCTTGCTTAAGCTTAGATCCACCCAGGGGGTGTTCAGCATTACTTCAAGTGGGCCTCCAAATCATTCTTTCAACTTAATTCTACTTGCATGTTTGTAGTTCAATGTGACAGAATTAGAAAGAATGGGAATAGTTTGTATTTTAGCAAATTTGTCATGAAAGACTTTCCCAAAAAAAAATTCCCTTCATAGGACCACAAATTAATATGATATGCTCTGGTTTTATCTGGTACCATTCTGTGATACCTGACCTCAGTAATTTTCAGTCTTTTCAAGTGTTAAGGGAGTGAGTAGCATGCCAATTTTTTACGTAAATAAAATAATGAATCAATACATATTTAAATTAAATTTGCTAGTGGCTTTACTGCCAGACATGACGGTTCTGTGCTTTCTCCCAGAAGAACAATCTTATTACCGTCCAGGACCATGCAAAATGCAAGCATACAGCACAAAGATACAATCAATACCTTTAGTGCATTTCATCAATGACCCTTACAGTATATAGTAGCATAAAACTGGACTAACAAACAGGGGAATACTAAATAGCATACTATTTAGCTGACTATGTCAAATGGTACATTTATTTATATGACATACATTAATAATGGTCAGATTTCTGGATCAATATTGGCTAACTCTCCAGGCAACAACACAGAATTTCGCAAGTTGAGAGGAACGGATCTTTTCATATCTGCCAGAAGCAAGTGGATATAAAATAAATTACATTTACCTGCTTTATTTATTTAAAAGCTGGGGGGAGGACAATGAGGGTACACAATATTTCAGGATTCTTAGGTCAAACTCAGAAAAAGCTTCCCAGGAAATCAACATGACATGGCTAGATAAGCACCCTTATGTTATATTAAGATGAAGTTATTTTAAGCACTTGATTGCTGTTTGTTGACCCAGAAGTGGACAATTTTGATATTTTTCATTTAATTGCAATGCTTCTTTCTCCCATCTTCCCAACAGCTTAATTATACGTGTTCCTTGAACTTCTCAAATTAAGCAACAGTTGGTTGTTAACAATGCTGATATTTCTGTCCTGAGAAACAGTAGCTCCCTGTGTAACTACTCCATATTGCAGGTACCAAATGGAATGAACAACACAAGAAGGCATTCCTCATTGTTGCAGGTGCTCCACTCACATGATCAAAGAAGTCCCCTGAGGGAAAAAACTGCAGAATCATTCTCTGAAAATTATTCCTCAACTTTGTGGCTCCGGCTGAGAGAGCAGTCTGCTTCCAACTAACACAATCTAGGAAAAATGAACACTTTGTACTCTTCGTTGAGGCTTTCTATTGACAATTGAGTGGTTACTATAAGAACAAACTAGGCACAAGAGGTTCTACTTTATTCTATTTGTTTCAATTTGTTCGCCTGCCCATCTCACGAAATGAAAGAAACCATGACAATAATGTAAAAGTTAAATTACATAGCAGTCAAGAATAAAGCACACATCACAGCCATCAACTTAGCCAAGAAACAGATCCCTGCACACACTTGGGGTCCCAGGCCCAGTTTGTCTAAAATGGGCAGGATACAAGGGCTGTAGAAAACAGAAATCATAATTACATGGAGTCTGAGTTTGATTCAGTGCTGTTGCTTTATGTTCTTAATGTGAAAGTTCCTAATTTCAACTATTAAGATTCTGGAATGGAAAAGCAATTGCTATGAAAAGGATTCAGAAGTGCAGTCAGAGACATTCATGGCTGTACAATCTTGATATAACTATATTGCATAGGTCACATCTTATTGTTTCCATCATTTTTGAATATCCTAAATTTATACCATCTACCCACAGTTCCAATTCTGAATCAGACTGGATTCATAAGTAGCACTAAATTATGATTGGTCTGTGATTTGTTGAATAAAACACAATTGTAGATTGAAGAAAACATACCATGTAAATCCCATAACCCCATGATTTATAAACCACAATATCTTGGTTCCCATATCACATTAAGCTAAACTCAAACGCATGATTACTTAGTGCTTTGTGCCGACTCCTGTTAAATCTTTCCCTAGCTTTACTTACTTCTACGACACCAAAGGCATTACTGAAGGCTTTTAACCTTTTAAATTTGTCAGAGAAGAAACTAAAAACTAATGTGATTTTTTTAATCCCCCATTCCCAGAGAACATGCATTAATTTTTTATTTAATTCACTGTATAAATAATTAGTGCTTTTTTAAATCAGATTCACCAAATGGAAAAGACATATTTTAGAATTAGCCCATTCCTGTCCTTCTTTTCCAAAGAATTATTTCAATCAGTTGCACTCAAAGGCTGACACTTGCTTCTTAGTTTTAAAAAAAAAGTTGTTTACTGAGGGAATTTTACAGGTAGAAAGTTCCAGATGCAGCCTCTGTGGTGTTCAGGTAAGATTAGGAATATCTGGACACGGATCCTACAGAAAATTTCTGAATTTACCGAATTAGGTGGACTAACAGTGTAAATCCACTTTTAGGTTTCCAATTCTTCCTATTAAACAATCATAAATAGAAACATTTTTCAAATTCAATCTCTGGGTTTTTCCACATACAAGCCGGGCTTCCAATAGTCTTCAGACATTCCTCCTTTTGGCTACTGCTCCAGAGGAAATTCAGCCAAAATAGTTTTCTTTTAACTCTGCAACTTTCTTATTCTACCTACCTTCCGCTCTCCTGGGAAGTCACAATAAGGACTTAATAACCTTCCTCTTTCACTTTCTGACGACTCTGAGATGTAGTTTCACTGCACCTGGAATAATGGTCCACTGGAATCCTTGTATTATTTTTTGTTTTACTTTTTAAAATTGGACTTGATGAACCTACAAGTGAGGTAAGTACAAGAAGTTAGGAAGGGCAAATACTGGCTTGCTGGTAAATAAGCAACTGACCTTACTATGGACTTAGACCAGTGTATAGACATTAAGACCAGCTATTACCTTTAGCACCTTAATGTTGGCCATCCAAGGAGAAAAGGAGAAGAACTTCCAGAGCACAGCAATATAAAAATATTGTTTGGTTTGTTTATTAAATGTATAGTCCTTCTTTCTCTTAAGGTATGTTTAGCTTAAGAGAAAGAAGGACTAGGGGAGACATGATAGCATTGTTCCAATATCTCAGGGGTTGCCACAAAGAAGAGGGAGTCAAACTATTCTCCAAGGCACCAGAGGGTAGAACAAGAAGCAATGGGTGGAAACTAATCAAGGAGAGAAGCAACTTAGAACTGAGGAGAAATTTCCTGACAGTTAGAACAATTAATCAGTGGAACAGCTTGCCTCCAGAAGTTGTGAATGCCCCAACACTGGAAGTCTTTAAGAAGATGTTGGATAGCTATTTGTCTGAAACGGTATAGGGTTTCCTGCCTAGGCAGGGGGTTGGATTAGAAGACATCCAAAGTCCCTTCCAACTCTACTATTGTATTGTATTGTATATATCAGGAGTGGGTTGCTGCTGGTTTTACTACTGGTTTGCTTCACGCACGTTTTGCACACACTCCCTTCACTCATGCATGCGCATGCACAGTTCGATAAAAATTGTCCTTCGCGCATGCGCAGTGAACTGCACATGCACAGTCACTACAAAACAATATGGTGGTAACATCAGCAGTGAGGCAACCGGTTCAGGGGCATGGCAAGCTTGGGTTGCTACTGGTTCTGTGACCCAGGCAAAAATATCACTACTGGTTTGGTCGAATCAGGCTGAACCAGAAGGAACCCACCTCTGGAATACATGCCACCCATCTTGCAATGGAATGACTCTGAATGGCTTACACCACCATCAAAACAAGAATAAATAAACACCAAATGTTAAAAATATTAAAATTAATGGGAAATTGGGTAAACTAGGAACCAGAATATGAATGAGATGTAGATGGGATGTTCTTCTTAATCCACTAACAAGCTCCAACATGGTGCACCTGCATCAGACCAGGCAGCATCACCAGGTTTTGAAGGTCAACAGCTGTATGGATTGGGTCCTTCTCTTGCCATTAAGTTGATTAAAGGTAGTCCTTTACTTACCATTATTTGTTTAGCAACCATTCAAATTTTACAACAGCACTAAAAGTGGCTTACAAGTGCTCCTTATGCTTACAACCACCATAGCATCCTCATGAGCATATGATCAAAATTCAGGTGCTTGGCAACTGGCATGCATTTGCAAAGGTTACAGAATCCCAAGGTTATGTGATAGCAAATTTGCCACCTTCCTAGCCAGCTTCCAACAAGCATAGTCAATAGGAGAAGCTGGATTTGCTTAATGACCACATGATTCACTTAACTGCTGCTATTCAACCACAGCAAAAAGGTTGCTAAATCAGGCATGACTCTCTCAACAACCCCTTTGCTTAGTAACAGAAGTTGTGGTCCCAGTCGTGGCCATAAGTCAAGGACTATCTATACTGCCTTTTTCAGGGTTCACTTTTCTTGTTAATAGCTAAATGCTTCCAATCACAAAGGTGTTCCTATGATGGAGAAGAAACTTGTGGTAAGTCCAAGTTTGACTTTCTACGAAAGCAGCTTTAATTCAGAAAAGAAATTAGATCAGCTGCTATCAATGGCAGGTTGAAAAATGAAGTGGAAAAACTTGGGACAGGTGTGGGAGCATATTAGTGAGGCAATTAGGTTTGGCAATAATGATTTATCACTTGTAGTAAGGTCACATCTTAGAAATCTGTGCCCCCGCAACATTTAAAGCTGTGCTAAATCAAAAAGTTCAGAGTCAAGAGAAACAAAATATTCAGAGTATCATATAGCTCACACCGATTTCTTTAACATTAGACAATATTTATAAAGATGTTATTAGATTTATATTTCCATTTATAGAGCATTTCCTGAATCTTAAAAGAACTTCGTGTATTTTATCTCTACTAAAGTTTAATGAAGAGCTGTTTTTACTAAGAGTCAGAATTTGAAGATGAGAGAATATTAAGATATCTACATATTGAACTGTCATGCATCTCACAACCAATGTCCCATCACAGAAAAGCATTTTTCTTGTAGCTTGTGGCCAAACTTTAGCACTAGATGTCATCAAAGTAGAACCCCTATAACATCTCAAGATCTGAGTCTATATATGTCAGAAGTAATTGTATCACTCATTAGTATTGCCACTGCAGTCAACTGAGCAATTCTTAATCCTAAATTTTACTGCATGTATTTTTATTTTATTTTTATTTGCCAAAAATATATTACAAGCATGCCTTGGCCCTAAAACGGCTTGGATTAGAGGTCAGAGGCGAGGATAAGAATATCATCCTGACACCAAATGTGGATACTTTATTGAATTAACACTGATTCTCCCAAGGGTGAAGAATTTTCAGATAGCAGCAGAAAGCCATTGGCACAATAAGAGAGGCAATAAAAATATGTAAATATGACATAGGAAAGAATACATGTAAACCTTGGTCGGAAAGAAATGCAAATAAAAAGGAGGTATTAATTGTCTAGAAACTACATAAATTCAAATGGTCTACTAAAACTGTTCATAATTGTATGACAAAGAAGTGTTGTTAGTCCTTCAGGAAAGTAAACCATCTGATACTCTTTTTCAAACAATTGAAATCCTTGGAATTTGGAAATGATTGCTTTTCCATTGCTACTAGCAGAATAGCTGGTATTTGTGAACCCAGTTATATTTTTTTAGTTTACTCATTAAGTAAAAACAAAAGGTAAAGAAGTCCCTGCAGATTTTACTCGATGGTTGTGGTAGACTATAGAGGGTGTCATTCATGTCTGTTACAAAGCCATTAAGCCACTGCTTTCAGAAGAAATTTCTGTGGCTATGTGGCCAGCATGATATCACAGAGCGCAGTTACCTTCCCACTAAAAGGGTGCCTATTTATCTACTTGCATTTGCATGCTTTCAAACTCCTACATCAGCAAGAGCTGGGGAAAGGATGGGAGCTCACCCTGTTACATGGAGTTCAGGTCTCAAACCCGGATTGTCGGCTTTCCAGCTCACAAATCCAGCATCTTAACCACTGAACTCCCACACTGCCCCATTCATTTTGGAGGTATAAATGTTATACTTTACATTCAGCCCTTCAATTTTTCCAATTCTGGGGTAATAACTAGAACTACACATTTCCCATTTTTTAATGGGAATTGGATATACAGTGTTTGATTTCTGCTAGGTAAGCAACATACCACATGAAGTTCCAGGTGGTATAGGGACTTTTCTCAATATTCTGTGACAGAAACATTTTTGACTCAGTTTTTATATGTCCAACAATAGGAAGTTTTTTTTTAAAAAAAGTACTTGATTCATACACAAAACTTTGGCAGAGTCTTTTAAGTCATTTAGTCTACCAAATATGATTCTATTGGAAGTCTTCACACTTTCCAACACTTTGTCCAAAAATAGATCTATCGCACCTTAAATATCAGCCAGATTTTACTTCTTTTTATTTGTGAAATAAATTTTGCCTAATGCAAAGTTTGCATTTAAAATTTTAGAAATCTTATGCTGAGCTCATAGACATTTGCCCTGACATGGTTTTTTTGTTTATTCTATTGTTCATCAGTGTGTCTGCTTTAATTTTTCAATAAGGAAAAAAATGCTCTGCAGTGGACAAGGGGACCCTTAAGCCACTTCACATATACCAGAGAGAGATTTTTGAGTCCTTAAGATGATCAAATGTATTAGAGCAAGGCTGTCAAACCCATATCCTATGGACCGGATATGTCACACGCTGGCCATGCCCACACCCTGTTTAGCGAAGGGGGGAAAGTTATGATACATCCAAGGGTGGGTTGCTGCTGGCATTACTGCTGGTTCGGTGCGCACATAAATTTTGCACTTGCGCTCGCTTCGCTCATGTACACGTGTACATTTGCACATAAACAGGTCTGTGCATGCACAAGACATTTAAAAATGGAAAAAAATTAAATTTGTGCAATGAAAATTGTTCTGCGCATGCACAGAACTGAAAATCAAGATGGCACCACTGTGGGAGAACTGGTTCGGAGGCATGGCAGTCCTGGATCGCTGCCCATTCCAGTGACCCAGGCCGCCAAACCACTACCGGTTCAGCTGAACCAGTAGGAACCCACCACCGGATACATTACGTGACGATGCCGTGACTACACTAGTATAGCACCCCTGTATTAGACTATAGGCTTAAAAAGGATGAAATCTAACATGATATCAGAATTAATCAAAGTTAACAAGGATGTCCTAGCACATAAGAATCTGGGATCGACTTATCGTCTTTTTTCTTTACATAGATGTGTCTCATGAAAGCAAACATTGCAAGTCCATGAAGATCAAGACAGGGCCAATTTGCTTAGACCAGTCACTTTGCTTAATCATCAGCTTGAGCAGAAACCTATTCTTCAGCAAAGCCCAGTGGGTCATCCATTTTGCTGCTTAGGCATAAGTGCCACTTCACTTGGCAATTTTGCTTTAAAGGGTTGAAAACTTTGATAGCAACAAGCACTCCTCAAAAGTTTTATACACCCGGGTTTCTCAACGTTGACATCTAGAAGATGTTTGGACGTCAACTCCCAGAATTTCTCAACCAGCATGCACATCTTCAAGTGTCATCTTCGAATTGTCAAGGTTGAAATTGACAAGGTTCATCTACACAAAGATGCCCTGAGAAGAAATAGGGGGGGGGGAGGAATTGTCCTTTAAGAACTCCAGTGCGCTTCCCAATCTATAGACCAAATGCATACTATCTACACTGTTGGAGGCACTGTTTAACAATAGGTTGAGATGCAACACAAGTAATGCTTGACTTACAACAGTTTGTTTAGTGACTGTTCAAAGTTACAATGGCACTGAAAAAAGTGACTTATAACCGTTTTTCAAAGTTACAAAGTTGAAAGTTTGCGGCCTCCCCATGATCATGTGACCAAAATGCTTGGCAACTGGTTCTTATTTATGACCTTTGATGTGTCCCAGAGTCATGTGATCATCTTTTGCAACCTTCTGACAAGCAATCAGGTTAGTAACCATGATTCATTTAACAACTGTGACCAGAAAGGTCGTAAAGTGGAGCAAAATCCACTTAACAAAGGTCTCAGTTAGCAACAGAAATTTTGGGCTCAATATGGTCGTGAGTCGAGAACTATCTGTATGGTTAAAGGTGATAGATCTAGTAAAGCGAAAAAAACTGCAGAGAAAGTTTCAGACGGCCCAAGGAGGTGACCTCTTCTCCCTGTCCTCAGCAACTGACCCATCCCAATAAGGAAGAATGCTTGTATTAGCTCTTATCTAGTCTTTGTTGTTGATCTTTGCTTTTAAACCTGTTATAAAACAAAGGTTTAGCATGGTAAAAATCCGGGCCTTGGTAGGTAGTTTCTCTCTTTTTTCAGAATAAGGTTCCATCTCAGCCATTGGAAAGCAGCACTGCTCCCTTCATGAAGTTTTTAACTAGAAAAATAGTATGCCTATTTCTTTGCAATACACCTCTGGGCTTTTTTATTATGACTTCATTTCCCCTTATAATATTGGAACGTCTCTGTAATTGTAAAAGTGTAATAGAATCTAATAGAATTTCATTTGGAGCTCTGAATGCTCTATGCCATCTCTGCTCATTCTGAGTAAAATAATGATTTTTAATGTCCACACATGGCTTCCCATGACCTTATTCAATCTTGGGGTTGATCAGGAAATATATTGATTCAATTACATGCTGATGACAAATGAACTAAAAGAAAGAGGGGGAAAAAGGTCAGCATATATTTGAACATGTAAATCTTAGCAATGTTTTTTGGGTTTGTCCCCCAGAAAAAAAAGTCATTTCAAAATGCCATTTGTGGCTAATAGTATGGAGTTTCTATCTGTGAAGAGCAAGGGAACCATTAAAGTGCACAGAACATTTTCTGCTATGCTTTTATCATTATAAAATCCTCTCTTCTTTCGAAGGTTATAGGCAATGACCTGGCCTCCACTTGGGGGTAGGGAGAAAGACCCCCTCTGTTTTCCATTTTAGGGTACTTTTAGTTCATATATACCTATATATCAGGAATTTTACACCATTTCTGACCCCATTTTTCTCTTTACCCTTCATTTTTATATTCCCCAAATAAAGTATTTACTACAGTGCATCATAATCCTATCCCCATATTACCTGCCTCTTCTTCTGCCTTCATCACCTACCTCAATCGTATAAAATGCCAAAGCCTGTGGTTTGGACTCAGTAGAGATATTTTAATAAAGTATAAGTATTCATTTGTAGAGTTGTAGTATTTGACAGCAGCCGAGGCTTAAAAACTCTTGAACGACGACTGAAAACTTCACCTCTGCTCTGTGAAGCTGGGTTATGAACCTTAGATTTTTTTAAAAGATCTTTAATTGCTCAGAAGAAGTAAGACGTGAACAGAAATCAAACATTCTCTTTAGCATGGGAGCAGTTATTGCCTCCCATAGCTTATTTGAAAGAAATGCAGTTTTTTTGTGAGATACTCAAACTCCTTCCTTTAGTTCTGTTGTCTAGTTGCTTTTGCGGATTGATTTTGTTTTTTGAAATTCGGACTTCAGAGTTAGGGATTTTAAAAACTGGGATTTTCATGGCACATTGGAATTAACTATTTCTACTATATTTCTGTGCAAAAAAAAAAAAGCATCCAAATGATTGTTGATTAGCCACGTCTAAGAACAGAGGAGCACGTATAAGGTTGGTTACAGTTTTAGGAAATTATGGAGATTTCTCAGCTTCACTTAACTTAAAAATAAGCAGGACGAATAGCAAGATGTCGGGTTCCCATCTCCACAGAATTCATCCAGTCAGAGCACAGAAAATGAACCCCCCAAAAAGTAACATTATCCAAAGGAAAATGTGGAAACTTAAGACAGGAGGGAGCAAGCACTTCCAGGTTCTATTTTAAGAATCAAGGAAAAATCAAGGGGGCAAAAGGGTCCAGAGCAGTTGAGAACACAGGAAAAGACATTGGTTGGTATAACAAAAGAAGAAACTCCAACTTATGATTTCTAATTATTCAATCAACCTGGGAAATGATTTCAAACTTTTAATTAGAAGAGACATCTGGTAGAAGTCCACCACAGTGGAGTTATTGTATATCTCTGTTATTTTTTCCCCATCTTTGAGGGCAATAGCTGCATCTGGAACTTTAAACGTATGCTCTAATTTCTTCCAAAAAATGACTCCCTTGGTTGGTTGGTCATAGTCAACATCCACATACATTATCTTACCTGTTCTAAATCTCCTTCCCATCAAGTTCATGGGATGCTCCATGGCCTAATATTTTCAGTTGTGGAACTCCACTTTCTCGATGCCTTGTTTGATTCAACTGTATCCATCCTTAGTTGTATTTTCTTTTTCCTTTGGAAGCTAAAGTGTAATAGGTAGAACCAGTTTGTTTTACAGGTAGTCCTTGACTTATAATCACAATTGGGACCAGAATCTCAGATGCTGAGTGATGCAGTTATTAAGCGAGACATCACATGAATTCTTTACTCAACAACCACATTCTCTGCACTCCTGGTTGCAGTTGTTAAACAACCTCTTGGGTTATTAAGCAGACAAAGTCCCAAGTAAGGAGCTCATGGTACCTTAGGGGAGATGGGAAAGACTCTGGGAAGTCTGGTGCAGGAAACATGCATGGGGCTGAAAATCCTCCCAAAATCTAAACAGGATTTTCAGGAAGTTCCATCTAGGCAGTCACCAGAGGTCAACGCTGACTTGAAGATTAAAAAAAAAAAAAAAAAAAGAGTCCTAAACATTATCATAAGGAAATCCCTCTTGGTTGAAAACTCCTAATAATGTTGGTTGCCCTCTTCTGCATTTTTCTCAGGTTTATTACATTCTTTTTTAAATATGACAATTAAAATTGTACATCGTATTTCAACAAGGGACATTTTGTTGAGTTATATGAGAGTGTAACAAACGTAGCTATTTTATTTTTAACAACTTTCCAAAGGATCAAAGGTTGGGGCTTTTGTTTTGTTTTTTCAAACTGCTGAACCATACACAATCTCTTTCTTAGGCCAAGATCTTTTTCCAAGTTACTTTTAGGTAATTTGATGTATAGCTGAAGTTGGCAGCAAGTGACATGCCTCTGTATCTGAGGTGGGTTGCTCCCGGTTCAGCCCAGATCGAGCGAACCGGTAGTAGCGGTGGTGAGAGGCTCCGCCCACCCGCCCGGACGCTTCTGCGCATGCACAGAAGTGGCACGCATGAGTGAATCAGTAGCCAGAAAAATTGGAAACCCACTACTGCTCTGTATGCATCATTTTACACTTATTTAAATGGAACTACATTTACCATATAGGTCTACTCCTTGCTCTGTCTCTGTGTGTGTGTGTGTGTGTGTGTGTGTGTGTTTGTGTATGTGTGTGTGTTTCTTTAAATTAGCAATCCAGAAAAGAACAAATCCTTTTATCCCTCCCCATGTTTTCTTAAGAATCTTTGATGAAGTACTTTATTCTTAGTTTTTAAAAGATCCCAGCTCATAGTATCAACAGGGTCACCTCAACCATGTGCTTGGTAACACAGACAAAAATCCCAAATTGGTGAGGCTGGATCATGGACATTCTTTGAAAATGCATTGATAGAACAAGCCTGAGAGTGGTTTCACACAAATGCTGCAATTGATGTACATGCATCATTCATCAGCATACCAGTGTGTAATGGCAGCATTGGCATGATGGCATCACCACATGTGCCTCATCATTTTGGCATCATGCTGCTGGACAGGATTTACCTTTAGCAGGGATCATGTGGATTTTCCTTCTGCAAGACTCTACATGCTTAATTAGGTTGTTTTAATTACTCTTGCTACCAACTTGCTTGGAACATGTATAATTTGTGCCCATAATGTCCAATATTTTCCCTAGTCCCTTTCTCAAAATTGGTATTGTATTAGCTAATTTCTATCCTCTGGCATTAAGCCTAATTTAAGGATAAGCCACACATTTTCTTGCTAGGAAGTCAACGATTTCACACTTTAAGAACCGTCAGTGATTTGTTTCTGTGTAATTTCTCAAAATGGTCTAGAATATCTAGTTTTGTTGCTTCACTGGGATTACTTCCTTTCCTGAAAAAAATCAGACCTCAATGCTTTTGTAATAAGATGTAAACAAAGGGTTCATCCAGTTTTTCTGTAATATTATGATCTTCCCTGAGCTTCGCTTACAGTTTTTTGTCATTCCAATTACTTCCTAATATGGTTTTTGCTTCAAATATATTTAAAGAAGTTCTTATTCTTTCCCCCTTTATTCCTTTTGTTATATTCGATTCCATTTTATGCTGGTGTTGCTGTAAACCAAGTTTTAATGAATAGGCCACTTACCATTTCAAGCAGAAATAGTCAGTGAAATCTGTGAACCCTAGTGGAAAAAAATCCCTCTAGAGAAGCAAATTCTTCATTCCTTGTAGAATGGTCATTCCACCCATTCAGTTATGGAGAGCTGGAGGTATCTGCTCACTTAAATCCTCTTTATTTCAGCTTACACATTTTCTGTTAGAGTTTGTGTGTTGTTGTTCCTTTTAATTTACCTTATTAGGACAGACTTTCCTTCTTCATTTTTACAGCTTCATAGAAAGCCAGGCTGAGTTCTTTCTGTACTTAGTTAGTCTACTGTTCCCCCTCAGCTTCAGCTATTGGTTTAACAAAAAGCCTCCAGACACATGTTCCAGCCTGGGACATTTGCTTCTCTTATTTTTCTTCTCAATCTATTTTCCACCTCCATCCATTTTGTTTAAAAGGTTTCCCTTTTTTTGCTGTATAAAAAAAGTGACTACATTGGGCTAACAACTTCCCATTTCTATGTCTGCTGAATGGGATAGCATTAGGCATATTGTTTCTTACAAACATCACAGCGCTAGAATCATATCACCAATTAGGATTAAGTCTAGGGTTGCCTCACCTCTATTTAGTTCCAAAATCACAGGGCACATTCATTTAGAGTATCTAGAAAATTCTTGACTTAATCCTGGCTTGGGTATGAACATACCTGTTGTTGTTATTATTGTTATTGTTGTTGTTACAAGAGTGTGTCCTTTGCATGTCTCCTTAATTTCATTTTACCATCTTAAGTGCACTCTCTGAATTTTGATCAAGTGGACAACAACATATTAGTAGATTTATCTATGTGGTCAAATATTGCCACCATAGGTATCCATTCTTTAAGCCCGTATTAGATGAAGCGTTCCAAAGTACTATTGGCTTTGACCCTGTCAAACATAAAAGTTAATTTTGCTTCAGTCCCGTGTTATAGATGTAAATATAATTAATATATTGTAAATATAAATTAATATATATTGGCTACCTTGTTCTGATTTATGTTAATTAGACTATAATGTTACTGGACAGCAACCAGTGTTGATGGTGTTTTACACTTTTCCTTTCTTCTCATTGGCCCCATCCCTCTTTTCCAAACTCTACACTGACATGCTAGCCCTTAAGTCTCTAGAACTGAATGGGTGGATCTACAGGGAAAGAAAAATGTGCTTCACTAGTGGAAATTTTTCCATTAGGGCTCAGATTTCACTGACTATTTCTGCTTGAAATGGTAAGTGGCATACGCATTAATTAAAACCTGGAATAGATCCAAAGATAGTAGGATACAGTTGCAACAGCATAGTTAGTCAATGGTTGTTGTTAATCCTTATTAACAACCATGCCAAATATGTTAATTTTAATTGGAAGGATGCAAGGAGAAAGCACACTGAATCAATAGGAATTTAAGCATTAAGAATTAATTACCTATATATTCTAAAGCCATTTTAAAAATCTTTTTTTTTCTTTCTAAAACTATGATAATCAGACTGACTACATTTTAGTCAAACTATCCTGATATTTAATGAGATTCCAGGATAACGACAGATCTAATTTCTGCCCAATTTTGGCTGATCTGTTAACTATAAATGTTCTTGTATTGAGACCTCTTTTTCAAATTATCAATGCCTGAAGTTATTGCAGTGCAATTTGGAGGGAACTATGATTTTATGTAGAATCTGCAGCTGGTACAACTGCATAGTGATTGTGTTTAAGTGGGATAGCAAACAACCAGGCCAAATTCAAGGTAACTACACAATTGATGTGTATGTATTACGGTGCATGATAATACAAGCTGGTTTGGGGTAGTAAAGGCATCAGTCTAGAAACTAGGAGACAGTGAATTCTAGTTCCACCTTGGGCGTGAAGGCAGCTCGGTGACCTTGGGCCAGTTACTTTCTCTCAGACCTAACAAGGAGACAACAGCAAACTATTTCGGAAAAATTTTGTCAAGAAAACTGCAGCCTTCAAGAATCAGACCAGATTGAATGGAAGAAGAAAAAGATGAAGGTGTATAGCACTTTAAAAGGTTGAAAAACTATGTGGCTAAAAGTATTCTTCCAATAGTACCAACTAATCTGTGTTGAGGGAGGCCAGGTCACACCTATAATCCCACATATAAGTGTGGGTTACAGTCCTTCCTATCATATATGTATGAGGAATTTCAGAGTCTGCCATATTTTAAGTGCACAGTTCTGAAAATTTCTCTGTTTCCAACAAACTTTGTTTGAACTGCTTCATGGTTTGTTTTGTTGCCTTTATTTTCCTGGACATACTCATTTGATGTTCATTTTGTAAGTGGAGATTTCACTGCCTCCTTTTGCTTGATTTATCTTTTATTTGTCTTTTTTACAGCCAATGAAGAGCAAATGTAAATGATAAATTAATACTTTTGCCCACTTTTGGCTCCTCACCTTGCATCTAGGTCCTTCAGAGTTTATCTGAAGCAATAGCTTAAGAGCAGAGAGATGTACCAATATCAGAGAATATTTGTAGTTCAGTGTTGGACTATGAGGTTCTTGGTGTCTCTAAGTTTGGTTGTTACAGATGTTTCTAGCACTGGTGATGTTACCTAGTTGGGTAGTGAAATGTCTGTTCAAAGTTCAAAGAGCACCAAGAATCCCACAGCAGACAGATGTGTAGAAAAGCCTAGCTAAGTCTAATGTGTGCATCATGAAGCACAAATTATCAAAGTTGTGCAACACGTTGAATCTGAAGTGGGAAAGGTGCTTTTGAGTATGTACTCACATAGCATCTGTTGGCAGCTGCATCTTTTCCCAAGTTCAAAAATTAATCTCTTAGGTTTAGTATGACCATGTCATGTTTTGGGTAACAGTATGGAAGAGGCTTGCCATGGCCTACACTTGGCACTTTTTTCAGCAGTCTTGCCAACCACCTCCTTGGTATCTCTCACCCAAATACTAAGCAGATCAGGCTTTGTATTGTCTTTTTGGAATTGACAAGTCAGTTAGGTGCTGCCACCTGCTGTAGGCAATATTACCCCAAAACTATAATACTATTTTTAGTTGATGCTGGTTGTTAGAGATAGAACAATTAACCATCTGGATTACCCATTTGGTTTTCATCAGAGTGCAAAGAGGTGGATTCTTGTTTCATCTTTAAAGCTCTAAAATAGGTGATAATCTATCACTGTGCAGGTACTTTTGAATAAGAGCTACCATCACACCCAGCTATTGGCAATGCAGCTGGAGCTGATGTGAACTGGAGTCCCACAATATTTCCTAACATGGATATACAGCCAGTAGTGAATAACTGGCCTGTTATCATTGACCTGGCATTTGGCCATGCTCTTAAATCACCATCAGGCATTTATAGAACATTTGGGAGAAGACCTGCTTGAACCACTTTATATTTCCATCATAATTCTGCTAGTTTGTGATGGCCTCAGCGGTGCTGTATTCCTTTCCTAATTTTTGCTTAATTGTGTTATAGTTATGCAATATTGATTTGGCTTCTTAACTGCTGGAGAGAAGATGGACCTTTTAACATAGAAAAATGAGGCATTCAATAAATAAATTACATAATTTAACTCTGTCTCATATTTTTAGTTTGCTTTTAGCATGTGGGAAGGATTGTCAAATTTTACACAGTTGTATCTCTTAGTGATGCTTAAACAATTAAAGTGTTCGTGTTTGATTAAAGAATGCAGCCATAAAATTGATGAAGTGCACATATGTTTGCTGATGTCCTGGAATATTCTTATGGTCACTTTATATATCATCTAAAGGAGTGAATCTGCTGCAGTAAAAACGAACCCTATTTACTGTTATGTATGTCTGTTTTTTTAAATTACCAAATAGCACCCCCTCCTCCCCCCCAATCACTAGGCAGTGGATAAATCTTTTTTTTAAAATAGCATTCTATTTGTGTCTGATAAAATCAGAAGCGGTCAAAATAAATAAAACAAAATTTCATAATAAAACACAGCAGCAGATGAAATAGTGTAATTTTCTATAAGTACTAACACTGGCACCACTTATTTATTTATTCATTCATAGGATTTTTGTATCCACCTGCAGTCCTTGTCTTAAAGTCCCTTTTTATGTATACCATTATTTTAAAAATATTAACAAAATGTAAGAGAAAATAAAAATAAGAAGGAAAATAGTGTTCAGTGAATAAAGAAAATAGAAACCAAAAATGAAAAGAAAGAAAATTGGGAAAAGTTAATAAAGAAACCTCTGATTTTTGCGTTAGCAGTTATATTTTTACTTTGCTCTCCCTTCCTAAAGTTACATCCTCATTTCCTTTTTTCTACAGCCACCATTTCTAACCTTCAACTTCATTTTTCTTTTTTCGGCAAAATACCCATAAGGGGTTTCTGCTCACTAATAAATATGGCTATTTCTTTCTCTAATTAAAAGGGTCAGTTTTTCCATCACTGTATCTTCTGTCATCTTCACCAACCATTCCTCCATTGTTGGTATTTTGCACACAATGTATGCAAAATGGAAGGACAAAACAGTCTTTCCATTTTTGCACACATAATGGTCTTACAATAATAATGATACACACACACACACACACAAACACACACACACAATATTTTCCATGCTCTTCTCTAATTGACTGCCCTTTAATCCCAACAAGAGAAATTCTGGTTTTCGTTGAACGTTAATCTTAAAAATTCTTTATCATTATATGAATTTGAACCCAGAGATTTCTGGTTATTTTTAACAAGTCCACCAGGCAGGATAAAAATGACCCTTCATATTGTCCACCTTTCAAAATTCTATTTGATATTATATTTATACATTGAAAGACTTTTTTTTTCTGAAACACCAACAGTACATCACTTCTCTTACCAACCCTGACAGTATATGCCCAACAGTAACTAAAAAAAATCAATTCCAATACCTATGTAGTTTTAGTCGAAATCAGTTGAGAGAACTTTTTGATAGAGCACACCCACTTGAACCTATTTATTTATTTATTTATTTTATTTAGTTTGTCAAACATGTACGAGATAACAGGTATAAGTATAAACATGGACATGAACACAAGAAATGGGTACGAATAAATGGGGACAATAGGACAGGGATGGTAGGCACGCTGGTGCGCTTATGCACGCCCCCTTACAGACCTCTTAGGAATGGAGTGAGGTAAACATAATTGTCTTCCTGACAATAAAAAATGAGGAAGGAACTCCGTTGAAAAACTTTATTTGAGCCAATGAAGTTCTTTTAAATCATTGTGATAGCTGAATCCTTTGCCTTTCAAAGCTTGAAGGCCTCATGGGCGGACAGAGAGATATCAAAAGAAATGGAAACATGCAGGCCCCCTCCTTCTGTCACACTTTGGTAAGTGTGTCAAGGAAGGATAAGCAAATAAGGTTTATTTCTGGGATTAAATTTAACAACTCTAAACAATCTAGCACCTTTTTTTTTTTAAAAAAAAAGCAATGTACTTTGAAAATTTATCCTTAGACAAAATTAAGATAGAACGACACAGAGTATAGACAGTCCTCAATTTATGACCACAATTGAGCCCAAAATTTATGTTGCTAAGTGAGACCGTTAAGTGAATGCTGTCCCATTTTACCACCTTTCTTGCCACAGTTGTTAAGTGAATCACAGCAGATGTTAAATTAGTAACCTGGTTAGTAGGTGAATCTGACTTTGTTTGTCAAAAGTTCACAAAACCTGATCACATGACTCCGGGATGCTACAACGGTCATAAATATGAGTCAATTGCCAGGCGTCTAGATTTTGATCTCATGAGGATGCTACAATAGTTGCAAGTGTGAAAAAGCATCATAAGTCGCTTTTTTCAATGCTGCTGTAACTTCAAATGGTCACTAAATGAACTGCTGTAAATCAAGGACTAACTGTATAAACTACATAAGAAACTCAGATAAATTTTCCCTTTTAAAAAAAAATCCTGCTGGAAAGTAGATGACTCTGTTGTAATCTCTGTTTAGAACATGAGCTCTAAGTGTGTAATTCATAAGCAGCCATCAGGCTAATGTTTTTCACTTACTACTCACGGTCCAGTCGTTACACCTGTTGCAAAGATGCTTGTAATCTTAAAAATGTAATGGTTTCTAAGTGAAACTGCTCTTTAATGAGCTCCCAGAGGACCCGTGCAAGGCTTTTATATGATTTCCCTGCTCATTTGATGCTCTAATCTCTGCCAAACGATCAATTTTGTTTTCCTTTAAAGCATTGACTAATAGTCACAATAATTCCACACAGAGCCTGAAAACTCACACCAAACTCCAAATGGTGCTTTTTCCTGTTGATAGTAATCTTTAGTCTCTCTCCCTCTCTCCATGCGCAGTCTGAAGCAAAATAGTTTCAAAACATATCTCAGAATAGACCTCCCCAAATATTGGGAGTTTCACGGGAATAACTGCAAAAGACGTTTGAGGCAGACTAAGAATAGACACAGGGGAAGAAAGTTTCAGTTCCTACATAGTAAGGTCGAATAGTCAAGATGGCAGATGCAGCAGCTTTTTACATAAAAATGGGCTGTACTTTGAATGTACTGTTGTGGTGGCCATCTTGACTTCTTTTTTTTACTATATTCTACAACAGCGCCCCCCCCCCCCCAACGTTTTGGGCACCAGGCACCAGTTTTGTGGAGAGAGGTTTTTCCACGGATCAGATGGGACATGGTTTCACATTCTGCCGGGATCCCCGGAGGGGGCGTCGCTTGTTTGCGTGGCCTGGTTTTTGGCATGCCACGAACTAGTGCCAATCCACAGACTTGGTATTTGGGGGACCCTGTTCTACAACATCCCTGGAAGGAAAGTAGAATGACTTTGGAAAAAGTCTAAGATTAATGGAGACTCCAAGTGTTCTAGATGCATAAAATAGGGAGATTCTGCCTTTGTTAACCTAGAGGAAAGAAAAATGTAAATCTCCCTTATCTGAGCAGCATGTTCCTCAATGGGCTTTTTTTAAAAAAACACACAAAGATACAAATCCAAACGATAGTTGTAAAGAAAAATCTAACACCTACTGCAGGCTAGATATTAGAGATGTGCAAAACATTCTGATTTCAAAACAATTCAGAACCACTGGATGTGTGTGTGTGTGTGTGTGTGTGTGTGTGTGTGTGTGTGTGTGTGTGTCAGAGGTAGGTTGCTACCAGTGTGTACCGCTTCAGGCAAACCGGTAGTAGAAATTGGGACTGGGTCACCAAACCAGAGGGATGGAAGCCTGGCCAAGCTCCTGAACCAGGGGCCCCAGGCACTATTGCAGTTGCCGGCTTGTTTGTCAGTCATTTTTTCATGTTCTGCGCAAGCACAGAACAATTTACAGGCAACTGCGCACACAAAGTGCATGTGAAGCGAACTGGCACCAACCCACCCCTGGTGTGTTTGTGTGTGTTTCAAATTTACCACATACAATTTCAGTTTTGTTTCAACTTTGGAGCAAATCAGATTGTGAAATAAAACCTAGCTCCACTGGTGAAGTGAAACGTAAATGCTAGGACATATTGTATGCCTTTTAATCACATTCTATTCTTCCTGTACTCAACATAACACTAATAAATACAATGAAATGTAAAAGCAGGTTCTCTTTCTGAGATAAAATATATTTCTGATGCCCAGAATAATATAGAAACTATAATTTATTTTCTTATATTGGATAGACCTCCAGGATTCCACACTGAATTGTTAGCTCCACTGAAAGGCTTTGTCTTGAACCCTTCCACCATAGTTGGTTTTCTTTCTTTTTGTAACCTGTAAATAAGCCTCCTCCCTGCTTTTCTGCACATTTTGCTACAGGAGATCTAGAATTCATATAAGTAGATTCAGATGTGTTGTTCTACGCTTTATTTTACAGACAGGTGGAGCTGAGTTGGTGGGTGTGAGCAGCAGTTTGTAGCACATCCTTATTGTTAATGCCACTGAGCTTCCATGAAAACCACTAATATAATATTGTTTTGGTTTACTGCATTGTGCTAGTACGTTCTTGAGGGGTTTTTTGTTGCAATGTTAACGCTATTCATGCATTTATGAAACACTAGCAGTGTTCCACCACCATAATTTTTTATAGCCACCCCAAATCCGTTGCAACCAAAATCAGCAACTGTGATTGTTGCTGGTTGCTGGAAGACAGGTTGTAAGCAAGCAAGTAAATAAATGAATAAATATTCCCCAAAAATGTTTTAGAAAAGTATTTTTGTAAATAAAAAAATCAAAATATTATGAAACCTCCTAAGTGAAGTGAATTAATTGAAAGGAAAGTTTAACCATGTTTTTTTTTTCCTATACAGTAATCTGTCAATTGAACAACCCATAATTTGTTGATAGAGACAGGAAATCCACTTTATTTTTTCATTGAGGGCATTGCTGTTTGGGTTTCAGAAGGTGGATAAGTGTTACTGTGAACAATTTTTTTCAATTGGTGATAGAAATATGTCCACTGCTGCCTGCAGGAATTTAT
Source organism: Natrix helvetica (assembly GCF_964273705.1). Taxonomy (NCBI): domain Eukaryota; kingdom Metazoa; phylum Chordata; class Lepidosauria; order Squamata; family Natricidae; genus Natrix; species Natrix helvetica. The sequence goes on along the minus strand of NC_138548.1, from coordinate 104,357,421 downwards.
TTTACCTTTTCTTTCAAAGTTTTTAAAAAATCATGCCCTTGGCCATTTTTTTTTTAGCCATTTTGACAATAAGTAGTACTCAGCCTGGCTTACCATCCCAATCCCTCTCTTGACCCCATAGTAAGAAATGAAAGAGCACCAGCAAGTCCTGCTTTCCCATCCTTTCCATTTCACATTTGAAAGATTGTTAATTATTAATACAATCATCACAAAATATGTTGACAAATATTCTCAGCTCAAAATACGTTCCTAGTTTTGTGTGCACTAAATATTATTTAATTATCCTAGGCTGGAATGCTGCTGTATTATCAGAGATATACTTTAAATGCATTCATTTTCCTGGTATATTCTCAATCTATATACTTTTATTACATTCAATTTTGTATCTGCCTTCTACTTTACTGTAGTTCAGTTGATTCACAATAAACAAATGGAATTTAATGGAATATAAATTCAATAAGAGATAACATGGAACAAAATCTTGAGAGGAGGAATCAAAAAGTAAATAGCTTGGGAAAGAAGAGAAAAAAGCAGATTTTTTACTAATTTAATATTGAATTAAAAAATCAAAAATATCAATTAATTATTGGTGTATTCTTGGACATTCTAATTTGTAATTAGATAACTAAAGAGGCTATGAGTTCTTGTCCCACCTTAGACCCAAAGTCAGTCGAATGACCTTAAGCTAAAAACTTTCTATCAGTCCTAGGAAGGAGGCAATGACATACCACTTCTGAACATCCTTGCCAAGAAAACCTCAGAACTTTGTCCAGGAACCTCCAAAAATTGGACACAATTGAATGCAAGAAAAAAAAGCAACAACCCATGAACCAGTTTCCTTATGGGCAGCTGGCAGAGAACATTGGAAATCTTCTTTCCTTCTTTCTTCCTCCTTTCTTTACTCCCTCTTTTCTCTTTCCTTTTATCCATTCTTCTTCTTCCTTCCTTCCCTACACTCCTTCCTTCTTTTCCTGTCTCATTTTCTTCCTTCCCACCACATCAAATTTAGAGTTCTTGGTAGCTTTTTCATTGATTTAAATAAGGATCGCAAAGCCAGCGGGAAGTTGCATATTCAAAGTCAACAAGCCCAAAGCCAAGGAGATCAGTGGCTGCTGCTGGAGAGAGGAACAAGGGGTTGCAGAAGTGGTTGGCATGGCATGGGCACAGAAGGTCTGGGAAGGGTACACAGGTGGGAAAGACTTACTTAAATAGCAATAGCACTTAAACTTATGTACCACTTCACAGTCCTTTACAATCCTCTCTAAATGGTTTACAGAGTCAGCATATTGACCCCAACAATCTGGCTCCTCATTTTACCAACCTCAGAAGGATGGAAGTCTGAGTCAGCCTTGAATTGGTGAGAATGGAACTGCTGGCAGTCGGCAATCAGCAGAAATAGCCTGCAATACTGCATTCTAACCACTGCGCCACCATGGCTCTTAAATAACTTGCCACCTTCTCTGCAAGCTTCCCCATTGACTTCCATCCTGCAGGCAAAGACTTTGCTATAGGGAAGGTTGCAGGGACCATGAGCAATCACAATCAACTTTACAGTTTCTGCTGGCTTCCCCATTGACTTCAGGGAAACTTTCAGGGAGAAGTGGAAATGAAGATCATGTGACTAGAGCTGTTTTAGTGCCACAGTAGTGGCACTAAAACAGCCACAATTTCCCCAAATTTCATTCCACGGGAGTCATGAGTCTCCGTAGGCTAGCCCAATTGAGTTACCTTGTTCAATATTTATTGCCTTATATTTTCCAACTTCACTCAACTGAGGGTTAAAAACAGCAATGAGAGCTCTAGTAGTACATAGATGTTTTGATCTTTGGGAACCACATCATTTAATTCTTCAAGGGATAATTCTCCTTATCGCTTTATCATTAATTTGTAGCTTCTTAAAATCAGGGAGGCTAGAGAACAAGTAATTCAGCCATTAATGGTTGAATTACATGGGGCTTCCCTTGGGACGCACCCGAAGACTGCAGTTAGTCCAGAATGCAGCCGCGCGGGCAGTCATGGGGAGTACCAGGTACTCCCACGTAACACCGCTCCTGCGCGAGCTGCACTGGCTGCCTGTGGTCTTTCGGGTGCATTTCAAGGTTCTGACCACCATCTTTAAAGCGCTCCATGGCACAGGACCTAGCTACCTGCGGGATCGCATCCTCCCACACACATCCCTGCGGCCAATTCGCTCTCACAGGGAGGGGCTTCTCCTGGTGCCGTCCACTAGGCAATGCCAACGGGCGACACCAAGGAGTAGGGCCTTCTCTGTGATGGGCCCAACCCTCTGGAATGACCTCCCCCCCGACATTAGAACCACCACCGACTTCCGCTCCTTCCAACAGAAATTGAAGACACACCTGTTCCGACTGGCTGGCCTGGCATAATTATAACGTCTACCTCCTGGCATACATATTTCTTACTGGTTTTTTAGGGGGATTGTTCTTTTAAACTTAATTTTATAGGATATTGGGGTTTTAAATTTTGTACATTTTAAATTATTTACTTAGCAGTACAGTTCTGTATATCTTTTTATCCTCCTCTTATTTATGTATCTATCTACTTAATAATTTTAATTGTTTAAATTTTATAGTTATTTATGATGTATTTTTGATATGGACTGTACACCGCCCCGAGTCCCTTTCGGGAGAGGGGGCGGTCTATAAGCGCTAAGAAATAAATAAATAAATAAATTGTAGCTCTGAAGCATTGTTCTTTCCTCTTCCCTGTAGGCATGTTTTTGAGGACCAATATGTGATGTGTCATATCGAAAAGCCCATCTCTCTATTTTCAAAAACAGCTCAGTTCCAAATACTGCTATTTTTGTTCTAGCATGCATTCTAATTGGTTCTAAATGGATTACAAGATTGGGGAAAGAGTTACAAACTACTTTTTCATAGATATGCTCAAATATGTCCACCTTATGAGGTAGTCCAGACAGGAAACTTGACCAGATCAGATAATTTGACTTTATTGTAAAGGTATATTGGCAAAATCTTTCAATTCTGAAAGTACTTCTCTTCCACCTAACTCTAATCTTTACAACCCCCAAAAATGCAAAGTCTCTTCTGAGCCTCTGGCCAAACTGCCTTTTATCTGACTTACTTGTGTTGCATTGTCCTGTCTTCCATCGTCATCCCTACATACCATTAGAAATATAATCCAAGTTGTGCCCAAATATAACCTGAGTTGTGCTATTCCAGCACAGAGGCATATATGACTTGAATTGTGCTATTCCAGCACAAAGGCATACACTTCCTCTGTGTGCGTGTGTGTGTGTGTTGTATATGTGTGGGTGTGTGTATGTGTGTATGTCTGTGTGTATGTGTGTGTGTGTGTATATGTATATGCACATGTATGTCTTGGCATCAATGCATAGAAATGACAATGTGCAAACCTAGACTTTCATTTCTAGAGGATTCTTGGTCATTTGTCACTTGCAGACAAATGCAGGTGTTTTGCAGGTGTTTCCTATGCCTCCACACCTGCAGAGCAAGCTATGAAGAAGAGACCTCTTCGTGCTGCTGCCTGCTTTCCTTTCCTTTGACTAATTAGCTACTGTGAGACCCTTAGGTTTAAGTACTAGGAATACTGTGGCTGAAGTTATGATATAATATATTTGTGCTGATAAATAAACAAAGGGAGACTAGTATAGATGTATTTTAAGCTATTTAGCTCTCATCAGCTAGCCATTCCTTTACTGGGATTAGAACCTGGGCTGTATTACATATTAGGCAGATGTATTAGCCACTAAGCACAAATATCAGCACAAATACAACACAAACATAGCAAAGGCAACATTAAAAATAAAAATATGGTTTTCTGCCTGGATGGTCTTCTGTAATGAGCTGAAGGACAGAAAGGGGGAGTAGTGAGCTCTCTCCCATATTTGGGCATACCAGGGGTTGTAACACAAATAAATAAATACATACATACATACATACATACATACATACATACGCTGGTTTTGTTGTTTTCGGATCTTTTCCTGTGTAAGATTGAGATTATCTTGGCAACGTTTCAGCAAGGTCTCACTCACTTTAAGACAAAATACCAGCCTGAAGATGGTGAGTGAGACCTCGCTGAAACGTTGCCAAGACAATCTCAATCTTACACGGGAAAAGACCCGAATGCAACAAAACCAGCATACCTACACCCGTGAAAATCTATGAAAACATACATACATACATACATACATACATACATACATACATACATACATATATATATATATATATATATATATATATATATATCAGCACAAATACAACACACACACACACACACACACACACATATATATATATGTGTGTGTGTGTGTGTATGTATGTATGTATGTATGTATGTATGTATGTATTGTGTCACAACCCCTGGTATGCCCAAATATGGAAGGGAATGCACTGTATATACACACACATGCATGCATACACACACACATACATACATACATACATACGTGTGTGTGTGTGTGTGTGTGTGTTGTATTTGTACTGATAAATAAATAAAGGGAGACTAGTATAGATCTATTTCGAGCTATTTAGCTCTCATCAGCTAGCCATACCCTTACTGGGATTTGAACCTGGGCTGTATTATATATTAGGCAGGAGTCTTAGCCACTAAGCCACAGGCTCTCCTCCTTATCAGTTGAGCCAGGGAAATAGGTATGTATTTGTGTTACAACCCCTGGTATGCCTAAATATGGCAGGAAGCTCACTACCCCCTCTTTCTGTCCTTCGGCTCATCACAGAAGACCATGCAGGCAGAAAGCCATATTTTTATTTTTAATGTTGCCTTTTTATATTTGTGTTGTATTTGTACTGATAAATAAATAAAGGGAGACTAGTATAGATCTATTTCGAGCTAATTAGCTCTCATCAGCTAGCCATACCCTTACTGGGATTTGAACCTGGGCTGTATTATATATTTAGGCATACCAGGGGTTGTAACACAAATACATACCTATTTCCCTGGCTCAACTGATAAGGAGGAGAGCCTGTGGCTTAGTGGCTAAGACTCCTGCCTAATATATAATACAGCCCAGGTTCAAATCCCAGTAAGGGTATGGCTAGCTGATGAGAGCTAATTAGCTCGAAATAGATCTATACTAGTCTCCCTTTATTTATTTATCAGTACAAATACAACACAAATATAAAAAGGCAACATTAAAAATAAAAATATGGTTTTCTGCCTGCATGGTCTTCTGTGATGAGCCGAAGGACAGAAAGAGGGAGTAGTGAGCTTCCTCCCATATTTAGGCATACCAGGGGTTGTAACACAAATACATACATACATACATACACACACACACACACACACACACACATATAGTGTCACAACCCCTGGTATGCCCAAATAATATTACATATTAGGCAGTTGTATTAGCCACTAAGCCACATGCTCTCCTCCTTTATCATCTAAGCCAGGGAAATAGGTATGTATTGTGTCACAACCCCTGGTATGCAGGAGGAAAGCCTGTGGCTTAGTGACTAATACAACTGCCTAATATGTAATACAGCCCAGGTTCAATTCCTAGTAAGGGTATGGCTAGCTGATGAGAGCTAAATAGCTTGAAATAGATCTATACTAGTCTCCCTTTATTTATTTATCAGCACAAATGCAACACAAATATAATAAGGCAACATAAAAAAATGGCTTTCTTCCTGGATGGCTCCTAGAGTGAGCCGAAAGACAGAAAGGGGAAGCAGTATGCTCCCTCCCATACTCGGGCATACCAGGGGTTGTGACACAATACATACCTATTCCCCTGCTTTAGCTGATAAAGGAGGAGCGCCTGTGGCTTAGTGGCTAATACAACTGCCTAATATGTAATACAGCCCAGGTTCAATTCCTAGTAAGGGTATGGCTAGCTGATGAGAGCTAGATAGCTTGAAATAGATCTATACTAGTCTCCCTTTATTTATTTATCAGCACAAATGCAACATGTGTGTGTGTGTGTACACACACACACACATGCACATGTATGTCTTGGCATCAATGCATAGAAATGACAATGTGCAAACCTAGACTTTCATTTCTAGAGGATTCTTGGTCATTTGTCACTTGCAGACAAATGCAGGTGTTTTGCAGGTGTTCCCTATGCCTCCACACCTGCAGAGCAAGCTATGAAGAAGAGACCTCTTTGTGCTGCTGCCTGCTTTCCTTTCCTTTGACTAATTAGCTACTGTGAGAACCTTAGGTTTAAGTACTAGGAATACTGTGGCTGAAGTTATGATATATTTGGCTGGAGGTGTGAGTGGGGGAGGGGGAATCCACACCAGCTATAGAGTTGGTTCTGCTTTCTGGCGACATACTTGGCAGAGCTGTTTTATTACTTTTTAATTCATCTTATTAAACAAAAACATGGCCAAACAAATCACTTCATTAATTAAAAGGGATTGGAAAGGTCCTTAACTCCCGGGTTTCACCAATACCCCAAAGCTCTGTCCTGTTTACAAGAGGTCATACTTCATTTACTGCCTGTGTCATATGGCTCCCGGTCAGGCTCTGGCTAGGCCCCTGAGACAGGCCAATCAATGTCTGTTCACTAAAGTCCTTCGCGTGAATCCACTTAAGCAATCTGGATGCTTCCTGTCTAAAAAAGAGCCGGTCTCTTGGTACTTCTGATAGAAATTAGCCATGAATTAGAAAAGAAGCATGGTTGTTTTGGAAAAGAGCCAGAACCAGAATTAATAGCCATCAGAGCCTCTTGAGTCTTAAGTCCCATTTGCTGGGAATTTTTTAATGCCACGTTTCTTCTACCTGTAACCAACTCTGACCTAGGACTAACTATTGTCTTCAGAAATTAATCTAGTTAAATAAAAATCCAACTTAGCTGCCAAGGCATGAAGCACATTTTCTCTTAAGTATCTGATATTTTGTATTTTCTTTTTACAGAACTTTTTTTTATTTTTTATACTTTTGAATTCATTTTACTTCTTTTCAGCGAATATCTTGTGTCCTCCTGGCCCATTAAACTCAAATAATCTGTTTCAGGAAGAAAGCTATAAGAAAAAAATTAGAGTCACTTTTATTTTTGAACATATTTTCTGAAGTCTTGTGAATGTTGTTGCGGTGGATTTAATTCAGATCTTACGTGTCAATGCAGGTTTCTATTATACACAAATGCTCTCTTTGTTCAGCTGATCTCATAAAATTTATAGCATGTCATTTGCACGCAAGCCGCTGTCAGTTTTAATCGCTGCTCGAAACCAGTCAGAGAGCAGGTTAGGAATGTCCCAATAAATGGTGGTTTTGCTGATCTGCTTATCCAGGCTCTCTCTGAAAAAGTGGACTAGTAGCTCCTCTGGGCAGGGTGGTAGCTTCCCTATGATCCTTCTGAGCTCATGAATGTGTTATTTAATGGGTCGCCCTCTCTGCTTTATACTCTGGATCTCATCCTCCACATATCAGTCATCCCCACTTCCTCGAACCTGGTTTCCAGTTCTTGCAGGAATTCATCAATGTCTTGCAGCTGGGGGGGGGGGGGACTCTCCTCTTATGGAGCGCTGTCAACTACTTTTTTGACAGTAGTCCCATGGCAATGGCATTCACCATGGCTCTATGAGATGGATAGAGATGCCCATAGTCATCTAAATAGACTCCACCGGAGTCAAGGAATAGAGCCAATTGGTCTGGGTCCCCATCGAACGTTCCCCTGATTCGGAGCAGCTCATTCAATCGTGCCACTCCCCCTTCTTGTTGGGCCCCATCTGTCTGTGCCTGGAGCATTTGGTGGTTTCTGTTGGCTCCGGCTTGTGGAGTGTGCGTGTGTGTGTGTGTTATTAAAGCAACCAAAATGAAAAATTGTAAGATTACTACAAGGGTCTATTGGCAGTAGGAGCAATCACTTTTTTCTTCCCCAAAGGCTACTGGGAATATTACATATCAAAATGTAATCTTGTTTTCACGAGTTGTTTCATCCCCAATTAAGAAGGAACACTGACAGTCTTATGAGGACAGCCTAGTTTCTCTTGAAGTATCAGCACTTTACTTTCTTCACATTTAGCTCTCTTGTTAACATAAAACAAGCAGAACTAGTAGTAAGTAAAATTTAAACTAATTTTACTTTTAAACTAACATAAAATTTAAACCATTATCTTCCCCCTACACAAATACTTTCCAGCATCTAATAGTACAAACCTAGGGGTAAAATAGTTCAGCTAAGCACAAGACAAAATTCCAACTTTACATAATACTGTAACTCATGTCCATGATAATCAGGTTATGTAACATTTATTCAGCTGCAATATTAGTAGATTACCCCAATCAATGTCTCTGGAATCCATCAAAAACAGTCTTCTGGAAATGCCAACCATTTACAACTTTCTGGAAGGCCAAAAGATTGAGGGACATCCTTGTCTCAAAGGATAAGCTATTTTATTGGACAGGGGCCCTAAGGGAGAACATGGCTTCTACATCTCCTGGGAGGTGGGAAATGAAGCCACTTAGAAGACATTCTCTGACTTGGAGGGCGCCAGGCCGGGGTCTGCAGGAGCATCCTCCGTGGCGACTCTTGCAGGGGCCACCGTGGCTCACTTCCATGCGGGGGCCCTCTCTGCCGGGAGAGCCGTGGCCGGTGCAGCGAGTGGCAGGGCCCGCCAGGTGGGCAAGACCCTCATGAACCTTGCTGCTGCTGGCAACGGCATGACCCTGCCCGGAGGGAATCCCCCTGGGAATGTTTCTTTCTTCGCATGCTTTTGGTAAATGTGCCGAGTCCAACGTCTTTCCAGCAATTGAAAATTGTTTCTCACATGGACAATTATATGTTGCGTGTTCTAGAGTTGGCAAACCAGACAATCTCTATATCTGCACAGACAATGGAACAACAAAAAATATTGTATACCCACAAGCACTGTGAAAATAAACATATTAGAAACATGCGCTTTCTCTTTTCTTTCTTTTCCATTTAACCAGACTGGGCCACAGCAATGCGTGGCTGGGTATAGCTAGTAAAATATAACCTTCTATCCCAACCTTTGCAAGAGACCTAGAAATATACTATGCCATAGGCCACCAAAAGATTTTGGAAAGCAAAAGCTTCCATCCAAATCCAACCTACGTTATCCATGAGATTGACAAGTGTAGTTTCTATCCCAATTTGGGTCTGAACCCAAATTGACATGCACTTAGATAATCCATGTTCTTCAGAGCCCTCTATAACTTGATCCCACATGTTTCCATAATTTTCCTTTGATTAAGGATGGATGAATGGAAGTAATTCATTTCCATTAAATCTAGGGGTGCTGGAACCTTCTCCTTTCCCCCACATGTGTTTGTCTATAACCGCGATCTAACTCCAAGACCTCTCTTTAGCTTCTACCAACAGCCAGGTAAGGTATCAAAGTTAAGACCACAGAAAACACTGCCCATTTCTTCAAGATTCATAGACTCAGAAACTTCTCAACATCATGCATATGTCTCCCTCTCTTCCATCTTTTCATCTGGCTTCCAACTCAAAAACAAATATGAGCAATTGTAATCCATAAAATGCTGAGATAGAGATACATGGTCCTGGTCACAAAGACCTAAGATAACCTCTATCAATTTCCCCAGGTAATTTTGAAGAATGCTGATAATTATAGTACCTTGGAGAGTCACAGATTCCCAATTCCCAATGTCTAAGATTCACAGTTAAATCAGCCAAGGCATCTGTGCTTGAAACTGATAAATTTTTCAGGATTTATATTCTCTTCTTTGAACTTGGCTATTTAACTTGGAAAAAGTATTTTGAAATCCTGTTCTATCCTTGTTGCACACTATGCTCAAGATTTCATGATTTATATAAAATTACTTTTTACTTACCATGGCCTGTTTTTCTACTAATATTTTTTTTAAAAAAAATCAGATGCAGTACATATTTCATAGCTGTCTATATATAAGAATATATATAATAATTAGAATGTCTATAAGAATTCACATTTCTTTTACATCACGAACAATGAGCTACTTGTGGGCTTCTTGTGATATTAACGAGCTTCTACATTTGTAGGTCTCACTTAGCCCTGCAAGATGCCAGAACCTAGTTAATTCTAGCCAATTTTGAAATGCAAAAGTAAATCAGTACTTAGAAGAGGGTTATTTAACAAGTCCAGGTCTATAGGCTAGACTGGATAGTTAACAAACACCCTCAAAGCAGGCAGGGTTAAGGAGTGATCAGCAAGCAAACTCAACTGGAAGGTAATCTTCCCTTTACTCCCATTTAAGAGGTCAGTTCTTTATGTTTGACATATTTGTTTCTCCCCAAGGCTTGTTTTGTGCATTATAGGAGAAATGTCACCTTGGGATGAGACCCCTGATCATTTTTAAAAGGTAGCATTTTAACAGGAGAAAAGGATGAATTAGGTCTGGCATGGCAGCCATTTCAGCATATAAGGTCACAAAAGGGTTTTCTTTTACCTTGAAAAAGACGCTGTCTTTTGAACTGACTGAATGACCTGAATAGCATTACAGCTTAAATTCTTTTCAAAAAAAAAAAATTCAGCTCAACATGTAGCTTTTGTTCAACTTATCAACAAGGATATTTGCTTTAGGTATTGATTAGACGTCATTTAAATCACAAAATGTTAATTATACTAATTAATTCTGAACCTGTTGGTAGCACACCTTGTTTCCTTTAGCACAGAAGGTTGAAGCCAAAGTGAAGTCACTTATGAGCCTTTTCTCTGATATTCAGGTTTTCTTACATTGGGTACTGAAAAAAACCTCTTTATTTATATTTTATTTTATGTGCATCTTTTCCCTTTAACAAACTTAACTGTGAATATATGTTGTGGTGACTGTTGGTTTACGTTTGTTGTAATGACTACACATTGAATTGGGTAGCATTTTATTCAGATCAAATTGCAAAAAGAATAGCAGTATTTTGCTAATTGTGTGTTACCCAATATTTTGCAGCACTTTTGTCTCAAGAGGAATATCTATTAAACTTAGCCTGTACCGTTTTGTCTTTTTTAAAATGCAGTTAAAATTTATAACTCCTGATTCTGTGGTTTTGCAGCAGTGTTCTGTTCTTTGTGGGGATGTGGTGGCTCAGAGGCTAAGACGCTGAAGTCGATCAGAAAGGTCGGCAGTTCGAATCCCTAGTGCCGCATAACGGAGTGAGCTCCCATTAATTGTTCCAGCTTCTGCCAACCTAGCAGTTTGAAAGCACATTAAAAAATGCAAGTAGAAAAATAGGAACCACCTTTGATGGGAAGGTAACAGCATTCCGTGCACATTCGACGTTTAGTCTGGCCACATGACCACGGAGACGTCTTCGGACAATGCTGGCTCTTCGGCTTTGAAACAGAAATGAGCACCGTCCCATAGAGTTGGGAATGACTAGCACATATGTGCGAGGGGAATCTTTACCTTTACCTCTGTTCTTTTGACTGGTGCAAAATAAATGCACTAGAGCAGTTCCCCCTTTAAGAAAAGACTACAACAATTTTCCAGATGGTGAAGACAGGGTCAGTTTGGATGAAATAATGGCTAGAAATCAAAGTCAAAAGTCAGATGTGCTTAAGAATTAAAATGTGAAATTCCAGTGGTGTGGGGACAGAAAGATGGTTAAAATAAGGACACTGGCCTTGCAAAAATCTCTAAAAAGTATACTGAAAAAATGGTTTATCCTGTGACATCAAATATATTAGTGATGTCATATATTTCATGGTTATGACATCTCAGTCTTTTTTCAAAAACTTTATAATCTCCGCTCTCCGCACGAAACTCAAGACCCACCTGTTCCAACTAGCCGGCCTGGCCTGAATTATAGCTATTTTCTAATCCCTCTGGATAAAATTGTAAATTAAGTTTGACTCTGGGTATTTTAATTGTTTTTACTTGCATTTTGCTGTTTTTAATTAATTGATTATTTATTTATTATGTGTTGTACAATGCTTTTTGTATATCTCCTCCTTGTTATTTATTTGTTGTATAATAAATTGTACGCCGCCCCGAGTCCCTTGGTGGAGAGGGTGCGGCATATAAATTGGATTAATAAATAAATAAATAAATAAAATAAGAATATCACTGGCTACAGATTACCACTTGAATATGGTAAGCCATTTATTAGTGTTAAACAACTAGGAAGGGAAGCATGTCCTGTAGAAAACATGTTGGAAGTTGATAGTAAAAAATGGAGGTATCCCTCAGGATTCAGAAAAATCTGTCCGATTTCTGATTACTGCAATGTAAATAATTTTTTTAAAAAAAAATCTGGATCAGCTTTGCTCAAGTACAAACCATGTCCATTGAATTTATTTTCTCATTCATGATAGTTCAAACCGCATAGTCCTTTGATCTGAAATTCATAAGGATCCATTTTGCAGAATATTATTTTTTGTGGGGAGGTCTCTGTCAAAACGCCTCAAACCTCTTCTGCAGTGAAGCCCTACCTTTTGTACCTGTTGAGTCCTTTCTCTACACTCTCCCAATGCTGAGATTCCAGAGCTCTGTTCAAGATCATTCTATCTCTGTTTATGTATTCATCTAGAAACCTTTTCAAAGTTTGACATATCTTTAGTGGAAGATTTCTAATTGGCCATTTAAAGTTTTGTACCTTTCTCCTTTAGAAATGTAAATTCTGGAATCTACTGTAACCCACTGTTGTTTGTTCCTTTAATTATTTTGTTTCTTCTGTGCAGCTGAAGCAACATCCCCACGAAACTCAAGAGAGGTTAAAATATTTATGGGTAATGTGCTTCATCCTGCAGAAACGAACTGGGAAATCCCTAGGAGGCAACACTGCTAGGAAACCCGCCTATGTGGCTTGGGATCAATTTGCATAATATTCCCCAGCATACTTTGCAATTTCACCTTAGTGTAAAGAAGGTTGTCTTATCCTTCTCATTTAGGGAACAGATGGCAGCACAGAGGGGCTGGTTGATGGGCTGCTTGATAAAAGGTTTGCTCATAATGGGAAGGCTCCCATATTAACACGCAATGCAAGATAGAGGGGGCCATAACTCGGTATGCCAATCAAAGATCAGCTGGAGTCAGAGAAGCCAATCAAAAGCTTAATTTAAACTCTGCCTGTTGTCTTCCGAGATCGTTTGTTATGAGCATTGTTGAGACAGCTGAGAATTGGGCTGTAGGACCTGCGTTAGATTCTCCATTCATTTTAACAAGATTTGGACAGATGAAAAAAAAAATACTTGATGATGTCATACAGTAGGAGATTGGTACATATAAATCATTATATTCTCCAGGAAGTCCAGCTCTGCAGATTGTAGTCTTTTGTTATTGCCCATGATCCGTTTTGTTAAACAAAACCTTACTGCAGCCAACCTCTATCTTGCTTTATTTCTTTTTGCCAAGTCAACCAAAGGATTTTCTTGGCACCTGTGCTACATGATTATTTAATGCTGCCTTTCCTCCTAGTTTCATTCATTAGTCCGGGTTCCTCCTCCCTCCCTCACAAAAAAAGCCTTCATTGAGTTTGCCTTCTCATACTTTCCCCCTTTTATTTTCAGAACTTGCTAGCATTATCATTTTGTCAATATCTTTACAACTGGTATAAACTTACTTTTACAGGACTATTTAGAGAGCTAGTCTTGCATTACCAGAGGAAGAATCGAAGAAAAAAGAAAGCCTTTTTGCAATCCACTGTATTGTACTCCTCTATCCTGTAGGATGCATTAAAGTAATGCATTCCCAAATTCTGAAATGAATTGGGCCACTTTGTAGAGATTTGCTGGCTAAAGTACAATTTAAGTCTCATTTGTTTTAAGGATTGAACCCCAAACACAGCTAAGCCTAAAAGTAAAGGTAAAGGTTCCCCTTGCACATATGTGCTAATCGTTCCCAACTCTAGGGGTCAGTGCTCATCTCCCTTAAACGTCTCTGTGATCATGTGGCCAGCATGACTAAACGCTGAAGGTGCACGGAACACTGTTACCTTCTCACCATTTTTATACTTGCATTTTTATATGCTTTCGAACTGTTAGGTTGGCAAAAGCTGGGCCAAGTAATGGGACCTCACGCCATTAAGCTGATCTAGGGATTCGAACTGTCTAACTGCCAACCTTTCTGTTCGACAAGCTCAGGGTCTTAGCCAGGGAGCCATCTCATCCCAGCTAGGCCTATATTCTAGTTAAAGCCTTTGTTTTCTTATTTTGAATATTGTTATTAGTTTGCTGAATGGCTCTCTCTCCCACACCTCTTCCTTCAGTCTTCCACATGGTTAGATTTAAATGGCATCAATTAATTTAAGATCTCTAACATCACCTTCATACTATTTGCAATATGATCACTGCCTGAATGACATTCCCAGATTTTTCGACCCACAGCTGTCGTATTTCATACTACAAGTGTTTAGTTCACAAGCCTCTTTAATCTCTTCAAAACAGAGTATATCAAGCAATTTAATTTTCTATCAAATCACAAACGAATAACGCTTTAAAACACAAGCAAAGAGAGACTTTTTGACTTCTTCTAAGATTATTTCTCCACAGTAATGCTCCTGTCAGTCAATCTTACAAGAAACAAGAAAATTAGGGGGGGGGGGAATTATCTGCAAAATTAAAGAATGAATTGATTTTTTTAAACAAGTTCACAATGTTATTCATGAGGAAATCATTCACTGAAAATTAACCTTGCTTTCCATTAATAAAACTGCAGAGGTTTCTTTATCTGATTTTATCTGATGGTTTTCACACACACAAAATGACTTTTCTTGTGGCCTCTTAAAGGAAAGCTATTTTGGTCTTTTCCATTTCATGAAAAAATAATTTGAATAAAAATACATTCTTATTTTCAGCTTTTTACAATCAAATATATATTGAATATTCAAGCAAGTAGCCCTTCCTTCCACCATGCTCTGTTTAAGATCAACATCAAGATCCCATGTGTTATAATTGTATAAGTAAGCCTATAGTAAGCCTATACAACTATTGGATTCCAAGATTTACTCAACTATTCTAAACATATCTCCAAGATAAACTGAAGCAGATTTCGACTTGATTCAGAAACGTCAGTGGCTTTTATACCTGTATGAATGTATAAACGTGAATTTTCAAAATTCATTCAAAAGTCTCAACTGAATCAGTTTGATATTAAAATTGACCCTTTAGATATCTTCATCTAACATTACATTTTGGATTAGTTCAGAAACTGGAACTGCATTAAGATTGAATTCATTCATATATTTTTTCCATTTTCAGTTAACTAACTTTTAGTATAGGGATGCGGTGGCTCAGTGGACGCTGAGCTTGTTGATCGAAAGGTCAGCAGTTCTGTGGTTCGAATCCCTACCACCGCCTAATGGAGTGAGCTCCCATTACTTGTCCCAGCTTCTGCCAACCTAGCAGTTTGAAAGCACGTAAAAATGCAAGTAGAAAAATATGAACCACCTTTGGTGGAAAAGTAACCGTGCTCCATGTGTCTTCGGTGTTTAGTCATGCCGGCCACATGACCATGGAGACGTCTTCGGATAGCCCTGGCTCTTCGGCTTTGAAACGGAGATGAGCACTGTCCCCTAGAGTCGGGAACGACTAGCACATATGTGCGAGGGGAACTTTTACCTTTACCTTAATTTTCAGTGTGTATGATTTTATTTGAGAAAAGAATAGTGAATATTTAGACTTTGCCACATCAGTTTCTTCTACAGGAGGCTTGTATTTAAAGATGCTTGAAAACTTCACTCAAAGAAAGAGTACTAAATGAATGCATCATTTAGTAATCTTTGTTTGTGGCACTTTCAAACTCTCCCATAGTTTCATCCAGAAAGGCGGGGGGGGGGGAATTAAGCACCTAAAATATGGCCCTTAACTGCAAAATATTACCTACTTCTTATTTTAGTTTATAAATTTGTTTTTGTTATGGATATATTGGTAGAGGCATAGTTATATTATGCTGTAATATATTATAAACCATTAATGTGAAAATGGACATAAAATTAAGAAGACTTATTTACTGACACATTGCTTGGTTGGCAGGCACAAGAGAAATTTACGCAGAGTTCTTGGAGGATGGCTGTATATACATTTAGTAAATAATTCATACCTAAATGAGAGAAAGACATCTATCTCCTAGAATTCCTTCCAAGGACAATCGGGAAGTTTGCATGGTATGGTCAAAATCAGATGGTGGTTATGCCACCAAAGCTTTCCCCCTTGGTTAGAATGTCACATGTGTGATGTAATGAAACATAGGCAAAGCTTCAATGGCAAAAATCTTAACTACACTCTGCAATCATCCCTGTAGGACAAATACCTCAGACTTCAGTTATGGTCAGGTCTAGGACCATAGTAAAAGTCTATTAGCTCTCTCTGGCTTACTCATGAAATACTTTTATGATATTAGAAGTTAGAAGTTAGAATTTTAATTTATATATTTTAATAAATTTAACATTTAATAAACTTGGATCATTTGTTTGGTAAAAAAAATTGAGCATTTTTGAATCATGAGCTGTTTTAAGAAGTTCACCGACTTGAAACTTGAGAAATGTTAGGCAAACAAGTAAACCATCCAGCAGGTTGGATGAGCCTACTGTAAATAAAGAGATACCGGTAGTATTGGAGTGATTGGAACAAAATGCTTGTGTATATCCACTCTCAGTTTTTGCTGCTGCTGTTGTTTTCTTAGAGTGATAATTTTGCCAACAGGTTATTGTTGCCTTCTGTAAGAATGTATCTGTAGATTGATGGTGGCCTGAAAAGTTACTCATTTCTGACAAATGCCCATCTGGGTCTTTTAACATAGATGTAGCCTTGAATAGTTGAAGGGATACAGTGGTTCCTCAATCAGGAAAAAAAGTAAGGAACAATTGAACATATTATTATTTTTACATATCACTGGCAAAATCTATGTAGTAAATTAGAAAAGCAATATTGTATGCATAAAGGAATGTGGGCATAGTAATGTAGTAGGAGAGCAAGAGAGTCTAGCTACAGTACCAAAGCTTAAAAGGCAAATGAAAAGCAAGCAGGACAAAAATGGATGCAATGTAATCTGACCAATCTTAATAAATAGCTATCCTAAAAGGAGAAAGTTCATAGGATTTAAACCTCTGTTAGAATAGATAGCTTTAAACATTCATTGAATAACGAGAAAGTCATTGGATTTTTACACACAGGCTAGAAGGAAATATGATTATTAGTGATTGGCTCCCCAAGGCAAAATCAATTATACAATGTGACAAAAGAGGGGCCCATGAACCTTTTTATAAAGATTGCAGTGTTTAGAAGAAATCCAGTGTGTATCTCGCCTGGCACGGAGGAAAGATTTATATAATTAAATCTTCCTGTATATGGCTAGATGGTTCATCTGATGCTAAGCTTCATTTCAACTTTTCATTTTAGGAAAGATTGTTTACCAATACACATTTTCCCTATATAACAATATGGGGATCCCCTCCAAAGGAATGTTATCAAACAATCCAGCTTGACAGGGAGAAAACATTATAGTTATTCTGGAAAGCATCTTTGTGGGTATTATTTAGAAGTTTATGGTTTAACTTAGAAGTTGTCTTATGGCTGCCAATAAAAGTAACTGTCAGACTGAGAAATGAAAGGAATGAAATGAAATGAGCAAAGCTCCTCTCCTTGAAGAGTCAAAGCAGCTTAGTTTTATTGGCATCCCACCAGAAATGTTCTATGCATGCACACTATAAGCAAAAGCCTTCAAAGCAACCAAATTTGGGCTGCTTTCATAGTTTAAGGAAGACGCTTTGCTTGTGCCAATATATTTCATGACTTGCCTCTTTCAGATCTTTTGCATACCCATAACCAAGATGTCTTAGCTAATGGGATTGAATACATTTTCATCTTCACTCAATTTCGGTCAATTTCCAATACTATTTTACTTTCATGGATCTCATACAATTACAGCTTAAAGTCAGGCTACATTTGCTTATGCTTAACATTGCTCTAACCTTCCCCCCCGCCTCAAGTTCTTCCCTTTTTGCCATGCAAACTTATTGAATATCTATATAGTTTGAAGATCAACTCAACACATTTAACAAGGGCAAATGCTAATGGTCAGCTTGATGTGGTATCCAATCAACTGATGTGGGACATTAATGATAGCAGTGACATCAGGGAAATTCCATTACTGCTTTTTCAATGGATGTGAAATAGTTATGATCATGTGATTTATGGAGGAATGAGTTGAAGTTGTTCCACATCTTGCTTTGTGAATTGAATGGGGCTGTAGCCATGTGATGATTTCTGTGGGAATGGAAGCATATATCCTGATTCTTGAAAGCAAACAAATAACCATATTCACTCCTCAGCTACCTTTACAATATAGATAAATGATTATAATTTTGATTGGGTCATATATCTTTGATACCTGCAATTGCATTATATCAGGGCTGTCAAACACGTTTATCACATGCTGGCCAGCCCATGCCTGGTTTAACGAAGGGGGGAAAGTCCTGAGATGTCACATGACGACGACGTGACATGAGTTTGACACCCTTGCATTATATACTTCAAAGCAAAAGACTGTGCTATATTTTTATGGTTAGGATAAAATTGTAATAGCCCTAAATTATAATGTCATTATATGCATAGTGGAAGTCCTCGTGATATGACTGGTCACTTAACAGCCATTTGAAGTTACAACAGACTCCTCCCCCCCAAAAAAATGATACATACAGTTGCTGCATATTGCAATGAATGGTACCTTCCAAAGCTCAGAACGAGACAAGAGTAAGGTAACTTTATTTTTCATGTGTTCCCTAAGCCAGACACCTAATGTTTTACTACATCACTTTTTCCAAGTCATTTGTTTTTACTGAAAACATGAATAATAATGTTATAGAATACAGATGATAGCTGAGTGCAGTAGAAACTACAAATTGTTAACAATTATGATGATTTGAAATTTTTTACTACCGTTAATGGAAACACAAGTTGAAGGTTGTGACATCACTACACTGAATTGTTAAATTGCCCTATGGTGAGCTGTCCCATGGCGAGTTGGCTGTGGTGGCCATGGAGAGATGACCGTGGCAAGCTGGCCATGGTGAATTGTCCCATTCCACTGCACAATCCATGGAAATGTGTAGCTGCTATACAGAGTAGTGGACAGGGGCTATCTTTGTAACCCCACATGCTTCCCATTTGCTCTTTGTTTTCCAATCTGAACCACCACACCCCTGAGTCTCCACTTTTTTTCTGATATGAACTTGGCAGTTCAGTGCTGATTATTCTGGAAGTGAAACCTTTTCCAACGAAAGTACTTTTTGTGCAGTCAGGAGACTTCCTTGGGAATGCAGACCGGTTGTTTGTTTAACTTGCTACACCAATTAGCAACTAGCAGGGGAACTCTTGGTCCACAATAAAACAATTTAACACATTGTAAATCAACAGTTAAGAATTTGTGTCGTTGAGCTTTCTTTAAAACATAAAAAGAAGTGAGGCCTTTCATTAGAGCCTTCCTAAGAATTAGTGTTATGACAGAGAAGGCTTGACTCCACATTGTTCTAGCAGAGCTGGCTGGGGAATTCTAGGAGTTGAAGTCCACAAGTCTTAAAGTTGCCAAGTTTGGACACCCCTGTCTTAGACAAACTTCTTCGGATGATCTCATCAAATAAGATATTCTTATAGAAGTAATTTGTTCAAGTAACCTACACTTAATTTACCGTATATACTTGAGTATAAGCCGAATTTTTCAGCCCACTTTTTGGGCTGAAAAATCCACTTCGGCTTATACTCCAGTGAACAAAAAAAAAAAAGAACACCGAGGCTTCGGTGCTTCCGGGATCGCTCCCACCCCCTCCGCCACCTTCCTACTGGCTCCCACGGCCTCATGGCTCCTCAAAAGCACGGCGAAGAAGGAGGGGGCAGGGGTAACACACCCTTCCCTCCACGCTGCTGGCGCCCTTGCTTTATTTGAGTGCATCGCTGCTGCTTTCCTTTCTCGTCCCCACTTATGCCATTCTGAGTCCTTGCTTTCCTTGCCCTGTGCGCGTTTTGTATTTTACGCCCGCCGCTGCAACGCCACCGCGTCCTCCCGCTCCGCCTGGAGCGCCCCGGGAAGCCGGCGGCGCTGCGCTCCGTCTGCCCACCACTGCAACGCCACCGCGTCCTCCCGCTCCGCCTGGAGCGCCCCGGGAAGCCGGCGGCGCTGTGCTCCGTCTGCCCGCCGCTGCAACGCCACCGCGTCCTCCCACTCCGCCTGGTCCTTTTCCCTCTCCATGCTGGCCTCCTGCCTTCCTCCCGAGGAGGAGCTCGAAGGGCAGCGGGAAAAGGCTCGACTGAAGGGAAGCAGGTGCCGCGGGGGTGGGAGGCGCACCGGGGGCTTCGGGAAGGCGCCGGCTTCCCGGGGCGCTCCAGGTGGAGTGGGAGGACGCGGTGGCATTGCAGCGGCAGGCAGACAGAGCGCAGCACCACCGGCTTCCCTGGGCGCTCCAGGCGGAGCGGGAGGACGCGGTGGCGTTGCAGCTGCGGGCAGATGGAGCGCAGCGCCGCCGGCTTCCCGGGGCGCTCCAGGCGGAGCGGGAGGACGCGGTGGCATTGCAACGGCGGGCGTAAAATACAAAACGCGCACAGGGTAAGGAAAGCGAGGACTCAGAATGGCATAAGTGGGGACGAGAAAGGAAAGCAGCAG
Source organism: Natrix helvetica (assembly GCF_964273705.1). Lineage (NCBI taxonomy): Eukaryota > Metazoa > Chordata > Lepidosauria > Squamata > Natricidae > Natrix > Natrix helvetica. Next base: position 104,336,886 of record NC_138548.1, on the reverse strand, counting down.
CGATGCACTCAAATAAAGCAAGGGCGCCAGCAGCGTGGAGGGAAGGGTGGGGGACACAACTGCCCAGTCTTATCGGTGCTCCCGGGGAAGAAGGAAAGATGGGGCAGGTGAAGAGGGATCTACCTCCTTCTTCTTCTGGCTTCCCCCGAACTGGAAACAAAGGAGGAAGAGGAGGCAGCTCCCCGCAGACAGGTGCAGCCTTAAGAGCCGTAGCGATGCCATGGCTTCCCAACAGCGCCCTTCAATACCTCCCGTCTACCTGCTAGCGGCCGTTATCTACACCACTTTCCCGGCCCGAATTGGGCCGGGCGGCGGCCAATCCAAAAGCAAGCTCCTAGGCAAAGCGTTCTGGGAAATGTAGTCTCCCTCTCGTTATCCCTCAACACGCCGCCTTTCTCCCTTCAAGAGAGAAGAGCTTTTTATTTGATGATCTGTATTACGAGAGGATGCATGAATAGTGAGTGAGCCTCTTTTCCACATGCCTCAATTAAAGCAATTTTATTGTTATCTACCTGTATTTTTATTTTTGAAATTTACCATGAGCTGCTGCATTTCCCAGCCTCGGCTTATAGTCGAGTCAATAACTTTTTCCAGTTTTTTGGGGTAAAATTAGGGGTCTCGGCTTATACTCGAGTCGGCTTATACTCAAGTATATACGGTATATAGGTATTGAACTGTAATTACTATATTTAACCAGAAACAATATGCACCCAGGCCATTTTTTTTCAGCACAGGCATAGCATAGCATTGAGTTCTTCCAGAATTCTGAAAGTACTGGTTCTGACAGTAGCAACACTGTTGTCAATACCTATTACTTCTCTTTTATCTAGCTTCTATCCCAGTGGAGTCCAAGCATGTCCAAATTCCATCACCATCCTGTAGAATGGAAACCCTTGCAAGTGCTTCTACACTGTTTTTGTATTATTTGATTTTGTAGAAAGCAACTCACACCTTAGTTGAACATTCCATTTTTTTTCTTTTTACAACCTTTTGATCCCTTGTTTCAGGATGGAGTCAGGGCAACTGAGTAGAGCTGAGTAGAGCTGGCCAGATGCCCTCCTTGTTGCCTATGTGGAGTTCACAGCAGGTGTTTTGTCTTTGTGCCCTGATAGAGAAACATCTGCCAGACCCCGGGATTGAACTCACAACCTTCCAAGTGGGAGGTGAGCTTCTTCACCTCTAGGCCACCATGCCATTTGGCATGTTCCACAAATACAGGTGGGGAAATACCCAAGGAAGCAATAGCCAGTCATAGCTAGCTGGATCAATGTCAGCAATAATCAGCTCCTGGATATCAACCAATTGCATTATTACATTTTCCCACTCAATGCACATTTCTGATTGTGACAACAAATGGAAAGGATCCATTTCCACAAAGAGCCAAAGATGTCTTGTCGCTTGATGGTGTCAAACATGGCATTGTGCTTGGAAGTGATTTAACAAACCAGATTTTTTACAGAAGGTGAACACTGAGAAACAAGGATCACCAATTTAATTTAATTTTAATTTATTTATTTTGTCAAGCATGTATAAGATAATGGATACAAGTATAAACATGATTATGAATAGAGGAAATGGATTCGACTAAGTGGGGACAGTAGGACTGGGGTGGTAGGCACATTGGTGCGCTTGTGCACGCCCCTTACAGACCTCTTAGAAATGGGGTGAGGTCAACAGTAGACAGTCTTAAAGTTAAAGTTATGGGTTTAAAGTTTAACATTGGGGATAAAACCACAGAGTGCCCCTGTCTTTAATGCTGGCATAGAAATAGGAAAGAATATTTTGGTATTTGCAGCCAGCGTCTTATTTTAGAACAAATCAGGCAGTCTAGTTTTTCAGAGTGCTTCAAGCATAAGGTCCTGTATAAATTTGGACACTAAATAGGTATTTAATAATGTCAACTGTTGGTGGGGTTTAAGAAGTGTATTGGAAATCCCTGGGAGCATGTTATCTAGCATGTAGGTTTCAGGTTAAGCTGACTTTTCCAAGTGAATGGATGACTGAGATATTTAACAGATTCCTTGGGTTCTAAAGGTCATATGGTACTGCCTGTAGAATAAGAAATTGGGAAAAGGAATGTGCATTTCTGTAGGGTCTCCTGTTTTAGTGGGGGGTTGGACTAGATGACCTACAAGGTCCTTTCCAACTCTGTTATGCTGTTCTGTTTTCCTGCAGCCTGGTATAAATATCTGCCCACCATCATTTCTGTTTTTATAAACCATGTGCAGGATCCATGTGTTGGGTTTGAATCATTGTGACATTATGGATCTTTGTTTACTCCCTTTAACAAGTCTCTCAAATGATATGAACTGAACACCCAAAGCACAAAGACTGGCCATTAGTGGACTGCACAGGGGTCATCTAGAAGTTATGACCCACCTTCAGCAGTGACTTATTCTACATGACCATCCGATAGCAATTGGAGAATTGACTTATGGGAAAAGGATTGCTTTCTTGTTTCTTATATTGCTAAACTCCCTTTTTATGACCTTGAAATCCCTTAATTTGGGGTAGAGTTGAGGGGTGACTGGATGGAGCTGAGTGTTTACTTGCTGGATGCCCTTCCTGACACCACTCAGAGTCACAGCTTTTCCTTGCAACCTAGGAGAGAAACATCTGCCAGTACCTAGGACTGAACTCTCAACCTTCAAAATGGGAGGCAAGCCTTTTCACCATAGGCCATGTTAACTTGCCTTTGAGTTCTTGTTCAGACAGCCTGCCTGATGTCCCTTTGTACTTACTGTCTACACAGGAAACTCTTATTATACTGCAAAGTCAAAATTGTGTCAGTCATTGGGACTAGAGATTTACTCTTATTATACTAACCAAAACTGATCAAAGGGGTTCATAGATGTTGCCTCAGTCTGGAAAACCAGAGATCTGAATATAAAATCCCCCCCCCCAAACTGCATTCCTGCTCCTAGGAGAATTTAAAGAGAAAAGTAAGGTCTAATAACCCCTTCAAGTTCTGATCCCTCGCAATGTAGCATGAAACATTTAATATTCTTTAAACTATATACAGTGTGTACATTATTCAGGGATGTTTTAGAGAAAAATAACAACAACAATGCAAGATACTTACTTAGCTCACATCCAAGGTGCCAAGTAGCTTTTTTTTTCTTCCCACTCATTTATGTGAATCTTCCTCATCTTGGAATATCTACACTCATCTGCTCTCCCACAATTTGTAAAACTATTGAGAAAGTTATGCATTAGATGCACATCCAATTTTTCTGTTCAAAACTCTGTGCTAAAGATTTGATTAAGAAACAGTTCACTGAAATTTTGCCCAACTCTGGAACGACAGAATCGTTTGTTTTTACTTGAAATGTTTTACTATATGCTTTATACCTGACATTAAGTACGTGTCTCAGCCAAAGAAAAATAAATCATAAAAAGAGTAAATAAAATAGACAGAAATCACTACATAACCCACCCAGAGTTCTCCGTGTTCTCTTTCCTTTGTCCTATGATCAGGTTGGGAAAAAAATATTGGAAGAAAAAGGGAGAGAGGCATTTAGAATTGGTTAACACCCAGGAAATAAATTTCAGCTGTGATACCAAAAGGGAGGGTTTTAAAAAATGGAACAGCTGCTACATCCACCAAAAGAATGAACCATTTATAGGAGCAATTGAGCAGAAGGAAAGAATAAAGCTTTTGTCTAAAGCCAAGAGGGGGCAAACTATTAAGATGAATTCAATCTGTTCAATTAATAATGGCACAATGTCCGTGATCACACAATGACAAGCCCGTGTCATTGGATGTAGCAGGATTTGTGTCTGCTGGGAGGAGGGGATTTAATTTTTGTGGAAAAGCAACACTGAAAGAGCTTATTCCATTGTAGGAGCTTTAAAAACAGGAACTATAGAAAGTAGAAAAAATTGTACCATGGAATTGGTAGAATAGACAACATCTGCTTATAACTAGTTCTACATTTTACATTATTAAACACAGAGAGAGATTTCCTCACAATTACCTATGATTGTGAAAAGACCTAAAAATTATATTAAAAATTATTTCCATGCTTGCTCTCTTTAGTACGTCCTATAGGTTGGAAGAGAGCCCTAACTCTTAACTCTTACAGCTGAATAAAAAAGGAGAAGAAAGAAAAACAGTGTTCCTATTGAAAACAATTGTTGGGGGGGGGCATGATTTCAGCTAAGCAAAACAAACCACTTCATTATTACACTGGCTTTTCTTTCTTTCCCGTATTAAGGAGAACTTGCCTCATGAGGCAAAATGACACAACTTAAAATTTGAACAATTTCCCAGACACATGATTTCAGCTGCTTCTGGACCTCAAGTTATGAGGCAACAGATGGGAAGTAACTAGTATGTATTTAAAAGGTCTTGTGTGTTATATTAATAGATTAGGACAGCCACACTCTAGGGGAGGAAATTCAAGACACTCCACTGCAAGGAAAATTAGAGCACTCTACAATTGGACCAACAGTGTACAATTTGGAACCGATTTTTTCCTTTTTGTTCTACATTTTGTGGTTGCCCCATACTCCCATTGATAGATCACTTTCTAAAATGCTTTCCATTGAATGTTATGCTGCTTCATTTGAGTGAAGCAAGTAATACTGAGAAAATGTCATCATTAGTAAATGAATCATATTTTTGTTGGTAAGATACCTTAAGCTTCCATGGGAAAAAAATGGAAGTAAATCTGATATGTTGTCTCTTTTTTCCCATTTACTATGGTAATAATTTCAGTGAAGATGCTATTTATTTTGCTTATTTGAATCATTCACATTAGATGGGTGATTCATTATTATTTTTTTGTTAAAAAGTAGGGGAAAGGAACATGGAACTTTCTAGGAACTATTCCAACGCAACCAAGACAATTAAAGACAATAGTGTGGTTATAAATTTGGAATTTATAGGACAAGCTCTTCTACATACTTATTCTTCCAAACTGTGACTACTACAGAAGTTAAATCAGTCACATATCATGATCTAAGGCGAAGTCGTTTCCAAAGTGATATAACTAGTTATGAAATAATTTCCTTACACTATTTCAGAAGATCTGAACATCTGTCCTAACATCTAGGATAGCATTTTCCAATTTGAGCAAAATCCATGCATGTGGTATTCAAGTTCCCAAATTCTTCAGCCACCCTGGTTATTGCTGGGAGTTGAAGTCCATATTTATGGATGTTGTCCAGTTGGGGAAACGTTGATTTGGGCAACATTTTTTTAATGTGTAAGATCTTTAACATTGACTCAGCCATCCATCCTTCTGAGGTGGGTAAAATAAAGACCCAAAATTGTTGGGGGCAATATGCGGACTCTGTAAACCACTTAGAGAGGGCTGTAAACACTGTAAAGCAGTATATAAGTCTAAGTGCTATTGCTATTAAAGAATAGTTACAGAAGTCACCATGAGAATGGGGTAAAAGGGAGCAACTAATCAAACCAAGGTACCCTTTTTGTATATGGCATGATATTGCACTCATGTATGAAAAGGGTAGAACTTGCATTGCAACAATCCACCACTGCTTGTCTCATGTGGATGAAAGTCTTTGATCCTGCTAGCTAGTTAGCAATGTTTACTCTTTTAATTTTGTACTTTCCATATGCTCTTAGACTACTGTTGATTTTGAGGAGATTTCTTAAAATATAATTCTACGTGCTTATATTATTATGAAACATCTGCAAACAAACAATCAAGCTGAGAGGGCACTAGGAAGCCACAAAAAATGGGTACAAAATCCTCCACAAAATGTTCATTATGGTTGAGAAGGGGAGCATTTGTAGACATGTTTCCAAAGGCATTTGGGGGGGTATGTTATACGAGCAAACCCTCATTTTGGAGGCTGATTGTAGTGATTCCAGCCTTGGTCATCCTTGTCTTATACTCCAGAATGGATCTTTTCACATATAAATTTATACTGCTAACAAAAAAAAAACTACAGGTTATTTTTGTTACAATTTTATATATATATGTGTGTGTTTGTGTTACAACCCCTGGTATGCCCAAATATGGGAGGGAGCTCACTCCTCCCTCTTTCTGTCCTTCGGCTCATCACAGAAAACCATCCAGACAGAAACCCATATTTTTATTGGCTTAGTGGCTAAGACTCCTGCCTAAGATATAATACAGCCCAGGTTCAAATCCCAGTAAGGGTATGGCTAGCTGATGAGAGCTAATTAGCTCGAAATAGATCTATACTAGTCTCCCTTTATTTATTTATCAGTACAAATACAACACACACACACACACACACACACACACACACATATTCCTAATGAAATATATATATATATGTGTGTGTGTGTGTGTGTGTGTGTTGTATTATATATATGGAAACCATTCGTGAGGTCACCAGTTTCATGTACCGAATTTTAATCTTGTTTGGTTTCATTTCATCTCTTTTATTGTCCTCTTTCCACTGGCTATTAGAATCCAAAGCTAAAATAATCTTCATTGCGGCCATTATGGAATTGGTGTGTTTGTGTGTGTGTGTGTGTGTGTGTGTGTGTGCGTGCATGTTAGTCCACCCAATATAGAAGATGACAGGTAATAATATAATATGTGGTAGCAGGAGAAATGCTGACAGACATTGTGTTACTTTGCTTCAATTAGGCTCTAATTACTTCTTCTCTTCAATTAGAAAAATCACATGAACCAATTATGCCAGATAATGTGTGCTTATCCTATTCAAGCTGCACAATGAGTAAGGTCTATTCACATTGATTATCTTCAATTTATGCTTTTAGCTTTCCCCCCCTCCCCCCCCCCTTTCTGTCTGCATGGCCCATTACAGTTTTAAAGTGGAAGCTCTTAAGCAGTTCACAGTATTATGATACAATTCATAACAATTGTTATGTTTTGATGGAATAATAATTTTGGATGCCTGGGATAAGAAGGGGACATTTGGGGAAATAGGGGGGAAAACCCACTTTTCAGATACAAGCACCTTTGAGATTTATTGAGCAAACGATGCCATTTGGAGTCCAAGCAGCTCCACAGAGCAAAAGACAAGATCAGCCAGACTGAAGAATCAGTCCTTCTCAGGAGAATCACCCGGATGCAACTGGGCCATCTTACTGGAAACGTTGGCCTTTCTCTCACCCTTAGAATGAAGGGGATCTCAACAGGGGGAGGGAGGCTAGCAGTTAAGCCAATATCTTAAAAGCTAAAGCCATCTGGAGAAAGGTTTCTCCTAAGCAAAGGTTCTTCCGCCTGTGATGATAAACCTATGGAACGCATGACACAGGAGCCATATTTGCTAGCATGGCAGCCCTCAGTTCCGGCACGCATGTGCATGCCAGCCAGCTGATTTTCAGACTTCCAGAGGTTTAAGTTTTTTCCCAAACTTCTGGTTGGGCCATTGGCTGTTGGGCCATTTTTTCACCCTCCCCAGGCTTCAGGAAAGCCTCCAGAGCCTGGAGAGGGCAAAAACTCACCCGTAGGGGGGTGCACGCGCACATGTGTGTGTGGGGTTGTGCATGCATGCACAGGTGGGGGTCATGCACACATGCGCAGGTGGGGGTCATGCATGCATGCACAGCTGGGGTCCTGCATGCATGCACAGGTCTGTGGGCACATGTGCATGCTCAATAGCATGCGCGCACACAATTTTTGCACACCTTTAGAAAAAGATTAGCCATCACTGGTATAGGCTGTGTGCAAAGCATCAGGACCACAGACTGTTCATTTTTTCCTTTCCCCTTCGTAAAGAGGGGATTTGTTGTTGTTGCTGTTGTTACAGAACATGGAGTGGCTTGTGCCAGCACTATGGGTGCTTCCTTTCTGAGGCAATACTAGTAAAGACCATTGTAGAATATCTTCAAATGATTCCCAAGATCGTAGGAATGAAAATGGAAGTTTGGAGCTCTCCAACCTCTCAAAGGAGAGAATTCTGGCCTTACATATTAAATGTTATTGGTTTGTTCCACAGATCAAAGGATCCATCCACAGGTGAGGGAGACAGAATAGCAGTGATCCCCAGCAGCAGCTGCCAGTAAACAAAAACAATCCTGGCTAGAGATAACCTGATCTAAGACCAGTCTGAAGCTTTCCATTCTCACTTACCTTCCTAATTAGTTTCTTGGTTTGTGCTATGTGCATTTTGGTGAAGTGGCTTTTCATCTGGCAATCAGCTGTGGCTTGAACTGCAAAATATAATTTTCCAAAGGACAAATAGTGCTTTATCAATAAACAAACATCAACATTACAGACCAGATTATGATAATAGCTAGGAACCCCAGGCTGTGTGCATCAAAGAATCTGCCAATTTCTAGAACTGAAAACATGCTTGTCCTGTCCCTTCTGTGGTTCTTCATTCTCTTGCCTACATACCTTCTGTGTGTAACTAATATTTTATGCCCAGCAAATCTGCACCTAGATCTAAAAGCCCTGAGTTTTCAGACAGATTCATGAAGAGGATAAACTTGGAGTAGTGGAATAGTTATTTTGATCATCACACCTAGAACAGGGCCCTCCAAGGTAAGTTCATTCTCTGAAATAATCAGATGGATTGCTAGCTTTCATTTTACATTTGAGCCCATTTTCTATCTAGTTGCAGGAAACTGTTAATGCTTTGTTTGAAGAGATCCTAATTTTATATTTCCACATCACATTTAATTTGAAGACAAAAAAATTGCAAGGAACAAAAACCACCCTCAGATATCTAAGTATTTTTTTAAAAAACGCACAAAACTCATTAAACTGGCCTTGCTTGTTACAGTTGAAAATGCTTTCTTCTAACTACATACATTTGTTGAGAGCCTAAAAAGCTTTCTAATACCTGACTACAGAATTGCTACTGTAAGCCTACAATAAAATGAATCGAGAACAGTGGGACTAAAATTTGAAGAATATGTGCAATTACTGTAATTATACTTCCAGCCATTGCCACCTGCAATCATTCAACTTTGTACCCAAATTAAGCCCCCAAACTGTTAGTATTTCTATGTCCACAGATATTTTTCTAGCGCATATTTGTAGCATAATATTGGCAGCAGAAAGGATAAGAGTTTAAATTGATGGAGTCACTTTATATCAGGGGTGGGTTCCTGCCAGTTCTAACCTCTTCTATAGAAGAGGTTCCACAAATCTACAGTGTCATTTAGAACCGGTTCCAGCTCTCCCCCACCCCGCCTGTCCGCACATCATCAAGATGAAGAGTGAGAGGAGGAATTTTGGGAGTTGTAGTCCACAAGTCTTAAAGCTGTCAAGTTTGAACGTCCCTGGGTTTTTTTTCTAAAGGCTTACGGGTGCAAAGGTCTTGTAACTTGACAGCTTTAAGACTTATGTGCTTCAAATGCCAGAGTTTTTGAGCCAACATGACTGGAGGAGGAATTCTGGGAGTTGAAGTCCACAAGTCTTAAAGCTGTCAAGTTTGAACACCCCTGGGTTTTTTTTCTAAAGGGTTAGGGGTGCAAGGGTCTTGTAACTTGACAGCTTTAAGACTTGCATGCTTCAAATGCCAGAGCCAACATTTTGATTGCTGAGCAAGAGCGTTGTTAAGTGAGTTTCACCACATTTTACAAGTTGGCCACGCCCACCCAGTCACATGGCTGGCAAGCCACGTCCACCCAGTCACATGGCTGGCAAGCCACTCCCACCCGCTCACATGGCTGGCAAGCCACTCCCTCAAACCAGGCCATACCTACAGAAGAAGTTCTAAAAGAATTTGAAACCCACCACTGCTTTATATGAATATATAAATCACGCCTGTATAGACGGGACGTGCACAGTTGTAGAAATGAATTCTAGACCTTTAGAAGTTCATATCTTCCTTCAATTTTCACTGTTTGGTTAATTCCCATTTCCAAATTTCATCTGTGTTCTTTGTAAAATATTGTAGCAGTGGTGATACCAAAGACTTATCTGGAGACTTTGGAATTGCAGTCACACACACTAACCTCTTGATATTAACTTCATTAAGTAATGGATGCTCATACTTCATCATTCATTCTAACCTCAGATTATGAATGTTACCATCTCTTAACTTGCTGCAAGCAGTAAGTGTTTTTTCAAATACGTAACTGTAAGTTAGGAAGTCCTTTGATCACAAATGTTTCAGATTTCCAAGGTTCCAATTTGGGGGGAAAAATAAATCCTCTACAGAATAATTGGTTTTCAGACTGATAAAAGTTAAGGAGATCATTGTGTAAACCAATCACACAGGGGCCTCTATTTTCTATGAAGAGGTCTGCCCATTCACCAGTTTACAGAAAACTGGTTAGAAGAAAAATTCTTCACTTCAATGTACCTTGAGGATATACATTATTAGTTTTAAAAGATAAGTAGTTCATGAAATTGTTGTAACATTGTCACTTACAGGAATTGGGATTGTACTAATTTATATACGGGACTGGAGAATAATACATACAAAAAATGGTTGCAGGAATTGAGTATGTTTAGTTTAATGGGGGAAAAGGATTAGGAGTGATATGATAGCAGTGTTCCAATATCTAAAGGGCTATCACAAAGAAAGGGGATCAACCTATTCTCCAAAGCACCTGAAGACAAGAAGCAATGTATGGAAACTAATCAAGGAAGGAACTAACCTAGAACTAAGGAGAAATTTCCTGACAATTAATCAGTAGAACAACTTGCCTCCAGAAGTTGTGGGTGCTCCAATACTGGAGGTTTTTAAGTACCTCCAGTAGATATTGCACAACCATTTGTCTAAAATATAGTTTCCTGTTTGAGCAGGGAGTTGGACTAGAAGACCTCCAAGGTCCCTTCCAACTCTGTTATTCTGTTATTATATTACACAGTATGTTAGGCTCCTCTGTTAGAACTTGGCAGAAGTTGCCTAGGCATTTGACATAGCATAGCTGGATAAGAATCCCTGTTATGTAGTAGAATGTAGTTGTTTTAAACCTTTGATTGCCCCTTATCACTATGAGAGTAGGTGCAGTTCCTTTAGACATATATCATTGCAATATGAATCTGATACTCTTCCCAGGTTTCTCTTCCTTTGCAGTTCTTAGGCCATCATTGCTGACCCAAGTAGTGGGTTTCCTCTGAGAAGCACAAACTTGTCAAATGCATGGCCTACCTTTCCCCAACCTGGTGTTCTCAAGAGGTATTGGACTATTACTCTTACAAATCCAATCAACTTGGCAAACATTGTTTTGAAACATTTGATGGGGTAACAAATTGGTTTATAGGGTTTCATCTTTTTCCTCCTATCTCTTTGAGACAATTTTGTCTGGTTTCTGGAATGTGGGAAGTGATCTGTCTTTCTCTACATGCATCAGTAAACAGAAAACAGAATAACAGAGTTGCAAGGGGCCTTAGAGGTCTTCTAGTCCAACCCCCTGCTTAGGCAGGAAACTCTACAGCACTTCAGACAAATGGTTATCCAATATCTTCTTTAATTTTCCAGTGTTGGAGCATTCACAACTTCTGGAAGCAAGTTGTTCCACTGCTTAATTGTTCTACCTATCAGGAAATTTCTCCTTAGTTCTAGGTTGCTTCTGTCCTTGATTAGTTTTCACCCATTGCTACTCGTCCTGCCCTCAGAACCAGTTCTGGTTCTGAGACAGGGAGCCCAACAAAGTTTAGTTGCAGTATTTAAAAGATGTAGGGAACTCAACAGCAAGGGTGTTTAGTCTCTTTTAGCCAACCCAATGAGAAAAGCTTGTCTAGCATAAACTCTACATCAGTCATGAATTTATTGAAAGTCAAGAAGTCCTTCCCTGATGAAATGTTTAAAGCTATTGTTCTCCAAACAATGATGGCTTAGAACAATAATTTACATAAAACCTGAAAGATTTGCCTCAAATCTTCATTCCTCATGAAAGCAGGCACATCAAAATGTCTTTTGGATTGTGTGTGATGAGGGCAGGGAGTCTGTAAAATAATTATAAATAATTATTTTGTATCTCAAAGGTGCTTTTTCAAAAAGCAACTGGACTTTATTTGGAGTGGAAAAACAAAGTCCAATTGCCTTTTGAAAAAGCACTTTTGGGACAACCATGGCCTGGATGACTGAGAATCCCCATAGACAATTATTTTATTTATTAAATGCAGAGTTCCAGAATTTGATGCTATAGAAACTTTAAGAAATCTACTAAAATAGACAGAATGTACTAGATTACTTCTCTGCTCACAAGGAGTGGGAAGAGTTTAGAACCTTCAATGTTTTTTTCAAAACAAAATGAGTAGAAGTGGTTGCAGCATTATTAGAATTCCTTGGTTATTTTGCACACTATACAAATCATACCCTAGGTTTGAACCTCCCTCAGATTTGCTTTAGAATCTAAATTATGAAGATAAGGAATTTGTAAACTTTAAGATACTTACATAGATAAAATCCACCGGGCTGGACTCTAAATAGTGTAGACTTTAATCTTTCAATGGCTCGCTCTTTTAAAAACTTACAGATTGTAGACCGTATTGGCTAACATGAGTACTAAGATAGACTTTAGTGTCTCTGTCTAACAAAAGTATTTATATGGATGAGAATCCTATTCATTTTTAATAGAATAAATTTTCTGCTGCCATGTTTTGGACCAGAGAGTGCATGGAAATATATCAAACGTATACACACACTTCAGTCCAAACTTGAAAACATATGTAAATCAAAAGTGAATTGAAACAGTCAGTATTTTCTGAAATACTGCTCCACTAGAATTCCTTCTGCAAAACAAACAAAAATGTTTCAATAGCTGTGATAGCGCTGTAAGATAATTTATAATTTTAATTATCACACAAACTGCATTAATAGAATTACAATTTATATAATGGCTTACTTTCACTTAGGATTATCAAGATTTATTTTGGAAACTTTTTTCTTATTAAAATGAACTGTGAATTGCTTTTATAAGTCAGATGGGAGAAAATGTGCAACGAACTTTTTAATAGCTAAAAGCTCTCAAAAACTTCCCTTGTTCTAGAATCTCAAACAGGCTTTCTCCAACTGGTCAGTAATCCCCAGTATATATCAATGCCCATCCAGTAGGTCCATTAGAGGGCAAAATGACCTCAAATGCTGTCCCAATAGTAGATGCCAAGAAGAAGGAAGCAGCACCAAAAGGTCAAAGAGTAAGCTGGCTTTCTGTCCAGGAGTATAGTGGAAGACACTTTCCTGACTGCAGTATTGCAGATGACTGAGAGATGGCAGCAAAGAGATAAAGAATCATCTAAGCCTTTTCCACCATCTAGTGGTCATACATAGTTTGGCAACCCATGTATAAAATACCAAAGTTTTGCTTTAGCTGAAAGTAGACTTAGAGAACATTCTGAGGTCAATCAAAGCAGAGGTAGTTTTTTAATAAAGAACCACTTTTACTTTTACTTTTATTTAATTTATAAACCGCACCCTCTCCCCGAAGGGACTCGGGGCGGTGTACAGAAGGGATATGATTAAAGAATCTGAACTAGCTTAAGAGCAATGGACTTTTCAGAAAGCTAGTCTGAAACTACACTGCTAGTCTGATACATGTTTTCATGGTCAACATAGGGAGGAAATTGCCTAGGGTTTGTTGTTGTGGTTAGAATATGGGACTTTGGGGGCAATTTCATTCATGGCAAAATGCTCTGCATTCTATTAAATGTCTACCTATACTTTGAGTTACCTGTGAAGAGGGAGTGGATTGAAGACCGCCCTTTTTTTTTTTTTTTTTACTTTCCTGAGGCTGGTGGTTGGAGCTATTTTCTACAAGGGGGGAGTCAGAGAGACAAAGGTAGGGGCCCTTTAACTCCATTTCATTTGAACTTTCCTGAGGCTGGTGATTGGAGATGTTTTCAACAAGGGGGGAGTCAGAGAGACAAAGGTAGGGGCCCTTTAACTCCATTTCATTTGAACCTTCCTGGGGCTGGTGATTGGAGCTATTTTCTAGAAGGAGGGAGTCAGAGAGACAAAGGTAGGGGCCCTTTAATGCCATTTCATTTAAACTTTCCTGAAGCTGGTGATGGAAGATATTTTCTACAAGGGGTGAGTCAGAGAGACAAAAGTAGGGGCCCTTTAACTCCATTTCATTTGAACTTTTCTGAGTCTGGTGATTGGAGCTGCTGGCTACAAGGGGGGAGTCAGAAAGACAAAGAGGACTAGGTAGTGGCCCGCATGCTGTTCATATATCTATAAACCAAAATAGCAATAATACATTCTGGATTAGTGCACTTGAGATTGTGATTTTAATTTATTTCAAAATGACCGTCTTAGTTCAAAGTAATAGCTGTTTTGCACCTGTCTTTCACAGTACTCTTTTCAAATTTGGATACTGTCCCCTTTGTAAACAAATTACTAGTCTACATAGACAGATTACCTATCTAGAATCTCTAATCTGTGCTCTCCAAGCAGAAATTAGGTGCCCAATTCGGCCATTCCACACTATGGAGATGCCACGCTATCAGCCCCCTCTACCGCAAAGATCCTGCAGGAGAAGAGCAGTCTGGACAACCGTGGGATCTGGCAGGGTGAGAGCTGTGAACCATAAATGCAAAGCTTTTGCTGTAACCCAGCATAACAGATATAGGGCCTTTGCTGACCTTAATGGGGACACTAAAGAGACAGGTCAAGGTAGTTGTGATAATGATGACTCAAATAAGCAGGGAATCGTGGTCCAAAATGAAGAACTTTCTTTGGAAAGGTGAAATGGGTACCCAGGTATCACACATCAATTGCACAAGAAGATCAAGGTATGCAAAAAGAGAAGTCACCTTCTGGTTGGTGATTCAATCGTAAGGGATGTAAATTTAGGAAAGGATATGGAGGTTTTAAAAGAGGCCAGGCGTCTGCCAGGTGCTACTGCCAGCAGAGACAAGAGGCATATTCTTAAGATAGTCAAGAATGCAAGTAAGGACTGTAACTCTGATGCTATTATATATTTTGGCACAAATGATCTGTCCCAAAAATATGTACTTTCTGTGAAGAATGATTTCCAGATCTTGGGGTATGAACTTAGTAGTGTAGGTTGTAGGCTTATCTTTTCATAGGTTTTACCAGTATATAAGGAACAAAAAGGGAAGGGCCAGTGTGTAGCAGAGTTTAATGTGTAGCTAAGGAGTGGTGTAAAAGGGAAGGTTTTGGTTTTATTAGTCATGATGTCTACATCTGGTCCAATGAAAAACTGTACAAAAGAGATGGTTTGCACCCATCCAAGAAAGGGACTGAGTTACTTGGCATTAAATTCACAGATTTTCTGGATAAACATTTAAAATGAACAGTGGGGACAGAGAATTAATTGATACAGAACATTTCTGTCCCCAACAATCTAAAACTCATAGGATTATCAGTGCATGTAACATAGATGTTTGTGCAGATAAGATTATCACTCCTGCTGTCAAGCAAAACCAAGCATTTAATAGTGAGTGCCATACCATGTGCATGAATCATACAAGTGTCAAGAAAATAGGGGTAGTCAGGCATAACACAGGTTATGTAGACAGTAAACACAGGGTCAATCAAAATGGACTCAAATGTCTATACACCAATGCACAGAGTATGAGGAATAAACAGGGTGAATTAGAAATTCAAGTAAATGAGGGCAGATATTATATTGTTGCCATTACAGAAACTTGGTGGGATGAAACCCACAAATGGAACATATAGCTAGAAGGATTTAAATTATTTAAAAGAAATAGACCAAATAAAAGAGGAGGTGGAGTTGCACTATATATAAGAAATAATTACCTCTCTACAGAAATAGAGCACAACAATGATGAGAACTATCTTGAATGCAATTAGGTTAATATTAAAGGTTGAGGGGGAGTGGAAATGACATTGCCATAGTTCTATACTACAGGACACCGAACCAAGCAGAGGAAGTAGATGAACTTTTTGCTAGTCAGCTAACTAAGGTATGTAGGAAGCACACCACAATAGTAATAGGGGATTTTAACTACCCTGACATCAACTGGGAAACAAACTCTGCACCAAGTGGAAGATCCAACAGGTTCCTAACAAACCTAGCAGATAACTTTGTTTCCCAAAAAGTAGAGAAGGGAACAAGGGGATCAGCCATATTGGACTTAATTCTCACTAACAGAGAGGAAATGATAGAAGGTGTTGAAGTCATAGAAACCCTAGGGGCAAGGGACCATGCAATACTGGGATTCAACATTATACAAACACAAGTAGTAGAACAAAGTCAAACTAGAGTCTTGGACTTTAAGAGAGCTAATTTCAATAAACTTAGAGAGAGCTTGGGAAGAATTCCATGGATGAGAATCCTCAAGGGGAAAACAACTCAAGAAGCTTGGGAAATTTTGAAAAATGAGATTACAAAAGCCCAGTCTAGGACAATACCAATGAAGAAGAAAAATAACAGCTCCCAAAAAACCCCAGCATGTCTGCATAAATAACTCTCTGATAAATTGAAAGACAAAAAATATAAGTATAAAAAGTGGAAAGACGGGGACATAACTAAGGCAGAATATCAGCAAATAGCCCGAGCCTGTAAAGATGAAGTAAGGAAAGCTAAGGCTCACAATGAAGAAAGGCTTGCCACAAAAGTAAAAAATAACAAAAAAGCTTCTTCCAACATGTTAAAAACAAGTAAAAGGTTAAGGAAACAATTGGTCCATTGCTGGGAAAAAGTGGCAAGAAGGTGACAAGCAACAGGGAGAAAGCAGAACTATTTAATTCATTTTTTGCATCTGTCTTTACACAAAGGGATAAAACAGTCCAACCTATCAAAAGCAGCACCACAAAAGTCATATTAGGAACACAATTTGAAATAGGGAAGAAAATGGTAAGTGAGCACCTGCCTACCCTAGACAAGTTCAAATCACCAGGACTGGATGGATTGCACCCCAGGGTTCTGAAGGAACTGGCAGACGAGATCTCAGAACCACTGAACTATATCTTTCAGAGATCCTGGAGCGCCGGGAACTGCCAGAGGACTGGAAAACAGCTGATGTGGTTCCCATCTTCAAAAAAGGGAAAAAATAGATCCAGGAAACTATAGACCTATCAGCCTGACCTCAATACCAGGAAAGATTCTGGAAAAGATAATCAAGCAACGAATTAGCGAACACCTAGAAGTAAACAAAGTAATAGCCAAAAGCCAACATGGGTTTGTCAAAAACAGATCATGCCAGACTAATCTCATTGCATTATTTGATAATGTGACAAAATTAGTGGACCAGAGGAATGCCGTCGATATAGTTTACTTGGACTTCAGTAAGGCATTTGATAAGGTAGACCATAACCTACTACTAGATAAAGTAGAAGAATGTGGGTTAGACAGCATCACCACCAGATGGATTCGTAACTGGCTGACCAATCACACTCAATGTGTAGTCCTCAATGGAACTGCATCTACATGGAGGGAAGTATGCAGTGGAGTACCCCAAGACTCTGTATTAGGCCCAGTACTCCTCAACATCTTCATCAATGATTTGGATGAGGGAATAAATGGGGAACTCATCAAATTTGCAGATGACACCAAACTGGCAGGAATAGCCAACACTCCAGAAGACAGGCTCCAGAGGACAGACAGAAGACAGAAGCATCTTGACAAACTTGAACATTGGGCACTATCTAATAAAAAGAAATTCAATGGTGAAAAGAGTAAGGTTCTACATTTAGGCAAGAAAAATGAAATGCACAGGTACAGTAGGTGGTACCTTGCTCAATAGTAGTAACTGTGAGAGGGATCTTGGAGTCCTAGTGGACAACCATTTAAATATGAGCCAGCAGTGTGCAACAGCAGCCAAAAAAGCCAACACAGTTCTAGGCTGCATAAATAGAGGGATAGAATCAAGGTCACGTGAAGTGTTAATACCACTTTATAATGCCTTGGTAAGGCCACACTTGGAATACTGCATTCAGTTTTGGTCGCCACGATGTAGAAAAGATGTGGAGACTCTAGAAAGAGTGCATAGAAGAGCAACCAAGATGATTAGGGGACTGGAGGCTAAAACATATGAAGAACAGTTGCAGGAACTGGGTATGTCTAGCTTAAGAGAAAGAAGGACTAGGGGAGACATGATAGCAGTGTTCCAATATCTCAGGGGTTGCCACAAAGAAGAGGGAGTCAAACTATTCTCCAAGGCACCTGAAGGTAGAACAAGAAGCAATGGGTGGAAACTAATCAAGGAGAGAAGCAATTTAGAACTGAGGAGAAATTTCCTGACAGTGAGAACAATTAATCAGTGGAACAACTTGCCTCCAGAAGTTGTGAATGCCCCAACACTGGAAGTCTTTAAGATGTTGGATAGCCATTTGTCTGAAATGGTATAGAGTTTTCTGCCTAGGAAGGTGGTTGGACTAGAAGACCTCCAAGGTCCCTTCCAACTCTGCTATTGTATTGAGTCATTATTTTACCACTTGCATTACCATAGCAATGTGGGAAAGAAAATTGCAGGCACAAATGTAAAGGGGAATCAAGCTGTGATATCCCCCAAAGAAGACTCCCAATAGAAAACTGATCTATATTCTAGTAGACTAGCTAGTAGCTATTCTTTTATTGTAGTGCATGTGTCTTGGTGTATAGTCATGCTGGCCACATGATCACAGAAGCATCTTTCGACAATGCTGGATCCCTTGGCTAGGAAATGGGGGGCCCCTAGAGTCGAACACAACTAGACAGGGGAAATGTTTATATTTTACCTTTTTATTCTTCTACTCAGAACCACTTTGGTTCAGTAGTTGCTTGCCTTGGATCAGGGAAATCTGGGTAATATTCCTACCTTTGGCACAGGAGCCAGTAGGTTATTTGGGGCTCATCACACTTGAGTTCTAGACAGAAGGCATTGACAAACCTGTTTAGAAATACCATGATGACTTGATGCACTCATGTTGTCAACAAGAGTCAAGCCTAAATTATCTGCCCACCCAAAAAATCCCCCACTCCATTTTTAATATCATGGGTGGTTTGACCTTGAAAGCTTCAGGAAAGGTCTACATGTTTTCAAGACTAAAGCCAGTATTGGGCTCTCCCAAATACTTTACAAAGCTTGATTCTATGATTTCAACCGATCTGTTTCTGGTTTCCCCAGCAGGTTCTAACATAAATTATAAGATCAGTAGGAGTGGAAAGAGTATGTATTGTTAAAAAGACTCCATGTACAGTATGCATGCTTTTTTTTCTCCTGGTGTTTTTGTTCTTGATAATGGCACCAAGAGGAATTCTAACATCAACAAACATTCACATAAATGTCAGAAAGGAGGAGAACAAAAGCTCAAGGGAAATTTTACAATTGTTCTCTTTAATTTTAAAGAGAACAATTGTACAGAAAGAGAAGGTTTTGAAACATTTCTTAACAGAAGCTGCATGCCCATACATACCTTTCAAATTAGTTTTAGCTGATATACTTCAAAGATTGGTGAAGAAGGCCAATGGCCCACTGACCTAACAGAAAAATAAGATTTGAGAGAACTTTCTTTTGACAGTTATATCTGTGATGAATTCTCTGCATTAGGAGTGCAAGTCATTGTGATGTTGAAATGATGATATAATTCCTGGGCTTACCTTGACAACTTTTTACTGGGAGTTAATCTAGTTCATAAATCAGTAGGCAATCTGACAAAATTTTTAAAAAGGTTTCTTGCTTCCTAGATTCATGGGTGGCTAATTATATTCACTGTTAGCACTTCTTAGAACAACTTAGTTCCTGATTTGTGCCATATGTTCCTTAAACCCTTTTAAATGTTTTAATGTGTTCTAAACCTTTTTCTCTAAAATCTGAAGTGCTATAGCTTCAAACAGGGATTGTAATAAAATGAGTTCCTAGCTTTCTTTTTCCTGCCATATATTTAAACTGAAAATGTGTCTTTTTTTTTTGATCACTTAGACAGAATGGGAAACAAACCCTTACATCAAGCTAATTTGTATTTAAACAGCCAAAATTCAGATTGCAAATTAACAAACTAATTTGACTCATTAGCATACCTTTAATGATAGAATGGATGAGCTGCTTGTCTAAAAATGAATGAGGTGCAGCCATTTAACTATGTACATAGCACAGTGTTAAGTGAATTCTAAGGAATAAACCCAGTGGCCGTTGACTGGTTAGATGCAAGCAGGTTGATCTAGAGGTGTGACTTTTGTTGGCCTGCCAGCTGTGACAACACCTAACTAGAGACTTCTTAACTATAAGCATCTATCTTCTGGCCTCACCCACCAAAATCTCTGCAATACATTGAATGTGGTATTGCTTTTGAGGACAATTGGAAGCCAAACAGTGCAGGCTGCTTGCTGGGACCAACTATTTTTAAAATATGACTCAAGGAGTGGGTCAGCAATATCACCACTTTTTCAGATTGAATGTCCTCCCAGATGTTCTCTTGACATACAAAAAAGTAGTGAGACTCAATTTGTTAAGATCATTTTAAGGGGGTGCCATAGATGTGCTTCTTTGAGTTTTCTCTGAGGAATTGTCTTGTTCTCTTTCCTTTAATATTCACTATAAGCTACCATGAGTCCAGGGTGGGTAGTTCCCGGCTTTACTGCCGTTTCAGTGCGCGCAAAAATCCGCTACGTGCGTGTGCACATTTTCACAAAAATAGGTCTGTGCATGCGCAAAATGTTTTTAAAATAAAAAAATAAAATTTGTCCAATTACAATTGTTCTGCACATGCGCAGAACCAAAAATCAAGATGGTGGCCCCATAGGAGAACTCAGGCCGCCAAACCACTACTGGTTCGGCCAAATCAGGCCGAACCGATAGGAACCCACCTCTAGATGAGTCTTATGAGAAAGGTGGAGGTCTTTCTGTCAATGTAATCCATTTTCTTAATGAGATCCCTACTTGCCTTTGCACTTTGGCATTTTTGTGATTTGCTCACAATAATACATAGACAAAAATAGAAAATACAGTATAAATAGAATTATTTAAAAAATAAAGAACAAGATGGCAACTCTAGCCAACAGCAACCAAGCGTATGGGAGATTGGTCCCAACCATTCTACCCCAAGGCCTGTAAGAATAATTGTGGGGTTTTTTTTTTTAGATTTTCTGGAATGCCATCAGAGTAGAGGCCATACAAATCTCTGGGAATTCTCATTCCAGAGGGCAGGTGCCATAAGAGAGAAGGCATGCTTCCATGTTCTGAAAGATGGCATTATTTCATTGAAAGGATCTGAAGCCATTGTAAGCCAACTCTAGTTGGCTTGTAATGGCTGGGCAGACACCACCGGAAATAGGCAATCCTTCAGATTACCTCTTTGTTGCTATAAACCACCCAGAGCTAATGAGATGAGATGGGCAGTGTAGAAATTTAATCAATAAATAAAAACCCTGTGCTATGTAGAACTTTAGAGGTCATAAGGAGCACCTTAAATCAGCCTTGGAGACAAACATGTAACTAGGATAGTTTATGTTTGTGCATGAAAACAGGCAAAGATGTACCTGAACAGAAAAATGGGGATTTAACATTAAAGCAAAATAGTACAATTTCAGGTCTGGAATCTATTCTATACATAATTAGAAGATATCTCTGCAGTTACAAAGGGTTTTCAATTCATGTGCAGAGACCACAACCCTTACCCCAACACTATATTTTCAGTGTTGAATGAGAAACTGAATTTCATCCAATTGAAGATAGCGGTAACCTTTTCTGTTTCCATGGACCTCTCCCCAGCTGCAGAAAAGACTATAATCCCATCTGCAGGCTCTCTCCAAATTTTCCAACTCTCTCTGATGCTAATGATGAAAATAGTGGACAGTCTCCTTGTAAGAAATTCTTTAAGGTGGATTCTTTCTGACAATAACATTGGACCCCTCTACCAAGCAATATTTTATCTAGCAAGATAAAATCAGTTCCTGTTATGTCAGGATGGCTGATTTCCCGCCCATGCCAGCTTCTTCTCAGTTTACAGATTGCAAACAGTCACAACAACTATGTTTGGCATGTGAGGTCCAACCTTCTTCAGTGTCATGTTTCCTAAAGGATTGCACTGTAGTGGTATTGAATATGAGCTTTATTGTTGCTTTAATGTTGCTGCATTTTAAATTCTCATTGGGAACTTGGGTTTGGAGAATACAAAGCAATGGAAAAATCAAGAGTATGTATGTAAGTATCCATATCCATATCCATAATATACATTCACGTATCCATATCCATATCCATATCCATATCCATATCCATAATATACATTCACGTATCCATATCCATATCCATATCCATATCCATAATATACATTCACGTATCCATATCCACATCCACATCCATATCCATATCCATATCATATCCATATCCATATCCATATCCATATCCATATCCATAATATACATTCACGTATCCATATCCACATCCACATCCACATCCACATCCATATCCACATCCACATCCATATCCATATCCATATCCATATCCATATGCATATCCATATCCATATCCATATCCATAATATACATTCACGTATCCATATCCATATCCATATCCATATCCATATCCATATCCATAATATACATTCACGTATCCATATCCACATCCACATCCATATCCACATCCACATCCACATCCACATCCATATCCATATCCATATCCATATCCATATCCATATCCATATCCATAATATACATTCACGTATCCATATCCATATCCATATCCATAATATACATTCACGTATCCATATCCACATCCACATCCATATCCACATCCACATCCACATCCACATCCATATCCATATCCATATCCATATCCATATCCATAATATACATTCACGTATCCATATCCATATCCATATCCATATCCATATCCATATCCATATCCATATCCATATCCATATCCATATCCATATCCATATACATATACATATACATATACATATACATATACATATACATATACATATACATATACATATACATATACATATACATGGCTTGTCTAACTTTGGGCAGGAATGGCTCCCATAGATACAGCACATTGCACAGTCTGCTCTGTGAGAGAAATTCAATAGCCCTTTTTAAATTATTATAATCTTTTAGTTTTTCTCTTGTTTTATGTTTTAACTTTTCCCTTTGGTAATTAATAGGTATAAACATTTATACACAGAGACAGAGAGGAAGGCACACTCACTAAGAAACAATATAAAGGAGAGTTTAGTAAGTAATCAGCTTCCAACCTCTATATAAAAATTGCTTCGATGTGAGCTATAGCAGTTCCTTTTCAATGTTCTACTCAATTTTGAATGAAAAAGCTAAATAATTTGATACTTGTATTATAATTCTCATTACTCTACGCTATTCAAATAATAGAATGTATAAATATCAATGTATGGAACCAACGTGACATACTAAGATTTATAACAACGTAACAGAAAGGGGAGAGAAAATACTGCAAATTAAGTAACAATACATTGCCTAAGTTCAGCCCAGGGGTGAAATTCAGCAGGTTCTGACAGGTTGTGGAGAACCAGTAGCGGAAATTTTGAGTAGTTTGGAGAACCATCAAATACCACCTCTGGCTGCCCCTGCCCCCATCTATTCTCTGCCTCCCGAATCCCAGCTGATCAGGAGGGAATGGAGATTTTGCAATATCCTTCCCTCAAGAGTGTGGAGGGAATGGGAATTTTACAGTAACTTTCCCCTGGAGTGGGGAGGGAATGGAGATTTTGCAGTATCCTTCCCCTGCCACACCCACCAAGCCACGGCCACAGAACCAGTAGAAAAAAAATTCAATTTCATCACTGGTTCAGCCCTACTAAACCTAAACCTTGTTTGATTTCCAACTTAAAAATTGTCTTACTTCCAGTCTCCCAATATCAACTTCTTTCTCCTGGGCATTCAATCAAGGGCAGAAACTGACAATTTCACCTAGAATTTGGAATGAGTTGAGGTGTGGTTGAGCTAAAATCTAATACTCAAAAAGTTGATAGGGAATATTTTTTAGCCAGTAATGCAGTTTAGCCTTCTCTTAATAGAGTTATGTTCTGCTTCGGGTTAGCTTTGCCATTGAGAAGTATGGGTAGCTTCAGTCCTGTTTCTGAACACTCAGATGAGATCTGTGACCAAAAGCAATACTGTTTGTTTGTTTGTTTGTTTGTTTGTTTGTTTGTTTGTTTGTTGGGTTTATATGCTGCCCTTCTCCCAAAGGACTCAGGGCGGTGTACAACATTAAAAAATACACGTATTACAAAAGTTAGAAAGGAAATTAGATAGAGTATCCAAAAACAAACCCAATTAATATTAACAATAACATTTTAAACATTAGATTAAAATTAACAATTAAATCAATCATTTGTTTTCTTTTGTTCAGGCCAGGCCGGCTTGCTGGAAAAGCCAACTTTTTAGGGCACGTTGGAAGGACCGGAGGTCGGGTGTTATGTGAAGCTCCGGGGGCAGCTCATTCCAAAGGGAAGGTGCTCCCACAGAGAAGGCTCTCCCCCTGGGGGTTGCTAGCCGACACTGTCTGGCCGACAGCACCCTGAGGAGGCCAACTCTGTGGGATCGCACTGGACAGTGGGAGGCTACTGGTGGCAGTAAGTGGTCTTGCAGGTACCCTGGGCCTAAGCCATGGAGCGCTTTAAAGGTCATAATTAGTACCTTGAATCGCACCCGGAAAACAACCGGCAAGCAGTGCAGGCTGCCTAAAAGGGATGTAACATGGGAGCACCTAGTTACCCCCATAATAACCCAGCTGAAGCCTCTGGGTGCTCTTCAAAGGCAGCCCCACGTAGAGAGCGTTGCAGTAGTCCAGGCAAGAAAGGACGAGGGCATGAGTGACTGTGCACAGAGCATCCCGATCCAGGAAGGGGCGCAACTGACATACTAGGCAAACCTAGTAAACCCTGGTCACAACTGTCAGGTGTTCTTCTAAACTAAGCCATGTATCCAGGAGGACTCCCAGATTGCGGGTCCTCTCTGAGGGGGCTAAAATTTCTCCCTCTATCATCAAAGATGGAACAATATGCACAAATCGTGATGATGGAAATCACAGCCACTCAGTCTTGGAGGGATTGAGCTTAAGCCAGTTCCTCCCCATCCAGATCCGCACAGCCTCCAGGCATCAGGACATCACGTCGAGGGCATCGGTTGGGTGGTTTGGGGTAGAAATGAAAAGTTGAGTATCATCAGCATATTGATGATACCATACCCCAAAACCACGGATGATCTCGCCCAGCGGTTTCATATATATGTTGAACAGGAGGGATGAGAGAACCGACCCCTGAGGCACCCCACAAGTGAAGCGCCTCGGGGTCGATCCCTGTCCTCTAGTCAACACGAACTGTGACTGATCCAACAGGTAGGAGGAGAACCACCGTAAAATGGTGCCCCCCACTCCCAACCCCCCGAGTCGTCGCAGTATGATACCATGGTCGATGGTATCAAAAGCCACTGAGAGGTCTAATAGGACCAGGACAGAGGAGCAGCCCCTGTCCTGGGCCCACCAGAGATCATCGACCAACGCGACCAATGCCATTTCCGTGTTGTACCCGGGCCTGAAACCCGACTGAAACGGATCCAGGTAGACAGCTTCACCCAGGTACTGGGGAAGCTGACGTGCTACCACACTCTCAACAACCTTCACTACAAAGCAAAGGTTGGAGACCGGACGATAGTTGGCTAAAGAAGCTGGGTCCAAGGAAGGCTTCTTAAGGAGGGGCCTCACCACCGCCTCCTTCAAGGAGGTGGGAAAGAACCCCTCTCTGAATGAAGCATTGGTAATCGCCTGGAGCCAGCCTTGTGTCACCTCCCAGGAAGCCGAAACTAACCAAGAGGGACACGGGTCCAGCACACAAGTGGCAGCACTGAGTCTCCCCATAATCCTGTCCATGCCCTCGAGGTCACAGGGTCAAACTCATCCCAGATTGTCTCCACAAGATTCATCCCCATTGACTCGCCCGAATCTACCCAGTCAGAATCCAAAGCTGTCCGGATCTGAGCAATTTTATCCTGCAGATACTGAACAAATTCTTCAGCCCTACCCTGCAAGGGGTCTTTCCCAGTTCCTTGGTTAAGTAAGGAGCGGGTCACCCTAAACAGGGCAGCTGGCAGTTGTCTGTGGACGCGATAAGAACAGGAAAATGTTGCTGTTTTGCCGCTTTTATTGCCACTATTGCATTAATACTGCATTTAGTTGATTGGCCTTTCTTAAGGAAAAAAAAAACCCTTCTTACCAATAGTGCAGTAGAAAGCAGCAGCAAAGTTTTAAATGAGACATCATTCTCTGAGCTTATGAGAGGGAGGGAGGGGGAGGGGAGGGAGGGACAGAGAGAGAGAGAGAGAGAGAGAGAGATCTAGGTTAAGGCATCAGGTTAGAAACTAAGAGACTGTAACTTCTAGTACTGTCTTAGCTGTGAAAGCAGCAGGGCAAGATTGTCTCTTTCAACCCACCTCACGTTAGATATGTTAGCCGCCTTGTATTATTTATAAAAATAATAAAGGAGGAATATAAATTAAATAAAAATTGCCTTTCTACTCAAGAATTTGCATTAATTTCCAATCCGTTCTTAAAGACCATTTGGACTACTAGCACTTGTCTTTAAAAAGGAATATGCAATCTGTTATCATGCAAATATTTTACACTAACCTCTGTCAGTCACACTCAGAGTGGTAGAAAATATACTCAACATGCATCTGGACATTCTACGTATGTAGCTGTACCTAAAGCTAGAAATTCTCGTTCCAGAAACATTTTATAAACTCTTGTTTATTCTAACAAGTTGACTTTCTTTAGTTGGCTTTCTGGACGCAGAGAGGGGGAACTTTAAAGGAGAAAGGTAAAGCATACTGCTAATTTTAGATTAGTTAATTGCATATCGATTTTCCTGATTCAGATTGGGTTTTACTGAGTGATATTGTTGGTTTCTTGATTGTGGGTGGGGTGATCAGCATTTTTATTTAATAGGGGATGGGGAGTGGTTAGCAAAACTATTCGCTATATTACAGAGTAACAGAGTTGGAAGGCACTTTGGAGGTCTTTTAGTCCCACCCCTGCTCAATCAGGAAACCTTATACCAGGGGTAGTCAACCTTTTTATACCTACCGCCCACTTTTGTATCTCTGTTAGTTGTAAAATTTTCTAACCGCCCACCGGTTCCACAGTAATGGTGATTTATAAAGTAGGGAAGTCAATTAAATTTTAAAAAGGAAAGTGCTTCAGTTTCGGACAAAACCCGTACCGCCCACCATGAAAGCTGGAACGCCCACTAGTGGCGGTAGGGATCAGGTTGACTACCACTGCCTTATACCATTCCAGATAAGTGGCTATCCAGTCTATTCTTAAAAGCCTCCAGTGAGGGCCGGATTTTCCTATAGGCTAACTAGGCTTCAGCCTAGGGCCTCAAGATCAAGAGGGGCCTTTTATTTTTATTTATTATCCGTGCCACATTTTTTATAAAGGTTAGTACCAATTACAACATGTTTCATTTAATATATTGATATATATCACAGTAATGATGTATTTTATTATCTCTCATGTAATTTACAAACTTAAAAATGGGAGGTGAAAGGGCCCCATAAGTGGAATAGCCTAGGGCCTCTTTTCATCTAAATCCGGCCCTGCCTCCAGTGAAGGAGCACCCACCACTTCTGGAGGCAAGCCATTCCATTGGTTAATTGTTCTCACTGTCAGGAAATGTCTCCTTAGTTCTAGACTGGCTCTCTTCTACCCATTACTTTTTGCCCCACCTTTCTCCTTCATTCCAGGTTGCCTTTCTCCTTGATGAGGGAACGAGGTGTTTGTGAAAAAGCTGTGGGATACCTGACTGGATTAAAATAATGACATATGGAGCACTCCAGAAGGCCTGAGCCTGCTTCATTCTTCTTGGTTACACTTTATGTATCCTTTCCACAATCCAGAAACTCACAGACACCAGGTATTTTGAAAAACCTCTTAACGGAAGCCACCCAGGGACCTGATTCAGGCTTTATAACACAGAGGCAAGTACCAATTTAAAGTGGAGGCCAATTCCCAAAATGGCATTATCTGTGTTGTGTTAATTCTTTATTATTCAAAAGATTGCTAACGGTTCATATCTGCACAAATGTGTTCATGCTTCATTCATTCCAAGTCAATAATAATGGATTCTTACTATTGATTATACATGAGCCTTTTTGTCCCATCATAATGAAATTTTAATGTTGATGGTCCCTAAACTATTATTTCAGCCTAATAGCAGCGAGACTTGACAATTACCTTGGTCCGTGAATTGCAGATAGAACTAATAAGGTCATCTTTAATAACTTTTTGTTTACCTGACATTTGGTAATTTTATAGCTATTATGTATTATTTTAAAGTCAGCGGCTTGTTTTTGTGGAGGAACGTTGCCTCTCCGTGGAATCAGAATACAGTGCCAGCAGAAGGAGGTCCTTTGGGGCTGACACATTCTGACCTGCTGCGCTTCTGTTACGAGACCCCTCCAGCTGCAGGCAAGAAAGGAGCACAATGATCTTCCAAAACACCAAAGAGGAGAAGAAGAAAAGGGAGACAGACCTCTTCAGATCTTCCAAAACAATTTAGCAAGGAAGGGAGGAAGGGAGGAATTTAATTTCAGAATCAATAAGAGCAAAGAAGTTGGCAAAGTGTTACTGCTGCTTTTCGGCAAGCTCAACGCAGATATTTTACTCTGACTATAAATTGCATGCTAACGTGAGGTTCTCTGGGAAAGGTTTCAATAGATGTGGGGTCGGCACAAGAGGCTTTCTCTGCTTGCAATAATCTAATGCTGGTGGCCCAAACAAGTCCGTTTGATGTAGTGGCGAAGAGAACCTCTGAATGAAAAGTTTCCTAAATGAGTGGCGCTGCCAAGCAGGCAAATGGCAGTACTCCCAAGGGAAGTGTCAACTATCCAGGTGGGGAATCTAGAAAAAAAGAACTCCTGGGACATTAGTTTACCAAAAGTATAAAACTTTACTGAATAAATCACATTGGCACAGAAGAAGCTAATCCAGATCTGAATGTTCCGCACAAAAGTAAGCGTGGTTAATTCCCCCTCTTCCCTTCAGGCCACCCACAGTCCAAAACATCCACCAACCACTCCTGTTCATTTTGTTATGGGAAACAGCCAGCCATGCAGGACATCTGCTCGGTGTGTCCTTGGGATGCCAGCAATGTCCATGGTGCCAATGGATGCTTGAATACCATTCTCCCTCCCTTGGATTCCATCCATCCCCCTCCCTGTTACTGTCAAGCTGCAAGCAAATTTAGGTGAAAGTGCGAATCAGTCTTGACAAGAAGTATCTCCGTATAGGAGTACCTGCAGAAGAGAATTGCATTGGCTTGAACCATTGTATTAGGAAGTTACTACTACACTCTTGTGTTCACTGAAGGTCAAATCAGGATTTCTAATCATTTAACCAAAGCTAAGCCAGAATGGCTGAATTCATGTGACACATTAAGACAAAAATAAATAAATTGCCCTATCTTCTATCAGACACAAGTAACATCCTTCTAATTTTTGATGAGATTAGAAGGATGTTATTTGTGCCTAATAAAAAATCAGGTTTTATTTAGTTTTACTGTAACAGATTGAACAGTTCTGTGTCTATATACCAAGATGCAACAGAGATATAAACTTATATAGCCTATTTTCTAGAGGTGATATCGTATCAACTCACTTGGCCAGGATTTGCCCCAGATTACCAGATCTGCAAGTCACCAGATCTACCAATTTGATATTAGTTGTATAGCTATCACTCTTGAAAAATTCCTCTGGGTGGCCATCTATAACTCTTATTATCTATGCCTTAGTAATTTTCTTAATGCAATATTGCTATAGATGTGGTTGTAGAATGTAGCAGTGTCTGTTTCACTGCACTTTTTCTTTTTACTTTTTAAACATACAGATCATCATGAAATTTTAAGAAAAATAGTATTGATATTACTAATAATTGTATGAACAAACAACTTTAAACCTCTAATTTCCACATTGTTTAGTGGCTGAATTGCCCTTGACCAACAGATGATAGAAAACCATAGAAAAATATGGAGGTGTAAAAACAAGACTTCCAATAAATGGAGTGCAGCATTGTAAATATATATATATAGCAGGTTTTACTTTGTTGTAGACATGCCAGTGGTAGATCTTATCCACGACAACAATGAAGGTGCATGAAGGCTTTGGTGGACTGGTGCAATAAAAGTAAGCTGGTTCTAAATGTTAATAAAACAAAGGAGATCATCGTAGATTTTAGAAAGAGCTGGCATAGTCATACTCCACTCAGTATAATGGATGCAGCTGTAGAGGTAGTCAATAGTTTTAAGTATCTGGGGGTTCAAATAACTAACAATCTGAACTCATTTCTCCACACATCATCCTTAGTGAAGCGTGCAAACCAGCGTCAAATGAGGAAAGCACATCTTTCTCCTTCTGTCCTGGCCACTTTTTACAGAGGCACGATTGAGAGTGTTTTAACAAACTCTCTGTTTGGTTTGGTGGCTACAGTGCCTCAGATAGAAAGTCCATACAGAGAGTGGTAAGAACAGCCAAGAAGATTATAGGAAGCTCACTTCCTGTTATTCAGGATACTGCTTATAAACCTGATGTGCTTAGAGCTCAAAGCATTGTTAGAGAAGTAGCACAGCCACTTCATGTTCTGTTTCTGTTGCTCTCCTCTAGGAGGAGGTTTCGAAGTATTTCTAGCAGGATTTCCAGATTGTGTATCAGCTTTGGTCCCTATGCCATCCATCTGGTAAACTCGCAAGATTCATTTTTTTCCCCACGTAGGTGTATACATCCAAACTAGACTGTGTTGTTTCTCCATGTCATCTAATATATATGGAAATATGCATAACTTTGTATTTATTTATTTATTTATTTTGTCAGGTTGATGTAGTGTATATTGGAGGTGGTGACTCTTTGAGAGCTGTATGCAATGAAATTTCATTTTAATACATGCCAATTAGTGTACATTCAAGTGACAATAAAGTTATTCTAAGTCTAAGTTTCAAACCAGAGTGGAGCCAAGAACAAAACCTGGCTTAATTAATGCCCAGTGTTGACAGTATTCCCTGTGAATGTGATCATTAACCTTTTCTTCCAGCTTCTTCTATCATGCCTGAGCCTTCTCTTGAAACTCGGCCTATAGATATGGAAGAACAAGATTATTCTGCCATGTCTTTAGATTTATTGAAGTTGACAATGAAGCTGAGTGTGATAAGAATGAAATCTTAGTATGGCTTCTATTCAAAGAGAGCCAACATAATGTAGTGGCCACAGTGCTGGACTGGGAAGGGGGAACCCCATCTTCTGGGCCTCCCTTAAGTATAGAAGCCAGCTACAGTATGTCACCTTGGGCTAGGCATTTCGTCTGAACCCAACACAGCATCAAGCATTGTGACAAGCTGCCTGATGAATAAAGGCCCTTGTCTTGTCATGTCATGCACTGATAGCTTCACTGGAAGAATTAGCACAATGCAAAAAGAAACCCAAGTGAGTCGTGCCAGGATGCAGGAAAATGATAAGGAAAAATAATTCCATTTCACAAAGAACCTCGGGATCTTTCTCTTGAAGGCTCATTTGAGGCCTTAAATGAAGGAGCCTTTCATTTCAAGAGCATGAAACTGTTGTCATAGCCTAGCACTAAGAGAAAGCAAGCTATGAGAGGGACAGTATGCGAACAGGTTTGATCTCAATTCACCATAGTTAAAATGCTTCCTTGATTCTCTGCAAACATGAGAACAATCTCAGGACTGACCTAATATAACAGGGGTGTAAAACTCACGTCATCACGGCAGCATCACATGACCTATTGGGACTTTATTTTCCCTCGCTAAACCAAGCGTGGGCATGGCCAGCATGGGATGCATCCGGGAGTTTGACAGCCCTATAATATAATGTGCCCTTACATAATGCTTGGAAGGGAAAATGTCCTCTTCCCAATTAGAATTTTTTGAGAATCATTCATTTTGCTTATAGTAGCTGATCAGACAAACCAACTCATTTAAAAGATCTCACTTAGCACTGAATTAGGTCTCATTTAAATTAGAAATTCCACGGTTTGCAAAAAGTGCCACCCCAGTTAGAAAACCCTGAGAGGTTCCGCACCACATACTCTGTTTATGAAAAATGGAAGCACACTCCACCAAATCTTCCCTGCCTTTAATGAAAGCAAAGTGCCACAGAAACATTTATAATCAACAGTTCTGCTTTAGTGGTGTACATGCTTATAAAGTTGATGGATTCCTTTGTAATAAATAGGGGCTTAATGCACCACACAAAGAGTAAATGCAACCGCCTTAATAAACATATTCATTTCCTCTTTAGAAAAGATAAAATGCAGTCATAAAAAATGTGCAGACCTAAAATGAACAAGGACAATTTTCCACCCCAGCAAACATGCTGGGAGCAGCCAACTACTGCCCTTACCAGAGTGTTTCTAATTAAAGACTCAAACATTTGTGCACCCAAGATAACAAGATACAGTTTGCTCTCTCAGAGGTTGCCCAGATGCTGTTACATAACAATGGCCTGTGTTAACCTGCATCAATAAGATACTTTAACGATGTTTAGGAGGCAGTGCAATGGATATTCTTAGATAAACATGGGGGGGGGGGGAAGTTTCCCACCAAATGAAAATCCACAAATACATAAACATCCCAATGACATTATGAGGGGGAAATAGCTGGCAACCTTATTTTGCATGCCTGATCAAAAGAGCTACGGATAGCAAAAACTTCTTTGCTATCGGTAGCTGATCTCAGAGTTACTCTGGTTAGGTTTTCAGCTGTGATGCATTTCAGGATTAAAGATTCCATGGCAGGGATGTCCAACCTTGGCAGGTTTAAGACATCTGGACTTCAACTTCCAGAATTCCTATGGCTGACTGGGGGATTTCTGGGAGTTGGAAGTCCACACGTCTTAAACCTGCCAAGGTTGGACACCCTGCTCTATGGAATTAGTAGTTTAGGAAAGGATTTCTGAGAAAGCAGAAAAGCCCAAATAGTTTTATTTTATATCCTCACCAAAAAGGCAAGATATTATAGGGTTAAAGGCTCCTCCCTCACATCATTTTGGAGGAAACTCAGGGAGGCTTTGGGGCACATGTAGTGTATTCTTACTATAGACAGATTCTTAAATTGCAATATGCCACCTACTGATTTGGTAATCCAGATTTCCGAAAGAGGGAAGGCATCACAAATTATTGACCAGCAATGTTAACCATACAGATCAAATGGCAGATCTGCTAGGATCTGGGGAAGAAACAGATAGTCTCCTTTCAAAAGCAGAACTCTACATGAAAATTAGTCCATAGGTAGGTCTGCTGCAAAAAAAATCCATTTAACCATTAGAGGGCAGCAAAAGGGGCTGCTATATCTTTTTGTTGCCATCTAGTTGTCGCCCAAATTTTTATAGCTCAAATATGGTGACCTTAGGCATTGGGCCACGTGAGAATCTGGAATCACAAGTCCGTTCCTGCTAGAGAGGACATTTAAAAACTTTGCAGAAGACGTACACAGTTTTTTTTTATAAATGCAGAGCCTAGTTTTACCTGCATTGCTAAACAAATCAATAGATTGTCCCACTTGTATTTACTTAAGCTTGCCAGTCTCTACTTAGGACAGGGGTGTCCAAACTTGGGAACTTTAAGACTTGTGGACTTCAACTCCCAGAATTCCCCAGCCAGCATTGCTGGCTGGGGAATTCTGGGAGTTGAAGTCCACAAGTCTTAAAGTTCCCAGGTTTGGACACCCCTGACTTAGGAACTATTCTGCTTCAACAATGGAACTAGAATAAGAGCCTTAAAGCCTCTAAATAAGTTTCGAAGCTCAGATTATACACTTTGCCTCAAGAAACACATTCTGACAGCTGGGCACTTCCCAATCTAAACCATTTGACTGAGACCAGTGGTGAAATTCAAAAAAAAATTACTACCGGTTCTGTGGGCATGGCTTGGTGGGCATGGCAGGGGAAGGATACTGCAAAATCTCCATTCCCACCCACTCCTGAGGGAAGGACACTGCAAAATCTCCATTCCCACCCCACTCTGGGGCCAGCCAGAGATGGTAGTTGCCGGTTCTCCGAACTACTCAAAATTTCCGCTACCAGTTCTCCAGAACCTGTCAGAATCTGAATTTCACCCCTAACCGGGACCACATATCATAACATTATAAATGAGATTGTTCTTTTCCGAATGCCTAAGTTCATGTCTCAGCAATAGAAAATCATTTTTGTTTTATTGAATAATCATCTTTTTAAAGGCAAAGTTTATAAACTTCTGATGTCTTCCTCCAAAATCCAGGCATACAGCATAAAAGAGTAGAAATTGTCCTTCTGGATTAGATTAGTTGGCCTAGTACTGTATTTCCCCATAGTGCCAACCTGAGGTTCATGAGCATTCTACAAATACATTGTGAGGATGATCTAAAACCAAACCTTCCCTTAGACTACAGCCTTGGATGTACGGAAAACATATTTGGTCGTCATATCATCCAGCCATCTGCATGAGATTTGCTGCTGGTCTTCATTGTCATATTCCTCTAGGCCAGTGCTTCTCAACTTTGGCAACTTTAAGACATGTGGCCTTTGAATCCCAGAATTTCCCAGCCAGCACATTGACTCCCAGGGCATTCTGGGAGTTGAACTTCACATTTCTTAAAGTCGCTAAGGTTGAGAAGCACTGCCCTTTGTGTTCATGTGCATAAACACATGACTGCTCAATGGAAGATTAGCATAAACCAAACAGTACAGATGGCTTGTTGGCAGCTTTTTCTGCTATTACTGTTGTGCTTGGGAGAGCAGGGTGTCTGTTGTTTCTTTCTGGGATTCTGTATTTACCAGCCTCGGCAGTGATATTTATTGGGTGGAAGCAGTTTTCTTCTATGCATATTTACACAGGAGTAAATCAACTTTACAAAGAAAGGATAGGGATGCCTTTCTAGGGGTTTCTCTTGCCTTTTGGTTTAGAAAATAAATAAGGAGCTCAGAAGGTAATCAGGGGAGCTCATAAATACCGATAATGCATTTCGGAGGAGGAGGAGGAAGAAGAAGGAGGAGGAGGAGGAGGAGGAGGAGGAGGAGGAGGAGGAGGAGGAGGAAGAAGAAGAAGAAGAAGAAGAAGAAGAAGAAGAAGAAGAAGAAGAAGAAGAAGAAGAAGAAGAAGAAGAAGAAGAAGAAGAAGAAGAAGAAGAAGAAGAAGAAGAAGAAGAAGAAGAGCAACAAAGATGATTAGGGGACTGGAGACTAAAACATATGAAGAACGGTTGCAGGAACTGGGTATGTTTAGCTTAAGAGAAAGAAGGACTAGGGGAGACATGATAGCATTATTCCAATATCTCAGAGGTTGCCACAAAGAAGAGGGAGTCAAACTATTCTCCAAAGCACCTGAGGGTAGAACAAGAAGCAATGGGTGGAAACTAATCAAGGAGAGAAGCAACTTAGAACTGAGGAGAAATTTCCTGACAGTGAGAACAATTAATCAGTGGAACAGCTTGCCTCCAGAAGTTGTGAATGCCCCAACACTGGAAGTCTTTAAGAAGATGTTGGATAGCTATTTGTCTGAAACGGTATAGGGTTTCCTGCCTAGGCAGGGGGTTGGACTAGAAGACCTCCAAGGTCCCTTCCAACTCTACTATTGTATTATTGTATAAGAAGAAGAAGAGGAGGAGGAGGAGGAGGAGGAGGAGGAGGAGGAGGAGGAGGAGGAGGAAGAAGAGGAAGAGGAAGAGGAAGATGATTCCATCAATCCATTAGAGTGAAACTCTTATCTCATTGCATATGGCTGCTTAAAGGCTCCTCCTCTGGCTATGTTGGGCTTGACTCAAAAATGGGCAGAGCCCCTTATGACATGCTTACGGTATTTTGGGCTGGCTGCTACATCATCATACAGGACAGCCAGGTCAGCCTTCTCTTGAGAGACATAAACTTCTGAAAATAGATGGGAAAAGTGTGTCTTTGGACTTAGCCAGGCTTCCATAAATAACCTACTAAGACCTCCTCCTCCTCCTCCTTCTCCTCCTCCTCCTCCTCCTCCTCCTCCTCCATCATCATCATCGTCATGAAAGAATGTTAGTCTGCCTTTTAAAAAATGAGAGAGAACATCTCCTGCTTAAGAGGATTTAAAAGTAAGCAACTGTTAAGTTGTTATCATTATCTCCGGAGGCTGGGCTGGTCAAGCATGGGCTGGAACAAATAATCCCTTAGTGTGCAAATACATATCTAGAATTTGTAATCCTTTTTTTAAATTCGTACTTCAACCTCTCTCCCATTAAGAATAGCCTTCCCACAGCTTGACTCTTTTATGTTAAACCAATAGTCGCATTACTCTTTCATCTTTGGAAAGTACCCTTCTTGATCAGTGCCAATATGCATATTGTCAAGGGCCTTTCAAAGCTAGCATTTAAATATTGCTAATGGAACTTCTTTGTAATAAGATCCGGAGATTTAACTCTGCATCACACAGCAAAGCCATTTGAAGCATCTGTCTTCAGTTGCAGAATAGCAGGAACCATGGCTCACCCTCACTTTTAGTAGGCATGATCAAACAAGGAAAAGGCTTTGCAAAAGTTAGCTTGATAGAAAATGCAATGAAGACAGAAGAGTGGAGGCCCTCAGCAAAAACACAGCCTTCCAACAAATGGTGTCTTGATTCTGACACTCACCCTTTCTTCTCATGGTACCCACACTTAATATAAAGCAAATTACTGCGTGCTACAATCTCCTGGGACCTTTGTCCATCCCAGATTACAGATCAGAGGACAATCCAGTATGCAATGATTTCTGAATCAGGATTCTTTCTGAATCAGGATCGCATTTGGGATTTTGAGGTCACGTGGTGGACACATTCACAAAATGACTGCCACAATGGGCAGCCACAAAACATCCATTGACCAGCAGAGAAAATAACCCCTCTGCTGTCCCAGTAGGATCTTTATTGCTGGAAATAAATGTGATGCCACTGTTCTGGTGTTTTGTGCTGCAATATTTCAGCTCCTGATTTGTTTTATAAAAAGCATTTTCCTGTAGTGAATAGGCAGTTGTGTGGCATTAATAGAATTGTCTAGAAACACATAGGTAAGAATGATCATGGAGCAATTATGTTATATGATTAGAAAAAATAATAGATAGCAGAAAAAGATGAATGTTATGTTGTAACCTTAGAGTAAGAGGTCAATTTAAATTTATACTTTATATATGTTGTAAAAGAGAGTTGGATAGTATTTCTTTGTATTTCTTTTTCTTTTCTTTCTATACTTTTGGCTTTGATTTCTCTTTCTTTACTTTTTTCTCTTTCGTGTCTTAAATATTAGTTTTTGTTAGTTTTTATCTTTTTTTAAAAAAAAACCTAATAAAGTTATTTAAGAAAGAAAGAATGATCAGAAAATAAGGAACTAAAACATGGGAAAGCAGTTGACCAACCTAGGCACATTTTGAGAAAAGGAATTTGTGATAGTACACTTCCAATTTATTTTTTAATGTTTATTTACTTCAGAGGTGGGTTGCTCCCAGTTCAGATCGGATTGGGCAAACTGGTAGTAGTGGTGGTGGGAGGCTCTGTCCACCCGCCCAGATGCTTCTGTGCATGTACAGAAGCATCATGCACATGCACAAGTGCATATGCGCACGTGAGTGAATTGGTAGTTTTAAAAAAATGGAAACCCACCACTGATTTACTTATTCAATTTCTAATGCCTAAAAGAAGCTAATATTAAAGAAAGGCAAGACTTTCTCTTTCTTGATGCAGAAAAGAGGGCGTGGAATAATGGATCTAACTTATAGGAAAGTTAATTCTGATTAAAAGTTTTAGAAAAACCCTTCCTAGTTGCAAAAACAGTTCAGCGGTGGAACCAATTACCAGAAAGATAATGGGCTTCTGTTCATTGGTTATGTCCGAACAGAGGCTAGACAGCCATCTGTCTGCATTGCTTCAATTTGGGTTCCTGCAGGAATCCAAAATAAAACAAAGGGTTGGATTAGCTTAAATGACTATTTCCAGTTCTTTGAGTCTACGGTTTCATAATTCTATGACTTTTTTTATATTTTAAATTAATACCTGTAGTGTATACAGATTATTAAGGCTAAGCCCACCCTTTAAATCTAAACTTAACGTAATAAACTATAATGTCTGTGAAATGCTGTTAAAACTATCACTGTTCCATCAGGGACACAGATACATCTCACCGGATTTAATATTTTTCCCCATCCATCCTAAGGGTTTCTGCAGGCATGCTCTTGAAAGATAACATGGTTCAATAAAAAAAAAACATGGTTTATAATCCTCCAAGAAGTTCTTTATCAACTCAGTCCTGGATAACGGAACAGGTCAAGTTCTACAGTATTCCTGGACAAAGTAATTCAAACAGCCAGTGGACACACTTGGGTTCATTTCACAAAAGCTCTTTTTATGTGGATATCAGTTTCATGAGATTGTTACAGGCTAGCGAACTAGCACTATTGAGTGCCAACAACAGGACTTATTTCCCTGACTTTAAATCCTGTGGACACACAAGTTCCTAAGTATCTCCTTCTGGTCATCCTTTTCTTAATGCTCAGTGCAAGAAAAAGATGGTTGCATTTATGGGTGAGTTTAATCACAATGAAATTAAGTCCCTTACTTCTAGTAGTACCTTGACTTAGAAAATGTTTTGTTCTCAAAGAGAGGTTTAAGAAACAAGCAAAACAGAGTTGTGGAAAGATTTGGTGTTCCTCAGAAATTAATCAGAAACTCCTTGATATAAAAACAAAAAGAATGTTGTCTATGGATATCCTTCTACATTGGAAGCCAAATCCAAGTGCAGGAAGGATGGCACTAGATCTTCTGGGACAAATATTTGGGGGAATGGGGCAGACCAGGCTGCGGTTCCACTGTCATGAGACTTCAGATTAAATTGGAGATTGTGCTTAAGGTATTTGGAAAAAAAGACCACCATGAGCTCTGGTCTAGCCTGAAATTTTTTAAAATTCTTGGAAGAAGGCAATGATCAATCACTTCCGAACAGCTACCAGAAGAATGTTGTGTCCATAATATTCCAAGAATTGAGTTTGAAAGAGATTTTTATCTATGTTTTTGGTCCGGATCTTATAAATTCAGCCGCAGTGAATGCACAAGTAGAATAAGAGATATTCTGAAGGTGAATTGTTATCCGAGCTTATGCTCTGGAATTTGTATTTATGTTTTGATCAAATTCGACAGCCATTTGTCTGAAATGGTATTGGGTCTCCTGCCTGAGCAGAGGTTGGACTAAAAGACCTCCAAGATCCCTTCCAACTCTGTTATTCTGTTATTGAGAGGTACAGGAAAGAACCAGCAAAATAAACCTTGTACATTTCAGGCACTGCTGGAACAAAATATGTGAGCAGATGCCAAATTCAGAAGTGTTAATCAAATCTGAGAATATTGCTATGCAATGCCTCATATGCAAAAGTCTGTGAACCAGAACTATTTGTTAAGTGTGATGAATCAACTTTGAGTTGACTTTTGTGAGTGCTGGTAATCCTTGACTTAGAACAGTTAGGTTAGTGCAGGGGTGTCCAAACTTGGGAACTTTAAGACTTGTGGACTTCAATGCTCCTCTTCTTCCATGCTGGCTGGGGAATTCTGGGAGTTGAAGTCCACAAGTCTTAAAGTTCCCAAGTTTGGACACCCCTGGGTTAGTGACTGTTTAAAGTTACAACGGATCTGAAAAATGAGACTTATGACCATTTTTCACAGTTATGACTTTTGCAAGCATCTCCATGATCATGTGATCAAAATTCAGCTGCTTGGCAACTGGTTCATATTTATCACTGTTGCTGTGTCCCAAGGTCATATGATCACCTCTTGTGGCTTCCTGACAAGCAAAGTCAATGGGAAAGCCA
The DNA here is from genome assembly GCF_964273705.1 of Natrix helvetica. Taxonomy (NCBI): domain Eukaryota; kingdom Metazoa; phylum Chordata; class Lepidosauria; order Squamata; family Natricidae; genus Natrix; species Natrix helvetica. Next base: position 104,297,282 of record NC_138548.1, on the reverse strand, counting down.
GATTCACTTAATAATTGGGTTACTAACTTATCAACTGGGGTGATTCACTTAACTGTGGCAAGCAAGGTCATTAAAAGGGGCAAAACTCCCTTAACAAATGTCTCACTTAACAACAGAAATTTTGGACTCAATTGTGGTCATAAATTGAGGATTACTTGTATGCACAACCCCATTTGTTTGAATAGTGACACTTCAAAAATCACAATTGAAAGAAGTTAATATTCATCAGAACTGCAACTAAATAGCTACATGATTTACCTAAAAGACATGATGTGTTTTCCCAAACTAAAAGTTGTTAAGATTTTTTCAAATATTCCTTTCAATCTTAAATTAAGGATTGTCCATCAAGTATAAATTGGGCAAGCTGGTTCCCCCATTGAAATATAGCAATACTATATTACCGAGAAGCAGTTTGGTGTAGTGGTTAAGATCCTGGCTTAGAAACCAGGAGACGGTGAGTTCTAGTTCTGCCTTAGGCGTGACAGCCAGTCGGATGGCTTTGAGCCAGTCACGCTCTCTCAACCCACCCAATCCACCTCCCAGGTTAAAAAAAAAAGAGGAAAAGTATGTAGGTTTGCTCCTTATGTTACTTATAATGTACTAAAGGGGAGATAATGAATATTTAAATAAATAAATAGTAAATGGGGACTTCTATGGCATAATGATAGGGACACGGTGGCTCAGTGGCTAAGACACTGAGCTTGTCGATCAGAATTGTGAGCAGTTCGGCGGTTCAAATCCCTAGAGCCGCGTAATGTGAGCTCCCATTATTTGTCCCAGCTTCTGCCATCCTAGCAGTTCGAAAGTACATAAAAATGCAAGTTGAAAAATAGGAAACACCTTGGGTGGGAAGGTAACAGCATTCAGTGCCCCTTTGGCATTTAGTCATGCCGGCCACATGGCCACGGAGATGTCTTCGGACAGCGTTGGCTCTTTGGCTTTGAAATGGAGATAAGCACTGTCCCTTAGAGTCAGGAATGACTAGCACATACAGTATGTCTGAGGGGAACCTTTACCTTTACCTTTTATGGCATAATGGCATTTGAAAAATTATAAAAGAGCCAGCAAGCTTTGGAGCAGCCTTTCAAGGTGAATGTGATATTAAACAAAACGAATCAAGTAGAGAAAAACTTCATGAACATTGTAAACTCCCTCTGTCACCAAGCCAGGAGTATGTCAAAGGATATACAAGAGCACTTCCAAATTCCAACCCCATTAATCCTGGCCATTATTCTAATAGTTTTTTCCACACACTAGAGTCTTTGAAAATCCAAAGCACAACGAAAGCAATCTAAAGGACACCCCACTTTTTGACAGGTTGCTCCTCTGTACTTAACTACTAATAGTTGTCCCCTAAAATGCATAGTCCTAGGGGTCTGGTATGTTGACTGTGCATTTCTGACCATCATCTCAGTTCACAATAACCTACCACAAAGCTCAGCACTTTGCTTGGATTGAAGTGGATGGTATTAGCATCTGATCCATCCTGAGCATGTGATTAACATTACAAATAGAAAAAGACTGCATTCCTATACCACCTTTGCTGTGGTAGGAACCCCTTCTAAAAACAATGGGATTTGCCTCTGAACAGGCATTACAATTGCTAATATTAAACTGACAAGTGAAAAACTTTCTAGCTTTTGTCCCAAAGTTTCAGCTGAAGGATCACATTTCTTTAACAACAATTGGGTTTTCTCTGAGCTTTCCAATTGGCCTGCTGTCGTCTAGCATTTCTGTTTCCAGGTTACTAGCTTCTAGGCCTCATTATTCACAGTATTTCTGGTCTTGCTTTTTGTTCTTTCCATTAAATTCCCACTGCAGGAACCAAGTTAAGTTTGGCAAGAAATTAGAGAAATAATGCCTGTGGAAGTGAAAGGACATGTGAATCACCCGAAGCAGCCATTTCTTTAGAATTTGTGTACATGTTAAAGGAAATGGAATATATGGAGGAACACTAATAGCAAGAGTTGGAGCCACAAACTGCAGAAGTGGAGAGCCATATAACTACATAAACCTGCATGAAAGAATTTACAAAGAAAATGAAAGAAAAATTCAAAAACCCTCTGGGCAAATGCATGGCAGAAATGTCACTGGAATGCTGGCTTATATGGTGCTTAGCTGGTTGTTAATTTCCTTTTCTTTTTTTTTTCTTATATTTATTCTTTTAACTATTTTAATGATTGTGATATTGTTTCAATTGTTGTTGTACACTGCCCAGAGTCTAAGCTAGAGAGATAGAGAGATAGAGAGATAGAGAGATGATAGATAAGATAGATAGATAATAGATAGATAGATAGATAGATAGATAGATAGATAGATAGATAGATGATAGACAGACAGACAGACAGACAGACAGACAGACAGACAGACACAGATAGACAATGATAGATGATAGATAGATAGATAGATAGATAGATAGATGACAGATAGATAGATAGATAGATAGATAGATAGATAGATAGATGATAGATAGATAGATGATAGATAGATGATAGATAGATGATAGATAGATAGATACGTAGATAAATAGATAGATAGATGATAGATAGATAGATAGATAGATAGATAGATAGATAGATAGGTAGGTAGGTAGGTAGGTAGGTAGGTAGGTAGGTAGGTAGATAGATAGATAGATAGATAGATAGATAGATAGATAGATAGATAGATAGATAGATAGATAGATGATAGATAGATGATAGATAGATGATAGATAGATGGTAGGTAGGTAGGTAGGTAGGTAGGTAGGTAGGTAGGTAGGTAGGTAGGTAGGTAGATAGATAGATAGATAGATAGATAGATAGATAGATAGATAGATAGATAGATAGATAGATAGATAGATAGATAGATAGAGCCACTTATGAGGGCCACGGTATACAGCAACAAATATTGATTATGCAATCTATTTTGGCAATTCCCCTTCATGCTTAGGACATTTTTTATCCATTTCCTTGTAGCACTTTCCAGAAAGGGGGAAAAGTCTAATCCAAAATACTTAAGAGACACCTTGAATGGTCTCCTAAATCATGCTGAACTTCTGTAGTCAAGGTACAATTCTCCTTAAGGGTCCTATTCCACCCATTCTCCATTAGCACATGGCTAATGTCTTCCACATACCATTACATCTGCAATGTTTTTCCAGGAATTTTTATTTTTATTTTCAAGAAGGTATGCTAGTGGTATGTAGAATTCATGATAATGCACTTTCTAAATTTTACCATAGAAACGTATTATGAGTCATGTGATCCATATTCTACAGTGAGTAATATAAATGAAATGTATTTTATTTAATAAAATGATTTAATGTAAATCTAGGCTGTTGAGTCTGTTGGACAAGGGAAAGAAAGAAAATGTCAATTTACAAGGCCACAATACAGCAGAGTGACTGTTGCCCTGAAAATGGTTTTTTTTAAAAAAACCTAAGACACGTAAATGTTCAGAAAAAATATTTTTAAGATAGAGGGAATAAGGACAAAAATGAGTATATGTCCTTTTTCTGGATGTCTGATTGATCTAATCTATTTAGTATTTTCGCAGTTTTTAATATCAAAATAATTCCAATCCCCCCCCCACTCTGTTGATCGTATGTTCTCATGTATGAAATTCTGATTTTGCTGTGTTGTAATAATTGCTGCCATCTTTGTCTTCCCAAAAGCCATCATGGTTTCCTTGACTAATCCAAGCCCTTAGCTCTTGTTACATTTCATAGCAACGTGCATGTTGTATGTTTCCATAATGGGTGGGAAGAGGGATTACACACCAACTTGTGTAGAGTAGCATGAGATTATAGAATATATTCTATAATTATGCATTAGGAGGAGACAAATATTAATTCTTCACAACATAATTTACAAGCAAGAGTAGATACAACCCTGTGGCTTATAAAGGAAACATTGGGTGTTGAGGAGGGCGTAAGTAAATTCAGACCATTGCACTGATATAAACAAGAAGTCAATTGTTATCCCAAATTTGTTCCATTGTGATTCTCCAGGCAACTTACATGAAACTCCCTAATGGATACCCATGTAAGCATTGGCTAAACTACCAGGCTGCCTCCAGAAAGCACTTTTTTTCTATTTGTATTTGAAAGCTTGGAGTATTCTTTTTAATCCATATTTCACCATATATTACAAAAGTGTTGATCCTCTTTTCCTCCAGAGTTAACCTGCAGACATTACACATTTTTCAATAAATGTAGTTTTTGTTCATTTGGAAATGTATTTCTTCTAGGTTAAAACTCTTGCAATAGAATACCATTTCCAAGCATTTTCAAAACTCAGTAGTTAACAATTGTTTTCTAGAGGTATCAATCTTAACTCTAGCATCATTTCACATTACAAGTTGTAAAATTTTCTCAGTGCTGCCACTATAAATAATTTTTCATGGATTTATGACATAGTAATAAAGCTTGGAACTGAAAAATCCCACCCCAAATGCAAATATTTTCCTGAAGAAAGATATGGATGATATTTTAATTGACCAGGATTTCCCCAACTAGAAAAATATTAGTTTTTAACTAACACATTTGATGCTAGGTAATATGCATACACCATACACCAGGGGTGTCCAAACTTGAGAACTTTAAGACTTGTGGACTTCAATTCCCAGAATTCTAGGAGTTGAAGTCCACAAGTCTTAAAGTTCTCAAGTTTGGACACCCCTGCCATGCACCATAATAAAATCTAATTGTAGGTATGCATTTGCCAATATGCATTGGCAATGTACAACAATTGCTGGATTTTTAGATTTTTTGAAATTATTATTTTCCGATTTGACATACGGTAGAGCCTCTGGTCACAACCATAATTTGTTCTATAACTTTGGTCGCAAAGTTATAGATTTGATTGTGACCCGAACCTAATTTTGGAAATTTGGCATTTACCAAAAAAAATGGTGTGGAAGGGGAAATCAGCCTGGGGAAAAAATTGCGAATTTTTTGGTCAGAACCCAAGTTGGTCGTGGTCAGAAGCGTTCATGACCAGAAGTTCTACTGTACTCAGGATAATTGTCCAGATTGTGGTGAAATTAGGAGCTATGGGGCATCACCCATCCTACCCAAGCTATCCTTATCGTCTCACTACAATACTGTGAAAGTCAGTGCACATCACATTAACCATCACATGAGGCAGAGTGTTAGGTAATCCCAGCAGTGACGTGCGGTGAGGTTTATGGCTGGTGAGGCTGGTGACGTCATCAGGAAGGCGGGGAATGGGACCACGTGTGCTGGAGGCTGAGGCTGCCTCAGCCTCCAGCACACATGATCCCATTCCCTGCTTTCCTGAGCGTGCTCCGCCGGCTCGCGCTCCGCAGTCCTCGAAAGCGACTGGGGAACGACGAGAACCTTCCTGCCTCTGCTGGACTTTGCGCGTTCCTCACGAGGTAGCCAGAATGACGCCGAGGCAGTCCGGCGGGCGAGCGACAGAGGGTCCGGTGGGCGAGCGACCGAGGATCAGGCTGCCTCGCTCGCTCTTTCGTCCGCCCGGACCGCCTCGGCGTCGCTGTGGCTACATCCGGCCGGCCGCGCCTGGGAGCTGCGGAGGCAGAAATGTTGTCAGCGCTCCCGGATGACGAAGCCACGAAAGCGACTGGGGAATGACCCAGTCACTTTCATGGCTTCGTCATCCGGGAGCGCCGACAACATTTCTGCCTCCGCAGCTCCCGGGAGCGGCCGGGTGGATGTATATAATATTATAATATTATATATATATAGTATATAATATTATATACTATTATTTCATGAAGAGAGGTGAGGCTCTGCCTCCCCTGCCTCCCCTGACCGCACGTCCCTGAATCCCAGCAATTGTAACTAATTCAGTGAACAATGATAAATAAACTAAGATAGGACTGTAAATAAATTCAACATGAACTGTAAGCCCTATCAGTTATTTTAATTCAGCTTTCTACAAACCTGTTTCTTTTCAAATCTACTAGGTTAGGGTTTCTAAAAACCATGTTGTTGGGGGTTGATGAACATCATAATAAAGTATCATAGAGGACAACCTCTTAGGGAAGTCCACCCTAACTGTTTGCAAGGTTCCAGTTGGGATTCAGCAAAGAAGCATATACTCATGGAAACAAATGTTTTAGTGCCAAAGTATTATATCTGCCAATAAGTGCTGGAGTATACCATTACAAATCAAGTTGCTGCAGCTTGCATGAGTTTGGCTAGTCTCAAGAAATCAGCACAATTAAGTCAGCTGGAGGGGCTCCCGTGCACCTTTCTTGCCTGGCAAATCTCCTTAGCACAACTGTTGGTTTTCAGAATTATGCAAGAGTCTACAGCCATAATCTTGTGGCAGAATGAGTGTTTTTAGGCCTATGTAACTTTCTTACAGTATATAACTTTTCCTCTGTTTTACGAAGGTTTTTTTAAATTAGAAGTCCAGCTCTATATACCAAAGAGCAGTAGGATGTATAGATATCTGGGGATATTTTCTTAAACCTCCTTTCACTTTTATTCCTTGCTCTGCTTTCCCCCAGCTGCAGTTCCCATCATCTGGGTTTAGACAGGCAGTTCCTTGCAATGTTACAAGTAATTCTAAAGAGACATCTGCTGGGCAAATGGAAAATTGGCTCTTGAATCTTTGCTTCAGGAGATTTAAAGGCTAAGGGTTTACAGAAATGCTACATTTGATTTTTCAAATAAATGTGAATGCAAACTCAATATTGTCCTAATAGCTTTAATGTAGAAATCCATATTAAGGATTCAAATTCCGGCAGAGAAACACACGGCCTCCATTCTGCTACTTTCCAAAACTTCATTTTCCAGTCAATGTCATACAGTTTTCCTTGTATTTATTATTTATTTATTAATATATAATCTGATTTTCCCTTAGGGCAAGCCTGACAAGCTGATGGCCTGTAGGCCTGATATGTCACATGCAGGCCACGCCCACTCCAGCTCCACAAAGGCAAAAAATGTCACGATATGTCACGATCCAGCCCGTGACACAATCGAGTTTGACATCCGTACTTTAGGAGTTCACAGCATTGTACCTCAGACTTGATCCTTCAACTTTATCATAAAAACAAACTTTCAGGATAGGTTGGGTTAAAATTGGCTTTGTTGCTATGAGAGGCAACTCTAATAAAGACCAAATTAACCAGTCATACAACTGACTCAACCTAGTTAGAGGTTGGCTACAAATGGCTAATTTAATCCTGAATGTCCCTGGGGTTGCCATGGGCCATACTCTCTTCCCCCAATTTACTATGCCATGCAAAGTAAATTGGGGGAAACTGGGTTTTTAGAAGTTTAGCCTCTGTTCCAGAGAGGTTAGAGCCTAATGCCTACAAACATGGGGCTTCCCTCCAAACTTTTATATATGGTTCTTTTCCTTTTCACACAATCCTTTAACCAGAGTGGTTGGGAGTACTGGGCTGTAACCCAGTTAGGTCAGTGTGGACTTTTTTTCCCACATTTCATGGAATGGCAGGAAACATTAGCATCCTCGTAACTGGGCTTCCAAGGCTAAATATGGATTTGACCCTCAGTCTCTCTAAGGCAAGTCCAACACGGAAACCTCTGCACCATTCTGGCAATGTTTAAAGTAAATCCTAATTGGACACAACAGGAATATAATAAGACTTGCTATCATATGTTTTAGGCTGGGTGGCTAAGAGACTTGGTGTCAAAGGATGAAAAAAGAACAAGAGAAGCTATTCATACTCCAGTGAAAGCACCACCCATATGGAGTCATCAATTATGGGTGTTTAGCTGTCCAACTGGATTCCCAACTGAAAGCAAGCATGGAGTAGCACAAGAGTTCCGTTGAGTTGGCAAGTTCAAGGCACAGCCAGATGTCTGTGCTGAGGCAAAGCCAGTCAGTTACTAGACAACTGCCATTGGAATATACAGTAACTAACAGTACACTCCCTTCCTTTCTTGGACCTCTGGCTTATTTTTCCCCCACTCTTCTTCCTACCCTTTCCCTTTCTGAAATGTCTAATATCGTTTAGTGGGAACATCTAGAGAAGAATGCCTAGTTAATCAGGAGAAAGCAACTTCTTGGAGGCTGGGAGAAGCACGTAGGACCGTGATGGCAAACCTATGGCATGCATGCCCGAAGTGGCATGCAGAGCCATGTCACCTGGCACGCCTGGCGGCATCTGTTTCTCTTCCAGGCTTCTAGCACGCATGCAGCTAGCAGTGGCGGAAACCAGAAGAGCTGCCCAGTTGATTGTCGTGCGTGCATGCTCCAGAAATTGGAAGACTACTGTAGCTCGTGGGTGCACATGCATGCGCCGGAAACTAGAATTTCATTTCCTGGCACACGCATGCCCCCTGGGCAGCTCCTCTTCTGGGTTGCAGTCCCAACAAGCATGCGCAAAGTGTGCTACCTTTTTGGCATGAAAAGCTTTGCCATCACTGACCAAGGAGTTGGGACAGAGGTCACCGAGAGAGAAAGCAAGGGTGGTAGCGGGCAGAATGGCAGTGATATGACATGAGTGAAGATGGTAAGGCGTTTATGTATTTTCTTGGGTTTGAGCAGTAAAAGTATAGAGGTTCTCGATACAGGTAGTCCTCAACTTAAAACAGTTCTTTAGTGACCAAGTTACAGCAGCATTGGAAAAAGTACCTTATAACCTTTTTCACACTTACGACTCTTGTGGCATCCCCATGTCCATGTCATCCAAATTCAGGCAGATGACCCATATTTATGATTGTTGCAGTGTCCTGGGATCATGTAATCCCCTTTTGCGACCTCCGGACAAGGAAAGTCAGTGGGGACCCAGAGTCACTTAACAACCATGTTACTAACTTAATAACTGCAGTAATCCATTTAACAACTGTGGCAAGAAAGATACGGCAAAACTCGCTTAACAAATGCCTCACTTAGCAATGGAAATTTTGGGCTCAGTGGTGGTCGTAACTTGAGGACTACCTGTACTTTTAACCATACTGAACATGTTTTATACCATAGCTTTGTGAGTTTCCTTGCTCAAAATTATGGGAAAACATCCTGCTGATTTTCTGCTGCAAAAAAGGCCTCAAAGCAATAGATGACTGAGGTTGTTCACTGCCCACCCCAGGCTAAACTATTTTCTGTCCTCATTAATCTACAGGTATGCCAAAAGCTTTTCTTAAACATAAGGAAAACATCTCTCACCACTCTCTTCCTTTCTTTCTACTTCCTTGAAATCAATTGTAAGGTTTAAGAACTTCCCTCCTTTGTACTCTTACACCCATTCAGCATTTCTGGCCTGAGAGCAGATGATATACAATTACAACAGTATTATGTGCTTTTATGCTCCAATGTAATTAGAACCCCTTGACATCCTTGGTAGAAAGAGCCTTATAATTTCCAAAAAGGGCATTGCACTCCCCATTGAACTTACAATGACACTGATTTAATATCAAATTGAACAATTTCACAGTGGGTCCCTTTTTTCATCTGCATTTTGCAGATGTGGTTTATGAGAGCAAGTGAGCGAGCGAGCAAGGCTTACTTTAAGTCTCTATCAAGTAAATTCATAGCAGGGGCAGGGTTTTGAGCCAGATTTCAAGTTCAGTCCAGCTAGTCTATTAAACAGAAATATGAGGACTTCATTCTACTTCTATGTTCTCACTTTTCACCTGACGCATAAGTATCTCTACTGCACATCTTGAAGGAGGGTGAACTTTTTAGGAACTTTTGTTCATTTCTAAAACCACATTGAAGCATCACCACTACAAAATTATAAGGGTTCATCCAGCTGACTTTGAGTCAACATGGGCATAATCCTTGCTTTGCCCATTGGTCATTTGCATTCATCCTTTGTAGTGTGTCTTGACTCGCTGCTGAATGGCATCCTCATTTGTCAGTACTTTATTTGCAGGCAACATGATTGGTTGTTTTCTGTGGCTTTAGAGCACTCTTTCTCAACCTTGGCAGCTTGAAGGTGTATGGACTTCAACTCCCAGAATTCCCCAGCCAGAGTGATTTAGAACCATCTCTTTGTGACAAATCACCAATCAGCAGGGAAACACCTGCCAGTTGGAACATTGCAGCAGAAAGGTGGTGAATTTCACTTCAGAAATCTGCCCACCTTCTTTAGCCTTAGCTACCTGACCTGACTCCTATATCTCACTTGGAAATTTTCCAGATTTACAAAAAAACATGTAGCAAATAAACCTGTGGAAGGCAGGAGGGTAAGAATAGTTCCATAAAAGGAGGAGGAGAACCTGGTTATACATCTAGTTCATCCTGTAGAACAGTACCATTGGGTTACTCAATTAGTGGTTGTAATTTGAGGACTCCCTGTATGGAAAAGGATAAGAAAGCACCACAGAGCATCATTTAGGCTACTAAATTCAAGTTCTTGCTCAGTCCTGGGACACTTCTGCTTAGTGCTAGAACACTTCTGGCAAATGGCTATTTATCTTCTGCTTGAGTATTAAACTTGGCCAAATAAGGAAGGGTCCACACATCAAAGTACAGATCCCACTCTTGCCAAGGGCCTCAAAATATTTAGGAATGCATAAGGTACCTGTGATATTTCCAAAGATCTACCAATTGGGTGGAAACTAGACTTGTGCTTTGAAGAGTTCTGCTGATGTTAAAAAGAAAAGCAGGTTGTATTTGCATTTAGTCATCCTTTCTCTTGCAGCATTTTGTGTTCTCTGAAAAATGTTCTGAAATGGAATTCTGGAACAATTGAGAAGTGAATTGGAATTACAGGGGAACTGGTCAAGATGAGAATCTCCTTCTTCCAGAGAGAAAAGTCCTTCTACAATGGAGCCAAACTTTCAATAGATTGACCTTCAGTGATGGAATTCAAAATATTTTACTACCAGTTCTGTGGGCGTGGCTTGGCTTGGTGGGCATGGCTTGCTGGGCATGGTAAGGGAAGGATACTGTAAAATCTCCATTCCCTCCCCACTCCAGGGGAAGGTTACTGCAAAATCCCCATTTCCTCCCAATCAGCTGGGACTCTGGAGGCAGAGAATAGATGGGGATGGGGCCAGTCAGAGGTGGTATTTACCAGTTCTCTGAACTACTCAAAATTTCCACTACTGGTTCTCCAGAACTGGTCAGAACCTGCTGAATACCACCTCTGTTGACCTTGAAATGAATATATACAGTATAGTGAATTAAAATATCCTGCATGGAAAGTCCTTTCCTCTTGGCTTGTTTCTCCTGGGTGCTGACTTTTTAAACAGGAGCTGACCACATCCATTCATATTCAAAACTGGATGGAGATATCTAAGTTTTTTTTTTTACTTCAGAATCACACAGGACTGGACAAGAGCAAAAAAAAAGGCCAAGTCAGCCCTTATTCCATTCATAGTGGCAGCAAACCCAATTAACTTTTTTTTTCTGAGGTGAAATGTCCACAAGAAAATGATAGCTTCTTAGCCTTATGAGAGTTGGAATGAGTTTTAAAAGCTTTTCCTTTTTTTCAGTCACTTGATTTCAAGGTGCCCACTATCAAAATAAACCTTTTCCTTGTCTCTCCTCTCCCCACCCCCAACCCCGGGTTCCTTCTATTAGGGCAGGTTCTCCGTTCCTCCTGGGCTGGGGGGGGGGGGGAATGACTGAGAAAAGCTTCATTTTAACCAAGTGTCACCTCTCCCCTCTTCATTAACAGGGTGAAAATCATCTTTCCCTTGTTTACTGAATAAGTAGATAGGTTAGGACACGGTGATGCATTTTATCCACATTCCCAACAATGGGGCAGGTGGCAGCTTCGTTGGTAGCATCCCAGCCTTTGTGAGGATAGAAAATATTCAGCTGGAAGCAGAGATGAGAGTCAGCTCCCATTAGAGGTGCCATTTGGCCCAAATTGCTCTGGCGTTTTGCAATCATCCATAGTGTCAAATAATGGGCCATTTAATATGTGCATATATGCACATTAATCAACGCAATGATGAAAGGCTGTTTCCCCCTCTTGGAAGAGGTGCCAGTTCCACTGCCTTCCTCCCACAGGCACTGTTACGCCATTCCACCTTCTCTTGGCCACAGAAGCCTCATAACTTAACCATTGGAGATACAGTATGCTGGCAAACAAGAAAATGGCACAACTGATTATAATATTAACAAGCAGCCATCGAGAGATTCATACATATATCGAGCCGGGTTTGCAACTACAACACACATTTGCTGCATATAAATTTCTGGCTCACGGTTGGCAGTCTGCAATATTCCAGATATTTGAGAATCAAGCCCCTTATCTGTATGCAGCCTGCTTTAGTTCCAAATCTCTCTTCATGTTCTCTCTCTCTTCTTAATTAACAGAAAGCAGTTATGAATATTAAAGAAGAAATTAACAACAGTGTAAATAAATCTGGGTGTTTGTAGATTCCATATTTAGTTTTTAATTAGCCCCCACTGGTTTCATAAGAAAGTTTGAGAAACCTCATTTTAAAATTCTCCTTGTGCACTTTTTTTTTTTACAAGTACAAAAATGGTACTTTGGAACTGCAGGCATAAGTATTACTTGGAGGCATTATCTTGGGGGCTACTTTGGACTTTGTTTATGTCCATAGTACAAGTCATTGTCCAAAAAGCCCTTCGTTTAAATAATAAATAATATTGTGATTTAAACAATACCTCTTTCGAAGTATCTATGAATGACAGATGAGACCAAAGTTTGTGACGTACAGAAACAAACTCCTTGCACACTATGGAGACACCAATGGTTCATTACCATTATAGTTACTGCCAAGTCTGCTTATATCTCTCCTAAATATGAGAAGAGCAACAAATAAATTGTTATCTGTGGTGGCGCAGTGGTTAGAATGCAGTACTGCAGGCTGTCTGTTGGTTGCCTGAAATTTGGCAGTTCAAATCTCACCAGGCTCAAGGTTGACTCGGCCTTCCACCCTTCCAAGGTGGGTAAAATGGGGACCCAAATTGTTGGGAGCAATATGCTGACTCTGTAAGCCACTTAGAGAGGGCTGTAAAGCACTGTAGAGCAGTATATAAGTCTAAGTGCTAAAACTGCTCAGTGTCATATATATATATATATGTATATATATATATATATATATATATATATATATATATATGTATGTATGTATGTATGTATGTATGTATGTATGTATGTATGTATGTATGTATGTATATATATATATATGTATATATGTGTGTGTATATATATATATATATATATATATATGTGTGTGTGTGTGTATATATATATATATATATATATGTGTGTGTGTGTGTGTGTGTGTGTGTGTGTGTGTGTGTGTGTGTGTGTGTGTGTGTGTGTATATATATATATATATATATATATATATATATATATATATATATATATATATATATATATATATATATATATAAAATAGGCAGCTACATAAATTGAGGAAGGAAGGATACATCCTTACATATATCTCCTTCCCATCTAACAATGTTCAGGAAAAACACTACAAAGGAAGAGGTGGAGCTCCTGTGATCCTCAGATTAGTGGCATGACCTGTTCCTCCCAATAATCAATTTACAATCCATTAATTTCACTCTATCATTAGCAGCAGTAATCAGCTTGTGGAAATAATTTGAAACAGGATCTCTGGGAAGGATGAACCAGTAATGGTATTCTCTTTTCTTCACTACTGGTTCGGGAGCAAGCGCAGAAGGTCCGTGATGACGTCTGGGTGGATGGGCAGAGCCTCACACCACCACCACTACCAGTTCACCCAGACCGGTGCAAACTGGCAGAATACCACCTCTGGAGTGAATCCAGTAGGCTTCCTTCCCTTCCAGCAATCCTATGATTTTGCTGAATTCAAAATCTAGTCCCCCTACTAGTCCCCCTTTGAATTTGCTGAATTCAAAATCTAGTCCCCCTACTAAATTCCAGTATAAAATCTTCCATGCTCAACAAGATTGTTAATCTAACAATTAATTGATAAATAGACTTCTGGAGAATATAAGGAGTCAAGATGTTTGCCTTAATCTAGATTTGCTATGCCTTTAGTTTGATCCAGAACTTGTGTCTGTGTGTTTTTATGTTCTCATTAAATATGTACATGTGCCTATTAAAAGAGTACCCAAACTAAATGTATAATTATAACAGCATAGCCTCAAAATGCAGATGATCCTTTTTACAATGTATTTTTATAGAGCCCTGACCATTTTCCAATAAGGGCATTCAACCAAATAATTGAGGCACAAATTATATCTGAACATTCTATGCTAAAACTTGTACCTACCTTGAGACTAGGAATAGTACAAATTGTTCTTTTACATATAACTTAAGAAAAATAGAAGATAGGCAAAATATATTGCCAAATATCTTGCTCTATTCAGTGGCAATTACCTTGATCAGCAGTGATCAGATGTAGGCCTACTTCTCTTCTCTATTGCCTATAGATGACTATTGGGAGTTAATACCTGCCCCACAAAATGATTGTGTGCTATGAAGTTGGTGCCAATTTAATATACATAGATTTTCTACAGAAAAGCTGTCACAAAACTGGTCTTCCATGTCCTCCAAAAGTGCACCTCTCCACCAGTGTAATTGAGTCCATCCACGTTCCTGCTGATTGTCTTCTTTGTCCTCTTGCCCAGCAATATATTTCCCCAGGGACCTGGTCTTCACATAATGTGTCCAAAGTAGGATAATTTGAGCCTGGTCAACTGCTGTCCATGGTACTCACAGAAGTCTTCCCCATATGTTCCAAAGCATGAATACCATTCCTGTCTTGCTCTACATAGAGCTTAAAAACATATAGGATGCAAGCTGGAGTCTAGTCATCAATATGCATTTCCATTTTACACCATGGATTGTAAAGATGACTAAATAATTTCCTCTACAGTATATTGTGGATATTTATAGGAAGTTAACATTTTAAAAAATAAGAAAAATCCAATTTGTATTATTACATGTGGAAGTTATTTGGAGGCAATCAAGATACAGTAGCATTTGATTAACTAGTCTAGAAAAGGAGCTGAAAAGTTGTCATTTTCTCTTTTGCTTATTTCAAGTGGAACAAGTTTAGCTCTTCAATCACATCAAATGTTAATTCTTAAACTTTGGTTAATAATTATAAAAATTGGTGAACTAATGAAAGTTACAGAACTTAAAGAGATGTAGCTCTGAAAGCACACCAAATACCCATCCTCCAATCCAGTAATTGAAACTCAACTTCTGCACACATTCTGTAGCACTTTCACTAATGAAACTTTGAAACACAAAAATAATAATCAGTTCAACCATTCAACTTCTAGTTATTTTTCCCTTTTCTTAATTTAGATCTTTCCCCCAAGGTGTTTTTGCTAAGAGAATGTCTTTATGGTCATACAAGTTCAAACAAAATATAAAGCAAATGTGTTTCATGTAAGTTTTACAAGCTGAAGATGGCACCTTACTGTTCTGCGGTGTCCCTAGCAGGTAAAGAAAAAAGGCAGGTATATAGAGAAATGTTTAATTAAAACATGTCAGCAAAAAGTCACTGAAAACTTTAAATTCTTTTTCAAGTATTTTTCTGTCATCCTTATCTCCTGGTTTAATGATTAACACTTTTTAAACTCTTGGTGATCTTTTTCAAAGATTTTCTTCTCCTGTCATATTTAGTAGTATCTTTTCTACCATGTTGATTGAAAGGCTTGCTTCTTCCTCCCCATTATCTTTTTTTCATGAAACACTTGAAATATTGGCTGGAAAACTGTGGTAACCCCAAATAATTATAAATGAGAAAATGAACAGGCAGACTTCAGGCTATGACAACAATTGGAACTGCGATTGCAGTTATTAAGTGATGCGGTCATAAGGTACAGTATCATGTGAGCCTGGCAGTTGCCATCATAACCCCAAGATGTGTGAGTGTTAAATAGGAAGAGACAGGACTCCCAGGTAAGGAGCACAAGAGTGCTGCAGAGAAGGAAAGGCTGGGGGAGGCCTTGGAAGTGCCGGGCAGGCCATGAATTGAAGTCAGAAGCACACTGGCAACCAATGCAGCTTATGTAGCAGAAATGTAACAAGCATGGACTGCCGGTGCAGCCACATTTTGCAGCA
Source organism: Natrix helvetica (assembly GCF_964273705.1). Classification (NCBI taxonomy): domain Eukaryota; kingdom Metazoa; phylum Chordata; class Lepidosauria; order Squamata; family Natricidae; genus Natrix; species Natrix helvetica. Next base: position 104,281,340 of record NC_138548.1, on the reverse strand, counting down.
GCTGAAGTTTCTGGGCAGCCCCATGTACTGTGCATGTTAGAGTAATCCATATAAGAGATTATTAAGGTATGTGTGACTATGAGCAAGGTCTCTTAATTCAGGAAGAGGCATAAATGGCACTCAACATATACCTTGCCAAAGGCCCTCCTGATCATGACTACAACCTGTTCTTTGAACAGGAGTTGAGCCCAGAAGGAACACGGGGTTCTTAACTGCACAGGCAATCCATACAGTGCCATCCAGAATAAGAGGTTGGAAAGCCAGGGGTCTGCAACACCCAAAGTACCCAAAGCCAGTTGAGTTGAAATCTGGTGTTCTTCATCCAAACCCCCACCGTCACCAGGACAAGACCTCTATAGCATCATTTAACTTACCTGGGAGAGAGGTATATAGCACACTGATGGCCCCTTACCCCGTGCCTTAACCAGAGGCGTTACATCAGACATGTCAAACACAAGGCCCACGGGCCAGATCAAGCCTGTGACATGATTAAATCTGGCCCGCAGGGCTGCCCTGGAGACATTTCACTTTTATAATTATCTAATGTGGAGGGAGTCATATTCTTTAGGTATTTCAGTATAGGCCTTGGTCTATTGGAGATGAGAAAGAATATTTGGGGCATGGAAAATCCTATCTTCCTCTAATCTAGGTACAGCAATCCTTACTCCCCTGCTGCTTTTATTCTTAAAACCATTTTATGGAATTATAAATGTCATATTGTCCAAATTCAGCAGACTTCTATTAATAAATACATCATTTTTCTCCATCTGTTTGTCATTAGATCTTCCGAGATTTCCAAACATTCCAGTTCCTTTGACTTATAACTATATTTGAACACCTAGTTTCTCTTGGCACCTTTACAAATCCCAGGCTGTAATTATCATCACTCTTTCCTGCCCTTGCAAGAGACTGCATTGAACTGTAATAAGGCAGATCTAGTCCATCAATTGTGGGAAATACTTATCTACCCATTATCGCATCTCATATCTTTTATCCTTTGAAATGCCCTGGGTGTCAGTTTCTTTGAATTTGATGGGATCTCTCATCGTTAAGAGCAATAAAAGAGCCACTTCTTGTCCATGAAATTATATTAAGTGACAGAAATACCCCCTTTTACTGATGTAAGCATATGGACAGCTGCATTTGTTCCCATGCCGTTAGCATCACTCATCAAGTGCATTAATATTGAATTAGAGGCCATAGGTCATTTTTTCCCAGGCATAATTGGTATTTAAATTTCCTTGTAATGAAAGTACTAATTGATATTATGCTTAAATGAACTTTTTTAGTGCAATTATAAATATTCTGAATGCAAAGTAGCATTTTCATTGGCATGTAGAAAGCCCTCTCTTTCACTGGACTTTTACAGGGGCAAATCATGAAATTGTGTTTACTCCATTTAGCAGCAGCTTTCCAGGGTCTTGTCTTTTAAGTTCTCATTAGCATCTCTACATGAGATGCATTTTAACTGCAGTTGTCAGAAACTGAGCTATCCTCCTCCCCCATCCAACAATTTTGGATGAAAGTGGCAGCAGAATTAACAATCTTCAGAAAACAATATTAGGGCCACATGGGAAATGCTCTGTGGAAAAGGAAATATGGGTGTGTGTAAGATGGAGTCTAGTTTGGAGCCATGTTTAATGGATTTGTTTCTGTTCCAACTTGATTATAAGCATGACCCACAACAGGAATGGACTCCATGGGATAGGTCAGTCTCTCCCAGCTGTAACTTGATGTTATCTTCCCTGACACATATCAGTAAGTAATGTACAAAAAATGTTCCCCACGTTCACAAACATAAAGGAACTAGCAGTTGAGAAATATGCTGCAGATTTCCACTCTTCCTGACAGAAATTACTGTATTTTTTTGGAGGAAAAGAGGGTGAAAAATTGGGTGTGTCTTATACTCCAAATGTATCCCTACCCATCCGCCAGCTCCCACCCTTCGGCCGCCGTGCGTCACGTTTTAGACTTGTTCCAGGCTTCAGTGATTGCCGCAGACCATCGCCCCTTCAGTGGTGTATGTTTTTAGCCTCTTCATCTCGCGTTTTCAGTCTTTGAATGCTCTGTTTGAGACCTGTTCAAGGCTGTGGGGATCACCAGAGCACTTCACCACCGATCGCCACCACATCGCATTTTTGGCCTCTGTGCATTGTATTTTAGGCCTCCGCACGCCCCGTTTTTGGCCTCTGCACATTGTGTTTTTGGGCGGCGATTGGCAGCAATAATAATAAATAATAATAAATTTGAATTTATTAGCCGCTCCCTTTCCAGGTAGGACTCGGGGCGGCGTACACTAGGACATATATAAACATACATATATACAAAGACATACATGCACAGAGGAGGTAATAGATTACAACATTTAGACAATTAAAACCATTAGCATACCCCAATAATAAAAACCCAATATACAATAAAAATTTTAAAATTTAAAAAAGACAGTCAGGAGGAATATGAAAAATTACGGTTGAGCCAGGCCAGATGCTTTGGTGATCCCTGCAGACTTTTAATGTTTTTTGATCCCCACAGCCTTAAACAGGTCTCAAACAGAGCATTTGGAGGCTGAAAATGCAAGGTGCGAAGTTCAAAATGGCAACCCGGAATAGCTGCTGCCTTGTCTTACCGCTTCCATGCTTCACTTGCTTTACTTACTGGAACTCCCTGCGACAAGAGTTTTTCCCAATTTTTGCTTGTAATTGTCTTGCAATAGTAATCACATATAGAAATAATATTCCGTGGCTCTTTTCTAATCAACTGTCCATTACCATTAAAAAAAATTGAGGTTTAAATTGAATGTTGATCTTTAAAATTATTAGAATCACTTATGTATTAGAACCCAGAGATCTCTGGGTGAGATCCACCAGGCATGATAAAATTACTCTTCATGTTGTCCACATTTCCAACATAAATTTGAAGTATCTCTATATATCCTAGACCAGTGATGTCTAACCTTTTCTAAAGGTGTGCCAAAATTGTGTGCATGCATGCTCTCGCACGCGCACATGTGCCCACCCACCTGTGCATGCGTGCATGAAAAAACCCACCCACCCTGCATATGCACATTCGTCCCCTATGCAGGGGGGGAGTTTTCACCCTCCCCAGGCTCCGGAGGCTTTCCTGAAACCTGGAGACAGCGAAAACAGCCTCCCCTGGTCCTCCGGAAGGCCAAAAATCAGGTGGCCTGCGTGCGCATGCACGCCTGAGCTGAGGATGGCTGATCCAGCAAATATGGCTTTGTGTGCCTCCTGTGGCACACGTGTCATAGGATCACCATCACGGTCCTAGACAATTTCTCTTAAGTCGTTTGGGAAGAGTACATCATTTACTGGTGTACTAGTTGCCATTCACTATCACACTATTGTCTCGGCTACTTTGAAGGTGTCTAGGTACCATAGAACCTCACTCAGGAGGCTTTTACAATCTTTATTTTCCTTTTCCTTTTTTCCTTTTTCTTTTCCTTACTTTTTTTTTCACTATTTGCTACACTTCTTTAATTTATTACCTATATTTGCGCTTATGGTTTTTATATGTTACAAATTTATTTCATACAAATTGTTTTTTAAAAAGATGCTGCAAACTGGCACTAGTGAGAAATGAAGGCCTTGGAAAAGATAGTCTGATGTCAAAATGTGCCTGTACCTACAAAGAACAGAATCACGTAGGCAATCGTTTTCCCTGTGACACTCTATGGAAGCTGAACAGAAAGAGTACAGATGATTTTGAAATTTGGTATTGGAGAAGACTCTCAAAAATATGATGGATAGCCAAAATCAATGGTTGGTTCTTACCGGCATTCCTACCCGTTCGCTGAGCACACAATGGGAAAACGTGCACACTTGAAAGAAACCTACTCGGAAAGCAAAGAAAACAGCTGAGGAGCAGCAATTCAATGTGCGGCCCCTGATCAGCTGGGCTTCAGAAGCTGAAATAAAGATAGGTATAATCAGGGGCGGGAGTGGGGCACTTTCAAAACAACAGAGAACCGGTTCGCTCTCTGCTTGATGGCAGAGCTACCGATTCGGGAGAACCAGTGCGAACCGGTAGAAACCCACCCCTGGTCAAAATAGTACACAAATGGATCATAGAACAAATAAATCCCTAGATCTCACTCAAGGCACAAATGAACTGGCAGAAATTATAACATTTTGAGTATATTATGCAAAGACCTAGCGCTCTTTAGAGATCTGTAATGCTTCCCATCATCCAGTCAGAGGTGAAGAAAGCTTCTTGGATGAGAAGCGAAACGTCTTCAAAGGAAAAAAAGAGAGTCCAGTTGCCTCTTGAAAAGGCACCTTTGAGATAATTCTATGCCCATTTATTCTCAATTAATAACTCAGTGTGCGTGATAGGATTTATATTCATGGAAGTGAGAACAGGATTACCATATACAGTACATTGTATATCTATCTACCAGGACACATTTCTCACTCTCTGATTGTCTCACAACTAAGTACGTAATATACTAGTTATGTTAAAATGTGAATTGAAGTGATATCGGTATAGAAGTGCTAGAAATGACCACAGCTCCTAATTAGGGCTGAATATAGGTTAATTAGTGTTGTTGTATGCAAATCCCAGGAGAGATGGTTACATATATTAGGTGCAATGTGTTATTTTATGTCTTTTCATCCAAAAATGCTGCTTTCTATTTAGAATTTGGATGAAATTATCTTCCTTGGCATATTGTTAATGCAAATCAAACTGAATGCTGCTGAAATGTGAGGACCTTTAGATCCATAAATGCTGTATAAATGAGATCTTAATTTTGAAACAGACAATAGTTGCATGTGAGTTGCTTTTTTTGTTATGCATTTATATGTCAAATTCAATAGAAAATGTATAAAATAATAAAAATAAGCAAAGGTCTATCAGTAATTATTAATTGCATGTATTCATAACTACTTTCAAAAAGTCAGAGACTACAAATGATGTAATGAAGGATGTGTTTCTTGAAATCACATTCACTGTAATGTAAGCATTACATTTTCCATTCGTCATCTATCCATCCAGTATCTTATACAAGCAAAACAATTTGGAGCTGGGTTTGTGATGGAAGATTAAAAAGGACTTAGATGAAATAAAGAAAGTCCCTTTTAGCCAAATGGCTCATCTTCCCCAGCACAACATCCTTAAGAGATGTATTTGGCAGTGAAGGAAGACACCCCATTTATTTCTTCATGGTCAAATTGATTTCTCTGTGCACAGTGAAAGGAGCTGCACTTTCTCTTGGAACAGAAAAAAACAGCAATTTCTAATGGGTATAATACTGGTAAGTCTTGCAAAAAGATGTTGACACCTTCCTTAAGAATGTTTCTGAATAGGATTTTCTTTTCTGATTTGTATTAAAAGCTGGACCAGAAAGCACAAGATTTGCACTATATCTGCACAAGCTTTATATTGTTAAAGGAGTGTGTGTTGTCTTGTTCACACACATGCACATACCCACAGACCACAGGTGTTAGAAGTCTTTATTAAGGCTTCCAAACCTGAATTACTATTCCCCTTGTCAACACCAGCTCATCTCCAATGAGTTCAACAGGCTACTCAAGAGCAGTCAGAGCCAGTCGACAGCATGAAGGCAAGGCAAGTCACTATACAAGTTCATGAGGCAAAGGCAAATCCAGAGTTCAGGTGGCACAATCCAAAGTACAAAGTACAGAATCCAGTCTGGGAGTCAAGGCAAGAATCATAATGGCTGAAGAACACACAGCAAGGAAACGGACATGTTCCCAGTGTTGTTTCATGTCACTTTTTAAGCTAAATCGTCACTTCCCAGTGCTGCCCATCAGAGGGGCAAGGCTACCTCCTTGCAAGCAGCTTTTCATTGTCCCTGCTTCTTCTCAGTCCTACATGGTCCAACATTTACTCAAAAGGAAATGTTAAAATCTTCCTGCTATTCTGACAAACAAAGATCCTGAACGTAATTTATTCTGTTTACCCAGAAGGCCATTTCTCCCATATCAATCATAGAAACAACCAAATTGTTCTGTTACTGGATTTGCTTTCTGTCCTTCATCTGTACCTCTTTTCTTTTTTCTCTGATGGTGAAGTGTTGTGTTCTAGCTTGTTTTTTCTTCAAAACAGTGCCACATTTAAATGCCAATAATCCTCAACTATATCCTGCATGCAATCTCTTCAGTGGGGACAAAGACTTTTCTTTGGGGATTAATTTGTTCATATATCTTCATTTTAAAACAGACAAGCAAAGCAGGCTTGCTTTTAAAATATTTTTATTTATCAAAGGATTCTAAAGTTAGGGGGGTTAGAAAGATACAGTGTCTTTCTAGTCCTTTACAAGCATGCAGTGGTATTTTCTAATATCAGAACTGAAGATAATAAAAGTAGATTTGGTATCAAGTCATAGAAACAAAATCTTGCAATTCTGAATGTGCCTTACCCCTCTCTGCACTTATCCTAAAAAGAACTAGGAAGGGTCCAATCTGAGATGCTTTCTCAAATTCCTACTTTTTGCTCAGATTTTTTTTTTTGTCTTACGTTTTCCTTGGCTTTGACTTTTCCTTCACTTCCTCAAGGTGATTCTCACAGCCCATTACATCTGTCCAGACGGTAAATGCTTCCAAAGAGGCAGGCAAATGGATGCCCAGACCTTCACTGTTATATTGCAGCTGAATAAGGCTGCTGGATGTAGGATCCATATTCTCTGGATTAAAGATAGATCTTGAGCTCACCTCATGTATTCCGGACAACTGTGTTGTTTTTTAAATTGATAGAAGCATATGTTTTTTCAACCACTTGCAATCATTGGGAATTATGGATTTCATCCTGCTTAGAGCAATTAATGTAACCTTTTTAAAGAAGTTGAAGTTTGACGAATGCCTATCTTTTTTTAAACTTGGTGTTTAATTTTCTTTTTATTACCTCTTCAAGATTGAAAAACCTTCAGAACAATAAACTTTGTAATCTCTGTTTAATATGTTTAAACGGAACAGAAATTACATGCTTCCAACTTTGTAAGATCTTGCAAAGTACTTTTGTAACATACAGCAAAAGGATGACTATAGTGTTGTTCCTGGAAAGTTTTTAAATGCTAAGAACGTGTATGAAATTGATTTAAACAAAGATGTGGAAACTAACTAAAATATCCTCTGTGTGGGAAAGAATGTCTGTGTTTACAAGTTGCTGATAAGAAGGTTTTGAAGATTAGCTACTAGAAAGCAACAGATTACTACTTAAAGGAAATTTATGATCTGCAGACTGAAGAACTGTGAGCTGCTTAACCTTACTTTGCAACCAAAAAGTGTTGAAGAGAATCAAACTTCTTTGAATAAAATTGAAAGAGATATTATAGAACAAAATAAAACTATAGTCTACAAGAAAGAAATGGAAATATTACATTTACAAATCGATCTGGAGATCTATTTAAAAAACAACAGTGGCACACAATAACATATCAAAAATGAGGTGTGTCAGATGTGGAAAAGCCAGGATCATATGAATGGATATTATATTTGACATGGGAAATTCTATTGCACATTCAGGAATGTTCTTCAGTTAGGGTCAACATAATTCATTGTGGGTTAGCCTTAGTATGTTGGTGACTGCATAGCAATTCTATGCTGATTTCTCTTTCAACTTTGCCTCTCCTTCTCATACAGGGTGCGAGCGACTTATTTAAATTGAAGTCTAAAAGATGTACTAGAAAGGCTACATTGAAACTGCAAGTAGACTTTAACAAAGGTGACAAGGACTATGAAAGAAGAGACAAAGATAGCAGAAGAAAGCAGACATTAGAACTTTATGCATGGGATTTAAAAACTGCCAGGAGGAAGAAAAAATGCAAAACTGGTTTGTCTGCAATATCTAGGTTATTATTTTTAATATATAAAAGTTATTCAAGTAATAGGTAACTATGTTAAAATGTTTAATTGGGTGTAATAGGTCGGTTTGTAATAACTATGTGGTTTCTATTTATATTAGTCCTTTTACTATATGAATAAATGGTGATTATTTGTGGTAATGTTGAATAGTTTTTAATTTTTATAATGTTTAATTGTTGAAATTAGATTTGATTATTAAAGAGTAATTGGGGAAATACATTTTTAGGGAGAAAGTGGGGTTATATTATTTTTGGCGTTTTTGTTAAATTTACTGTACTTTTTCTGACTAACAAAACAAACAGAGGATTTAGAGATGAATTTATAGAAAATAGGATGACATGGAATAAAGATGTATTTGGTTGTGTTTTAAGAGACAGTGATAAGTTATTAATGTTGAATTTATTTGCTGGTGATTTAAGGGGAAACTTTCTTATTATTTTTTTACTCTATCTCTTCTTTTCCCTGGGGGACGGGAAGAGGGAGGCGTCATTAATTTTTTATCTAATATAATACTTAATAAAATTATTGAAAGCAAATATGTCCAGATGAGTCAGCTGGGCTTCCCCATAAGTTATGGAGAATAAATGTGCTTTGCACCTTCCTGGCCTAAGTTTAGAAACCCAGAATTTAAAGCTCATTGCCAGAGGCGTAAAGTAAAAACTTTCAGAGAAACAAATATTAATTCAATATATCTTACTATCTCAGCATGGAGTCAACCTGCTAAATGCTTTTCAGGATCCATGTAAAATATATGAGTTTACTTTTGTAAGAGCATTCTGATCTAAGACGTAATTCTTCAGTATATGACTTACACATGACAAATGCAAAGAAAGCATTGCTAGGGGTTAGCAAACCTCATCAGTTTTGGTTCATAAATAAGACGGGTCTTTCCAAGCTTATTTATTCAAAAAAAAATTGTTTAATCTATGTCTAGGGAAACGTTTCCAGCATGACAAGATCTTATCTGTCTTTCTTAAGCTTATAAAGCAGTAAATAAATAAGAAAAATCAGAAGCTGAAGAGTGATAAAATTTTAAGAGTGTCTCCATGTACCTGCATACAGTAAGCTTCTGAACATGCTCACTCAAGACTGGTTATTATTTTGCTTGTACTTCTCTTGACAATCATCATTCAAAACAATTAGAACTTATGGAGGGCATGCAATACTTGCTAAGCTTTTGATCTGTCAATTCCCATCCCTTCTAACTACTCTCCTAAGTAAAAATAATAAGTTTTAAAAAGGAAGGGAAGGAGGGAGCCTTGTAAAAGAGAAGATTTGAGATTGAGCCAATATTATCTGTGCTGAAATTAAAAGGTATGTCCGTTCTTAAAGTCTCAGGAGTGTTTTGATCATTTCAATTCTCCCCACTCTTCTGAATGTGTCATTACGATGCATTAAAACTCTTTGGAGACAGTAATTGTATTAGTACAACTGCTTTTGTCAACCACCTGTCTTCTGTGAGGTGCTTTTTCCCCTTCTGGTGCTGAACCTGCAGTGTAAGAAGCTTGTAGTTGCTCTGTAAAGATATTGAATATCTGAGTTATAAGTTTGATAGTTATGTTTTATTGCCTTAAACATTACTCACCATAGTCTGAAGGTGGAGAAGAATTGTATTTTATAATACCCTTTAACATAAAGATTCCCTCATTTAAAGATTGTCCTGGGTCTGATGACTTGTCTTGAAAGGATTTTCAAAGACCCTTGATAGTCTTTGATAGTAGTCTTGATAGTCTTTTTCAAGAATTAGTTTTCACAATCAGTGAAAAACAGAATGATCACAAATGTGACCATTATAAAACCAGATAAAGACAGATCATCTAGCTCAGAAAAGGGGTTCAATTAGTCCATTATGTAGGATGGAGAGGAAAACAAAACGCAGAAGTGTTTGAATATTTTCTCTCTCTCTACAGGCTTGTTCTTCAACAGTTGCTGAAATTCTTTGATTATAGCTTTCTATTTCCTTCAACAAGTTTTACTTATCTGTAGATTCCTGGAATTTGCGTCAGCTGTCCATTCCTGTCTGAATGATGAAGTCAAACACACTTCTTGAATCAATCGTCTCTCAAATGTTTGATGACTTCGAGTGTGTCAAGAATCAAACACAGGTCAACAGATGCATTATCAATTGAAATTTGATTACTTATATATTGATTAATTCAACATCTTCATATAAACTGTGAAAATAGGATTTGGGTTCTATAAAGAGTTGATTTCCTGATGACACCAGGACTATGCTAAAATAGGCCAAGAGTACTCAAATGTAATTAAACAATATATTGAAACAATTCATTTTTATTCAAATGTTCAAATTCAGTCCTTACAATTAAGTAAGAGCAGGATCCCTTGTTTCTTGTCTTCTATCTTTCTCCATCAAATATCTTACCCTTTGAGCATAATATGGGGAAACTACTTCAAAACTGTGTATTGAATACTATAGCATTCAAAAATACATGAATTAGGAAAAATGCACACGAAAAAATATAAATAACTGTGTGGATTTTGTTAAAAGAAGAATCTTTAAATGGTAGCTAAATATGACTTTTTAAGAAAGAAAAGTTGAGAAAGAAAGAGTAGATTTGTCCAATGCTACATGAAGTTGCAATTAGGAATAGCATATTATATAAAATCTAAGCAACACTAACTGATGTCTGCATTTTAGCCCTTTAATACACAACTGCAGCAATTGAACTACTTTCATTGTTTCATAGGCAAGTCCATGAAATCTCTAGACTCCAAGGAGAGTGCTGCTTTGTAGTGATAATATAGATACATCTGATGTTTTAAGCAGAATGCATCATGTAGTGGAGATAAGGGGGGAGGGGGTATTTCAGCCTCCCATAAAGATGCATATATACAAAGCATAGCATGGACAACTGGTATTATGACCCATATGTGGATGCATCATGACTTCACAATATATTCTCACAATATACAATATGTCCTCCTCACATTTCATTTCAGCAGCAATTCTATATTAATTCTTGCAACTTGTTGCTACCCAGCAAGAATGTTAACATTCTCATGCATTGCTGCTGAGAAAATTGATACTGAATTCAAAACACAGTTTATCAAACATGGGATTGCCAACCACGCGTGTTTCATAATGCTAAAAAGCAGAGAAAAAAGTATTAAAAATGACCTAGATCCTAATTTCTATAATCTTTTGGGAGGGGGATAATAACTGATAGTAAAGTTTGACATTTTAATACATCACGTCTATTTCAAAAATTTACCATATGCAGCACCAAAGACAAAGAATTTCTGTCACGTCTTCCAAATATATACATTTATTTATCCCAATCCAAAAAGTTTTTTTTAAATATCACTCATCCCTTTTCTTTTGCCTCCCTAGACGTAAAACCAATTAGTAAAGTTTTGGTATATAATCCACTCTTTTTATGTAAGCAAAATGGTTCACTATCAGAACTTTCTTCAAATGGGCTATAGCAGGCCTGTCAAACTCCTGGCCCATGGGCCAGGTGCGTCGTGCGCTGGCCACACCCATGCCCAGTTTAGCAAAAGGGGGAAGTCACATGATGCCACCGTGACGCCATGAGTTTGACACCCCTGGGTTATAGCTTTCAATATTCATATAGATAAGATGAAAGAGTGACTGAAGCCATTTTTGAAGGGATCCACATGCTGTTGGTTGAGGCCTTGTCAAATTAGGTACTTTGTTACAGTTTTCCCAATAAAGTGACTGCTAGTAGCTGTGCAGGCATCAGCATAGGCAACCTACCTAATTATAATATAAAAGTGCCAAAAAATATTAAGGGACTAAGGGACATTTCAAAATATGTGGTACCATTTTTAAATGTGACTCCCATCACTTCTTGTGGGGCCTCAAGAGAAACACATTTGATTAGAGAGATAAGATTACCCTAATAAATCAAAATAAAGCGGAAATTCAAACCTGGACATTCCAACTTCAAAACCATGACTTTTGTACATTTCATGATATCAAAGCAAAAGCTTTGAATTCAGTCTTCACAGTTGTAAGAGAAGCTTACAGGTCCATTTGTTTTGCATAAAATGCTATCCATTCATGAACCTAAAACAACAGAGGTCACAATTTCTATCAGCTCTGCTCATGAAAAGAAAAAAAATCCATGTATAATTATCAATAGCTTCTTTGAACACAAAACTGAGTCGCCCTAAACACAATGTCAGTTTGCCATGAAACAGGCACTATGATAAAAGTAAACTGACCTGAGATGAACTAATGATGCCTCTGCAGCTCTGAGGGAGTGCCTTCTCCAAGTAGCACTCTGGTTAAGGGAAAAGAACTAACACTGAGAGTTAACAGCATCTGGATCTAGTCTTTTATGACAAAGGAGACCTCATGTACTTCTGTCAGGAAAAGCCAAAATGAACATGAGCTTTCTGAAATTCTCTTCCTGTTTCCTAACAGACTGGAGAGAAAGTCAGATGCAACATCAAAACAGAGCTTGCTTTGAGAAGAGGCTAATAGGTAGTCCTTGACTTACAACAGTTCCTTTAGTGACTGTTCGAAGTTACAACATCACTGAAAAAAAGTGACTTAAGACAGTTATTTACACTTACAACTGATCATGGTCATGTGATCAAAATGTGGATACTTGGCAACTGGTTCATATTTATGATGGTTGCAGTGTCCAAGGGTCATGTGATCCCCTTTTGCAACCTTCTGACAAGCAAAATCAATGGGGAAGACAGATTCACTTAACAGCTGTGTTGCTAGCTTAACAACTGCAGGGATTCACTTAACAACTGGGGCAAGAAAGGTCGTAAAATGGGGCAAATTCACTTAACAACTGTCTCGCTTAGCAACATAAATTTTGGATTCAATTGTGGTCGTAAGTCGAGGACTACCTGAATGCCGGAAGAAAGTATGAGACAATAAATTAATTTCAACGGAAGAATTTCCAAACGTATTTTTAAATAAAAATTATGACTATCAAGTTCATGTTAGTAATTCCTTTACCAGCTTATTGAAATATTCCATTTTTAAATTTTATTTTATTAAAATAATTTTGAAGAACAAAGGCTATACAACCATCCCTATTTGGGAACTGGTCAGCTGTATCAGGATTTTTAATTTCTTTTTTTCTCCTTAGATTTAGAATCCACCAAATCCAAACCGAGTCACAGCAATTTATGTACATAAATAAATAGTATATATAAATAATAATTTGCATTTCAAATTAAATCCCAAATGATATTTTGAGCATCTGAAATGCTAGCACTTTAAGATTTCAAGCATCTTTTGCATGGGTTAGCAAGCCTAACATAGCATCAACCTCTTATGTCATCAGAGATTCTTGGGCCTAGAAATCTTTGTGGAATCTGTGGATTGCACATTACTTGGATCACGATATTGTTGACAAACTTCAAAGAAAGACAAGTCACCAGATTTAGAAACAAGAACATGGGAACACATGAACTTAGGAATGCTGCTCACATTTGTGGTAAAATACCGGATTTTTTTCAAATTCAAAAATAAATGTATGCAGTGTTTGAAAAAAGCCTATCCATTGACCTGATTCCAATGGAAATATTGAACTAGAATAAATACACAGTGGAAAATGTACAGAATGTATGAAGCATTGTGTAACAAGTGTAACAAATGTAACAAAAAATGTAGCAAAAACATATTTTGACCCTTAACTATACACATATACATTATACACGCAATTAATTTTCTCTTTAGCGAATGATCCATCTTTATTTTAAAAAATGAAGATGAACTAGCATGTGAAGTACACTCTTCTAAGATCTCTTTTATTTAAATACACAAGCATTTTAGCAGCAGGATTAACCTTGGCAATTTTCATAATATCTACAATTGCTTAAAAGTAAATTATCCGACTAACTATAATGCATAAAGAATTAGAAACAAATTTAATTGACCTTGGTACACCAGTTATAATACCTACAGTTTTATAAACAAAATCCTATCAATTTCTGACAAGTGCAAAATGCAGTTAGTTATTAAAAAATAACTAATCACTTAGTCATTACATATTTTGGCTTCTTATTTTCTTTTCTCCTTTCACAAAGTTTTATGACAATAAAAAGCAATCTTCGACAAACACAAGTGGACTCAAAGAAACTAGTTGCTTGCCTGAATGATGCCTGTTAGATACAATAAATAAAAGACAGAAATTTCACACAATTATCTGCTCTGAGTGTAATACTACCAGTGGATGCCCTCACAGAGTTTGGGAATTCACACTGCTTTAGAACACTTATCAGCACTACTCTGAAACTAGACTTCTCTTGATGGTTACAGGCTTCAGAATAACAACAACAACAAGTATAGAAGTTCAATGTATATTGGTCCTTTTTTTATAGAGCTGGCACATTTTGGCACTGGCAATCGTTACACTGTAGGACTTACATTTTGAAGAGTGGGATTCTTCTAAGATTTCTTCTTGTTTTTGTGTAAGCCACTATGGGCACTGGGTTTTTGTGTATTTTTGCTTGCAAGTCCTTGGGTTAAAGACTTCTCTATCTCAATTTTCTTTTCTTGATTATCTGTGCGTTTTGCAACGAGTCTTGGAGACAATGATCCAACTCCACCCTGAATCTTAAAAAGACAATAAAAACAAGATATGTTGAATGTAATATGAGAAGAGAATATTTAGAAACTAGTACATAGTTTCTCTCGTACTCCTGAAACAATGTTTCATTGGTAAGATTTTGAAGGAGGTTACCTTAAAAAAAAACAGAGATGTAGTTATCTCTCAAAATGACTGTAAATCAGATAACCTAAAATGTGGATTAGCAACAAAATCTGCTCAGCAAAGCTATAACCTTTGACACCCTGAGAGTACACCGAAAGCTTCTGCACTGAAGACAAATTCATTGTGTGTCTAACCACGCTTGGCCAAAAAAACTTTTCAATTCAATTCAGTCCTTCAGAGCTAGAATAGTTAAACCACTCCTACAAGTCCTAAGACACATAACAAAGGTTGAGGTACTTTCCACCTACTGCTTTAGAGTCCTTTTTTACTCAAATGTGCTATGATATCAGTAAAAATCTTTCTGTTTCAGCATATCAACATGCCCTGATAATCTGTGGGACTATACTGGACTTTCATCTACACTTACCTCACCTGGGGAAAAAATGAATTCATGAAAACATTCCGATTTCTGTGATAGCAGCATTTTTCTTATCAACTCTCGTAACATACAGCATCACATATGACCCTAGGCTAGTGCAAGCGCTTATAGTTGGGCTGCTACATAACTAAATTGATCATTGGGTAAATATGCTTACACTGTAGGTTGATTTGACAGCTGAACTCTTCTTTCTATAAGTCCCATTTGGTAAAACATTGATATGACTTTTTTTCTTGTTAGTCTGCAGGGAAAAAGTAAAGGACAAACGGACTTTAAGGAAAGTATCAGATGCAAACATAAAGACAGATATTGAGCTGACTAACCCAGCTCTGTGCAATTGCTTAGCTGCTTCATTTAAGCTGACAAATATTTTAAGTTTACTTGTTTTGTTGGTGTTGAGGGTTTGCTGCTCCCACTCTCTGGTTCTGCTTCTATATTGGGGTCTGAATTGCCATTGCTGCTAATGGGGCTCTCTTGTTCTCCACGAATTTCCAGTTGTGAGGCAGGTGATGCACCATTTAGTCCATCTTCAAAAACTGCTACTTCTGTAGTGCTGCTACCGCTGCTATTCCACTTCTTCATTAACTCAAGGACATTAAATGGCCTTTGAACAATGTCTGTTTCACCCTGAAGAATAACAACCAATTTAAGGGGGGTATTTCTAGGAGAAATGAACAAAATAGATCAGGGGTAGTCAACCTTTTTATACCTACTGCCCACTTTTGTATCTCTGTTAGTAGTAAAATTTTCTAACCGCCCACCGGTTCCACAGTAATGGTGATTTTATGAAAACCTAATGAAAATGTTTTTAAATAATGCTATGATTTTTTTAAAAAAAGTCAATTAAATTAAAAAAAAAAGGAAAGTGCTTCAGTATCAGACAAAGCCCACCATGAAAGCTGAAACGCCCACTTGTGGGCGGTAGGGACCAAGTTGACTACCACTGAAATAGATGAACAACTACTGTATTATGCTGCTCTAAATAGAAATTATATTTCTTTAATAAACCAGTGGTGAGAATGAGAGTAAGCCAAATAAATGGAGAGGGAGGGATGGGTAAAGGAAATTTAAACTATTGGCTTTTTAATAAGATCACTATCAACCTAACAGAGTACTTTTTTGATATAACTCTTTTTTCATTATGACCAGAACATGCCAGAAATGACCCCTTAATTGCTTATAAATAGTACAGGAATGACAGTTTATGAAGCTGGCCTCTTTGGAGAAAAAGGTCTCCTCGAGAGTTCCCATCAGGAAACAAATCCTGCACCAACACCCAACTAGAATATCACAGAGTAAGCTAATCAGAAGTGTATTGGGACAATGCAATCTTCCATTTTGGGGTTGGAAGAACATCTTATAATTAGATATTGCATATTTGTTAAGAGTACATGAATAAAATTATCATAAATTACTGGAAATGACCAAGGTTAGAAATAAGAACAGCAGAACTCAATCTTGATATTGCAAGTGAAATATCTGCAGTATCTGCAAATATGTTTTTCCTCCTTTCTGGCAACATAAAGTTTCATGAATTCAGTCAGAAAAATACTGGGATGATTAGCAAAGCTTCACATTTATAGTTCAATAGCAATAATATTTCTAGAATAACTGTACCATTCCAGCCTACCTACCCTCAGCTTCAGGTTTCAAAATATTTAAACAAAGAAGTACCTGAGACAATGACCCCCATATATATTGTGTCATACACTTAGATTTGTGCTTACATTTGTAAGCAGCAAAGAAGTGCTTTTGTCCTTAAGAAAAGTACAAGCCCTTTTCTATTGCTTTGTAGGAAACTGGAGCTGTGAACAGTTGAAAGAGCTTAGACAGCCATTTAGAATGGAGGTACAGCTTCCTGTCCTCAGTTTGAATTAATGTTGTAACAGAAGTATGGAGACAGAATGACCGTTGTCTTACCTAAACGGTCGTTCTCATGGCGCTGCGGAGAGTCCAAGGAAGGGTTAACACAGCCTGTTTGCCCATGGACTGAGTAGATTTTTCCCCTCTGGCCACGCCTCCTTTGCCTCTTCTGGCTCAGTTTTAAAAACGAGGTCTTGTCCGACGAAGACGTCCTCAGCTCACACCTGTGTAAAGATACAATCTCGGAGCTAAACAATTACCCTGGGTGGGTCTTGGACTCTCCGCAGCGCCATGAGAACGACCGTTCAGGTAAGACAACGGTCATTCTCCATAGCGCTGCTTGGAGAGTCCAAGGAAGGGACATGCCCAAGCTATGGTGTCCCAGGGCGGGAAGAAGTGACATTGTCCGGAGCCTCAATAACCTTCTGTAATACTCTACGTCCAAACGAGGCTTCGGCAGAGGCAAAGGAATTGATCTTGTAGTTTCTAATGAAAGCCGTGGGAGACGCCCACGTGGCCGCTCTGCAAATGTCCAGAATAGATGCTTGAGTCGCCCAGGCTGCGGTCGTGGCCGCACTTCTGGTGGAGTGTGCCGTTACACGAGGTGGAACCGGCTTGCCCTGAAGGTCATATGTCATCTTAATGCAAGCCCGCAGCCACCGACCTATGGTTGAAGATGACACCTTGCGACCCAGCGAGCCTGGCTGAAAAGACACAAAGAAGGCCTCGGAGTGCCTGATGTCCTTAGTTCGTTTCAGGTAAATGCGGACTGCCCTTCGCACGTCCAATTTGTGCCACCTGCGCTCCTTGGAGTGTTGAGGGCTGGGACAGAAATTCGGGAGGATAACCTCCTGAGACCTGTGAAAATGAGAATTCACCTTCGGCATGAAGGCGGGGTCTAACCGTAGGATGACCCTGTCTGGGTGAATGATGCACAGTTCTTCCTTGGCCGAGAAGGCCGCAATCTCAGATACCCTTCTGGCTGAAGTAATGGCTATGAGGAAGGCAGTCTTAAGAGTCAGATGTCGAAGAGAGACCTTCCTCAAAGGTTCGAAGGGAGCCGCTGTCAATGCCTGCAGGACAAAGGGTAGGTTCCAGGTCGGGTACCTGTGCACCACCTGGGGTCGAATGTTGTAGGCCCCCTTCAAAAAGCTCTTGACCTGAGGATGGTGACTCAGGGATTGAAGTTGGTGTCTGGCTAAGATGGTGGATAATGCAGCAACCTGGCGCCTGAGTGTGGCTGGCGCCAGTCCTTTGTCCAAGCCCTCTTGTAGGAAGTCCAATAACTGAGGGATGGACGCTTCCACACTGTCAATGTCCCGTTGGCTGCACCAGGAAGAAAAGGCAGCCCAAGTCGCGTCATAAATGCGAGTAGTGGCCGGACGTCTGGAAGCTTGGATAGTTTTAATGACGTTGTCTGAGAGGCTCTGGTCTTTCAGAAGCTGCCCCTCAAGTGCCAGACGGCTAACTGCAACCATTGGGGCTCTGGATGGTTGATGGCCCCCTGACGCAAGGATACCTGGTCTGGAGGAATTTTCCACGGTTGTTCCACAGACAGATCGACCAAGTCCGCGAACCAGGATCTCCTGGGCCAATGTGGAGCCACCAGAATGAGCTCCGCCCCCTCCTTCAGCAGCTTGTAGATCACCTGCGGGATCAGAGGGAGGGGCAGAAATGCGTAAAGAAGACCTGGAGGCCAGCTGGACCTCAGGGCATCCGTCCCCTCCGCTTGTGCTGACTTGTAGCGGGAGAAGAACCGCTGGAGCTGTGTGTTTGCCGCCGTGGCAAACAGGTCGACCTGTGGGAAACCAAACCTCCTTACCACCTGTGCGAACAGTTCCGGATGAAGTTGCCACTCCGAGTTGTCGATGGTCTGACGGCTCAACCAATCCGCACTCACGTTGCTGGTTCCGGAGATGTGATCCGCCCTCAGCGACGCTAAGTGGATCTCTGCCCATTGTCCTATGGCCTCCGCCTCTGACATGAGTCTTTTGGAGTGGGTCCCTCCTTGCCGGTTCACGTGAGCCTTTGTGGCCACATTGTCGGTCAGTAGCAGAACGTGGTGCCCCTTCAGCTGTTCTGCAAATCTCCTCAGCGCAAGCCGGGCTGCCCTGAGTTCTAGCCAATTGATGCTCCGGGCTGCCTCCACGCTTGACCACCTGCCTTGCGCCAACTGACCTTGGCAATGCGCCCCCCAACCGTAGAGACTGGCATCGGTCGTTACCACGATCCTGTCGGGTTCTCTGAATAGGCAACCCTTCTCCACTGCTCGAGACTGCCACCAACTCAGAGACCGAGTCACTCTTGGTGGGATGCGAACTTTCCTGGTGGAGTTGCTGATCTTTACTCTTTGCATTGGAAGCAAGAACCATTGCAGTTCCCTTGCATGAAGACGTGCCCAGGGAACTATGTTGAGGCAAGAAATCATGATCCCTAACAGTTGGGATAGCTGCACTACCTGCCAGGACCTGTTCCTGCGACACAACCGGATTCTGCTCCTGAGGTTGCGGATTCTTTCCGGAGACAGGGACACCTGGCAAGATACTGAGTCTATTATGGCGCCCAGGTGTTGTATGCGTGTGGCAGGAGTCAAGTTGCTTTTTTCCATGTTTACGGAAAAACCGTGGTCCTGTAAGGTGTGGACTGTGATGTTTACATCTCTCACCGCTTGCTGATGAGTCCTTGAGTGGATGATGATGTCGTCCAGATAGCACTCCAGGCGGACTGGAAGCTTGCGCAGGTGGGCCGCCACAGCTGCAAGAAGCTTTGTGAACGTTCCGGGTGCAGAAGAAAGTCCGAACGGAAGCGCCCTGTATTGGAAGTGCTTTCCGTTGTAACACAAGCGCAGGAACTTCCTGTGTGCGGGATGGATGGGCACATGCAGATACGCCTCCTTGAGATCGATGGAGGTGAGCAGATCCCCTTGTCGCATGCAGCTTAGGATCGACTGAAGAGACTGCATTTTGAAGCGCTTGTAGGCCAGATGTCTGTTCAGGCGCTTCAGATCTAAAATGGCCCTCCACCCCCCTGAACTCTTGGGGACCAGGAAGAGAATGGAATAGAACCCCCTCCCTTCCTGTTCTGGAGGAACTGACTCTATTGCGTTGATCTGCAGAAGATGATCTATTTCTGCCTGCATGAGAGCCCTCTTTACAGGGTTCTTGGATAGTGGGCAGCGAACAAAGGTTCGCGGAGGGAAGGATAGAAACTCCAAGGTTAGACCCCTCCTGATGGTGTTTAAGACCCACTTGTCTGAGGTTGTTTCCTCCCAACGGTCTGCATAGAATTGCAGGCGGCCCCCGATGGGAGGAGACCCCAGACGGTCACTTCCCACGTCTAAACTGACGGTTGTGGGAGCCCCCATGAAAAGGCTTCCGAAAGGACCCTTGATTGGATTGTCTGCCCCTGGAAGAAAAGTTGTTTCGTTCCTGGGACCTGTCAGAGGACTGGTTAAACTGTCTCTGGGAGGAATAGGAAGAGGTGGAGGCCTGGGCACCTTCCTGTGCCCGAAAGGTCTGTTTCCTGAACGAGCCCTGACCTTTCCTGTCATGCTTCCTGAAGGTGGAAGGGAGAATCTTCCTCTTATCCTTAGTCTCAATTAGGAATTTCTCTAGGGAATCCCCAAAGAGGTTGTCCCCTTTGAATGGAGCTGAAGCCAGCTTCCACTTCGCCTTCATGTCCGCCTGCCAGTGCCGGAGCCAAAGCAGGCGGCGAGAAGTGATGTTGGACGCTAGTGCCCTGGAGGCGAATTTCGCTGCATGCAGGGATGCATCAGAGGCATATTCCACAGCCGTAATGATCTTGTTAAGATCATGTCGCCAACGAGATGCTTCAGATGGGGGCTGAGATCTGAGTTGGCGCAGCCATAATAGGGATGCCCTCGTAAAGAACGAGGCGGAAGTGGATGTTTTGATCGCCCAGGCAGCCGCCTGGTGCGTTTTGAGACAAGCCTTTTCTGCCCTCTTATCCTCTGCCTTTAACCCTTCTAATAGCTCGGCCGGGAGATTAGAATTAGAGGTCAGAGAGACCACAGGGGCATCCACCTCTGGAGGTTTCAATACATCCTCCAGTCTAGGTTCTAGGGGGTACATTGATTTGTCTGCGCCACTGGGGTTGGCCAGGGTACCTGGCTGCGCCCATTGGCGCTGAATAACCTCCATGAACATGTCAGGGACTGGTATCAGTTCTGGGTCAGGGGTTGTTTCGCTGAACAGCCCTGCCATGAGGTCCTGGGAAGTAGAGGGGACTTCCTTGTCCTTAGGTTTGGCACCAAGCTCAGTAGAGGCTCTGGCCTTGTGTAAAATGGCCTTGAATAAGGATGGCTTAAAGAGGCCTGTGAAGGAGGGCTTGTCTGGAGGCATATCCTCATCCTCCGAGAGAGCAAATTCCTCAGCAGTCTCCTCCTCCCACGTAGACACCTCTGTGGTGATAGAAGTGCCCGGGGAATCGAGGACTCTGGTCCTCTTTTCCCCCAGGGGGCGAACAGGCCTAGAGGCCTTGCCACCCCTGCCTTCCTGTAGCCTCATGGCTTCTACCACACCCTGGGAAATAGCCTGCGTGATGAGATCCCTCATTTCTGCTGACATAGCTGGGCCCTTGTCCTCTACAGGCCTGGATAGGTCATAGGCCTGTCCCCTGGCACCCCTAGGAGGATCTCTCTGATCCTCTGCATGAAAACAACATTGAAAGGAGGGGATATCCTCCCTGACTGAAGAGCTAGGAGAACCTGGTTAACCCAGAGAGGCTGCAGGGGATCCTGACATGGAATCCCTATCACAGAAGGATGGGGATCTATCTCCCATTTCCTCCCCCTGCTCTATCTCCCTCTGAATGGGTGGGGAAGGAACTGGCCCAGCCTCACTTGGTAAGGGTGCAGAAGGAACCTGGGGCCTAGCAGACTTGTCCTTTAGGGAGTCCTGCCCCTTGTCAGCTTGAATTTTGGGGGCCTTGCTCCCAGCTGAAGAGTGGGAAGCTTTCCCCCCAGCGCCCTTGTTTCCCTTTCTCCCTTGGCCTGAGGGATCTGGCCTACTGCGCTTTGCAGATGGCCCTGCCAGCTCCTCCCTTCGCTCCAAACCTTCATCAGCCATCCTTGGTTGATCTTGAGTCGAAGAGGTCACTGCTGAGGGAAGAGCAATGGACGCTGGCCCGACGGCTCCAGAAGCGTCTGCAGACTCAGATGGGAGGCTGGATCAGGCACCAGGACACTCCTTGCCGCTTCCCCTTAGGTGTCTGGGGAACTTCAGGCTTGCTGGAGACCCAGGCAAGCCCTCGCAATCCTCCGCGGCTGTCTGCTTGAGGCGGAGAGGCTCTGCTGCTTGCTGCTGCTTTCCGGTGGGTAAAATGCTCCCAAAAAATGGCCGCCGGCTCTTCTACGTGCCAAAAGCCTCACTTAAGGTCCAGGCGCTTCCTATTGGCTGCAGCCGAAAAGCGCGCCAAAGCAGCGCTTTTCAAAATGGCCGCCGCTCTCCCGATCGGCAAAAGACGCCGTTTGGAAAGGCAAGGGCTTTTTTTAAAAGCCTCCTCTCCAAAGCGACCAGGGAAACACGGGGATTGCCGTCCTTCCCTGCGCTCGCCAGCAGACGCCGGACGAGCGGCCTCGCTTGTTCCCCCAGCTGCGACTAAGCAGCTGTGGAACCGATCGCTGCCTCAGCCTTACTTTTGGAAATCTTCTTCTTGGTAAAAAATAGAAAAGGAAAATAAAAAGTCAAAATAATAAAATCTGGGGAAAAATCCTAATAACAACTTAATATTGACACATAAAATACTCTAAAATTACTATTGGAGAACCCAGCCTATTTGCTCAAAGCTGAGTGTTCCCCAAAACTCGTCCTATCGGGCGGACTGAGTTTTTAAAACTGAGCCAGAAGAGGCAAAGGAGGCGTGGCCAGAGGGGAAAAATCTACTCAGTCCATGGGCAAACAGGCTGTGTTAACCCTTCCTTGGACTCTCCAAGCAGCGCTATGGAGAATGATCGTTCTGGTGGTGGTATTGAGACATAATATGCCTACCTAGTTCTACTATTAGATGCATATTCACATGCATGTGTATAAAGTTTTTTATTCTGATTTAATTTTAATACTGCATTTTAATGCTGCCTTTATTATTTTAATAATCACCTCAAGAGTGAGTACTCTTTCCTCCTATTTTCCCTATAACAACAGCCATGAAATGAGTAGGGCTGCGAAAATATGACTGGCTCAAAGTCACCAATTTGGCAGGATTAGAACTCACAGACACCTGTCTTCTAGCCTGGTACCTTAACCACCAGATATGAGGACTGGAATAATAGAGACACGCACAAAAAAAATTCTATATATGTTTAAATAATTTATGCCTGGTACTTCTGAACATAGAATGATTTTCAGATATGAACTCCCAATTCGGCTAGATGCTAATTTTCATCTGTAATTAACAGTAGGCAAACTGATGTTACAGACAACAAAATAACTACCTTATTTACAAGCACATTCAGGTAATTAAGTGCACCAAATCACACCTACCAAATAAGAGGCTGAGTTGTAGTCAGGGGAAACAAGCCTATGTTTTAAAGAGCTACAAATACTGAAATAGCACATGAAATAGGATGGTTGTATTCTGACAGTTTTAAAGAAAGTGGAACCACTTAAGTTAATTGCTATATTGCTTCATTTGAACACCTGTTGCTTTTAATTTTGCTAGCATCTGGTGCTAATTGTGGGGAAAGTGGAGGATTACTAATTGGCTGCCTTTTAGATTGTTCATTTTCTTTTGTCTTTTCTTCAAATTCTTTTCAGCCAGATTTTAAGGAAGGGCATGTCAGTAAGATTCAAATCATAGACTGGAACAATACGCCCCTCCATCATGTGGCACTCAGTTTACGCCAGAAAGACATTTTCCACTTTATGATCGTCAAGCATTTGTCTCTGAATGGCAATATTCCCATACCATACCATAAAGATTTGCTGAAGGAACTCTTCACAAATTAAGAAAATAATAACAAAGACCTACAGTAATAGAAAAAGAGGCTCTAATAGCACTTACTGGCTACTGAAAAAAGTTAAATATATGCCCATAAACAAGACATTGCAAAATTGATGAGCTTATAATGGATTAAAACAATTTATAACGACCAGAACAGACAAAACTAGAGAAAGCATACTCAGTGCTTAATAATGGTGAAAAGAGAAGCCATGTTATTGAAAATAAAAATGTAGCACTAAGCCATGTTTGGTGTCAAGAAAATCAACACCAGGTACAAACCAACTACTTGATACAAAACATAGTAAATTATACTTTTAGAAGATACATAATAAGATTATGTCTAATGATGTTCACAAGCACATGCCAATTATTTACCTTATTTTCTTCAAAGGCTTTTGTTAATTAATCATTGAGACAGAGAAATAGAAAATTCTAAAGATGCAGTCATTCTGGAATGTCTCTTCCCACAATGGCTACTATTACAATTTTGTAAACATTGTCCAAAACTAATATTTCAACAATTTTTTTTCTGATGATGTTAGGATAGTAAACTCTCATTTGATATTTTAGTCTTTCTATGCTGCAAGATAACAATATTCATAATTTGCACTGATTTCTTCTCCATTTCCACACCCCATTCAAAGTGCTGATATTAATCTTTAAAACCTTAAATGGCTTAAGATCAATATGTACTTAGACTGTCAGTTTTATTTCGAGATCTTTCTCTGGATGCTTCTGCCAAGAATGTAAAGTTATCTATGGTAATTTTAAATTTTGTTTGTTACTGTAATTTAAGAAGAAAGGCTTCTCATTTCCTTTGCTTGTTCACATTATTCCAATAAATTTTCTACCCTCCAGATTCTCCTCACCCACCATAAATCTCTTAGCTTAACTGATAGAAATGTAAAATATAAAATTTCCATAAGACCAGCATCCACACCACAATAATTTCAACATCAGATCCACATCATTTGGCAATTCAAAGTATTTTGCTCTTCATGTATTAAAAGAATTTGCTCTGCTGCTACTCTGGATTTTTGGCTTTCATTAAATTTATTCTGGGGAGTTCTAACTACGCTCTGAGCTTGTTTGTTTGTCTTCAGACCTTTCCTTACCCAACTAGGTAGCATCATCAGTGACTAACGTAAACAGGGCAATGATTATATTACCCAGTTGGTCAAGAAAGATCTGGAAGCAAACAACCAAGCTCAGAGAGCACCAAGAACTGCACAGTTCAACCCATTCTATTCCATTCTAGGCCTATTCTGGTACTGTTTACATTTCTTTTACATTTTATATTGCTTTGCTATTTTCACATTTTATAATTTTAACTTTTGCTCATGAAAGGCCCACAAATCTTAGTAATTGTATAGCGTAAATATACAATAAATATTTTTTTTTTACTTAGAGGAAGTTTTAAAATTAAACCTAGTTATGCTGTATATGATTTTTTTAATAGAAATTGTTCTTCATATGATTCTATTACTGTGATTCATTTTTCATCCCTTTCCAAATGAAAGTAACACCAATGGATACAAGAGCCAAAAGTAGAATTGCTTATTCAGAACTCAACTGGGCTTATGTCAGCAGGATAGTTGGCATTTTCCTCTCTTTGCAAGTTTTTTAATTTTTAATTTTCCTCCCATTGTTTGAAATGGAATAGAAAATCAATCGATTCCAGGATTGCCACGTTTTTCCCTAATGTTACTGGCAAGTATAAATAATGGGAGTGCTGTTTTTCTTGTAGCTCCACAACTTTCTATAGTTCCCTCCACAACTTCCCCATCCCCTTTCTGCTTGAGCAGCCCAAGGCAGCTGGCAGAGGAATTTAGAGCTTGGATCTCAGTTTCAGAATCAGATTTCTCTCCATCATTGTAGAAGTGCTAAAAGACTGATAAAAATAGAATTATATGTAATTGGGGAGAATAAAGATATACAGGAAATTATATTCATCTCCATGAATATTACAGAAATAAATATTTCTATAACTATTAGGAACTCTCTGCAGTTTCTAAACTTAATATACTGAAAAAACGAATATATACGTTGCAGATAATTGATAGTAAAATGAGATTTTATTTGATTATATGTGGACACAGACATTTTTAGACAATTGCTTTGAGGATGACTCCTGTACATTGGGCGATTAACTGATAATTTCTGTTGCATTACATTAGGTTATTTATGATACATCTAGCTATATAAAATGAAGACGTGCTACCATAACTTTTTGAAGTAGGTAAATACTTTTTTTCGATTATGTCACAGACTTTGCCTACTTCAAAAAGCGCCTCCTGTCGCTTAGAATCAAGGGACTAATTTTTATAGCAGAATGATTTTTCACTATTAAATATCTGTACAGTATGAAATTATCTGGACCATTAAGAACATCTGGATTCCCCTTTAAACTTTCCTAATTAGAATATGCTCAACCTATAGATATATAACATGTAGATAAGTAAATGTTCATCTAGCCTTAATTGGAAAAATTAATATTGCAAACAAAAGAATTAGAAATGTTTAAAAGGAAAATGAAATAAAGCTTACTGTGATCCACTGGCAGTCAAGCAGTTCATTTGCAGTGATTCTGTGGGCAGGATCTACTTTCAGAAGCAGCCGCAGTATATTTTTAGCTATAAGAAAAAAGACATGAACCTAATTTCTAATAATTGTAAAAGATACATCTCTCCACTGTATTCATGTGTTTTAACTTAGCAGAGTACTATTCAGTAATCGTTTTGTGAAATTTCTTTAACTTCAAAGAGGATCATGTTAGTGCTTTCAAAAGGTCAAAAGATCATTTGATGATGCTTTTATTTTATTTATCAAGGAGGTTTTAGTCATATACTTATCTACCTACCAGCTATATTGACAGATTGCCACAATGACTGTTTAAAAGGAAGTTCTCCTTTTTTTATAACTTCAAAAAGTTTTTCTTCTGAACTTGCCATAAAAGGTGATTCGCCAGATAATCTGGAACGGTAAGAGGGAAAAAAATCTTTCAGTTATTGAAATATATCTCTAGTTCACTACCAATATCTTCATATATATATTGTATTTTTTCAGTTTAGGGCAGCACTTTTTATTCAGTTGAACAGTAAATATAAAAGGAAGAATGCGGGATAAGATGGGCAGAGAAGCATCAAATACCTATTCCAAATTCTTAACTGTCAGATACAGAGGAAATTATTATATTGTATTACAGCTAGGCCAAATACCCCCTTTTTGCAGTGATTCAACTCCAGCTTAAATACGATTCATAACCAATGAATGTAGCCTTGAAGAAATATGAACAGAGTACAAAAGTATCCTTGATGTATGAACCAGCCATTATGAAAAATTAAGCACAATCAGGAAAGACAGAAAGGGAGACAGTCTTGAGGGCTGACAAAATGGTTACTTACCAAATTTCCCCCACTCTATATGTGGATACAGAGATTTAAACTTCTCATTCAAATTTAGAACATCAGGAATTGGGAATTTAAAGTATTTCCACAAAAAAAAAGAAATTAGGATGTTTATTTAATCTGTTCAGAACTACTGGTTTCTTCCTATATTTGTATTAATGTAGGTTCTTTTGCTTCTCTGGATCAGTCACATGATGATCCACCAGTTGGAGATCATGCTCTTGTAAAGTGTGATGTCATACTACTGGTTATCTTACTGGCATTATTATCATTAAAATTCAATGACAGACTCAGAGAGAAAGCAGCACTTCTCAATCAATCACATAGAGGATCCCAGTCAAGTGAGGATTACAGTATATGGAAAAATTATTATTACATTATGCAGTCAATCCAATTTAACTTCATGATGATACTGTTGGAGTACAAACACAGGTAGCTGAGATTAGAAATTAAAATATAAATGAACAAGAAAACATTTTGAGAAGCATTACCAAAAACAAATATGAAATAGATGTATTTCAGTATTCCCCAATATGTTCCTATTTGCAATTTATGCAATTTATCCCTGTAAAACTTGTGATCCATGAGGGCATGCCAAACTCAACCCACTAGGAACTCAATAAAAGATAATTGTCTCTTGTTTTACTAGTCAGTGTTAAAATAGAGATGGGCCATAAATTGCAGCTACATTACAATAAAACACACCATAGAGACCCTATGCTACTACACAAAAGTATCCATGAAATTCAACATTTCATGTTGTATTTCAAGGATTAGTTTTTCTATGGATAACAAGGTCAAGCTTAGTGTAACAGATATGCTTGTTAAGAGAAGGTATACCATCTCTATTAATACAATTGGGTCAGCAGCTAATACATTAATACAGATCCATTAAAAACTACTAGGCACATCAGTTAGTAGTGGAAACATTAAACATTCACTTAACAAGGATAGCTAAAAATCATCTAACAATGATAGAGTGAGCTGCCTATGAAAACTGCAAAAAATAAAGAATATTACATGCATCTCTATTATATCTTCTAAAATAGAATAAAAGGAATATATATTCTATTAATTCTTACTAAGTTTGATTTTTAAGTGTCATTTAGGGACAATATAAAGTAACATTTTTGTAATATAATTGTGATTCTACAAGACCAACTTAAAATATTTATGTGTTAATTAAAGTATAATGTTATGAAGCCTGAACTGTGACTGAAATTGGGACAATTCTGTGCTCTTTGTTTTACAAGGTCTGTGAATTGTACAGATTGCAGAAGCAGCATGGAATTCTTACTGTCCATTCAAATTACCCCAATCCAATGTATAATACATTCAGCTATGCTATATTGTGCAAAAATGGCATGGCAACATTAATACAATAAACTGTGATCATAAAATTGGTACTGTCTCAGTATTAAAAAGTTTCAGAACACAGCATGATCTACATTTTTTTTTAAAAAAGCAATAAAACTTCAGTAAAATCTGTGTGCTATGCATAAGAACTATATTGGATAAATTGGAAGAATAATTATTTGGGAAGTATCAACTTTATTGGGAAGAAGTTTATTCTTTCTACTTGACGGATCTCTTCTCCGTTGCCAATATTGAAGTTTCAAAGAAGGTCAGCCTAATGAAATTCAACATAGGAAAAGAACAGTTATGGCCATCATTTTTCTCCATCAAAGAGAGTTCCTTGTTACAATTTAGATGTATTTGTATAGTTCAAATTCATTTATAAAGTGTAAGGGTTGCATTTTTTACTGTTCAAGTATATCACATAAATATTTCTGATTTTCTTTATTCAATTAAAATATTAGTCTTATTTATAAATAACTGAATAAAACAGTAACCCAAGATCTATAAAGTACAATTGTCTATAGGAAATAGTAACTTGGGTCCAGATTTGGTCATACTAAAGGGAAATCTATTATAATCAATGGGATTTAAATTAATTACAACCATTTTCAATGGGTTCACATGAAGCATGACCTACATCTGGCTCTAACCTTGAATAAAAATGTGTGTATTATAGTGAGTATCCACTTAAAACAGGGGCTTTCAAAGATAACATTCTGGCAAATAAACTCCATTTTGTCAAATGCAACCAGCAAAGCACACAATTAAAAAACTGTATGCTCATAGAGACACAGAGAGAGAGAAACAGAGTACATTTTCTCAGCTATGACCAAATAATACTTACTTGAGTATATTAAGAGTTGAGGTTAATCATTTCTGTTAGAAAGGATTCAGTAGAGACAATTTAACCAATGAAAAACACTAATCAAGCAGTAATTGACAAATATTGCCTTTTTTAGGAATGATATTTTTTATTATATATAAACTACTTACAGCATATACATAATGACACCTATGCTCCAGACATCACACTGTTGGCTATAGTCATGTGCACTTATCACTTCTGGAGCTGCCAACAAAGAAAAAATACAGATACTTTTAATTACTTAAAAGAAAGCACTATGGATGAGATATACTTTGCTCACCCCTCAAAAAATAGCAGATGTTGATATTAATAATGCAGGGCTTTAAACAATTCATGCTGCTATAACCTCATTTTGATCATTTAGTTAGTCACAATTATCATAATTCCTAATTTTGTTTCTTGTGTCCTTCCTATTTGTAAATTGTGAACGCTGTTCCTAAAACCTTGACTTCAAATCATTTACAAAACCACACAAATACATTTCCATTTGAAAAACAAATGCATAGATTCATATATTAGTTTTAAAGTCAGAAAGGCTTCTTCCCTAGGGTATAAGGGCAGATCCTATGCAGTGAGAAGTAAAAGTGTCAGAGCAGGCGTTAGTAACCTGTTTGTGTTGAGAGCTCATCAGGGATGTTGAGACTATATAATGGGCACACACTCAAAAAGGAAGCCATGGTGGATATGACTAGTTTCAGAAAGAGTTTTTCAAAATGAAAATAGTCATCAAATATGCTTTCTGTAATCCAAGTGGTTATAGGAACTAAAGGTTCTTCTACAGATTTCCTATTAGGTTTTTTTAAGTCAGGTGAAACAGGGAGCTGCATGGCCACCACAGTATGAAATAACTTCAATAGATGAGCTGCTAGTCTTTACAAATATCCTATTAAAATTAAATAGAATTAGTCAGCTCATCCTTTAAATTGAGCTTCAACCCTCGCATTGTACTTGTGAGCAATATTCTAAGAACTCAAGGACTATGCTCACTCACACCAATATGGAACAATGTTAACAATTAGCAATGCCATTGAACTGAATCAAACATTGCAAGCAGATTTATGAAAATGAAATGCAAATGTCTATGCAAGTAAAAATCCACTGATGCATTAAAGCATTTTGCTTCCCTTGTTGCAAAGTCCTGCTCTCCTCTATTTCATCTCTGACAAAAAAGCACAGATAGATCCATGTTGTGATAATGTGATCTTGCCTACTGTCATGAAAAGTCTGCTTACATTAATTGAGACACTATTCATACAGGCAGCCTCTACCAACAGTTAACTACTTCATTCTTTCCCATGCCATACCTCAGTTCTTCTGATTCCATGTCTCCCAAGGATGCAGAAGAAGTGGGAGAAGGAATAGGCAAGCCCACTGTAACAAGCAAGCTTCTGAATGTTAATATTGGAAGCAAACTTCTGTTCTCAGCCATCCCTATTAAGATCATTATTTTCATTCTAAAAAGCTTATTCAGTCCTGTTTGAAGAAACTCTCTATTGGTAAAATATAGTTATAACTAACAACAATTGCATAGCTTCAAACTTATATCATAATAATGTATCCATAAGTCATGAGCATAACAATGATTGTACATATATAAATTAATAGCATCCAACATATCCATATGTATTTATTGATAGTTACAAAACTTTAATTCATTATAATACTATTTTAATCAGTTCAAATTTAATGGAAAATATTATACAAAGTACTGGATTTACCCATATAAATAGGAGTCCCACAGGTAGACTGGAACATGCTTTCACTTCCTCCCATCTTTTGAACAGCTAAACCAAAATCAGTTACCTATAAGAAACCATCGTTGTTGTTTTTTATTACAGGCATGGATGTAACTTTTTATTCTTTCTAAAATTTCAATATTCATAGCTAAACTACTTTGTGATATTTTTTAAAAAACCTCAAAAGATTTCCTATAACAATTCACATTAAGCAGAAAGTCTGCATCAAAGTTTCCATAAATATTTCCAATTTGTTTGGAAATTGCATTAGCATTTGTGCATACATAAAAGCAAGATGGGTATTCAAGAGAAACAGCCAGGAAAACCAAATGCTGCTACAGGACTTATATTAACATATTTAAAAGACACATAATTATAATTACATGGTGTTTAAGGATCCAAATGCAGTATGTAATATGCAGGAGAAGATACTAATATTGAGTAGAAGCTAATATAGAAATAAAGACATTTAGAGACTAAATGGATGTTTCAGTTGAGGGGAATTTAATACATTTTATTTGTACACATTCTATAAACAAATAAGCAAGAAGGAAAAGGGAGGGCGGCTGGAGAATATTTTCCTTCAGGGAATCCAAGTACCCAAGGATCCTTACAGCCTATATTTCACAGACTGCTTTGAGAGGGCTGCCAAAGTACTGTCCATTTTCTGTATGTTTGATTTCAGACATAAAGGACAGAATGAGATAAACAGTGTCAATCATGTGTCAGTTGTGTTCCTGTCAATCTTGTTGTCCACAGTAGATAAGTATTAGTCCATTCCATCTAGCTGATCTCAAAAAATCTAAGTAAAGGCAAGCCTGGTGAGTGCTTGGATGAGAGATCATCAGAAAATCTCATCTATAGGAGAGACTGGGAGGTCAAAAAATATCCAGGAAAAAAGAAACGATAATGAAATCTGTATTATTGTCAAGAAAGTAACAAGGACATCTATGAAGTCATCAGAGATCATTATGTAATGGAAACTAGAGCAATCTAGCAAGGGAATGACTGCTTTTATTACTGCAAAACATGTCCTCAGCTTTCCAGAAAAGTGTTTTCCATTTTCTTTCCAGGGATATTATATGGCCCAAAAAAAAAAAAAGTCAAACCATTGCTCGGTACCATCTCCCTTGAAAGGGCTATTATGTCGGCCAAGCCAGAAAAGAGAAGAAGGAAGTAGGTTTGTCCAATTCACTACCTTTTCCCCTTTTTCTCTTCCTGTCTCAGTGCCTGGCTAAGGTAATCTGTGGTCCCTGCTTCCCTGCACCCAGAGCTTATACCTGCATCTGGGGGAAATACTCTGCTACATGGGACTCAGAAACCATGTATCCTGATGAGAAGGAGGTTGGGTAATTGTGCCTACAACATGTTGCATTAAGCTCTTGTTGGCCCAAAAGAATAGGATTATGCCAAAGTGCTATGCAATGGAAGAAAAATCAACTTAGAAGAACTAACATTGCCTGCATATTTTTGAAAATCTCAACTACTTGAGTTACATTATTATGTCTTTAGGCATTGATGCTTTGTCTGTAGCACTGTTTCTTCTAAAATGTTTTCATCAGAACTGTCCAGGAAAACTGGTGCCAAAACAACATAGCAAGGCTATGCATCCTTAACATATAGTCAATACTGTGTTGGAAGAGGAGAAAAACAACAGTCTGCTTTAGCATGCAAACATGCCACTCCTCAAACCCAAGAATGATCATACATTTCTCCCCAGAAATGCAAGCAGGAGGACATACAGAATCAAAAGGCATGAAGAGAAGCATGAATTAGCCCTAAGAGAAACCTTGATTCAGGCAGAACACTCAAGGACTTAAAATACACTTGATCATAATATGTGGCTTTATTTCCCATAAAATGTACCCTAATATTAGATATCGTTATAGACATTTTATTAAATCATCCCAGTCATTTTAAAGCAACTATAAAAATAGTAGGCATTTTGTAATTATATTTATTAAAGGTCAATTATTTCTTTATAAATAAATAAGTGTAAGTTCTTGAATCAGTTAATGCACTTTGGCAGTAAATATTCATCTGAAGTCCATAAAGTAGAAAGTCATTGGGATGTAAAAACTATAGTTTTCAAAATTATTAAAATGTTTAAATTAACTTGCCAATATGCATAATTCATGCTAATCATGGATCTCCAGGCTTACATTTGCTAACAGTTTAAAACTCTTATCCAAAAAGTGAACAAAAAGAATAAAGTATACTTTTAAAAACATTTCTTTATATATAACTATACTGTTATTTGTTCAATAAGAAGTTTTTCACCAGTGGCACTTGACTCCCACATTCTTGTCAATTGCTGCCATGTCAGAACCTTATTTTCTGGCTTGATTATACCATTACACTTCAGTTTAAAAGCTACTAATAGGCATTTACTAGGAAAAGTGACTTTTGATACATGTATCTGGAAAAAAAAAGTAGTGTATAAAGTGAAGTATTACAATTTCTTACCTTTATGTTTAATTTCATTTCATTTTGTTCATCAATGTCACTGCTTTTAACTAAAATGTTTTCCAATTTCAAATCTCTATGAACTATATCTGTCAAGATGGAGAACAAAAAGTAAAAGTGTTATTTATCAAGTGCATTGAAAAATATTCTGACAAAAATATTTTAAAACCCTTTTGACTGAGTAATTTATGTGCATTTTATTTTACATTAATGCAGGCAAGCAGACACTGTATTCCTTCTTTCATTAAAAAAAAAAGAACAGTTTCTGTATGTTCCAAACTTCGGTCAAACTTAGATCTATTCTTCAAATAAAATGAAAGAGAAGCCTGCATAGATTTTATAACATAAAAGAATATAATATGTCACAGGAACATTTTAAAAGCACTAATGTATAAAATTAGTATTTTCAAGTGAAAATACTCAGTATGCTTTCCATGTTCAGAAACACAAAACATTAAAAACAATTCAGGTGAGCACTTATTTCTTATTCAGTTCCTTCCCACCACTACTACTGTTTTACTTCTATTCATAGTTGAACCACAAACTACCCATTTTCTGTTTTCTGTCATTTGCTTAGGATTTTTTTTAATTATATCAAATCTCACAGTATGTTGTCACATATTCATGTGTGTCTATTTATCTGAGCATCTTAATGGAATAAAATGGGGGCCATGACCCTGTCCAAAATAATGTGAACTCTCTTCAACTTTTCTATCACACACACACACACTTTAATGACTAAAGCAGTGATGGCGAACCTATGGCACGCGTGCCACAGGTGGCACGCGGAGCCATTTGTCAGGGCACGCAAGACGCTGCCCTGTCAGCTGCCCAGCACGCATGCGCACGCTGCCCAGCTGAGTTCACCCTTTTTTTGAAGCCATTTGTTGCCCTCCCCAGGCTCCAGAGGCTTTATAGGAGCCTGGGGAGGGCGAAAAGAGCCTCCCCTGCCCCCCGGAGGCCCTCCAGAGGCTTCATGAGCTTCCCTGATGCGTGACTTCCGGTTTGCTCGGAGTGTTGTTTTGAGCGCGCCGAAGGCGTCAGTGAAGCCTCCGGACGGTCCCTCGGGGAGACTGTTTTAGCCCTTCCCAGGCTCCTATAAAGCCTCTGGAGCCTGGGGAGGGTGAAAAAAGCATGTAAAAATGGGGGGAAGCACCTGTAGTGCGCGCATGTGCACTGGGGGGGTCGTGCATTGCATTATGGGTACGGCACGCCCACACACGATCCCCCTGCGCTCCCCCCACTTATGGCACACGAACCAAAAAAGGTTCACCATTGCTGGATTAAAGGAAAAGTGAATAAATGGCCAAATGTTGAAGATGAGGTTCAAATCCTCTGTATTGCATCACATAGTAAGTAAAAGAGTTCTGTGATGATTCACCAGCATTCATATGTAAAAGATTCCAGTTCTATATATTTTTACTCCAAGAAGTTGGAGGAAAGCTTTGTGGCAGGACCCAAGGAAGGCATGAGCCTTATTATTCTAAAAATTCTTTAAAAATAAAACATTCCTTGTATAGATAAAATAAGAATTATCATTGTCTCATCAATGGTCCATTCAAAACCAAGGTGAACAAATCAGGATATAATCTTAGAAAGATATAATCCTTCTCTCTCTAAAACGTTATCTTCTTAATTCTCTTAATGAAGATTATTGAAAGCTATACACAGATGTTCACATTGACCACTGCTTAGATTAAAGAGTCAGAATCCATATTAACCTTTGCCCAAATTCATATTGATAAAAATGAAAAGCCCAAACTTGATAAATATGCTGTCAAATGGACCCAAATATTTCTAGAAATAGCACCTTCATTGTTAACCTCACTGGTTTTTGTGCATCAGTGTGTAATGTCACTATAGGAGGAAAGGATGTTTTGTCAAATTTTGTTAAATGTTTTATACAACATTAAAATGAACTGGTTGAAAGACAAAAGCACATGCAGGAGATTCTATGTTTATTTTGGTATGTTTTCTCTGACTTTCTAATAGCAGTTCTTGTTACACTGTGGGTCTTCCTGAACCTCTAATCCAGGAGGTGATGAAATTGAGACATTATTTTGAAAAAGACACATCCCATTCATTTGCTTATTGAATAACTTTCCGGACTAAAACTTATATCCACAGAAATGATAAGAAAATAATGATTATTAGAAATATTCTATTTCCTTACTATCTTTGAATAAACTACTTATTAACTTATCAACAAGTTATTATTAGTCTTAGACCATCAACCAGAACAAATAAAAGCACTCAGTATATATAAACTTAAAACTACTAGTATAAAATTATAAATAATAACTAAAATCTATAATAAAATCCAGTATCAATTTACACATGGTCTGACTATATGATAGTTGCAATCCCTAAACTGTGTGGCTTGTTGTAGGTTTAATGTTAAAAGAGAAGTGACTAAGCAGTGCAAAGGGTTTGCCACAATTCTTACATTACATCGCTATGGTGGAGAAGACACATGTTTGTGACGAATCCCTAGTGCTACTGCATAGAATCTGGTCACCTGAATGTAGTCATGGACAGTTCATCCTTAAGCAGCCACTGGAGACAGGTAGTGTCAGAATGGCCAGGCTACCTAGAAGTGATTGCAGAATATGTTTTTTTCCAGTGGTGGGATTCAAATAATTTAAACCCCGGTTCTCTGCCCTAAAGATTTCCTCCAACAACCAGTTCACCAAACTGCTCAGAAACGTAACAACCGGTTTTCCCGAAGTGGTGCGAACTGGCTGAATTCAACCACTGTTTTTTTCCTAATCTCCGTATAAAAGGAACATCTAAGGAGCATGTGACTCGCAGTCTCCACATCTCCTGAGCCGCAGGGGCACAGTCTTTCCGTGAATGGTATCCTTTTATACTTGCCATACAGAACTGCCGATGGAAGCGCATAGCACCGTACAAGTGCAAATGCTTTCCGGTGGTTTGCTGATTCCAACTAACTAACATAGCTGGCAGGAGCAACAACACACCTAATGGCATCTGAAGCCAAAAAACAGCGGAGCTTTAACTAAGTCTGCCTGCCTCTCGATGTCCTCCACCCTTTGTCGCAAGGTTTGTCTTGCTAGATCATGGTCCATCTTGAGTATTAAAGTTGGGGAGAAGCCTAGTTTGGCAAGGTTGGAGTCAACAGCCTTGATCCATGATGAAGAGAGGATTAGAAATATTCTATTTCCTTACTACCTTTGAATAAACTACTTATTAACTCATCTATTATACTAAAAATATAATTACGGTAAAAAATGATTTTCAGCTATAAGTACAGTGAAAATAGGAAAACTGCAATTATTAAATATAGTACAAAATGAACATTCTTACCTTTCTTGTGAAGATAAGCAATTGCTGATGCAAGACTTTGGATTATATGCCGAGTCTCATTCTCTGAAAATTGACCTTTTCTTTGAAGAATCTCTTTAAGTTCTCCATCTTCGCATAACTCCATTATAAGATACACCCGCTGACATTAATAAAGAATATATCTGTGTCTCTGTGTCTGTGTAACACCACCTTAGCTTACATAGAATATTGAACTGAAGAAGTAATGTGGGAGTAGCTTTAATCGATAGGGTTTTTTCCAAATAATTATTCAGCATGTTCCAAAACTCTTGGTGGCTCCAAATTTAACACTGAAACTTCAATATCAGTGAGGGCTTTCACCCAATACTTAGAATATTAGTGTTATTTTGGGCCTACTGATGACTCTAGACACAGAGTTATTGTAACTGAAGGAGTAGGACCATAGCTTGGATGGCATCCTAGAATCCTACTGCAGCACATCATGGGATGGAGGGGGCGAGGTTCCCTAGCTTCAGCTGGTAAACCTATTGTAGCTAGATCTATAATGAGAGCTGCAGTGGCTCATGTCCAGACTACAGCAAACCATTCTACATGTGACTGCCTTTAAAATCTTCAGTAAACTTTAGCTTGATGGAAAAATTTAGGGCCCAGATGGGATTATGTGATAGTATATATTTCAGGCCCTACATTGGTTGTCTATTACCTTTCAAGTGCAATTTTAAGCACTGGTGTTAACCCTTATGGTCTGATTTCAGGTTATTTATAGGAATGCATCGCCTCACTGGAATTTGCAATTGTGCCAGGCGATGCAACAGATTGCTCCCAATTTTCAGGAATTCAAGGGGGAAGGTGTGTTTTAGGGTGGCAGCGTCAGTGTTTGGAATGGCTTCCCATTTGTGGTTAGTTTAGTCCCAATGCTGATCATTTTCTAAACAGAAGCTGAAAACTGAGTTCTTTGGGAAGGCATTTGAATCGTGATGGATGGTGTATGTTTTATGTCTGGGGAGGAGGTGTTATACTATATTTATTATTATGTTCATTTTATTTGTAAGCCATTGAGAATTGGATTAGACTGTGGTAGGTAACAATTTAATAAATGAAAACATAAATAGTTGACAGGGACAATCTGGCATATATAGCAATCCCAATGGACACAAGTAACAAGCACCGCAGTTTATGGGTCAAAATGCAAGGTGGTAGTCATAGGAGCTTTTTTTTCCTCCAAAGGGATGGGGTTTCAATCACTTAGCTGCAACTGCCATCTCACCATTTTTAACTACCAACCAATATAAGAATGATCTGACAGTCATAAAAGTCTGAATTGGCAAAAAAAAAAAACCCAACCCCAAATGCATTTCCAGATTTGTTCAGAAAAAGAGATATTTGAACGCTGCAAATTTGAAACAGAGAGACAGAAAAATACGTAGCATTAAATAATAGAGAAGAAAGTTTTGGTCCAAACCACAAGAAAGTGGTTAGGGAAGAATAACATTATTTTTAAGAATTTAGGAGCAAATCAATTATAATACACCCAACTGCCCTACATTGGTTGCCCTATCTGGTTTTACACATGATATTAACTGAACCTTAGGAGTTACATTTATGAAATCTTACCTTTGGTGTCTCAAACACTTCTTCAAGATGTATTATATGCTCATGGTTTACTCTTTTCAGAATGCTTACTTCTCGTTCAAGAAGCTTTACAGCAGAACTCCCAGCCTTAATGTAAGAAAAATATTTTTTTTAAAAAACAGTACTAAATTTGATTAATTTTTGTTTGTTCTTTTAATGTATTTTAATTTATTTATTTGTATTATTTTTATAAATAACTCAAGGCAGTAAACATATCCAAAATACGCAAAGAATTTGAGATTAAGGCTACAGAGGTTATCAGACACTGCAAGAGCCTCAACAAGAAGCAACAAAGTCAACTGTGCAACTGAATGTTTGTTTGAAGCAACAAAATACAAAAAAATAATAATAACCCAAATGCCGACTTCATGCCACTTTATGTAATGGAAGCAAAGTGAAGAGGATAATGAGCAGCAAAGTGGATAGACTCAGCTATACTGGTTAGAGTGCATGGCTGGAAGACCTGAAGGACTGGATTAGGTGATGAAGAAAATATGGCTGGTCACAGTCAATAGTAACTTGATGGCACATAATCAATCAGTTAAACAAGCAAACAATATTTTGTGAAGTTCCCTGTTCTGCGTTATTTTGTCAGTCTGATTTGTAAAGTTGCCAGGCCATTTCTCACATTTCCTACAAGGGAGAGCAGGAATCGTGCACACCAAATGTTTGAACCTTGATTTAGAAATTGTCTGATTTGGCAGAAGGCTTCTGGACAAAACTAAGCAAGATAAAATTTGCCTACTGCAGTACCCAAAAGGCAAAGCCTATACATAGATCCAGGTTTCAAGATATAAATTCTAGCATTTTCCACCTGCTGTACTGAGTCAACAAACATTGTTACCATTCTTTTGATAGTGCCTTGGATTATTTGGTCTTCGTTGATATAACAGTTTGCTCTGGCATGAGAACCACTGGTTTTTTTTGTCACCACCCTGATTCCTTACATCATCTGTTTGTAGCAAAGAGTCAACCACAAAAATATTTATAGCAGACATTGCTGATAATATATGCATATGTATTCCTTAGAAATACAATGCATTTTATCCTGTCCCTTTACTTTTTTTAAAGTGTGGCTCTCTTAGCTACCTATATAATAACACATGCTTGGAGTTTGTTTATGTATATGATTTACACAGCTACCCATCTTACAAAGTGAGTCTGGGCAGCTTACAAATATTAAATCACAGAAAAAATACCTCACATAACCCTCCAGCTTCCAAGAATAAACAAGTTGGCAAATCTAAAATGATAAGGTGGGTAGGTTGTTTCTACTCTTTCATTTAAGAGGAATTAAATTTAAGGTTGCTTTTTCTTTGTGTAAATATGATATTATCACTTTCTCACTTTAGCTAGAGCTGCTACTATTATCTCTTTTGCCTGATCTTGTTCCCCATACTACTTGATTAGTGTTGACCATCCTGGGCATGGTTTTCTAAGGAACTATCTGATTGGAACCAGATTCTAATCAGATATCAAGGAATGGTTTACAGCCACTCCTTGGTAACATAACTTCCACATTATTGAAAGACTTATCAATAATCAATAATGTAAACATCAATGTTTACATATTTGGGAATCTAAACTATCCAACATTTCCTCAACAGGTAATGGGTATAGAAAGGGTTTGGTGGGATCAATATCCTTAGATGCAATTGTTTCTGATCACATAGGGGGATGCCCACCTCATAGCTAGTCCCTGATACTTCTGGACTGCATTGCGAGGCACCTTCAGCAGGCAGTACGACCTGCCACATGAAAGATGATTGAAAGCATTCTCCTCCTAAGTACATTGCATTCCTTTACATACAAAACTAGAGTTAAATCAGAACTCACATAATTCAGGAAGTACTTTACCTCTATATATTAATGAAATCTCCCTACCTACTCACTATTAATGATCCAAGTAAAAAAGGTGAGAGGAGCCATTTTTTCTCTGAATGGCTCTTATTGGTATTTTAAATATTCTAATTACAGAAATCAATTCTTTAAATCAAAATCAATTCTTCAGTCAAAAATAACTATTAGATTCCTACATTTATAAAAGCTCTATATATTTATAGAAGCCTCTCCAAGGGTCTGTAATTGGTTTTTAGAATTATATATATGCTTAAACCTGTTCTAAATCATCCAGTCCAAAACACCCACCGATATTTACAAAATGAGGTCCCTAAAGTTAATTAAATTTTATTCAGATCCATTTACTCTTCCCATGTTCATTTTTGCCAGAACAGCAAAGAACATATTTGCTTCAGTCTTTCTAAGTCACATCTATATACATTTGATAGCAGTATTAGGATCTATGATATGTTAACTTTGTAACTGCCACTTTTCATTACAATTCTTTAAATCATTAAAGCTCATTCCTCACATTTTTGTTCTTTCTTTGAAAGCCTTCAACTCCATTTTTATAACATATCATGTCATTTTTTAAAGATGGTGTCACTTCTCAGTGATACTTGCTGGTTCAACATTTAAGGATTTAATCTCATTTGCCCTGCACAATCTTCTTTGAAAGAATTTAATTTGAGTAAAACACACCTACTTCATAATTTGATCATTACATAGTTGATATTGCCCATATCACTTATTAAAGTTTTTAAAAACAGTCTTTTATCATAACACTTACTGAAATGAGCTACTTTGATTTGTACAATACACTGGTACTAGGCTGCACTGTAAAACTCTTTTATTTCATTTGACATATCTGCAGTCCCACAGTTACAGTCAAAATAAATTAACATTATTATATCTCCCATAAAATGTTGAAGAAATAATAAATGCACAATAATCAATATTTCCCAACTACAGTAGAAACTTAGTTCATAATTATAGCATGGTTATTCAAATTAAATCTTAAAATAAGGTAATCATTGCCAAGGTGAAAAACTCTGTTACAAATACCAACCTTTTCACGGTTCACTTTCTTCATTGCCCACTTTACGCCTGTTTCTTTGTGTGTTACTTCAATCACTACACCAAAGCTGCCCTGTCCTAATTTCCTTCCAAAAGAATAAATTTGCTGCAAACATAGAGAATACGTAAGAAATAAATAAGAGGACAAAGTACATAAGAAAAATAGTTAGAAGATAGTTCCAAGAAATCACCAAATGTATTAGGGGGATGATAAATATGCACAATTACATGTAGATGATGTTTTATGCATTAAGAAAAACAAAGTACAATGCAATAGAAGGGACAATAGAATTGAATGAATTAAAAAAGAAAAATAATTCAAATTCCTCATTTTTTAAAATGCTCACTATAAGCAGTTCCCCCCGTTTCCAATTTAATGCTTGGGGTGTTTAAGGTAATGCATTCTGACTTATATTCCTTTAAATCTAATGCCATTTTTGTTACCTGGTTATTTTTCTTTCAAAAATGGATATAAATAAGCTTTTTTACTCCTAGCCTCATGTACAAATGCCCTGGACTTGCCCTTTTTATTCAGAAATGTTTGGCAGATTGACCTTTAGCCCCAGCTAACAGAATTATAGGACAGAAGTAATAATACAAAAAATGCAAAACAACTAACTAGAAAAATCAAACTGCTAAACCAACAGTGTTGTTGGAAAATAAAATTCCATTATCAAAGATGTTTCCACTTTCATTTGCACTCTGATTCAGGTATTTTAGAGACACAGATTAACCCCTAACTGGTTTCAATTACTGTCAAAGTGTTGATGGCTGGTTAACTAAAAGAGTACAAATCTTTCCTTCATCACCAGTTCATTAAAACTGAGCATTCTAAACTAAAAGCATTCACAGAAATTATCTTCCCAGGTATACCTGTTGGCACAACAGTTTTCTGAAACTCAGTACTCTTCTTC
Organism: Natrix helvetica; assembly: GCF_964273705.1. Classification (NCBI taxonomy): domain Eukaryota; kingdom Metazoa; phylum Chordata; class Lepidosauria; order Squamata; family Natricidae; genus Natrix; species Natrix helvetica. Next base: position 104,238,971 of record NC_138548.1, on the reverse strand, counting down.
CTGTAAATCACCTTCAAGTTATGTTCTCTGTTCATAATCAGTTTGCTTTTTTCTACAAAACTCAGTTGTCTAGCTTTCTGAATCCCAGCTCAAGGACCACTCGTACAACCTTAGGTATTTTTTTTTCTTTTCAGTTTTTTTTTAATCCTGCCTTTATTATTTTTATAAATAAATCAAGGTGGTGAATATACTAATACTCCTTCCTCCCATTTCCCCCACAACAAAAACCGTGCTGAAAGAAGAGGACTGTTCCAAAATCATCCATCTGGCTTTTATGTCTAAGGTAAGACTTTAGAAGTCACAGATTCCTGAGTTCTAATTGGTGCCTTGATAACTGACCAAGCTGGTTCTCTGGTTTTCAGAAAAATGCTTTAAAAAAAAAAAAGGCTGGTTTTTTCCACCCAATATCATTTTTCTTGTCCCTGTTTTTGAAATTATAATCTCTTCATTCTCCCTTAAAGCCAACATGGTAGATCAGAAATGCAGTCCCAAAATTAATCCTTTATATTCCTGGGATGCCTGCAATAATAAGCTCTAATTTTGTGTAAAACAGTTGTGTATGTTACCCCAGAACTAAAAATTGGGTAAGAATGTTGTCTACTTGAGCAAGTCATGTGGTCAACTTTGTTATCTTGAATAAATTATCCAAATTACTCACAGCTAGTACCCTTGTGTTTAAATAAAACATGCTGATTTAAGCCAGTTCTGGTAAACAGAGCAGCATATCTTTTGAATCATAACTGCAATGAAAGGGGGAAAATCCCTAGAATATTTTTTTAGCTGCAATCATCTGATCGTTTGTGTGCCAGGTTGCTATAATTTCTCTGAGTACAAAGTAGTAGTCTACACAAATATTTTGAAAATGCGTTCTAAATAGGGTAATGTAAACTAGTCCAAAATCCATTTCATTTTGTTTAATTTTGAGACTGATGATTTCTGGAGAATTCAATAGCTTGCAAATGACTTTAGATATTTCCATATTATGGTTTTAAACTTTTTTTAAACCTAATCAATCCTAAACCATTCTCTTTATCGTATCATACTTAAAAAGTTACAACAACATTTCACAAGGATACTGAATTACAAACCTGAATAGCTGCTCCATCATCTATTCGTGTATGTGGGATTTTGCATTCCGCAATATTGCCACGAATGCCTGGGGTAACAAGCATTTTTTTGTGAGAGTCTGTTAAGTCTGCCTTTGACATCTTTAGGAACATAAAAAGAAAAGCATGAAATTAAAACCCAAGCCATTGTTTAAAATAGCTTCAAGCAAATGAGATACATTTTATGTAACTTATTACAAATAAAGAAAATATATGAAGTGGGACGGGAACTAAAAAAGACAAACTTAACTGGCTTAAAAGAACACTTCAGTATAAATCGATCTTATGTAATAAAAAAAATATTCTTGCAACATGTTATATCGGAACTGAGCTTTCTTCTCCATACCCTTTTGATCAATTTAACTATGGAAATTTAAATTCATTAACGTTTTGTCAAATGTTCTGTTTCAATTAATAGTTAAAATTGAAATATATTCAAAATCAACTGAATTCGAAATTGAATCAATCTGATTCATATGTATCCAGGAGAGGTTCACATCACAGCAATACTCCTCCAAATGATCTGACCTCTCCTGAGGTTGTATACATATGTGATTTAGAGATGCATAGGAATCCACAGCCAGTTTATTTTCAAAAATAAAAAATGATACACTGAGCTTTTGGGGAGAAATATAAGAAGAATGCAAAGCATCTCTTCAAAACAAAGATAAGGAAGGGCAAGAGGCAGCTCTGTAATTTCAATTTCTATATTTTACTGGGCTCTCCAGCTGCAGTGCTATTTGTTATTTTTCTTTTCTAAAACTTGAATATTAAAACAGATTGGTCTTGGAGAGATTTAGGGTAGCATAATACTTGCTTTTTATTTGGAAAATGTCATACTATATGTCCAAATGGGGAGACACTAGGTCATACTGTTTGATTCTCTTGGCAACCACAAAAATACAGCAAAATTTGCAAAAAAAATGTACCTGTATATGAAATTACACTTTTTTCAAGAAATTATTGAAATTATTTTTCCAACTAATCTTTAGTTTCAAGAATATGTGCTATAGAATCAACAGTGACACGCTTTTCACATTTCATCATAAAAACATGTGATGAGTCATGCTTTCTACAGATTACAGAAATCATAGATTTGAAGGGGTTGGATTGAAGCTAATTGCTAGAATCAGGAAATAAAATACATAAATAAATCTATGCTGTCAAAAATTTGAATGACACTGTTGTGAAAACTGTCTTTTAAAAAACAAGATACCCAAAAAGCCAGGCAATATTTGCATCGATGACATATCCTTCTTTTGCCAGTCATCTGGTAACTCGTCATATGATTCAGAAATTTTCCATTCCTGTCATAGTTTCTCAATTCCATTTTCTATCCCAGATATTGGTTATTCGTGGCATGTTCAAATACAATTTCTATCATTGTATAAAGCTTTGCCTCTTCATTTTAAGACTGCCTCTTTAAAGAAACTAATTTACAGGAAGAAATAAATTATCCTTTTTTTCTGCAATTTTTGCCTCAACTCTATTCTTAACTGCACACTTCTAACAATATTATGATAGCAGAAAAAAACAATTCTACCAGCCCAAAAGAAAAAAAAAACCTCACTATACTGGATTAAAATTAAGTAAAAGGCCTTTTAATTTTTTCTTTACCTTGGAATAAGAAGAGTCTCTTATAAAATCAGTGCAGTCATTCATTACTTATTTCAAAATATTTGTATTTCATCCATTACTAAAATATTTGTATATCACCATTCTACTCTACTAAAAACAACTATAAACATAAAATTTGTTTATGGCAATGCATTAAAATATATACTTAATTAACATGATTTAAATCAGATATAATTAAACCATATATCATTTAAGTATATCATTAATCTGTAAAAACATCAACATGAGAAAATATATATATATAAAGGCGACTAAGGTATCTCTCAATTTTAAATGCCTAGGAGAAAAAAATACCCTACTCCAAATCTTGGATAACCTATTGTATTGCCTACATTTGCTCAAAACAATGCTTGAGAATAAGATATCTAGCATACCATGAGGACAAACAGAAATTCACTGGTTCCACTTTCTAGAACCAATTCTGTATACAGAATCATTATACCTGCATGTCCTTAATACCAATTTTAAAACCTATTCAGCAAGTTACCAGGATTGATTATATCCTTCTCTGAAGGAGATTACAGAGAATCAATAGGATTTCACTCTCTAATCTCTTTTCCTCTGATTGGAGATGCCATCCATTCAGGCCTTCTGTTATATTTTTGCCAAAATGGAACAATTAAAATTGGGGAAGTGAATCCAAAATGAGTTATCTAATGTAATCTGCTACTTATTATTTCTTTCACTGAGTTGCTTCCCATCTTACAAGTAGGGATATAAATACAGAGGATTCTATATAAATAAGTAAGGGAAAAGGAAACCAGTGCTTTAAAATGGCTGCAAATGTATTTGTAATAAATATGTCCTGTCTTGATCAAACTCAAAACATTACACATGCTCGAAAGCAAATCCTTAAGTTAGGTATTTTCCACATAGGAGTAACTTAGAGTACAGCTACACCTGACAGATTGTTGTTGCTGAATGCTAGGAATTCCATTCCGACCTATAGTGACATTAACAAGACATTAGAAGAATTTTTCCAGAAACTGGATCACCATCTGAATACATGAAGTCAGACCCTGTCAGAAGAAAGAACAGATGGGGAAAGGGCAACAGAATAGCCTGCAGACAGTCCTCAGTTACAATTACCGTGATAAATGAAGCATTTATTTAAAGATTACTAAAGAGAATGAGTAAATATTGAGTCACTAACTAGGAGTTTGCAATTGACATATGATGCAACATCCATAGCTAGATTTCTCAGTACTCAAATGTGTATAAAACCCAACCCCATTTCAAAAGGAAGCTCCATCCAAGATCTGAGAAGGATACATTTTTTAGGAAAGATCACTGCTGTTTTACACAGGGCAAGGGATCTGATCCTGACATATTTGTCTGGGTTTGTGGGTGAGAATTTGTAGATGGAAAGTGTATATATATAGTATATATATTTCTGTAACTAGAAAAGAATTTCAAAGTAAATCAGTGCAGAGCATAGGGAGACAAGAAAATGTCTAAATTTTGTTCTCTTACATCTTCTAAAGAAGATACTTGTTTTCTTGAGGGGCCTTCTTCAGGTTCTAAATTCTCATTTGCTTTATCAGTTGTTACATCTGAGGTTTCTACTACAGTTACTCCAGAGCACACAGAATCCTTTTTGCAATAGGGACAAGAATATACACTATTGCTTGGTTGAAATGTTGCAGAGCACTTGAGGCATTTTACATCCTTCTCTTCTTTATTGAGATCAGCCATTTGTTTGATTGTATGGATCCTGCTGTGCAAATTAAATAGTAGCACAAAGATTGGAACCTCTCTATGCACTGTTGAAGGAAGCAGAACAAGAAGGTGAGAAAATTTATCGTGGCATAAAATATGTAGTGACTAGCAAGCAACAACAATATTGTAACAAAGACACAGTCCCTTGATATTTACAGATAATTTGGAAAAGCGAAAGTCAAAAACATCATTGTAAAAATATTTTTCCACAAAGCAAACTCCAACAAAGAATTATTGGGATTTTCCCATGTATTAAAAATACAATCACAAAAAATGGACCTATAAAACAATTCCTATAAGTAAGAAAGTTAAATCATCATTATCACATCCACTGTGACTCTATAGAAAGAGAGTACAAAGTAAAATTCAACAAGAAACTTACTGAGTTCTACAAAAACAGAAAGAACTGTTGGTCTTGATATATTCAGTTTACAAAGCAGAAAAAATAGCAGTGTTTTTTATGATCTATTAATAGTTTAGTTTAGCTTTTCAATGTACTGTATATAACCACTCATTTCACTATCCAGTTTTGGATGTCCACCAATATATAAAAACAATACAATAAGCGTAATAAAGTCACAATAAATGTGATAACCAGGTTTGGGGCAAATCTAATCTCAGGGCTAATAGTGTTCCAAAGTGTAAGTGCTTCAACAGAAAAGGTATGCTTTCTGAATCCAACAAGATGAATTGTTTAAACAGTGGAACACATACAATGCCCCTCCCACCAGACCAAATAGGGCAAATAGAAACAACTGGGGTGAGGCAGTCCTACCAATATTCCAGACTTATGCCATGAAAGGCTTTATAAGTGACCGCCAGCACCTCAAATTGCATCCTTAATCACAATGAAATGGAATGGAATGGAGTGGCAGCTCACAGAGCAGGGATATAATGTAGCCTGAGCATGTAAAGATGAAGTGAGGAAAGCTAAGACTCACAATGAAGAAAGGCTTGCCACAAAAGTAAAAAATAACAGAAAAAAAGCTTCTTCCAACATGTTAAAAACAAGAAAAAAGTTAAGGAAACAATTGGTCCATTGCTAGGAGAAAGTGGCAAGAAGGTGACAAGCAACAGGGAGAAAGCAGAACTATTTAACTCATGTTTTGCATCTGTCTTTACACAAAGGGATAAAACAGCCCAACCTATCAAAAACAGCACCACAAAAATCAGATTAGGAACACAAGTTGAAATAGGGAGGAAAATGGTAAGTGAGCACCTGTCTACCCTAGAGAAGTTCAAATCACCAGGACCGGATGGATTGCACCCCAGGGTTCTGAAGGAACTGGCAGACGAGATCTCAGAACCAGTGAACTATATCTTTCAGAGATCCTGGAGCACCGGGGAACTACCAGAGGACTGGAAAAGAGCTGATGTGGTTCCCATCTTCAAAAAAGGGAAAAAAACAGATCCAGGAAACTACAGACCTATCAGCCTGACCTCAATACCAGGAAAGATTCTGGAAAAGATAATCAAGCAACGAATTTGCGAACACCTAGAAGCAAACAAAGTAATAGCCAAAAGCCAACATGGATTTGTCAAAAACAGATCGTGCCAGACTAATCTTATTGTATTCTTTGATGATGTGACAAAATTAGTGGACCAGAAGAATGCAGTCGATATAGTTTACTTGGACTTTAGTAAGGCATTTGATAAGGTAGACCATAACCTACTACTAGATAAAGTAGAAGAATGTGGGTTAGACAGCATCACCACCAGATGGATTCGTAACTGGCTGACCAATCGCACTCAATGTGTAGTCCTCAATGGAACTGCATCTTCATGGAGGGAGGTATGCAGTGGAGTACCCCAAGGCTCTGTTTTGGGCCCAGTACTCTTCAACATCTTCATCAATGATTTGGATGAGGGAATAAATGGGGAACTCATCAAATTTGCAGATGACACCAATCTGGCAGGAATAGCCAACACTCCAGAAGATAGGCTAAAGATACAGAAGGATCTTGACAAACTTGAACATTGGGCACTATCTAATAAAATGAAATTCAATGGTGAAAAGAGTAAGGTTCTACATTTAGGCAACAAAAACAAAATGCACAGGTACAATAGGTGGTACCTTGCTCAACAGTAGTAACTGTGAAAGGGATCTTGGAGTCCTAGTGGACAACCATTTAAATATGAGCCATCAGTGTGCAGCAGCTGCCAAAAAAGCCAACACAGTTCTAGGCTGCATAAACAGAGGGATAGAATCAAGATCACGTGAAGTGTTAATACCACTTTATAATGCCTTGGTAAGGCCACACTTGGAATACTGCATTCAATTTTGGTCGCCACGATGTAGAAAAGATGTGGAGATCTAGAAAGAGTGCATAGAAGAGCAACAAAGATGATTAGGGGACTGGAGACTAAAACATATGAAGAACGGTTGCAGGAACTGGGTATGTCTAGTTTAATAGAAAGAAGGACTAGAGGAGACATGATAGCAGTGTTCCAATATCTCAGGGGTTGCCACAAAGAAGAGGGAGTCAAACTATTCTCCAAGGCACCTGAGGGTAGAACAAGAAGCAATGGATGGAAACTAATCAAGGAGAGAAGCAACTTAGAACTGAGGAGAAACTTCCTGACAGTTAGGACAATTAATCAGTGGAACAGCTTGCCTCCAGAAGTTGTGAATGCCCCAACACTGGAAGTCTTTAAGAAGATGTTGGATAGCCATTTGTCTGAAACTGTATAGGGTTTCCTGCCTAGGCAGGGGGTTGGACTAGAAGACCTCCAAAGTCCCTTCCAACTCTGCTATTGTATTAATGTAATAAATCAGGGATCAGCAATCCCTAGTCACGGCATAGTACCAGGCTACAGCCTATTGGGAACCAGGCCACACAAGTGGTGGGTGAGCATGCACATGTGTGAAACTACATTTGTGCAAGTGACTCACTCACACGAAACTATTCCCTCCCCCACTGTGGCTGCTGGTCCACAGAGCCAGAAAGGTTGGAAAGCAGTGTACTAAAGCAGGGCATACCAGCCCACTCCTTGCACAGCCCAGTTCCCTTATTTCGTCCTCCCCCCAAGCCGGGCCACCAAGCTGCAAAGATTGGGGACCACCGAACTAAGGTGGATCAGCCCCATGTACAGTGCATTGCAGTAATCCATTCAAGATGTGACCAAGTGATGAATGACCATAGGAAATTTGTTTGGGTCCTGGAAAGAGCACAATAAGTGAATAAAATGAAGTTATGTAAAAGCCTTCCTGATCATGGTTGCCACCTGATGCTCAAGCAGAAGCTGTTATTGCAGATTAACTGGTATTTAGCAGCAGCAGTAGCATTCAAAACTCAGGGGCTCTGAAAATCTAATGGTTTGGAAATGAGACTGAATACAGGAGGCCAGAACCAGTATAATACATAGAGGCCATTTCCCCAAGTATGGCCTGGTCCTGTCTTTCCTAAACAGAGTGATGTTCCAGCCTGTCCCTAATCTCCTCCTCCATGCTAGCCCAGAGATAAGCATCCATTATTAGAAAAGAAGTAGTTAATGTATTGTAAAAAAAAAATCTTACCTCATAAAGTGAGGCCCATGATGAAATGGGCAATATTGTCATGGAAAGGAATAGTAGCAATACCGGATAGATAGAAATCACTGAATGCCACTGAATGTCAAAAGTACAGATTCGATCCCTTTAATGTTCATGAGCTATCTAAAAAGACAATAAAATCACAAGAAATCAAAACCAAGTTATGAATAATTAAAGATGTGTTTGATAAGGATGTATCAGTTGGTAGAACTTGAAATCTTGGATAAAATTTGAAACTCTGCCTTTGGATCTAATTTCATTTTATTTAAGACAAAGCTTGTCAGACCATATATAATTCTATTTGTTTTGAAAACATAGTTCTTTAATGCTTCATTTTATACCACGAATTGCTTGTCTTGAATAAGAGTCATGGGTCTTTGGCAAGTTCAGCATCCCCTGTAGTTCCAAAAACAGTTCTTAAACCCTAAATTACTGAAAGATTGAAGTTACTAAATAAAGTTCACAAACACTCCATAATACATCATGGCTCTATTAGTATAATCAATATACAGTGTAATGGCAATTCAGTTTTGAAACAACAAATTAAACTTTGCTGCTGCAGAACCAAAGAGATCAATCTTTCTGTTTCAATACTGGAGAGAATTTAAGATTAAAAATGATTTTGTAACCTCAATCCAACAGTTTAAATCTGAATAGTTTTTTTTTAAACAAAGCAAAACTATCTTCTTCACTATATTCTAACCCAAAGAACCACAAATTCTTAATAAACTAAAACTTTTGATAAATAATTTAAATCACATTAACAATTTTAAACATATTTTTCTGTGCAAAATCACATTAATAATTGGAATAACAACACAAAATAGGATTACAGTATTAGCAAGCAAGCCCAAATCACATGTATCAAAGTTCATTCCATATTTCATGCAAATGGACATTTTCTATCTTAGCAATACTTACAGTATTTAAAACACATCAGCTGCCTTAGGATTTTCCAAACTCATTTAGGAAAATTCAGAAGTAAAATATGTAAAATATGTTTTAATTGAATATATTGACATTTGACAGCTTTATGACAGCTTTTAGTGCCCACCTCCTTTTTTGCTTCTCCAGTTTTCATTTATAAGGGAAACAAATAGAATCATTTACTATGTAAGGGGGAAAAAGATATTCCACACTTTAATCTTTACTTCACACAACACTTAATGTTCAGGATACACCAAGCACAACACAGAAATCAGTTGCCCATGATATATGATACAGTCATTTATTTAATGGTCAACTGTGCAAAATGGGAGTATGTTTTGTCTACCACACAGATACCAAGAAATAATTAACTTAAGGAACTTCTTAAAGTTTTTAATGTTAACAAACCATGTCAAATGGTCATTCTTTTGCTCTCCTTGTTTCATAATCCATTTGAAAGCATTCCTAACATACCAAAAAAAGGACAAGGCAACATAATTAAACATAAGACTAATAATAAACAAAAGTAGGGGAAAACTTTATTATTATTCTTTCTAAACTAACAAAAGCTTTCAATATTCAAAATGAAAATAACAAGGAAATCTAAGTTGAATGCGATAGGAAGTCCATTGTGAGCTAAAGAATTGGTGTCATGTTATTCATCCCTAAAAGCCATAATTGCATATTAATAAAATAGCTCAAGCCAATACGGTGTAATTTATTTCTATTAAGAAAAGTAAAAAGCCTTTTATTATATATTCACACAAAGACATTATTTGCCTATTTAAGTGTTGTATTTAGGAATATTTTAGGCTTGTGGTTATAGACTAAAGGCATAATTGATACAATTGTATTATGAGACAGGTAACATTTGTTCAATTTATATACTTGAATTTTTATCAAAATATATACATTATAATCAAAAATTCTCCATTGGCATTGAATTATTTTATTTTAGCTCATTAATACTTTTATTTTAAAAAATGTATCCCCCACTCCGCTCCAATTTTTTCACTAGAATAATACAGACTACATCATTATCTGAATGGTGGTATGAAATTTTCTAAAATGTTCTAAAAAGACATTCTTTTGTCTCCCCATGTCCAGCCCATATTGAAGCGTGAAGAAGGTGAAAATAATGTGTTTAGTCCTCTCTGCTGGCCTCCATCAAAAGCAAAGAGCACTGATCAGAAGAGTAGAAGAGCAATGATTCCGTGGGTTGAACCTAACCAATGTAGAGAGCAGAGGAAATGGCTTTGAAGGACAAGAGGAGGGGGGCCCACCAAGACAACAGTCTGACAAAAGAGTTTGGGACAGGATTGTCCTTGAATAAAACCTCAGAAAACTCCCTCCCTAGTACTCCCAAAGATAAAGGGAGGAGGGAAAAGCACTCCTAGACTTACAAGATTTTGTTACAATAAGAGTAGCACTGGCCTACATAACATTGAATTCTTAGTCTGATCTATCCTGAAGGGCTGACAGAAAATGTATCCAATTCAAAGCCTTTTTATTCCCTCTCTAGATGACTACTGTAGAAAGTATAAGCCAGTGATAGCGAACCTATGGCACGTGTGCCACAAGTGGCACGCGGAGCCATTTGTCAGGGCACGCGAGGCGCTGGCCAGCTGAGTTCACCTTTTTAAAAGCTATTTTTCGCCTTCCCCAGGCTCCAGAGGCTTTATAGGATCCTGGGGAGGGCGAAAAGAGCCTCCCCCCCGCCCCCGGAGGCTTCAGGGACCGTCCACAGGCTTCCCTGATTCCTTTGGAGTACTTAAAACCACCCTCCGAGCAAACCGGAAGTGACTTCCGGGTTGCTTGGAGGGTCGTTTTAAGCATTCCAAAGGCTTCAGGGACCGTCCGGAGGCTTCCCTGACGCCTTCGGAGTGCTTAAAACCACCCTCCAAGCAAACCGGAAGTCACTTCCTATAAAGCCTCTGGAGCCTGGGGAGGGCGAAAAAAACATGTAAAAATGGGGAGGTCGCGCGTTGTGCACGCATGCGCACTGGGGGGGTCGCGCATTGCATTATGGGTGCAGCACGCCTGCACACGACCCCCCTGCGCTCCCCCCACTTGTGGCACGCGAGCCAAAAAAGGTTCGCCATCGCTGGTATAAGCTGAATCACAATTAGCAAGACTGTCCCTAATACAGTGCCATACTGGGCTTTATAGGTAATTATCAATACCTTGAATTGAGTCTGGAAGCCTACTGTCACTAGCCAAAGCAGTGACTTTAAAATATTAGAACACTACTATTACAGGTTTCCTCAACCAATTGAAGCCTTGTCACTGAATAAACAATTTTTAAAAAAATATTTGGATCTTTGTTATCATACAGATATTCTCACTCTCTATTATTACTGTATTTTTTCGGAGTATAAGACACACCGGACTATAAGACGCACCTTAATTTTTGGAGAGGAAAACCGGAAAAAAAGTTTCTGGCTCTGCCTACCAGCATCCATCGGTATTAATCTGGCTAGGGTCCTTGCAGCAAACAGCCAGGTCAGCTTCAGCACATTATTGCAGTCTGATTCAGCAGGAGCAGCTGATTAGCTGGGAATGGGAGATGGATCTGGCCAGGAGGAACACATGCCCCGTTTTTGCAATTTGGGAGGAAAAAGAGTGCTTTTCAGAACGCGGCGATCTTGGCCACCTGGAACTGCCCGAGAAGGGGTAGGTGAAGCGGGCGCTGTATGACAGATGTAAGGCACGGTGGCTCACCACTTGGCCTCCCACTTCTTCAGACAACCCAGGTGGACGGTGGACGGTTTCTACTCCTGGCCCGGGAAACGGATCTGGCCAGGAGGAGTACACACCCCATTTTTGCAATCAGGGAGGAAAAAGACCATTTCAGGCAGTGGGCGGTTCCAGGCTGCAGGGATTGTGGTGCAGCCTGGAACCACCCACCACCTGAAATGCTTTTTTTTCTCCTCGATTGCAAAAACAGGGTGTGCATTTCTCCTGGCCAGATCTGTCTTCCAGGCAGGAGCAGAAGCTGACCGCCCTCCAACTGGGTTGTCTGGAGAAGCAGGAGGCCAAGCGATGAGCCACTTTGTCTTATGCCTCCTGTGTAGCGCTCACTTCACCTGCCCCTTCTCCAGATGAACCAGGTGGTGACATTCGGAGTATAAGACACACCCAGATTTTCACCCTCTTTTTTGTGGGGGAAAGGTGTGCCTTATACTCCAAAAAATATGGTATATTTCAGTTTGCCATTGCTTTCCTTCCTAGGTTTAATCTGCTCTTTACATCTGCAACATACAGGTCTTAGGCAGTGCTTTTAAATTTCTGTTTTCATCTCTGTGCACAACACCTCTCTGGTATGTACTTTCTAGGTGCAAGCCTAGAAAAAAAAGATTCCATTGTTTTAAGAAATCTATTTAAAGCAAATATGATTTTGTAAAGTACTTATACTTTCCCTCTCTGTTTGTTATTCTGAAGTATACTGACACTGAAAATCTATGTGCAGCCATTATACTGTGTGTTCTTTGTTGTTGCCTAACCTTTCATTTTCTGGCTTACTTTGTCTCTCGTGATCTGAAACCACTGCCTAGATCTGAAAGCCACTTAGATCTTTTCCTTGGAAATTTTTGCAGTGTATTTTATTTTCTGTTTTGAATTACACAATGGCTCTTACAGCTTCTCTGAGCTTCTCAAGTTATCTTTCACATAAGTTACACCAAGTAAGTATTTTCCTTACATTGATTTTATTGTTTGGGTATATGTCCTCCAGGTCAAATCCTGCTGGCAGACATACTTCAATTTTCTAAGTGTAATCTGTATATTTGACCTCTATAGCTCATGTCTGTTCTGTTCTGTATTTCAACTGTCCCAGCTAACTAGACTGCACTTCTATATTGTCTATTTCCAATGATGTGGTCAATTTGATTTCAATTTTCACATTATATCCACTAAATCCAGTACAAAGGATCCTGGGTTTATTTACTGGGTTATCGATAAGCACGTACTTAGCAATTTTTTTGAATTTGCTACCATTCTATTCCTTCTTAGTTTTCATGTCCTAAAGAGTACATTATATACTCATCTAATTTAAAATCCCTCCCCACTTTTGGCAGCATTGTTCACACTCCGAATTTATCCTAACGTACTTCTACTTTAACCATTTCAATTTTTTCTTGGTATATATTTCTCACATTCTATGTATCAATTGTGTGTGTCCCTGGATAGTGGGATATTCTTCTTTCAATAAGGGCACCATAAACAACCAGACTTCTTTGAGATTTTGATCTGGCTATATCAGAACTACAGACTAGTATTTATTTCCCAATAACATAGAAGGGTCTTCTGACTCGCAGATCCAGAATCTTGTATTCAAAATGTTTCAGTCATTTTATCCAGTTCTCTTGGCAACAATAAAGATTGTTGGTCTGAAGTTAATTCCAAGGTTAACTTTAGACCCACAATCAAGTAAGCAACCCCCCAATTAAGATACTTCCAAAGAGCCATCTGTAAACAGCCCAACCAAAGAATCTCTACGACCGTCCCCACCCACACAGACAGGCAAGGCACCAGAATATAAACTGACAGCAAACATCACTCCTTACTAGCACTGGTGATGTTACCTAGTTAGGGTAATGAAATGTCTGCAAGAAAACAAGCAAGCTCAGAGAGCACCAAGGACCCTTCAACAATAAATTGCAATTGATTTTTGCAGTAATCCTTCTGCAAATGTGCATAGCCCACCTCCTCTTATTCTCTGTTGAGGATCATGCCTTGCTTCGCCTATCCCCTTTCGACTTTATTGGTAAAGACGACCTCTCACTCCGGCCTGTGTTGCTCTCAGAATTTACTGAAACTTCTCTGACCTCCCATCTCAAAGCCCAATCCCAGAGGAAAGGACATTATGTTTAACAGCTAAAAACTGGAAAATGTAATTCTAGCTCAACATTAAATACATGGTAGGGCTCTGATACAAAATAGAACTGTTTTTTTTTTAAAGAAAAGGAAAAACAGTATACTCATTTAAAAATCATAATTATGCTTAATGTCATATGAAATGGAAGCAAATGGCTGGAAAAATTAAGTAAAGAATTAAGTAGAGAAAAATACTATTTAAATACGATACATGAAAATAAAATACAACCATTTATTTTCTTTTGCTTATGGTATTCTATTATTTACATTGGATCATATTTTTCTTAAGTGAACATTTATATGATATAAATTCTAGAATAAGTCCACTGAAACCAATATTCTAAGTTTAAGGAATCTCTGGCTCAGTGTGATTAAAAGCAATAGAGCACATCATTTGATGATACTACTTCTCAAGAAAAGGCAATAAGCCTCAGGCACGCTATTATTTGATTACACAATTTCATTGACAAGTTGAAAAGCTTAAAAGGTAACTGAGAAATGAGCAAAATTTCATTTTCTCAGGGAAAAGGTTCATTTCCTTGTTTGAAAGGCCATCACCATGTCATTTTTCCAATGCTTAAAAATCCCCTTCCTTTGTTATGTGAAGCCTGGCTAGAAAATTTGTGTTCTAATCTTTTCATCTAAAAGATTTCTAGCCAGTTATAGTTGAAGGTTTTTTTTTCACAATACACAAAATCATTTCCAAGTATTGATGGTTTTTTAGAAGTTTTATAATATTTATATGCATATTGGGGGAAATCTATAATCTTACATTTATTTTTCCTATATCCCTCTTTTTTGAAGTCTATTTTTATAAAGAATTAAATCCAAAGTTCACATTCTTTATTTAGAAGAGCTCTTTTGATCAAAGTGTGGTCAGAGCAATAGTGCTACAAGGAAAAGGTAAGCACTGCCACTTCTCTCATTTTGCAACTGCTTGCATCCTCTAAAAAAAATGACGCCAAAGAACCCCTCAGACTTCCTCAGCAGATTTTTAGACAGCTCAAGCCTCAGAAAGGGTGAAAATAAGCAAAATAACTCTCATTGGTCTTCTACTGGCAGGACACAAAAATAGAGGTAAGCTAGTACAGGTAGTCCTCGATTTACAACCCCAATTGAGCCCAACTTTTACATTGCTAAGTGAAACATTTGTTAAGTGAGTTTTGCCCCATTTTATGACCTTTCTCGCCACTATTGTTAAGTGAATCATTGCAATTGTTAAGTAAGTAACACGGTTGTTAAGTGAATCTGGCTTCCCCATTGACTTTGCTTGTCAGAAGGTTGTAAAAGCTGATCACAACCATCATAAATATGAACCAGTTTCCAAGCATCTGAATTTTGATCACGTGATAATGAGGATATTACAGCAGTCATAAGTGTGAAAGACTGTCATACGTCGTTTTTTCAGAGCCATTGTAACTTTGAAACTGTAAAGAAAACTAAAGCATGGTACAATCCAGTATTTCTATATAGAAATTGAGAAGGGTGAAGTGGAGTGGAGTGGAGTGAATATATTCCATAGTCCATTCCAAGTATATAGAATAGACTGACCTACACTAGAATATCAGAGGGCTGAAAGGCACTTCACGTTCTTCTAGTCCAACCCCCTGCCCAACATAGGAGACCTTACAATATCTCAGATAAATGGTTGATTAATCTTTTCTTGAAAACCTCCAGTGATGTAGCATCCACATTTCTGGTAGGCAACCTGTTCCATTGATTAAGTGTTCTCACTGTCAGGAAATTTCTCCTTAGTTCCAGGTTGGATCTCTCTTTGACTGGCTTCCCCCCCCCCCTTTCTTGTGCTGCACTCAGGTGCTTTAGAGAATAAGTCAACCCACTCTTCTCTATGACAGCACCTCAAGTACCAAAGGACAGTTATCACATCACGCCTAAACCTTCTTTCCATTGGGCTAACCATACCAAGTTCCTTTAACTGTACAGTTTAGCCTTCAGACCCCTTATCATGTTTGTTACTCTTCTGTCCACTCTTTCTAAGGCCTCATCATCTTTTTTATAACTTGGTGACCAGAACTGGACACAATATTCCAAGTGTGGCATCACTAGTACAGTATAAAGCCGTACTATCACTTCTTGTGATCTTGATGCTATCCTTTTATTGATGTAGCCTAACACTGCATTCACCTTTTTGCCAGTTGCAGCACACTGCTGGCTCATAGTCAAGTGGTGGTCCACTACGACACCTCCCTCCCTCTCACCGTTACTATTGCTGAGCCAGGGACTGCCTATTTTATACCTATGCCTTTAGTTTTTCCTGTCTAAGGATCAATTTATATCTACTATCCAGGATAATTATTGGCACTTGGATCCTCAGAATAGAAGTTAAACTTAAATATATAAGTAATTGCAAAGATTCTGCCATATGAATCAGTCACTATATACTGTCACCTATTTTCACCACTTTCTATAATACGGTATGCATAAAATGAGATATTCTAAATCCTACTTTTAAAAAAATCTCATCAATTTGGGAAACATAGAATTAGCATTAAAAAATAAAAAACAATCAGCATATCAGAATATGTTAGAAGGAAATTATAGCCCAACACATCCAGAGGGCCCCATGCCAGTAAAAGTCTACATCTGAGTTCTCATATCCCCAGTTCCAGACAAATAGCCACCCAAGTCAAAAAGTCATTGCTTGCCTAAAAGCAAGACTTATTTACTTTAAGCAGTGTAGTAAACTCTAAATCAAATAACTGAACTGAAAAGATATACCGTCCCCACTGAAAAGGAATGACATACAGCCTGATTCATAAATACAGTGGAGGGAAGGCTCTGAGACAAAGCTGTTTGTCAATTCCAATGACAAACTGCAGTGGCCATACTTTTATCTCCATTTACAATCAATTTGGAATAAAAATACTACATTCTGGACTGAGAATCAGAAGGTAAAGAACCATATGCATCTTGTTGTTGTTGTTTTTTTTGTACAGAACAGAAATTTATTTTTTCAAATATTTATATTTACAGTCCTCATCTGCAACCTTTTGAAAAAAACAAATGTATGAAAAAAGATAGAACTGCTCCCACTAAGAGCAGTTCCAAACAGATGTTACCCGATTTAAATCTGTGTAAATTTATCTTTTAGCATATGCAACATGATGGTAACTTGAAAAAAAACTTACTTTAAATAGATGTCCTAATGTACAGTATTTAGAATAAGCAGGTCTGAAGTCTGCAACCTTAACCTACAAATATATGACATACACCTGCAGAAATTTAAATTAGATATACCGGTATGTGCTAGTTGTTTTCATATTAGTAGTCTACAAACTACAACGTTTACCCACTTCAAACAGCAGAATGTAGTATCTAGGAATTGAGGCAGTGAGCAATACATTCTTAAAATAAACATGTGGATTAGATGTGTATTAGCATTTATTTAAATCATATACTGATATTCTACATGCAAATTAAAGTCAATTACTGCCATTAATGCAATTAAGAACTGTGCAAGTGGCTTTTCAGAGTAATTTGCAAGAACAGTTGGAGTGGGGGCAAATCCAAACTACAGTCCTGGGGATTGATTGATTGATTATTTCATGTTTCTAAACCGCCCATTTCCCTCAAAGAGAATTTAGATTTCCTACACAGAGGCATACATGGGGATCCTATTGCAGGGTGACTTCCCTTATCTCCTATTCCACTATTTCCTGTCTGTAGTATTAAAAAAAGTCTCATATAAATTCCTCACAACTACATTGTAATTCCAAACCAGAAATTGTTGTTTACCTTTTACTTTGATGTAGTGTTTAATCTGTTTCTCAGTTTAGTGGAACTTTGTTTTCTATAGAAAATTATCTGCAGTATTCTTATTCCCTTCACTATGTGTCTTTTTAGGAAGGAAGAAGCAATATATAAAAGGTGAAATGAGATTGTCAGGAGCTGTGATTATCTTTTTCTATGAGTGGTGAGCATGAAGTTTTATTTATACAAGTGCATGGACATCAATTTACTGATGTCATTAACTATCTTTATTCTTCCAAATATATAATGTTTTTTAACAGAAAGGCCTAGTTTGTTTCTAAAGAATACCCAAGGGAGAAGGAACTATACACCTAGCACTTTAATTAAATTGATTAAAAATCACAATTCTTACCTGATTCATTTACATCTAATTTGCAGGACAAAAGCAGCAACATGACTTCATATCTTTCTCATTACCTATATTGTTAACAAGAAATGAAAAAAAAGTTTTCTGTTATACTTAAATATAAGAATGGACTTTTCATTATACTCACTGTTCCACAATGATAAATACACAAAGGACATTTGAGAACATCCAACTTATATAGTAATACAGTTAGAGCAACCGCAAGGTTTGTTGGATTTTCAATGGCTGGATGCCAAACCTTTATAATCAGTGGAGCATATCTGGAAAAGGAAAATTCAAAAGCAAGATCCCCAAGGGGGTGGGAACAAATGCTTGATTATATATGAAAGCATCCAAGGGTAACAAGGACCAAGTCTGTACAAGTAGAAGTAATTCTATAACTAGTCAACCTGCTAATTGAGGTAACAGCTTGCTAGGAACACTACACGTAAAATATATAATATACTTAGATAAGATTGCCTTATATGATTCTTGTTGATCTTCCCATCTAATACAACTATCATTTTTATGGATTCGTCAAAAATAGGATTTTCTGAGGAACTATATTCTGTAAATTAAGCAAATAACTAAATATTAGATAATATTACATATCTTAATCATTTTAGGGACTATATAAGTACCTCCATTTAAGACCTAAAAAATTAAGTCAAATCCAAAGGTGCTTTTAAAGAAATATATAGCTAATAAATGAAGAAACATTACATTTCCTCTATTAAAATACTGCTCAGCTAAATGGCAATAATTATAAAAATAACTAGATTTCAAAGAAAAATGTGGATTTTTAAAACCTGATTACATCAATTTTGGGCCAATGAACCATGGATTCAAATTCATAACTAAGCTTTTACAAATACTTTCTGAAGAACTTTATCATGTTTTATAAAATAATATGTGTTTATTGAAATTAAAGTATTTCATACTTTTCCAAAGATATGTTCCCCGCTGTTGCTTTTTTCTGACAGAAACGTTCATGTGTATTCATTATACAAATGAGGAAAGAAATTTAATGACTAGGATAACTGATATTAAATCACTTGCTTGGATAGATGAACCAGATATTTTGCTATATATTTGCATACATTGAGGTATCTGAAGTTTTAGTTTAAAATGTGATTAGTACATTAGTCTTAGGAATATTCAGATGCATGCATCCAAAGATTATGAGTAATCTAAACTAATACATTAATTGGTAACTC
Organism: Natrix helvetica; assembly: GCF_964273705.1. Lineage (NCBI taxonomy): Eukaryota > Metazoa > Chordata > Lepidosauria > Squamata > Natricidae > Natrix > Natrix helvetica. The sequence goes on along the minus strand of NC_138548.1, from coordinate 104,219,840 downwards.
TTCAGTTACCAATTTCAATTACATATTCCTAAAAAGGACTATAATAAATGTACCACTGTTTAGAAAAATATGTGCACGGTGCACACACAATAATTCATATTAGCTATACATATGAATATTGTCCTAACTTGTTTACCTGTTTACCCCATACACCTTCATTCTAAATACCTCTTTACTGAAGAATATCTAAATGAGAACTCTAATTTGTGTTTGCTTCTACTGCATGTGATTTCAGGCTCACATTCACATTTGAAGAAAACAATGAAATTAAATATCAGACCTTTACTCCTGTTTAAGGAATCCTGAAACAACCACAAAATTACACTTGTCCTCAGCATTCTCATACACAAAAAAACCCACGGTTTCTCCCAAATTAAATGGGACTTTGAAAGAGTGGGAAAACTGAAAGTGTTTCAACAAATGAGAGAGAAAAACACCCTCTTTATTAGCTCAAGCAGTCCTGCTTTATCACATCTTATAATGCAAACCCATCGCTAAATGCCATTACAGTACTGTACATCATAAGAGGGTAACCATAATATTCAATTCATCATAGGAGTAACACCCAGTATCAGTTTAACTGCATTCTTGCCAATGTTAAATACTTTGCCTAAATGCAAGTTAGATCAGCACATGCATATTTATGTTTTGAGCTGAAACCACGGATAGCATTCCAACAGCAGATGTTGTTTTGTCAGTGGAAAGGGTTCTTAATAAGCTACTATCATCTTGAACAGTTCCTACATTTGCTCCTGGAGTATGAAGCCTCAGAACAAATTAGAAACATAGAAAATGGTGGTACGGAAAAGAGATGAACTAAAGTGCGCTCAATTTGAACGAACCTATCTACATAGAGAGTGCAGCAGTAATTTGTATACAACATATATAATTTTATATATTATATATGCCAATGGATAGACTTTAAAGTATATGCACTTGTATGGGACTGTATTCACCTTTTAAATAGATTAAAATAATATAAGTGAAAGGCTATATTTTATAATGTTCAAATCATATAGTTTAGCAGCACTGCTCAATTGTAAGTTGTTGCTTTTTTTTACTTTTGATTTTATTCCATATTTACTGAAAGATGGAATTACTCACACTAATAAAAGCACAAATGTTTCTTATCTACCCTTTTTGCAGATGGTATTAAACATCTTGTGTATGTCAGCCCTCGGGCTGCCATTCAGGGGGGAGCCCATCTATCGCCACGACTGCTCGGCCATGCTTACACGCCACCAACGCTGCCACGTTGATGTTGGTAGAGCCTGTAGCTGCATGTGGCTCTGTAAGGCTTCCCTCACCGCTCTGCAGAGTAACTCTTCTACTTGGGTGCAACTGCCTCCTCAGAAGTAACTCTTCTAATTGGGTGTAACTGCCTACTCTGATGTAACTCTTCTGCTTGGATGCGGCTAACCAGAAAGGAGGCTACGATGACACTGAGTGGGGGTGTGGCTGAGGGTGTGGGTCATGGTGATGGTGGTTGGGAGTCATCTGGGTAGTGTTGTGGGTGGAGCTGGGTGGGGTAATGGTATATATATATATGAGTGATGGTATTAACTTGGTTAGAACTGACTTGGATTTGTTTACCTTTGTATCATTCTATTTAGTGCTGGTTATCACGTAATATTAGATAGAGATAAAGTTTTTCACCAAACAAATTGATTCTCTGTTTGCATTCAACGTGAACGCCAGAACGTGACATTGTACCATGCCTAGTAATAAAATGCTATTTCATGGTATTTGTTTTATCTGTTGAGGTAAGATAACAGAAGAACTATTGTCCAGGTAAATTTTCATTTAATTTGGCACTAGTATAAGATGGAAATCCCCACCTTTACATATCCTGAACCAGCTGCTCCTAGGTCATAGTTATATTATAAAGCACTACAGTGCACAGACAGATATTAATGCAAGAAAAATCTGCTTGCAATAAACAGAGTTACTGTTATATGATTCAGAAAAATAATTTCTTTGTAATTCTAGATATTAAAAGCTTTGAAAATTAAATATATGGCTTTCAAATATTTCATAGCTTTAACCTGTGCTACTGTAGGATCTGAAGAAATCAAATATTCTAAAAAACATTTAGATAGCATTCCAAGGAGGAGGATGAAAGTCATATAATATTAAATTGGAAATATTAACAAAGCATGTGATTCTAATATGAAAAAACACTATGTGAACCCATTTCAAATTAGTTTCTGAACTAGTTATAGCAAAGTAATTTCTTTGTTAATTCCAAAACTCTAACATTCTACGTGTGCTAAATCAGTCTTAACAGCCCTCCAAGCAAAGACTATAGTTTCTTTTCAACAGGCTGTTTAGGATAAGCACAGGTAGTAGTCCTCACTTAATGACCCTAATTGGGCCCAGCAACTCCACCACTAAGCAAAGTGGTCACTAAGTGGAAAGTCACATGATCACAATTGTTCTTTCCAGTTGGAAAGTGGAAACAGGCAAGACTACTCACTTTCACACTCTTGGATTTCTTTGCCTTCTAATCTCTCCCCTTTCTTTGAAAGAAGAGCATAGGGCTGGGAACTACACAAACAGGTTACTCTCTTGAAGTTTCTATGCTTCCACTCAGATGAGAGTGTTTAAGACAAGGTCTTTTAGCTTCAAGTATTAAGAGTTTTTGGGAGAGAACCACTTTAATTACACATACACCTACCCACACACATACTCACAAACACACACACACACACACACAGAGTGAAACCTGAAAACACTGTAATCATTTGCAAGTCTCGTGAAAGCTTTCAGTTTTCAGAAACATAACTATAAACCTATTTTCCTTCCAGTGAAAGAAAAACCATCTTTCCTTACACATAGGCTTTTATTATATTGCTTTAGAACAGGGGTGTCAAACTCATGGCGTCATAGTGGTGTTACATGATGTATCAGGACTTTTTCCCCTTTCACTAAACCGGGCGGGGCCAGCACATGATGCATCTGGCCCGCAGGCCACAAGTTTGACACTGCTGCTTTAGAATCATAATTTTCCAGAGCACCTACATGGTGTCTGATTTTATCATCTAGATCAGGGGTGTCAAATTTGCAGCCCATGGATGCGTCACGCGATGGCCATGCCCATGGCAGGTTTAGCGAAAGGGGGGAAAGTCACAGTACGTCATGTGACAACACTGTGACAACTTGAGTTTGACACCCCTGATCTAGATAATTCTCTACATAAGCAGAAGGGTGAGAGTTGGCATTAAGTGATCATGGAAATTTAAGAGACACCAGTGACTATCAGTTAAATTTCATTTATTTGTACCCTAAGACAAATATAAGCATATTAGAAAATGAAATTCTTTTAAAACTGAATTTGTAGATGGAGAAGACTTGAGAACTGTGAATGTGAGCTTAATAGATGGAAGTTAAAACTACATGAGAATTCTACAGCTTTAAAAGCTTATTTCATATAAATATAAATGTAAAGATAATGAACAATATATTTAAAAAGAGAGTGGTGTCCCACACTGTCTGTCTATTAGAAAAATGACTGTTGGCTTACCTGAACAGTCGTTCTCTAGGCATTGCGGGAGAGTCCAAACATGGGTTAAATTCAGTCTTTTCACCCAAGGACTAAGATGAAATTCCTAGCCAGGCCTCCTCTCCTCATTGAGGTTCAGTTCAAAATGAAGGTGTAGTCTATGATGGACTGTGATCTTGAAGTGTCCTTTGGACGTCTCCATAGCCCACACTCCGAGCAGCCCGAGACTCCTGATAAATGAGGGACGAAGAAAACCCCAGGGCAGGGTTGAACTCTCCTGTAGCACCCAGAGAATGACCGTTCAGGTAAGCCAATGGTCATTCTCCTGTGCGCTGCTTGGAGAGTCCAAACATGGGACATACCCAAGCTATGAAGTCCCAGGGAGGGCAACATGATCGTCCATGATGCGCAGAGTCGCAACTACCCTCTGCAACACTCTCCTCCCAAAGGACGCCTCTGCTGCCGCGTAGGAGTCAATGCGGTAATGTTTAATGAACAGAGTCAGAGACGACCAGGAGGCCGCTCTACAGATTTCTTCCACAGGAGCTTGTGTCACCCACGCAGACGTGGTGGCCGCACTCCGTGTGGAATGAGCAGTGAGTCTAGGTGGTACTGTCTTGCCCTGGTGCTGGTAAGCCAGTTTGATACAAACCCTCAACCACTGACCGATGGTGGACGGTGAGACCTTGCGTCCCATGGAACCCGGTTGAAAGGAGATGAGAAGGGATTCGGAGCGATGGAACTCCTTCGTTCTCTTGATGTAGCAGCGAACCGTTCTCTGAACATTGAGCTTGTGCCAAGTTCGTTCCTTGGGATGCTGAGAGTGAGAGCAGAAGTTGGGAAGTACAACTTCCTGCGATCTATGGAACAGAGTTAATCTTTGGCATAAAAGCCGGATCTAGCCGGAGGGTGACCCAGTTGGCGTGAAAAATACATAAGTCCTCACAGATGGAAAGAGCAGCTAACTCTTACACCCTCCTTGCTAAAGTAATTGCTATAAGAAAGGCTGTCTTCAGAGTTAGGTGACGAAGACCGATGGAACGTATAGGTTCAAATGGTGTCTTGGTCAGGGCCCTCAGAACAAGCGGGAAGTCCCAGGTGGGGAACCTGTGTACCTTAGGAGGGCACAGATTGGAGGCCCCCTTAAGGAAACTCCTGACCTGAGGGTGCTGCCCTAAAGAAACAGCTGAATATCTAGCAAGAATAGTAGAAAGTGCTGCCACTTGTCGGCGGAGGGTGTTGGGAGACAGGCCCTTATCCAACCCCGCCTCCAAGAAGTCCAGCAGTTGTGGTATGGATGCCGAAGTGGGCACTATATCTAGTGTCCTACACCAGGCAGCGAATGCCGCCCAAGTGGCATCATAAATCCGAGTCGTAGATGGACGTTGGGATGCCTGGATGGTACGAATGACTTTGTCAGATAGATTGTCTTTCCTCAGGAGATCCCCCTCAAGTGCCAGATGGCCAGTTGGAGCCAGCTGGGATGCGGATGCACTATGGCCCCTGGCTGAGGGAGAGTAGCTCCTGGGGTATCTTCCATGGTCTGCGAATGGAGAGACTGACAAGGTCCACGTACCACAATCTCCTGGGCCAGTGAGGTGCTACCAGGAGAACCTCCGCTTCCTCCGACAAGATTTTCTGAACCAGCTGTGGGATGAGGGGCAGTGGCGGGAAAGTGTACAAAAGGCCCCTGGGCCAGTGGCATCTCAGAGCATCTGTTCCTTCTGCTTGCGGTATGGCATATCTCAAGAAAAACCTCAGGAGTTGTGAGTTGGCTGGACTGGCGAACAGATTGACCTCCGCCAGTCCGAACTTGATGGTCAGTTGATGGAAGGTCACTGGGTGAAGACACCACTCTGTATTGTCGATGGTTGTCCGACCTAGCCAATCCGCTCTCACATTGTCCACTCCCGAGATGTGGTGTGCCCGCAGGGAGGTAAGATGGTGCTCCGACCGCCCCAAGGTCTCCGTCTCTGCCATCAGGGCCCTGGACTTGGTGCCCCCCTGGCGGTTGATGTGGGCCTTGGTCGCTATATTGTCCATGAGCACTAAGACATGGCAACCCACAATGTCCCGACGAAAGTGGCACAAGACTAGTCTGACAGCCCTTTATTCTAGCCAGTTTATGTTGTGGGCTGCCTCTCTGCGTGACCACTTGCCTTGACTCTCCTGCTCCTGGAAGTGAGTGCCCCATCCCTGTAAGCTTGCGTCTGTTGTAACCACCAGACGGTTTGGCGCCTGGAAGAGGCAACCTCTCATCACTGCACTGGATTCCCACTACCGGAGGGACTGTCTGACCTTTGGAGGCAGTCTCACCCGTCTGGGAGAGTTGCTGGCTTTTGGTCGCTGGATGGGCAAGAGGAACCATTGCAACTCTCTCGCGTGAAGCTGTGCCCAAGGAACGATGTTTATGCACGAGATCATGAGTCCCAGAAGTTGTGATAGGGACACAATTGATGCGAACTGGTTCACTCTCGCCTCCCATGCACGGCTGATGATGTTGCATCTGCGGTCCAGTGACAGGAACACTTGAAAATGGTCGGAGTCTATGAGTGCTCCTAGATGTAGGATGCGGAGCACAGGAGTCAGCTAACTCTTTTCTCGGTTCACCGAGAACCCATGTTTCTGTAAGGTGGAGATGGTGACTTGAACGTCTCTGAGCGCTTGATTGGTGGATGCTGATTTCATCAAGATATCGTCCAGGTAACAGAGGAGATGTATTGGGCTTAAGCGCAGATGGGCCACTACAACTGCCAATATCTTTGTGAAAGTCCTCGGTGCTGATGAAAGTCTGAACGGCAGAGCTCTGTACTCTGTATTGGTAGTGCTTGCCATCGTAATGGAACCTGAGGAACTTCCTGTGGGATCTGCGTATCGGAATGTGAGATAAGCTCCTTCAGGTCGATGGAGGTCAACCTGTCCCCTCGCCTGATGCAACCCAGGATGGTCTGTAGGGATTGCATCTTGAAACACTTGTAGGCCAGATGCCGATTTAGGTTTTTGAGGTCCAAAATGGCCCTCCACCCCCAGAGCTTTTGGGGACAAGGAAAAGAATGGAATACAACCCCCTTTTTTCCTGCTCTACGGGAACTGGTTCTATGGCATTCATCTGGAGGAAATGTAAGAGCTCCGCCTGCATGCATTGTCTTTTAGAGAGGAAGGAGGAAACTGGACAGCAGATGAAGGTTTGCGGGGGAAGGGATAGGAATTCCAAGGTCAGGCCCTGCCTGTTCGTGTTGAAAACCCAGGCGTCCGTTGTGATCAACTCTCATTGGGCAGCATAAAATTGGAGATGGCTGCCTATGGGAGGATCCTGTTGGTGGTCACTTGGACCTACGGTAGGAGCGGTTGTTTGAACCGCCACGAAAGGGGCGTCAAACAGACTGCTGCTGTCGACTCTTATTTTTGAAAGATGACCTGTCCTGGCTACGCTCATTGCCCTGGGGGTAGGGTCTCTGATATGAGGGACCCGCACCCAAGCTGTCATTCTCCCGAAAGGACTGCTTCCGAAAAAAGGAATTGTTCTTCCTGTGAGCCTTCTGGGCAGTAGATGGAAGCACCTTGGTCTCGATTAGGAATTTGTCTAATATGTCATCAAACAATTGTCCTCCCTTAAAGGGAGCAGAAGCAAGCTTCCATTTTGACTTCATGTCCTCCTGCCAGTGACGAAGCCACAACAGACATCGTGAGGTTCCATTTGAAGCTAGAGCCCGGGATGCAAATTTTGCAGCATTGAGTGAAGCATCAGCCAAATACTCCACAGCTGCTATAATTTTGGTAAGGTCATGCATCCATCTGGAACCCTCTGAGGGGGAGGGGTCGCTCTCAACTGCCTCAGCCAAAGCAGTGAGGCTCTAGTAAAGAACGAAGCCGCTGTAGAAGCCTTAATGGACCAGGCAGCCGCCTGGTGGGTCTTGTGACATGCTTTCTCAGCCTTTTTGTCCTCGGCCTTGAGCCCCTCAAGGAGGTCAGCCGGAAGGACGGAATTGGAAGTGAGAGATATCACTGGAGCCTCCACCTGTGGAAGCTTCAAGATATCTTCCAAATTATTCTCCACAGAATAGAGGTGTTTGTCAGCCCCAAACTGACAAGGGTTGGTTAGTGATCCAGGCTGCACCCACTAGCGCTGGATCATGTTCACAAACAGCTCAAGCACAGGAACCAGGTCCTGCGCTGGAGCGGTCTCTTTGAAGAGTCCCTGTTTATGATCCTGGGTCCCAGAGGGGGCTGGAGCTCCCTGAATGGGAGTACCTTCCTGGGTGGAGGCCTTCGCCTTGTGCAATATTGCTTTAAAGAGGGAAGGCCTAATAATCCAGTGAAGGCAGGTTTATGTGGGATAGGAGTCTCATCTTCTGAGAACTCCTGTTCCCCAATGTTATCCTCCTCTAATACAGACTCCTTCATGGCAATGGAGGTGCCTGGGGAAGGAGGTCCCTCAGTTTGCCCACTCTGGCCAGGCTTGGGAATAGATTTGGCAGAAGAGCTTCTGGCAGCCTGTTTCTTTCTAGTCATTCCAGAAGCAATGTCCCTCTCAATGGCCTGCTCAATAACCCTCTGCATTTCAACAGATTGGGTCTCTGGTTTTCAGCAGGCCGGGGCCTACTTGTCCTCCCCCTGTCTGAGTCTTCTAAGGGATCAGGGTCCTCTTCCACCATGGCAGACTCAAAGGGACAGGATTCTTCAATCATTGAGGAAGAATCCGGATAACCCAGAGAGGCTGCAGGAGAGGGAGCCTGGGATTCCTCATCCTCCAATGAAGGGGATATGGCCCTTGGTGGAGGATGCTGAGTGGGAGGAACCTGCCCCTGAGTAAGGGACTTGGATCACGGGAAGGTAGCCCAGACGTTAGGGATAGTCTTTGGGCCCTTTCAAAAGTCTTCTCTAGGACTTTATGTCTGCGGGCCTTAGCTCTGGATAGGGCCTTGCTGCCTCTGGGATTAGGGATCCCCTTTCCCTTGGGGCCCTTACTGCCCTGTTCCACCATAGGGAGGTCTGGCCTACTGCGTTTTGGCGAGGAGGCAGAATGTCCCTCTGGCGCCCTCTTGCCGCTTTTAGCCATGATGATCTTCAACCAGAACAAAGACAGACTCTCACGGCCCTTCAGGGAGACTGCAGGCAGTAGGCTGGCACCGGCATGAGCTGGGAGCTGCTGTGCACTGCGTAGATATGTCCTTGGGACAGGAGTATGACCAGGTGGCCAAAAATATCCTAGGCCGTAATAGAGATGGTCCAGAGGGAGGAGGCCTTGCCGGAGCCCCAAACGAAGGCCAGAAACTCCCTCATGGCAATCTGCAGGCTGGGAGGAAAAGCGTGGCAACTCCAAATGGCCGGCCGCAAAAAGTGCTTTCAAAATGGCCGCTGCACTTCTCGGACGCTCAGGGAGCCGTTAGGCATAAACCGGAGCCTCCGCTGAGGACTCCGGCAGCCACAGTTAGTTGAGAAGACAGATTTTAAATTTTGTCTGATCATTTCAACTTTATCTTGAAATAAATGTGCCCACAGTTTATCCTATTCCTAATCCCATTCAAAATGCCCCATTTTTTTCTGGTAAGTCTATAACCTTGACTGTATTTCCAATTGACCCACTGCATCCTTCTCTACACAATCATTCAGAACACTGGTGCAAAACATTTGGATTAGACTTATATACTGAATCATGAGTGAAACACTTACCCAGTCTAGCCTCTCGTACACTAGAGAAACAGAATAGAATGAATATAACAGAATGAATATAAATAATTTGATAGGGACACGGTGGCTCAGTGGCTAAGTCAATGAGCTTGTCGATCAGAAAGGTTGGCAGTTTGGCAGTTGAATCCCTAGTGCCGCATAACAGAGTGAGGCCCCGTTAATTGTCCCAGCTTCTGCCAACCTAGCAGTTCAGAAGCATGTAAAAATGCAAGTAGAAAAATAGGGACCACTTTGGTGGGAAGGTAACAGCGTTCCATTCACCTTCGGTGTTTAATCATGCCAGTCACATGACCATGGAGACATCTTTGGACAGCGCTGGCTCTTCGGCTTTGAAACAGAGATGAGCACCACCTCCTAGAGTCGGGAAGGACTAGCACATATGTGCAAGGGTAACCTTTACCTTATAAATAATTTCAAAGATGAGCAGGAATTGCAGAATTCCATCAATTCCATAGTTTACAGACTAAAATCATATGGAAGATATTGAGGTCTACAGATAAAAGAAATTTAAATGTATTTTATTTTAAAAAGCTACTGAAAAGTTTTCAGTGTATGTGCCTGTACTAGATAATATAGAGCAATAATTCTGGGTAATTATTTAAAGAGAATAGTTCTGAAACTCTCCAAACAAGTGTGTTTTAAGACTTTATATTCCATTAAATTATTTTCTTATTAAGTATACTTAGGTATTATACATGCATTTAAAAATATTCTAAAAAATAACTACACGTGTCTAATTATAAATATTTATAAAGCTACCTAAGTCAGTAGTAATAATAAATGATATTTTGTCAGATAACCATGTTATTATTTGTTTCTTCCACAAGATGGCACCCTGGTCCCATTCTTGTACAAATTAAACTAACCAGGATTTTCCAGTATATTATGTGGGTGCAGTCTAGCTATTTGTACTTCTGAATTCGGTGAACCATGATTTTAAATGTTCCTGAAATACATATGTCTTATCTATGTAACATAATTAATTATTGCCAAACCATCAGAAAATCGATTTTTTTTTATTTCCACAGAGGTGGAAATAAATAAAATGTGGAATCACTAGTGTGCTTCTTAAGCCTTCGTGTTCATGGTGTGTAATTTCCTCAGGGTTTAAAAAGCAACACTGCAGAATATAGTTTGAAATTTAATAGTGCCTATGCACCTAACTAACCTTTCTACCTTTCTAGCCCAAACCCTGTTACATTCCACTCCACTCCATGGTATATGAATATCTTTTAAAATAAATTGAGTATTCTACCTACCCAGTAATATCTATTCCATAATATTGCACACATAAAACAAATACAGTAATAACTAGTAGCATCTTAGCGTTAAATCTCCATGTTTTATATTATGTTGTGACTGTAATATTTTGTTTGTTAATACTATTATCACTTGTTGGCCTGATTTTCACATTATGTTAAACCTGACAGGTTAGTTTACGTAAAGCATTAAGCTATAATGGATGGATTCATACTAATCCATAACATAAGAAACTACACCCTGTATTATGACAATCCCTTGTGTACTGATGTAGTTTGCCCTTCACAAGCTTATAACATCATCCCAATACACTAAGCATTTTTTTCAGATTAGGCTCTTAAATTCATAATCATAATTTTAAATAATCTTATGAGAAAGGAATTGTGCAAAACATTCTGTAAGCAAACGGCTTATAAAACCAAGCCTAGACAGACTCCTGTTAAATGGAAAAACAATCCATTGAACAAAGGAGTTCACCATGCTTGTGTTTCATACAGACGTGGTTGGTTGCTAGGAGCAGTGCCTTCAACAGAATCTTTGCATTCTTGCCTAGTTAGCTTCCTCAAGTACTTGTTGTAGCATTGCTCTATTTTTTTTTCAGTTGGCTTTATATATATGTCTGTGTGTGTGTGTGTGTGTGTGTGTTTGTGTGTGTGTGTGTTGCATTTGTGCTGATAAATAAAGGGATGTATAAATGAATGTAACAAAGGCAACATTAAAAAAATGGCATTCTGCCTGGATGGCTCGTAGGGTGAGCTGAAAGACATGCTCCCTCCCATATTTGGGCATACCAGGGGTTGTGACACAATACATACATACATACATACATACATACATACATACATACATACATACATACATACATACAACCCTACAGAGACTTCTATAAAAAGCAGTTTCTGCTTCCCTGTATACAGATATTAAATTATTTTAAAATGTCAGCAGATTTCATTTCTATACAGCAAGTGGTGCTGCATACAGAGAACCTCATCCAAGCAACCTGAGAGTACAAACGAATAAAATACTGTAATCGGAAACAATAGGCACTTTTACATCCATTAAGCACTAAAATCCCTAAAGCTTCTTTAAAAAGAAACTTTTAAGTAGTTTCTTACAACTTTATACAGTATATTGCACGTAATATATGCAGAATTACAAATACACAGAATTTGGTTTCAGAAATATTTTTTCAATAATTAAGCAGCTATTGTTATCCAGTTAAAACCTTGCAAATACATTTTGTCTAGCTTCATACATAAGGCTAAACAATGTTGTTTTTAATCTTGATTTGTTGAACAACAAAATGGCTGGATTCATACAAAATGTTAAACCATAAACTATTGCTTACAAACACAGTGATGATATATTCAACATTATCAAATTTAACTTCATTATATACAGCAGCCAGTGGGATTCACTTCGGTTTACCACCGGTTCAACACTGTGCGTGCACACGCACACTTGCCTTCCATGCATGTGCGTGGCCTTCCATGCATGCACTTATTGGAAAATAAGATAATTGGACTAAATGAATAGCATTATTCTTTGATCTGGCAAACCTAACAATATAATTATTGATAATAGATTTTTCTATTCTAAAAAATCAAGAGTTGCATGGATAATAAAAAATCAGAAGCAAATTTCATATCAGAGAATAAAGTTATTCTCAGGAAGGGCTGCTTAACTGTCAGATAATCTCAACATTCTTTCCAAGAAATTTTATGTACTGTAACTATGAAGTGTCCATGAAGAACAGAGTAGGATTTTTGAAAGGGTACAAAGAGATAATATTGTAAATTATCCCTTACCCATTTCAAAGAAATATATTTTTCTTTTAAATCTATTCGTGTCATGAGAGGTGGTTAACAGAATAAAGTAAGTGATTACTAGGAATGGGCGAAATATGGCATGTGGAAAAGATTGGCCGAAGAATGAGGCAGGACGCAGTCTGAGGCAACTAACAGCTAACTTTTATTACAGGCAAACGGCAACGTATATACAGCAGTGAGATTCAGCACTTTCCCTGCCTGACAGCTATTTATACGGAGCTGTCAGGCAGGGCAACCAATCAGAGGCTTCTGTCAGCCCGCGCTCAGCCAAGCCGCGTCTTAGCCAAACAGGCGTGGCTTGGCTGTTGCTGGCTGCCAGGACACAACACTCCTTCCCCCCCAGCGAGGACGCTGGCGGGGAGGCAGCACATGCGTACTCGCTAAGGTAGGCGGGGCGGCACCGGACCCGCCCTGATCTCCTCAGTCCAGGCGGAGTCGTCGGTGGAGGAAGAGGTGCCCGTGGAAGCTCCTCCCTGGAGGGAGTGTAGCTCCGGGTGACGTCATCTGGGCCTGCAACAGAGGGCAGACCCGAAGGCCCAGGTAGGACGGGGCGAGGGGGCGCGGCCGTAGGAGGTGGGATTGAGGACAATTGCCGGTAAGCGGCGTCTCGGTAGGCGAGGCCTGACAGGGGAAAGGCCTCTAGAAGAAGCAAACCAGGAGGGGCGTGAACGGACGGAGATGGCAATTGGAACGGCTGCCTGTCGGCAGCCCCTAGATAGGCAAGGCCTGACTGGGGGAAGGCCTCACAGGGGGTTGCTTCTGTGGTGGAACGGCGGCTGGCTGTGGGTCGGATTGAGCGGAACCCTTGGCTGGGTGGCGGCGCCTTTGTTGATCCACATGGCACCGCCACTCGGACCCATCGCCACTTGGACCCATCGGCAAGGTGGAACAGGGGCCGGTTATTTCTGCGATCGAGGCAGGTACCCACTTAGGATCCCCCATAAAACTCCTAGCCCAAACTAGATCCCCCACCCCGAAAGAACGGGGAGGGGCCCCCAGGTTGCGAGGCTGCTCCCCTGAATAGAGCAGATGCATCCTGGGTCACCCTGAAATGGCCTTGCTAAAGAGGCTCTGGTGAAGTTGCGACAGGCCCAGCAAGAGGGCGATGGATAATATATTGCTACAGAAATTATAATGAGATACAAATGGGCTGATGAAACAAAAAATAACCACCATGTTAAAATACTAAGAAAGAGAATAGTGAAATACAAAATAGGAACTTTGAACATTGCCGGCTTGGGAAATAAAACAGAAGAAATGGTAGAAATAATGCAAAGAAGAGGGATCAAAAGAATGGGACTAGCCGATAGAAGATGCAAACCACATGGTAGTAAAAAAAGTTCACAAAGGATACTTGTTTATTCATTGAGGAAGGGCCACAGCAAAGAATGGATTGGGCTTCTTGACCATCCAGACACAACAAATTGCACACTGGACATCAACTATTCAGACAAAATAACAATATTGAAAATCAAGAGAAGAGAACAAACTGAAACATTTGTACAATTATGTGCCCCATGCAATGATAATCACACAGAAGAACAAAAGGATGATTTCTTCGATGAACTACCGTGTTTCCCCCAAAATAAGACAGGGTCTTATTTTCTTTTGCCCCAAGAAATATGGCCTTGGGCTTATTATAGAAGGAGGGCTTATTGTTTTGGGGTTGCCGGGCAACTGCTCCCTTGCGAACTGGCTCCCAAAGAGCCAGGCACAGCCTCAAGGACGAAGCAACCATGAGGTTACACGCTCACGAGCAGCGGCCTGGCAAACCCCCTCTCCAGCCAGGCAGAGCACCATTCACTGATCTAGGAGGTATCCCTAAGGTGCCAAGTCATGTGGCGCTCTGCCCGCCTCCCCCCAGCTCCCGTGGCTTGGCACATTCGGGATACCCCCTAGATCAGTGTATGGAGCTCTGCCCAACTGGAGAAGGGGGTTGCGCGAGCGCCTGTTCCGCCCCCGCCGCACTCTGAGCATAACTTCTTCTCCGGCTTCCAAACTCCAAAACTCGGCTGCCAAGTCTTCCAGCAGCGGCAGCTCTAGGAGTGTGCTCTATGGTTGTGGGCCGGCTGCCGGACAGAGAGTCTTTTTGACAGAGAGTCTTCCAGCAGCCATCCCACAACCATAGAGTGCACACATCAAGCGGCTGCTGCTGGAAGACTCGGCAGTCGCGTTTTGGAGTTCGGAAGCCGGAGAAAAAGTTATGCTCGGAGCACGGCAGGGGCGGAACAGGCGCTCCCGCAACCCCTTCTCCAGCCAGGCAGAGCTCCATGCACTGACCTAGGGGGTATCCCGAATGTGCCAATCTGCAGGAGCTGGGGGGGCGGGCAGAGCGCCACGTGCCTTGACGCCTTAGGGATGCCCCCTAGGTCAGTGAATGGCACTCTGCCCGGCTGGAGAGGGGGTTTGCTGGGCGGCTGCTCATGAGTGTGGTCACCTCATGGCTGCTTCGCCCCTGAAGCTGTGCCCGGCTCTTCGGGAGCCTACTTGCAAGGGAGCAGCCGTCCGGCAACTCCCCCCTCCGGCCAGGCAGCACGCCACTCCCCAACCTAGCAGTATCCCGTAAGCGCCAAGCAACGTGAACGCCTTTCTCCCCGGCTCACGTGGCTTGGCATCTTTGGGATACCGCTAGGTCGGTGAGCGATGTTCTGCCTGGCCGGAGGTGTGTGTGGGTCCAGGGGGCTTATTTTCAGGGGGGGTTATATTTTTGCCCACGCAAAGAATGTGGCAAGGCGTTAGTTTCGGGACAGGTGGTATTTTCAGGGAAACACGGTATCTGAGGCGATAGAGAAAGTGGAATCTAATAATAACAATATACTGTTAAGTAATGGGAGATTTCAATGTTAGACTGGGTATTAACAGAAGAGAATATTAACAGTTCATCAGCCCCATGCTGCTAAGAATAGTGAAAGGAAAGAGAACAGGCAAAGGATACTGGACTTTGGATACCAACTTTTTACCACCAAGACTCACAATGTTGTACATGGTGTAACATCCTCACTAAAAGTAAAATGGATTACATATTAACAAGAGTAAAAAGAAGTTTCAAAATACTTGATGCAAAAATTATTCCCAATGGAATATGTGACACCAATCACAAGAATGTAGAGCTAACAGCAAGATATGACAACTCTAATATTAATAGAAAAAATCAAATAAAAACCACGAATTAATTAAAATAGCAAAACATAAATAAGAAGTAATAGACAAATTACAACAAAGGACAGAGGCAATATTTAGTCAACTGTCACCAAAAGTGGGAGATGTGGAGGATGAATGGAAGAACTACCTTGCTTAACATTGCAGAACTATGCAGAAAAAGGAAAAGTGGGAAAAGATGGAATGGGATCAAACACGCTGCATGATGGAGTGAAGAGGTTAAAGAAGCAGTAAAGTTAAAAAGAAAATTATACAAATGTTGGATAAAATCAGGGGGGAAATATAATATAAATTACAGATTACAATGCAGAGATACCAACAGGATGATCAAGAAAGCAAAACAAAATTCCTCGGAATTCTTCAGAAAATTATTAGGAGCTAATGAGAAATCATCCTGCAGAATGTTTTTCAAAATAGTCAAAAGTATATGGAAAAGAGAGGATAATTATAACCCCATGGAAATAATCAATGACAAGAACAGAAGGCCACTAGTAGAACCATCAGAAGTGATAGAAAGTTGGCGAGAAGACTTAAAAGAGCTCCTCAATCCCCTAGGAAATACCTAGAGGAAGCAACACAAGACCTCGAAATAACAGTGCTAGAGCCAGAAATACTGATTGAGGAAGAGTTGTTCGAAAGTTAAAAAGTCACCCAAATGCAAAGCACCAGGGACAGATAGTCCACCAACAGAAATCATTCAAGCAGCAGATGGCTACATAGAATTTTTAACACAGCATGGACACAACTAGCTGCACCTATTGATTGGCAATAAGCAATAATAATATTACTGTGGAAAAACAAAGGAAGCAAACAAGAATGCACACAATATAGAGCCATGATAGCGAACCTATGGCACACGTACTACATGTGGCATGTGGAGCCATATTTGCCAGCATGCCAGCCCTCAGCTCCGGCGCACATGCGCATGCCAGCCAGCTGATCTTTGGCCTTTCAGAGGGCCAGGGGAGGCCATTTTTGCCTTCCCAGGCTTCAGGAAAGCCTCCAGAACCTGGGGAGGGCAAAAAATAGGCCCAACGGACCAACCAGAAGTTTGTTTCCTTCGGAGCCTGGGGAGGGTGAAAACTTCCCCCCACCCCGCATGGGGGGGGGGGTCATGTGCATGCAAGGGGGAGTCACGTGCGCTTGTGTAGGTGGGTGTGGCACATTCCATTGTGGGTCTGGGCACGTGTGTGATAGCGCGCGCACACACAATTTTGGCATGCTTTTACAAAAAGGTTAGCCATCACTGTCCTAGGATGCTGCGCTATTTTAATATAATATTTTTTCTTCTTTTTTAAATGATTTTTATTACACGTATTTCAACTTTAACACATTTCCACTCGTAACAGCGTCAGTATCACTATCATTCATATTTACATCATGGCTACTTCAACTTTCTTTATACATCCTTATTCCATGTACTGTATGCTTATTCATATATTAACTGCTAACACTCCGACGATGTTAGCAGAGGGTAACAAAAGCTAAGTGAGCAATATATTTTAAGTTCTAGAGATCGCAATGTCTGTTTCTTCTTTTATTCATATATGTACATTAACAAATCAATATTTACAAATATATACAATATCTTTCTTTTTTAATATACCTTTCTAGTAGTCTTTATGAATGCTCTTTATTTCTGTTTTCTAGCCATTATACCATATGTTTCAAATTGTGTAATACTATTTCTTCTCTATCTTTTAATTTCATAGTTAGCTTGTCCATTTCACCACAATCAAGTATCTTTATTATTACCATTACATCAGAAGGGATACTATCTTGTTTCCAGTTAATTCTGGCCGCAGTTATTATATGGAACATGATATATTGGATTTTCTTACTTATGTCTTCTCTTATTATACCTAATAGGAATAGTTCTGGTCTCAATTCAATATTTTTTTTCGTAATTTCTTTTATCTATATCTTTATTTTAATCCAATATTTCCAGGCTTTTGGGCACATCCACCACATATGGTAGAATGTGCCTGCCTTGTTTATATTTGCATCTGTTGCATTCTACCGATCTGTTCGGAAACATTTTTGCCAATCACGCTGGAGGTAAATGCCAATGATAAAACATTTTATAGAGATTATGTTTATATGCTGCTGACAATGTTAATTTGTAATTTTTCCCCAAAGTTTTTCCCAGTGTTCTAATTCAATGTTGTATTTAAAAAAATTTGCCCAAATTATCATTGTCTCTTTTACCGTTTCCTCCTCCATTTTGAATCTCAAAAAGTAATTGTATGCTTTAGTGATCATTTTTTCCTCCGCCCCCTGTATTATTTTATCTAATTCTTGTTCCTTACAGATGCCGTATTGTTCTAAATATTTTTTGTATCTTGTCCGAATTTGTAAATATGGCCACCAGTCTATCTTTATTCCATGGCACTTCAACTCTTGGTTAGATTTTAATTCTTGTTCATCTAATAATTCTTTATAAACTACTACCTTATTTAGATCTAGCAGTTTTTTCTTCTTCTTTAGTGTTGGTGTATGTCTGTTTTAATGTTTTTTTAAAAATCCATAGAAATATTTTTGTTTCACATAACAAAACTTTTCTTTACAAAGAACATCAATCATGTATTGAATTCATAACCAAGATAATATCTGGCTTAGAAGAGGACCATACAAATTCAGAGATATTATCAAGAGTTGCTTGACTTGAAGGCAAATACTACCTCCATTATCTGATGTAGTCTGTCTCCGGTTGGCAGCTATTGTGACATTATAGCTAAACTGGTGTTTAGTCTGATCTAGCAAAGTTTTTCTTAGTGTGTGCTGTGAGTTGTGTACAAATTCAAGCAGCAAATAAGATTACATAGATAGAACTCTCCTTCTCTCTTCTCTGTGTGTATGTGTGTGTGAGAGAGAGAGAGGTTTACAGTACGAAAACCTCAAATGTATCCTAAAATTCCATTTATATAAATTGCAGATGGATGAAGTGAGTGTTATAAGTTCTTCTTTTTCAAACTGCTACAAACTGGTATCTTAGAAGAACAAAATAGCTTAAAATAAAACAACAAATGACACATTTTCTTTTTAACTCAGCGAATTCTGTATAAGAATTCAAGACTGGTGTTTAAACATAGAATGCATAAAGACTTGTATATCATATCAGAACTCTGCCAAAAGAAAATAATTATAAGGAGCCAAAATGATATGAAATAAGATTTTCCATTTAAACTACATAAGCTCACGTTACAAAACTTGATATTCCACATCAGTATTTCCTGATCACACCACCTCCTTTAGTTTAAACAACAAAAGGACTCAACTATTTCTTTTCTTGCTCCTCTGTTCAGCATTACTTATCCAGTTTTTCTAAAGCCCTGCCTACTTACCTTCCTATCAATACACAAGCGTACATTGAAGTATCAAAAGCCAGTTTTCTATATATATCGTTCCATTAACCATACTTCAAGTCAGAGAAGCTGGAATTATTGTAAATAGATAAAATAATTAGAAATGTGACAATAATTTCAGAAGGCCGAAATCTGGGGCTAATCTATAACAAATTTTCAAATTTGGAAAGTAAAGTATTCTTTGGGGAAAAGAGTGTATGTAATTGCACAACTGATAAAAGCACAGCAGGAAAAAAAATATCAACATTATAAACATTTAGAATTATGCAGAGTCCAGATAAAAAATGATAACATTGACATTGAAAATTGTGATTAAATGTGACAGTTTAAATGATACAACAGTGCGATAGGACCAGGTTAGGGACAGATTGCCATGGAGAAAATATATCTATCTATGTGATCACTAAGAACCAACACTAACTTGATGGCACATAACCAACCAATCAATTAATGGTGTAAATTTACATGACAAATACTAAGATGGGGAATTGGGGAAACATTTCCATTTTTCAGGACTATGTGCAACTGAAATATAGAGATATTCATTCTGGCAGCAACACATTTCAGGAAGGACTCGCTAAATTACTGTTTAACAAGATGCTCAAATCCATCATTTTATTTCTTAATAAAGGTTAAGCATTTTTGTCTTACTGCCTATGTAAGCCCCATCTATTCGTATCCATTTTACGTATTCATAATCTTGTATATGACTTGTATCTTTTATCTTATACACTCTGAACAAAACAAACAAATAAATAAATGTCAACTGAATACGAAGATGCTTGTTAGCACCAATGTGAATAATCACTATATTAATTTTGAATCACGTATCAGTTTATTTAGGAGCAAGTCTCACAAAACTCTGTAGAACTTCCTACTTCGTTTGCCAGAACAAAACTGAAGTGTTACTAAGAAGGCAAAGTGCAATACGGGCTTTTATTGCAGTCGGCCCATTTTTGCACGTTGTCTTCCTCTGAATGCATCGCTCACGCATTTCTCCCCCCCCCCCCCGCCGCCCTCTAACAGCATTTGAAGAAAACACATTTGCTAAAAGGGACGTGATGAAGTTAACGCGGGACTGTTGGGCTTTTTTTCCCCCGCCGCTACAACAAACGCAACGCCGCTCTGAATATCGCTAGCCTGATAAAGCACCCGAGTTTAGAAACGGGGGGGGGGGGAGGCTTAAACCGCCGGAGATGCTGCTCTTTTTTCCCTTCTCCTCCCCCCCCCCCTTGCAACCGGCGGGTCTGGGCTCCCCAAGACGGCGAGCATCCTCGCTGTCGCCATGGCAACTGGACAACTTGCAGCTTGTCCGCGTTGTCCCGGCGGCAGCCGCTGGCTAAAACGTCCCCGTTCGCCCGCTTTCGACCCTCTGTACCTCACCGGCACGTCCTCATCATCATCATCATCCTCTCACCCCCTGCAGCTCACCCTCGCTGACCTGCCGGGCGGCGGTCTTCTTCTGACACACTTGGGCACCATCGCGTTGCAGAAACTTTTCCCCGCGTTCAAACAGCCGGAGAGCCGCAGATGGTACAGGAGCCGCGCGCGGTCAAACTAGTTCACGACGCGGAGTCGTTCCTTAAGTCTTCCCGCCCCCTGGTGGAGCTGGCCGCCGCCTGAACAGGAAAGTTCTTTTTCTTCTTCCCCCTTCCCCGGAGCGTCTCCGGTTTTTTTTATGTGAGTTCAGAAGAAATGATTGGGATGACAGCTGATTGACTTTTATGTTTCTCCAATTGGGGTATCATATTCTAAACCACGGGATTACGGGAAAGGGTAAACGGGATTTTTCAAGTCTCTTTATGTCCCAATCCTATAAATAGGTGCCTTATTCCTTGAACTGATAAAAATTAATTTGCAAACAATAGGTTTATCTAGGGGGGATCTGTTACTCACATTTAAATATCCCGAATTTCTTTTTGTTATTTTGATGCTAAAGTTTACATTTGTTGCAGGCGGAAAATATTTCTTTGACATATTTCTCTGAAATACTGGTAATAGTCTTTAAAAGGAAACATGCAGTGAAATATAGCGCAAACATCTAAAGATGCATTAATAGGTATTAGGTTTGTTTCTTTAACCGTGTCCCAAATTGTCTGTTATAAGCAAACTCAAAATATTTTTAAAATTAAAACAGCAATTCCACCTTTTCTCTTTTGTAATGTGCTTGGTTCTCTCTGAGCTTGCTTGTTTTTTTGCAGACCCAAATTACCCAAATCATCAGTGCTGAGGTACAAATATTATCCTTCGTTGATTTTGTTCTATACATTACAGCAGTGTTTATAGTGGAAAGTTTTACAATAATATCTGTCTGCTACACTGTCAAGTTTAATAGTATCCCGTATTCTGTAAGCACCACTTAACCCAGTCTCTTTTCTAATCTTCGTTTTCTAAAGATATGGACCACTTTTAGTAGTAAAATATTCTGACGAGCAAACTGGTCAGTTTGCTTATATAGTGCAACTTTCTAAAAGAGCCAGGTTGGGACAAAGTGGTTTGCTATAGGAATAACTGTGGTGCCTTTTTAAATAGGATTAGTGATGCCATGATGATGTTGCAAAAATGAAAATACATTACCAAAATACACTACCACTCAAGATGGTTACATTCAAATGTACCAAAATATTATGTGCTACAATTCTTTTTGAACAGTATCAGGTCTAGATACTTCTAAGGGATAACTCTTCCTTTGAGCAACTGGAATATGAGCACTTTGGGGAGAAGTTGATCTTGATGTGATAGGTGTTCTATAGTATAGTCTTTATTGTCATTGTACAAAATAAATACAACGAAATTGGTTAATATACAGTACTATCTTTAAGCCTTCTGGCTTGATTCACATGACACCAAGCATGATTTCTTGTATAAACTATAGTGAACTAGATTCACACATTGCACTATTTCATCTGTTTATAAACTTCAGTGATTAGGTTCACCTTACATACTGAGCAAAAACTAAGCAGACCACAGTAGTGTATCATGTGATGTGCGAAGTCCAAGGTAGCTTCAATATATATGAGGAAAGAGGCGGCAACTGGAGAGAAGACAGTTCATGAATATATATATATATAAAACACCTGAACTGATCATTTGCCTTTTAGAGATTGACAAGGGCTTTGCGTGCCAGCAATACTTATTTTATCAGGCACGGAAAATCCATTCGTCTATCCAATGTCAGATTAGAATGCATAGGCTTTCAGAATACAAACAATGTTGATCAACATGATAGTGCATTACTAAAAGCATAGAACAATGGATTGTGGTACTGTGATCATTTTCAAAGTCAAAACTATTGACAGCCATCGTAGAAACTTAAGCAATCTGTTTGCGTTAGATCAGCGGTTCTCAACCTGTGGGTCGCGACCCCTTTTGGGGTCGAATGACCTTTTCACAGGGGTCGCCGAGGAGCCTCCCACAGAGAGGCTGGCAA
Organism: Natrix helvetica; assembly: GCF_964273705.1. Lineage (NCBI taxonomy): Eukaryota > Metazoa > Chordata > Lepidosauria > Squamata > Natricidae > Natrix > Natrix helvetica. Next base: position 104,197,604 of record NC_138548.1, on the reverse strand, counting down.
GAAGCCGGCCTGAAGGGAAGGAGCAGCTCGGTTCCCCGTGCAGCAGAAGGAGATGCGGGGGGAGTAGGAGCCGGAATGGAGGTGAGGAGGGGGAAAAGAAAGATGCGTGCAGCACAGAGGAAGCTGGGAAAGCAGCTCACTCCGAGTGATGGAGGTTGATGGGCAGAGCTACGGAAGCCAAGAGCTACCATTTCTGAGGCGTAAAACAAGGTGGGGAAAATAAAATAAAGGAACGTGGGATGCACGTACACTGAGATTCCCTATTAAGACTGTTACTTAACAGTCTTAATAGGCTTTGACCCCTCTCCTGCGTCTCTCTGCTGACCCAATCTGCTCTCCGCCCCAAGAAGGCACGAGCCTCTCTCCTGGGCCAGGATCAAGGTGGAGGGGACAACAACTATCCTCCCACTGTCGCCACTGCGCAGTGAGGTGAGTAACTGGGTACACAGTGCAGGAGACTCCTCAGCGCCAGATTCAGGTCAGCGCGAGGCGCGGTCCCCTTCATGTTGGCTCAGGAAGGAGGAGAATGGGGAGCAATAGCAGCAGCTGGTTGGGTGCAGGGAGGGAAAAGCTCCAGTTCTCCTGCTCTGCACAGGGCTCTCCTTGCGCAGGGCTCTGGAATTCTTCCCTCTCTGCATCCAGACACCGCTACTCCGGCTCTTCCTGAGTCAACATGAAGGGGACCGACCTGAATCTGGCGCTGAGGAGTCTCCTGCACAGCGCAGCCAGCTACTCACTTCTCAGTGGCAGCAGCAGAAGGAGTCGTCCCCGCCGCCATGATCCCAGCCCAGGAGGGTATTTTGCTTGCACGCACAAGAAAGAGATGAAAGAGAAAAGGAGAGAGAGAAAGAAATGAAAGAGCTGAAGGGAGAGAATGAGAGAGGGAAAAGAGAGGGAAACAAATCGGGGAAAGAAAGGAAGAGAAAAGAAAGAAAGAAACTAACTTTCTCAGACTTATGACGAAAGCAATGGCAAGCTAGATCTCTTGCCAAGGAAACTGCAGTTTGCCCAAAGGAACAAATTGGAAGCAAGTCTGATTTTTTAAAAAGAAAATAACAGGGATGGCAAAAAAAATGCATCTGAAAATAAGATTATTTATAATTTTGGATAATGTATTATATTATCAAACTCAAAAAAAATCAAAATATATATCCTACTAGCTGTACCCAGCCACGCGTTGCTGTGGCCCACTCTGGTTAAATGGAAAAGAAAGAAAAGAGAAAGTGCAAGTCCCCCGGCAGAGGCGGCCCCTGCATGGAAGTGAGCCAGGGTGGCCCCTGCAAGAGCCGCCACGAAGGATGCTCCCACAGGCCCCGGCCTGGCCGAGCTGAGGAGAGGAGGAGGAGGCCGCCGCCGCCCCCGACCCGGCTTCCCTCAGCAGTGGCGGCAAGAGGTGGCCGGCGTTCCCTGAGGAGGAGGAAGGAGCCGCCCCTGGTGACGCGGATGCGAGACAGCCCCTGCTGGCTGCGGCCCCATCCAGAGACGCCGTTGCCGCCACAGTCGCCGCCTCATGGGGCACCCAGCGGCCGCCCCAGCCCCACTGCGCCTCAGGCTGACACCGCTGCCGCCCCTTCGGAGCCGCCTTGGCGAGGCCGTAGCTGGCTCCCTGTGAGGGGGGTGGAGAGCGTGCACAGCCAGCCAGGCTAAGGAGACGCTCCGCCTCCACCTCCTCTGGAGCTCCACTGGGCTGGGCGCGGGGAGGCTGGCTTAAGGGTGGGAGGAGGCGGCCAAGGGATGGGGCTGGCGCTGCCCCACTGCAGATAGCAAAGGCCTGGCGGGAGGGGAGGAGAGAGGGGAGGGGGAGGCTGAAAGACTTCGGCTCCCCTTAGTGGAAATGGTGACGCTCGTCGGAGGAGCGGAAAGGGGAAAGGGTGCAGCCGCAGCCTAGCCACTCAAATAAAGGGACCGTCGGGATGAACCTGGAGAGATGCCGAACTGTTCCAAATATACTATACTCAAGAAATGAACGTTATGGTATAGCGTGTGTTGCTTTTACGTCCAACATTTCAAAGCAGTCGGTGAAGAACTTTCGGAGATTTGAGATTTTGAAGAAACAAACATTACATTTTTATTTATATAGATTGCTGTTAGTACAATCTTGCCAGCTTCTATCAACTTAGAGTTCACTATGAAAAGATTACAGAGAAGCAATTTCCTACAATTAATAACTTTATTTTGAATTTGCTATCATATTCAATGAGAAAGAAAGAAAAAGAAAGAGGGAAAGGGAAGGAAAGAAAGGAAGGAAAGAAAGGGAGAGGAAAAATAGAGAAAAACAGAAATGAGGGGGAGGGGGAGAGAAGAGAGGGAGACCCTATTCCCACAGAAAACACTGAGCCATGAAACCTTGGTAGGCATGTCTGGGGGGGGGGGCGTCATGTGACTGGGTGGGAGTGATGTTGAGTTGGCCATACCCACTCAGGTTTTGTGGCTCCCGGTGTTACATAGTAGCAACGAAAATAATTTTATGGTTGGAGGTCACCACATGAGGAACTGTATTAAAGTGGAAGGTTGAGAACCACTGGGTTAGATCAATAGAATGCTCAAGATAATTATAATTACAATTTAATAAAACCCTTGTGTTCTTTAGCTATAGTGACAGTCATTGTACAGTAAACTTCAATTACTTGTGATGCAATCTTACATGCATTTATTGGAAGATAAATTTTACTAATCTCACTGGGGCTTACTTATTAATAAAAATATATAGGATAGCACTCTTATCTATTAAAAGAAAAAGGCTAAATATTTTGAAGCATATAGTGAGGGTCAGTAGAAAATACAGAGAAATTCTTGCTGTGGGAACAGAAGGATCCACCTACCTCCTATCGAAATCAGGCTCAGAGTATTCCAAAAAGTGGGAACAGCCCCTTCCACAGTTTTGAATATTGCCATTTCTGAAAGCGGTATCAGATGTATAATCTATTTCTTCTTTTGTATGAATATTAATTGTATCTCCTGTATGGAAGGCAGTATGCATTGCCAGATCTCCTTAGCAACAAATATTAACACATACTGTATATCATGCTGAAAGATAAACTCCAGATATTATAGAAAATATTGTGAGCTGATTCTGTATGATTTATGTGATTCTGGAAAATTTCTAGTCCTTCACTGGAAAACATTATTACAGTTAAAATAATCAGTTTAATGAAAAGTGAGTTCCTAAAAGAAGTGAAATACAGTAAGGATGATAACAGCCTTCTATTTTCCACTGTGTATACCTTATTTTCAGAATGCCTGACCCTAAGGAATGGCTCTGGTGGTGCTGGGAATTATGTGATTCAGCCTCCAGAGTGAACACTATTGAGATCTGGTTCCAGTATAAAGGGTGTAATTATTCCTATTTTATTACCTGGCAATGGAAGATACCATAGTTATAAATAAATACTATAATTGCTTGCTTCTTTGTTAGTATTTTATAACATGTTGATCTAGATTTTACTAGTTTCTGTAATAATCCACAGTATAAGTTTATTGTCATACATTTCAATTCTCATTTCAGAAGTACTAAAAACACTTGCTTCCTCTCTCATACTTCTCTTCTCTTGGAAAAAGAGAACAGGTAACTTTAAAATCCAGGGTTTTCTTAATGAAACTGAGAGCGTCTCTTCAGTATCATCATTTCCACTTCTAAAGAAACATAAACAATCTGCTTTTTCCCCAGGAAATCCATTCTAAAGATGGGTGGCAACTGAATCCCTAACAAGGCAAGGTCTCTGCAGTGGGTGGTGGGGGAAAAAGAGGAAAGGTCTTCAGGTGTCAGGCACAACTTTGGATAGAAGCCCTGCACCTTTATATGTGCATACAACACCAGGACAGCTACAAAGACACTTCACCTGAAGAAAATATTACATTGTTTTGTAAATAGACATGTAAATATGTGTTTCTAAGTTCTAAATAATATATAGCTAATATAAGTGCGCCTCCCGCCAGCTTAGTGGTTTTCAGGTCTCTTTCGCGCATGTGTGGGGGGTGAGGCACAAGCATGGGGGGTGGGGAGTGCAGGGGGGTCATGTGTGCATGTGCAGGGAGTGGTGGCACATGCGTGGGTCATGCGTGCATGTGTGGGGGTGGGGCACACACGGGTGTGTGAACATATACAGGGTGGGGCGTGCAGGGGGGGTTGCATGTGCATTTCATTCTGGATGCGTACACGCGCTTTCAGCACGCAGCGACGAAAAGGTTAGCCAGCACTGGATTACAGGGTTGTAAGAAGGAAAAAATTTCTCCAAAATAAATCCACAGTTTACTTTTCAGTACAATGTTTCGAAGCTATTTTTAAAGATAAGAAGAAATCAACCAGCGTCAATTTTCCAATATTCTTTGGAGGAAATGACAATTCTGCAGCTGCCTTTCCTTTTGTGTGCAGTTATTTAGAAGCTCCAAGAGGTGCAGCTGGCTTCATCAAATTCTTATCTATAGGATTACATGATACTATTGCCATATATAATCATTGTTTACATGACACATTGAACCACATATTAGCTAACCACATTTTAGCCTGCTGTGTTGGGTTAAAGCTGAAAATTAGTTAATTCTATAATTAATCATAGATAAGTGTATTGTAGAAATATTATGTGGCACAGTTTCCCACGAAGACTCATGGCAAACATACATATTAAGTGTAAGTTCCATAGAATATATGGGAAGTCCTCGACTTAGAACAGTTCATATGGCCAAAAAAGTTTGTTTATAGGTGACATAGCCTCTTGCTTTCAGAGAATGATTTGTTGTATGTATTGCAAAATCTGCTCTTAAGGTTCTGCTCAAAATACATACAGTATTTTGAGAATACATGCAGACAATTATGAAGAATAGAAGACAATCTATCCATATAATATTCATTTTCATCAACTTTTCTTCTCAAACAATTGACCAGGTTCTATTCTGATAAGCTATATTGAAATATATATTTGGGCATATACTTGGGTATGTATTTGTTTTTTGAAGGTGGAGGTTACTTGTGGTTTTTTGGGAACAGCGCTTAATGTTAGAAAACACTTTAAAGACATTTCAATTCAACAAAGTCTGTCTCAGGTCTATTTTCAGTCAAGATATTATCTTGTTTATCAAGTGCAAACATCACTGTTGAGACTAATGGCTGGGTCACTAAACAAATATTTCATTTGTTTCCAGTGAACTGTGTCTCTGGCCACAGATGACGCAGCAGGCATTTCAGGGCAACCTGGAAATTGCTACTGAATACAAGGGTGGTGATGTATGAATAAGTTGAGTTGGCAAAAACATTTCAGTATGTCTTATGCCAGTGTGGATTTGTATTCTCATCAAAGAGCTACTGTATATATTAACTGGCATATGCATCTAGTAATGATGAGCATAAATAGAGTATGGAAAAGCAAAGACATCAGCTTGACAACCAAATGCAGATTAGTCTGCACCAGAGGTGGGTTCCTACCGGTTTGCCCCAGTTCAGTGGAACTGGTAGTGGAAATGCCGACTGGGTCTCCGAACCGGTAGGAATGGCATGCTCGCCATGCCCCAGAACCAGTTCCCCAGTTGCTGCGACTTCTTTTTTTGACCTTTTTAAATGTTCTGTGCATGTGCAGACTTATTTATAGGTAAATGCACACGCGCACCAAACCGGTAGTAATGCTGGCAGAAACCCACCCCTGGTCTGCGCTACTACATTTCCCATAGCTATCTAGTGTTGCAAAATTTGGACCATGAAAAACTAGACAGAAAAATTGACTTGTTCAAGTTGTAGTGTCGAAGAAGACTCCTGTTCATTTTTTGCTCAGCAAAGGGGACAAACAAGCAAGTAACAGATGTATTACTGGAAGGCAAAATCACAAAAATCTTACTTATTTTCACCATCAGGTGATCAAACTCATTGGAAAAAGGCATTTATGCTCAGCAGTTAAAAACAAATGAGGGCACCAAAAACACAGTGACCGGACACCCTTAAAGCTGACACCATTCACAGCATAAAATTGAAAGAAACCATACAAAATCAGAAAATGTGGGGAGCGTCTAGTCCATAGAATTGTCAAGAATTGGACACAATTGAATAGATACCATCATCATCAACCTTCTATATACATCTATACAGTCCTAGTCGTATAGATTTATACTTAAGGAAATTTACTTCTAAGGTCAGCTAGTCTTAAGGCTTCTATTCTAAACACAATTGCTAGAAAGTAATTTTTAGTAATACAAAAGAAGGAAGTCAGTAGATGCTTAAAAAGTAAGTGCATTATGGCTAGATTTGATCTGCTGGATGGAAGCAAAGAAATTGGGCAGTTCCAAACTGCTTCTCTCCTATGCTGCTCCTGCCAACTTCAGAAACTCGGATCTGTGTTGCAATCGGTGGACAGTGAGGCCAGGCTGCTGGTGGGGCCACACTACAGGGCTAATTGGTAATTCTCCTAGTCTTTGCTCTTTCCCAATAGATTGAGATGGCAAACCTCAGTGGCTGGCTTCTATGTGGAATAGTCTATCAGTTCCTGCCTTTTCCTTTCAGGGATTTTCCTCTTGTCATTACTTCCTGTACCTTTCCTTTATATTTACATACATGGATGCTTTTACACACGGAGGGGGGGGGAGGAGCGAGGGAGATGGAGAGAGGTTTATTTAGCCCTCTCATATTACATCTTTTAAGATTTACACAGATTGTTTCTATTTTTAATCCTTTTGGTACCCTTGTGGTTCCAACACAACAATAATCAAAATTAATAAGGAACAGGATGTTCTTTCGTTTCCACTTTCCTCTGTAGGACCATGGAAACTTTATAGCAACTTTATAGCTCATTGTTTAGTTTCATTCAAACTAAGTTCTAGTGTTCCTACTTGTAATGTAAAGAAATAAAAGGAAGGCAACAGGACCTTTACAGTACAGATAACCTCAACCTATGACCTACTGATTCATCTACCGTTTGAAGTTGCAATGCCACTGAACAAATGATAGTTAGAACCAGTCCTCAGATTTCCAGCCATCCCAGCACCCCATGGTTGTTTGATTGCAATCTGGGCATTTGACAATCTGTTTGCACTTACAACCAATTGCCAACTATGCTAGGCAGGAGTTTGCTGTTTTTCTAGGCCAGAACTGCACAATGTTGTCCTCAACCCATCAGCAACCTACCACAAAGAAAACATTCCCCCGTGTTCGTTACCTCCATGTCAACAGTAGTATTTTCTCACTTCTGCCAGGTTAAGCTGTGCCAAGCAGTTCACATGCTGTGCTTCATTTTGTTATAGGTGATCCCTTTGCTCCAAACAGCTATTGTCTGATGAGCATGCCTCTGCCCTTTGAATTTGGATGCAACCCTCCATGTCAATCATCTGAGTTACCAAGCTGCCTGCTCCCAACCACCACCACCACTTCATAAGGAACATTTTCATGCTAACTGCCCTTTTCTCCAATGATAAAATTGTGGTTTTTTTAATGTTCATTGGTGGTGCATTGAAACATTGGACATTGCTTTTTCTTTTTCTTTTAATATCCCTAGGTTAGTGCTGAGGCTACTTGCTGCTCTCATCCCCCTGTACAAATTGTCAAATAAGAAAAATTTTGAGCCATATGAAATTGACAAGAGTTCACTGTTCTTCTTTTAGAAGAAGGTGATGGAAGAACAGGTAACTGGAAGAACTAAGAAACTGTGGGTTCCCCACTGATGGATTTGAACTGCTCAGAATAGGAAAGCAATCTCTATACTGAGCCTGGGATTGGAGAAGATGACTTCTAAAATCCATTCCAACTCCATATAACTATGGCTCTATGATGTTAGCCATTGTTTGCTCATGCAAATGGAAACCATGTATCCTCAAAGATCCATCCACAGAAAGAAAAGTAATCAGTCCTTATTTTTGCAGCATGTGTGGGAGAGGCAAATAAGTATGGGAATCCACTAATTGGAGGCCATCAAGATAGAACACCTGGCCAACAGAATTGCTTGAAATCCAGACACCAATTTTTTTAAAGCTAAAAGTACCATTCATAAGCGGATTAAGACTGCTGGGAAGAATTGCCCTAAGAACTTTACCTGTCAGGAAATAATGTAGCAAAACAATTTACATTTCTTTCATAGACTAGTTTATTATACAATTGAAAAAGAGACATTTTCTACAAGCTTATGTTGAATATTTTTCACATCAATCATGGAGAAAATATTCCAAACTTCCTAATAACTCTATAAACTCACTTAAAGTGCCTTCCACTGAAATATTCATGGATACAATAGTGAATGAATTCATAAAGATTGTGCTGAAAATTCCTCTTGGTGTTCAGCAGTGTTTTTCAACCTTGGCAACTTTAAAATTCCTTGTTGGCTGGGAAATTGTGGAAGTAGAAGTCCACACATCTTAAAGTTGCCAAGGTTGAGAAACACTGATTTAAAGTACTGTCTAGTTAGTATATCTGGGAAATTGTTATCCTTTGAAGATATTAAATCACCCTTGCTTTAAGAGATGAGAACTGGGGAAGATAAAATGTCCATCGCCCATACCTCCAGTCCTCTGTATGTATTACACAATTCACTTGGGTTTGAGAATGAGGCACATGGGTGGGTTTATGAACATAGCATGATCAGGGCTCAATATATTTCAAATTAGATTCCATAATGATCAAAAGGGGGCAAGAAAAATACTCTCTTCCTCTATCACTCAGATAGTTACAAAAAATCCACACTTGTTGATGGGTTCCAATAACATCCTCTCAATTTTATAGTGAAATCAGACAAAGAATTAGGATAATCTAAACATATCTGCAGTGTGACTTCCTGATGTCAGAAGGGTATTCAAACCTCCCAATTTCTCCAGGAGTAACATTCTTGCATGATGTGCTTTCCATTTATATCTTGTAGAGTCACATTCTAGAATTCTATTAAGTAAAAAACCAAGACTTCCTGTCTCATTTAGTCTCTTAGGATATAGTCAACCACCCACCGCTTAGCCAACAACATCACATGCCTAGAATGGCACTGCAAGGTGGAATTCAGTTTCTTCAGTGTAGGAGAGGATAGACTTAGTCAATGCTACCTATAATATCACAGTTAATAACGTTATTTCAGGAAAACCAAGTGGGAAATATGTCCTGCATACAGAAAACAGCCAGGTAGCTATATCACCTAAAAACTACAAATCAAAGGAATTTATAAAATTATTTTAAAAATAGCATACCATTACTAATTATTATTTCATGATTAAACATCTGTCTAAATACAAATAATGAAACGTAACAGATAACTTGGAAACTGCCCTTTAAATATATATTATGTTTAGAATGTATCCTCCCTTTCCAGAAATAAAATCAATCAATCATTCTGAAATTCATATTAAGCCTTTAAATACACATTTTCCACATCCTCTTACAAAGTCAGTTCCTTTGTTGTTACTGTTGTTCATAATATACCAAGCAACGTTACAGAAGTCATACTTGAGAGAAACCTTTCGCAGGCCAAAACATGGGTCGTTTAGGTTTTTCATTTTCCTGTTTAAAAAAAAAAGGAAACGAACAGGTGAATTAAAAATATGTAATTTTAATATGTATAAATCTGCAACTCTAACATAACCTGATTTATTCAACGGTCTCTTCACAATGAAGTTGTGGGCATGCCTGAATAATAGACTTGTACATTATGATAATATATGGAAAGGAATACCTTCACCTAAATAGTATTTGGGAATATATTCTCAAACACATCAACTCTGTACCAACAGCTTTGAACAGAATTAGCTTTGTGGCCATTTAGCTATGAGGGGAGTTTGCTCTTAAATTCTTACAGCATGTCTTCGTCTTCTTTTAGGCTGGATACACTCTTGCCTATATGAAGGCCACTGCAATCCTTCCGGGGTTGCTTGACTATTCTCATGTTCCACATCTTCTAAATCAGAATCATCTTGTTGTACCAAGGGGAACTGCCTCACTGGATAAATTTCCTTGAGCTTGCTTTCAAAGAATATTTCCAAGCACCTTCCAGCCTCAGCAACCTCTGAATCAGGCTGCAAAAGAAACACCATAATTAATTAGGTCATAATATTGTTTAGAATAAAACGTCTTTATTATTTTACCTATTAAGGATATTTATTTTTTAAAACTAAATCACTTTATAGTAACATATATACTTACAATATAACAATAGCACTTAGACTTATTTCATACCGCTTTACAGCCCTCTCTAAGCAGTTTTGCCCCCAACAATCTGTGTCCTTATTTTACCGACCTCGGAAGGACGGAAGACTGGGTCAACCTTGAGCCAGTGAGGATCAAACTCCTTGCAGTCAACAGAATTAACCTGCAAATACTGCATTCTAATCACTGCGCCCCCACGGCTCATATATAAAGCCAAAAGATTAGTTGCAACATAGACCAAGAAAAATGGTCAACAGCAATAGCATGTCAAAATAAACAATACTATATGTTAGCATAATATATATAGTGGGATCTCAGTACTCATCTTAATCAGTTCCAGGAGGCATAATAATACCAAAATTGATGAGTACTAAACAATTTTTTCCACTAAGGAATAATGTAATGAGTCACAAGGCAGCCAACACCAACAAGTTCTAGCTTGTGCATCAAGTACAAAACAAACAATGAGGACAAAATGTATGTGTCAAAATGCACTGAGTACCATATTTGAGGAGTTCCAAAGCAGCTGAGTACCAAGGTACCGCTGTAATATATATTATACTATGCAATAGACACAGAGTGGGTGGTACATAAGTTTAATAAATAAACATTATTCACAATAATGTGAAGTTAGAGCTGCCAGTTCTTCATCTGGTGTTGGCTTTCATACACATCAAACTCTTTCAAAGAACCTAGAATGTCATAATGTAGAATGTCATTATGTATCAGCATAGTGTATGTGTGGTTCCAAGCAATCTGGCCTTTTGCAATTGACAAAGGGAATTTTGTCAATGTGCACATTTTCTAAGCGCCTTCCATGATTTTTTAGTATGGCACCCAGTATATTAGTAAACCACTGAGACCACCACAGCCAGTATATGCATCTTTCATTTTTGATTTTCAGCTCTCGATATCTCTGATGTTCTCCAGTTTTTTCTTATATTCTACCATCTCATCACATCAATTATCCCCACTTTCTTTTCAATCACAGTTAAATGCAGTGGGTTATCAACCAATACTTTATCAGTTTATATTCAGAAATCTCACAATATTTTAATCTACTTGTTATCCACTACTTTTTCAACTATATGTTCCTATTTTTTCATACCTGGCGTATGGTAATTTCTACAGATGCTCCAATGAATCATTTTAGTGACTGCTTTATGTCATTGACTATAATCAGTGTGTGATCTCACATGAGCTGAGTATATTATTATAATGTCTACATTGAATATAATTTAAAATTATCAGCACATCAAAATGGTGACAAGAAGCATAGATTCTTGTTAATATAGGAAATGAATGGCAGCTATGCACTGAAACAGAACACAGATTAACCATTCTTCTAGATTCCTTATCTATTGTCAAACTCAATATTTTGAAAATTAATAAAGTTTTAAAAGCTATTAATAGTCTCCAGTGCCCTACAGTTGAATGACAGGTTTTTCAGATACAGTATTTTACTACTAGAATTTTTTTAAAAAATAGATGAGGACAAGCAAAGATGACAATTACAATTTGCTGAAGACATGTGAACTATAACGTCTAAAATAATACAGCAGGTACTAGTTCCCTTACTTTTTGTACCTTAATTTTTTTTTCTTTCAAAGCAGCTGGGCTCCTTTACTTCCCTTAAAATTATTTTGAATTACAGTTTTCAAAATTAAAATATTCAAACCAGAACTAATACCAGTGATTTTTCTATATGCATCTTTTCTCATTTTACCTCTAGCTAACTCCATATTTTCTTTATCTACAATTTCATTTAAAAACTCAAATAAAACTATCCATTGCAAAAGACAAGCCATGTCCTTTTTGTGTATAAATATGTGCTGAATTCTGGAATACTGGAACTTACATAGTTGAACGTTCCACAGTTCCAAAACATAAGGCGCACATCAGCCACCAGCTCTTCTGAAGAGGTATAATGTAGTTGGTCTTCTTTCTGAAGTTTTTTCCGAATAGTGGACAAGTCCATGGGCTTCTTTATAATCTGATAATAATGGCGAGCCTGTACATAATCCCATTAGCAGAATATTTCATAAATCCCATGATGCTAAATCATTCACAAAACAAATATTTCCTTAATATTTGTAATTAGTAATTCTAATGAAACCTCAAGAGTTTCTCTGGTACCTAAAGAATCCCATTACTTATGTATATTTTAGAGTGAGGTCCCACTGGTTGATGTGGGGCTCAAGATGGTGTCATGTTTTGAAACTAATTTTTATTGGGAGAAAAGGGCAAAATTATTAAATACATGACTACAAAGTCATAATATTTCAATGAATTTTAATTCAATGTTTAGTCAAAGTCAATGGAATAAAATTCAATTTACCTTTGTCATGACCCCGCTCCTAATTTTAAGAGAGTGGCCACATTCAATCCATTCAAAACAAGTGCAACCATTGACCCAAAATGTCTAGGGAGATTCTCAGTCATGGTTGTACCAAAGATGTTCTTTTCAAGAGGCAACTGGCCTTCAGTTCTTGGCAACTGGCCTTCAGTTCTGACTGAAGAAGCTTCTTGGATAAAAAGTGAAATGTCTTCAAGGGAAAAAAATGACTTCAAGGCCAGTTGTCTCTTGAAAAAGACACTTTGGAACATTGACCCAAAAGAACTAGCAGGCCTCTGCGTTTGACAATACTGACCATGTGAAATTTTACCTATATATGTTTTTTTAAAAACATTTCCTCTGCACCTCTTTAGGAGCAGGGATGAGAAAGAATTGCAACCTTAAAACTCTTCAGCAATCACCAACAGACAAATCATACTGAACCAATCAATGGAATGAATATCTTATACCAACTAAGAAAAAACTTTGAAAAGCCATGACCGCTTGCTTATTCTGGGATGGCAGATTGGTTGGCATGGCTTATTGGCAACATTAGCCTTTTCTGTGAATGATGGATTATGTACTGCTTGTGGAACAATTACAAAAAAGGGATTATTTATTATTATTTAATAGAAAAGTAGAATTATACCCAATTCTCTAACATAGCAACATTCTGTCCTTTCAAAAGAAATGCCCTTAAATAAATTATAACAAATAATAAAACAAGTATTCCCCAAGTAGACAGAATTTATAGAAGTCATCAAATTTACTGGCCAACTACAGGTAGTCCTCGATTTACAACAGTTCACTTAGTGACTGCTCGAAGTTACAACGGCACTGAAAAAAGTGACATATGACCATTTTTCAGACTTATGACTGAAAAAGCATCCTCATGGTCATGTGATTTATATTCAGATGCTTGGCAACTAACTCACATGATGGTTGCAATGTCCCTAGGTCATGTGATCACCTTTTGCAACCTTCTTGACAAGCAAAGTCAATGGGGAAACGAGATTCACTTAACAACTGGGTTACCAATTTAAAAACTGCAGTGATTCACTTAACAAATATGGCAAGAAAAAGTCATAAAATGGGGCAAAGCTCACATAACAAATGTCTCACTTAGCAACATAATTTTTGGGCTCAATTGTGGTCATACGTTTAGGACTACCTGTACTGTATTCCTATCAATATCAAAGAGCACATTGTACCTCCTTCTTCCACCTTTGTACATGCAGTACTGTATATGGAAAGAAAGCTGGAACAGTGTTTGAAAGTCCATTGAATCTCCAAAGTGCCTTTACATTTTTTTTTCTGTTTACAAATCTATCAACTGACTCAACTACAAGATTAGATCAATTTCTAATGTAACTAGCAATTTTGTTGAAATAGTTTTGCTCATTTAAGTGATGAAAGCATTTTCATTGTAGAAGGCAAAGACAAAAAAGACTGTACACACTGAAAGGGTGGGGGAAAAGTAATCATTTATTGATAAGGTCATACTGCCCAGAGAAGTTACTTCCTTCTGTGTACTTACCAAGGGACTGACTGGTTCATGGAATGGAAGACTCAAGCTATTGCAGAATAGTGAAAGCACCAATTTTTCACACTTCTATAAAATACAAATCTACAATTAACCTATGTATAGTAAATGGCTACATGAACATCTATGTTCTGTACAAACATTTATCCTGGCTTCAGTCAAGAGTTTTTACACAGACATTTGAATTTCTTAATATTCCTAGTTTCTCATAGTATAATTCTAAAACAGGTTGATCTACGTGCAGCTCAAACAAATTCTTGGCTAGAGTCCACTCTTTCACTTCTATTGTTTTAGCATAATATCTATAGCACAATTCAGCGCACTGCAGTAATACAACTAGTTTACTTTACTGTAACATACTCTGAATGCGGTAGCCCTGATCCTATTAGCCTTTTGCGAGGCATGAAAACCTGGTTGTTTCTCTGGGCATTCAGGCCAGGAGGTTAGACTAACTCTGCAGGTGTTGATTTCTGTTTTTGTGACTGGGGGTGGTTGTTTTAATTTTGGGCATTGTGGATTATATGTTGAGGTTTGTGTTTTAATCTTTGTACACCACCCTGAATCACTGTTATGAAATGGTCAGCCATACACATCATTTAAATAAACACATTCCAAGTTCAAAATTAGTACAATGTAAAAAATATCCTGCACATATTTTTCTTATCCCCTTTCATTTCATAAAAGAGAAGAAAGCCAAAACAATTCAAAAACTGCTTAATTCATCTAGATAACATTCAGTCCAGATCCTACTGTAACTCAAATCTGAGAACTCAGTTCTGCCCCGTTCCTAAAGAAGCTCTTTCAGTGCTGTTTTCTGGGTCATGCAAACTTACTGAAAAGGGAAAATACATTATCGGTAAAGGTAGATTTGTCATTAATATTGTTGCCTAAACCTACCTTTTGGTCATATTCACCAAGGCCATAAACTGGTCTTGCTTGCATGATTGTATTGTAGTCAAATCGTGTGTTTTCACAATCATAGACTACCTCTGGTGTTTCCACATTGCGACAAAGTGTGCACACCCATTCACCTCTGCAGCACAAAAAAAAAAACAATATGCACATTGGGCTACTGTACAGTTTGATTAAAATGCCAATGGTAGACAATGACTTAACCAACATTCCATTAGACTAAAAAAATTCTTGATTTTTAAAAATCTGAAACACTAAATCAGGGAAGAATTTTCTTTTGCTCATTACTCCTGGCAAAAAAAAAATCCATTGCAACAAATACTGTAGAAATCTATATAGATTATGCATTCTTTAAGTTATTATAACAAGTTTAATAACATAAGACAGGCAGAGACATAAACAGGATTCACAAACATCAGAAGCAAAGAAAAAAGTTATGATATTCTTTTAAACATACTTCATTGTTTGTAGTAAGTTAGATTGTAATAACCTGAAAAAATACCCAAACAAGTCTTTTTAATGTTTCTCCAATTAGTTATCCACAATGTTTGCCTTGTTTCTTTTCAAAAGCAAAAATTCCATTGGAAACATATACACTGTGTTAGATTTTTCTATAATCCAAACCAGAGGCGGTATTCAGCAGGTTCTGACCAGTTCTGGAGAATCGGTAGCAGAAATTTTGAGTAGTTTGGAGAACAGGTAAATACCACCTCTGACTGGATTCCCATTCCTTTATCTAATATCCTTTCCCTGCCATGCCCACCAAGCCATGTCCACCAAGCCATGCCACGCACACTAAGCCATGGCCACAGAACCAATAGTAAAAAAAATTGAATCCCACCACTGATCCAAACTTAACATTGAGCAAGTTCTTATTTATTCAAGATTTCCAAACAAGCAAACAAAACAATAGGAAAGAAGCACTAAAAGTAGCACATCAGTTTAAACACAGATGTTTAATATTTGGGTATGTATGTTCTAAAGCAGCTCACTTGCAAAGATCTAGCCCTAAAGGAGAGAACAGTTATTTCTAATTCTGTTATACTCACACAGGAAAACTAAGTAATGCAGGAACATGGCATGAAAGATGAAACACCTTCGGGCAGTAATCACAACACAAAAGCTCTCCTCCATTTAGGCAAACAGCACAAAAATCTTCATTCTCAATAGTGTGATCTTCATGAGGAAGCCCAGATTTCTTCATATTATTACTGAGCCTGTGATCTCCTGAAGGAAGTAACACCTGTTCAGTCAGCTGGCTTGTGAGGATCCTGGTTTTCTCCAGGTTTTCTTCAAGTTTAGGATTTAGACTTTCAGATGAATGTCCTTGGTTGACCTGGGATGAAAAGGGAAAACATTTTCACAAAAAGTGTTTGATATACTGCAGAAGCTTACATACAGTACATTTTCTGTAGAGAATGTATTCGTTTCTTCTGAAGACTGGATATTGGGGAAGTTTCCTGAGGTTTTGATTTACATAATCTCCAGTTAACACTTATTATATAATTCATTAATTTTGCCCAGAGTTTTAAATGACCTAACCAACATAGTCACCGACTAATTATAAAGCTAAAATTGCAGCATCTGAATGAAATATACTTTATAAGTTAGACATATAAACCAGTAGTGGGGTTCAAAATTTTTACTATCGGTTCTGTGGGCGTGGCTTGGTGGGCATGGCAGGAGAAGGATACTGTAAAATCTCCATTCCCACACCATTCCAGGGGAAGGTTACTGCAAAATCCCAATTTCTTCCCAATCAGCTGGGAATTGGGAGGCAGAGAATAGATGGGGGCAGGGCCAGTCAGAGGTAGTATTTATTGGTTCTCCAAATTACTTAAAATTTCCACTACCAGTTCTCCAGAACTGGTCAGAACCTGCTGAATACCACCTCTGATATAAACCCTTCCTTATAGCCTAACTGGCCTTTTAATGAAAAAAGACTCCTTCCATTTAAAGAGGGAAAGAGGTTCAATGAAGACACACTACACATGGGTGTCAAACTCGTGGTGTGACATTGCTGTCATGTGATGTTTCGCGATGTTTTTCCCTATTCATGGAGCTGGGGTGGGCATGGCTTGCATGTGACGCATCTGGCCCGCTGGCTATCAGTTTGACACCCCTGCCCATGGTCCTCAGTAAATGCTACTAAATGCATTTGAATAAAATGAAAGAAAAAAACCAAGTTAAGGCAGATAAATTGAATTTACCTTAATAGCCATGCTTGAAGACTGAGTACCACATTCAATAATCAACAGAAATGTCCCATCATGTGTACTTTTTTGTGGTTGCAATTTAAAAATTGGAAGCTCTCCAGATTCTGATGTGCATATCTTCAATCGTTCCAATCGCACATATGGAATTTTCACTTCTTTGGCACAAATTCTAAAAAGTGTTAAATAGTGGATCAACTTTATCAATGCTATGGATCATTCCTCTATCTTACCTTTATCACTGTAACACAATTTGGCAAATTAAGACAAAATGTTCTATTTTGTTAATATTTAAATCAGTACTGATATTTTAACATTGTTTTTATTAATTTATCTTATATTTCCACACTATCATTTCTACTTTAGAATCAACAGATTCCCATACCCAATAGTAAGCTATTAGCACATTTCCACACTCAAATAATTTTTATACTGACTCCATATATTCGTAATTTTGGAATGATGTCTAGACAAAAAAAAGAAATTATGATTTCTTATGATGCATATGAAGGAAATATCTGATTTTAAAAGACATATACAATTGTTTCAAAATTAGATAAATTAAAGTGAACAATGGTATTGTGTAATCATAGTATCATGTTATATTTTTTGCAAAATATACAATTCCTTTGATGTAGTGAGTCATTTATGACACTCCTATCTTATTAGGTATGGTACTAAACATAATAGCTAGATATATTTAGTATTCACATCTGCAGTTTTACAGACAAATTTAGTTTTCCATTTACTGTATAATTTGGATTAATTCATGTTTCATACATTTTTCTCCTCTAGAATTGCTTCATTATACTTGATTATTTCAACACTCGATTAATTCCAATTTGCATACTTTCTAAATGAAAAAAAAAATCCTTTCTTGAAATGAGCCTTAAAGTTGTAAGATCCATTAATTCTGATTACCTGTTGTTCTGACTAGTTTTAATTTCCTTTTCAAAATGTTCTTCTTCACAGTTAGGACAATCTACAAGAAATAAAATGAGTAAAATAACACAAAGCTACCTTGATTAAAGAGAAGATTTTTTTTTGGCAATCAAAATTTACCTACAGTAAATTTCTCACAGAAGTACAGGTAGTTTTCAACTTCAATTTGTTTAATGATGGTTTGAAGCTACGATGATACTGAAAAAAATGACATACAACATAGCCTTGAAGTTACAACTCTCTCTCTCTCTCTCTCTCTCTCACACACACACACACACACACACACAGAGTTACAATTCAGACACTTGGCAACTGACTCACATTTATGACAGTTGCAGCACCTTGTGATCACATGATTGCAAATTGTGATTTTTCCAGCCAGTTTATAACAAGTAAAGTCAGTGTGTGTGTAATTTGCTTAATAATTATGTGGTTTGCTTAATGACCATGGCTGCAATAAAAATGGTTGTAATCAGGTCTGGTCACATGATTGCATCACTTAGTCACCAAAATTCTAGTCCCGATTTTCATAAATTCAGGATTATCTGTACTGTAATTTCAATCAAAATTACTAAGATTTGCTCCAATGGAATCCACTGGAACATGAACAGGTGTATTCCACAGAATTTCTTACTGTTGTCTCAAAATATTTCTTAGTTCAAAAGACGTGGACAAGATATTTATGCATTGCATAGAGAAAGTTGCATACAGGACAAAGATAGCTACATTGTGACAATGATGTGCAGATAACATGAATATCAGAAGTTGTAATACTGGGGTTTTTTTTAAAAAAAAGTATGTCACATTTACTGGACTTAGATTGATATGCATATTCTTAATTCCTTCCTTCTGTAGACCATTAACAAAGAAATCATGTAAGAAGAGAGAATTCATGGCAGAACGGCTCCCAATGCTTGCTGAATTGATGCTCCAAAAAACATAAAGAAGGCGGGTGAGTTTTTGCCTTAAACATAACCCACTGTTTCCAGGGATTTTCTCCAATTACAGGAGAATACTGAGAAATAAGGGGCTTTGTATCCAGCAGATACTGACTCTGCTTTAATATGTCACCCGGGTGATCGTTTTAGTTCCTCACACAACTATATTGGTGGAGCTCATCCCTGGAAGTCAAAGGAAATTTGAAGTTTTCTTTCCTGTCAGCATGCAAATTTCTATATTTGTTCATAGGAAAACTTAGAATATCTATGATTCTTGAAACCTCTTAGGGATTATAGGATTGTATTCTAATACATGAGGCAGGAAGGGCTGGAACAAAATGTTCTTGGCTCTATTAATATAGAGATAGTTTTGCTTTTCTTTATACTTATGAATCTACTTTTGTGTTTACCCGAAGAAGGGGGCATTGCTAATCTTATTTATAATACTGACCATCATTAAGTGTCAATATGTTTACCTCAGAGAATAAATGCTTTTTTCAAAAATCTTTATTAATAAAGCAACATTACAAAAATTAGATACATTTAACATATAACATATCTAAAAATAGACTGATCTATTCACAAAGTTTCCCTATTTCGGACCTGACACAAGTCTAAAATCTTATCAACTCTCAATTATGAATCTTAAATTCATAAAGTTATTATCTGAGAGCACAAGTCCTCCACTGGCAACAACGTTAGTGTCTGGAGGAAGCTAGGAGCTTGGTGGTTTTCCAACGGCCTTTGCTGTCAGCAAGGAGCACTGCTGGGGTGGGATCCAACCACGGTGAAGACCTTTACTGCATTCAAGCAGGCGGAAATCTGCTGGTAGTTCTCCTTCCGGCAGTAGTCAGCAGGAAGCCACAAAATGGGTGTTCTGGGGTGGGGGCAGGGAAGAGTCAGTTTTAGGTCTACTGGATACAAAGCCATCCTATTCCCTCAAATGGACCTAATTGGTCCTGTCAGCTATACCAACCCTGGAGTTGCCATAAATAATAGCCCCTCCCTAAATGGGAAAGGAGAATATTATAAATTCAAATATCCACTGGGGCAAAAAAGCTAAAGGAAAAAAAATTGTTCTGTCTGAGACAAGCCAGCAGAGCTTAAGATATAGCAGAATTCAATAGCAGTTTCTTTCTGAAAGAATTGTGATACAGAATTGCCATCAATGGTATCCTTGTATAGAAAATACATATAGCCTAATTTGGATGTTACTAGAACCTGAATGACAGTTGGCAGATCTGTTGAAAATGTCTATTCATTCTACAAAATTATATCACTTTTGCATCCTGTAAACTGGCCTTGCAGTACTAGTTAATCACAATGAATAAAATATGGAAAGGAGGATGATCAAGTGATGGTATCTGGATGCTTCCAAAATATCATTCTTGAATAGCCAAACTCCCTGCTACCTTTTCTATCTTAATGCATAATAAACCTTTCTCTGCTACTTCTCTTCTCAGCAGTAGTACAACATTACTGATAACATTTAAAATTGTACTGTATCATTTTATTTATTTATTATGTTATCAGGCTCATTCAAATTAACAGATCTCTAATGTAAATTAATAGATCTCTAATATTAAATCAAGTCTAGACAAATATTCTATTTGTCCTATTATTAGCAGGGAAGTTGATTCATGTTTACTAAAGGCCAGTATAGTGGACCTTAATGGAAAACATGGGACAATTACAGAAACCATAATTTAATTTACGGTTTCTCATTACAAAACATTTGTATTTTCAGCAGCAAATCTTGAAATAATTATGCTATGCAATATATGATTTTAAACATCCATGAAATAAAAAGAAGAAAAGTCTGATACCTTCAGTGTGTCCTGGTTTGGGATTAACAGATTGCATGAAGGTTGTGTTGTTCATAAGTAAGGGAGGCGAGGTACATGGTTGAGTTTTCTTCACTGAGAGATTAATAGGCTCTTCCAGAATATTTTGTAAAGGAAGAGCCATTTCATTCATGTCTTTTGATTGCGCAGTGACAATATTGCTCCCAAGAGGATAACTCACATGGCTAAACTCTTCATTTTCCAGCTGGTAATTGAAGAGAAAAAAATGAAATTTGCAAAATATTTTATACATCAACAAAATAATCAATAGAAAAGCAGAATTATTTTATTCCATCTCAGAATGCTTCATTCTGAGGGACACACAAGCATGAGTTCAAATAATTTAAGATCTTTGAAAACCACAGATCTACAAAAAAAATTCACAAAGGTCTCAACATCCTATCAGTATCAGGCTAATTCTATGTGGCAATGGCAAATTACTTATTTAACACTGCCAATAAAATTCCTTGGAACTGTTCATGAAAATCCAAAGTCTAACTTTTCCTTGAAGGAGACTTTTAACTTTTTGCCATAAGAACAGAAAAGTCACGCAAGGATTCTAGGGTGATCTCTAAGTCAAGAAATAAGAAACTCTTGGCAGGAATTTGATCTGCATAGGAACTTTTGAAATTAACTGGGTTTATACAAAAGACACATTTGTACTGAAGTTCCAGATAACTTAAATGAGACTGCATAAAAATACTGGCACAATTTTTAAGGTTCTAACAAATTTAGCAGAGATTTTCCAGCTATGTGGTGGTTTATCAAATAAACTAGAATGACGATGCTTGTGATTCCCCCCAACCCGTCCCTACCAAATGATTATCTGATGTATAACTATTCTTACCTTGCAAACTGGGTTCACCAAAGGCATGCCACCAACTGCTAAGTGTTCAATATTTTCAGAACTCAGGGTCCTCGTTCTATCCAAGGACAGATTATAAGTAGATACAGATTCAGGAAGCACTTCAGAGACATGTGATACATTCTGGGACAGGCTAGGTGTTGCACTGCAGATTTCTTTTGCCTGTGAATCAGCTTGTCTGGGTGCCCTTGATGAACATAAATCAACTTCTAAAATGTTTGGAAAACCCACTATGTTCATTGAAGCTGACCGCTGGGGGGGGGGGGGGGAGAGAAAAAAGACCATAGGAAGCTCAGTATTCATTGCAACATTAATCCTTTCACTATGAAGTTTTTTGTAGCTTGCTTGCAATATTACAATGTTTAATTTTTTTATCTTCTTGAAGACTATTCTAAATGCTTATCATAACAATGATCTATTTTAAATGTTTGAATCTACTAAAAGGTTCCTCAAGTATCGGTCAACATATGTATTTTTCTTAAAATTCATTCATTCATGGACAAATGTCCTAACAGAAAAGATCTTTTGTCATCTCATACAAAAATGCAACATATGAAGAACGGTTGCAGGAACTAGGTATGTCTAGCTTAAGAGAAAGAAGGACTAGGGGAGACATGATAGCAGTGTTCCAATATCTCAGGGGTTGCCACAAAGAAGACGGAGTCAAGCTATTCTCCAAGGCACCTGAGGACAGAACAAGAAGCAATGGGTGGAAACTAATCAAGGAGAGAAGCAACTTAGAACTGAGGAGAAACTTCCTGACAGTGAGAACAATTAATCAGTGGAACAGCTTGCCTCCAGAAGTTGTGAATGCCCCAACACTGGAAGTCTTTAAGAAGATGTTGGATAGCCATTTGTCTGGAACGGTATAGGGTTTCCTGCCTAGGCAGGGGGTTGGACTAGAAGACCTCCAAGGTCCCTTCCAACTCTAGTATTGTATTGTATTATTGTAAAAATAGAAAATGCTTCTTTTTGAAATTATACACAGTTAAAACCCTCAGATGTAAACTTTAAAAGCAAAATAAATGGCTTTTCACAATAATTGTTAATAAGGTTGCAAGTACGTACGTAATCTTCAAGTAAATTTTACAAAATCATTATTTTTCAACGTGTTGTATTTTGATTTATTTTATATAGAAGGAAAGAAGATAGTTTTTTCTGTTATTATATAAAGATGTTATTTTTCCTATGCTGCGGCAATTTTTAATATAAAACTATTAATTTGTTTTAAAATATTTGTATACTATTTCCTATTTTTAAAAAAATCTCAAAGCCATTACCAATAAAATTGCAATCTATCTTAAACACCTGATTCAATTATATGTGTTTGGTTTTAGTAAAGAAGCTTTTTCTCTCAGTAAAAACATTCTATCAAATTCACTATTTTCAAAGATTTGCCAGATGGAAGACATTTTTTTCTTTTTAAGTTCCTTGTTTACTTTTCTCTCTTCTTTTCTTGTCTTAAGTTCCTTATTTTATTTCTTGTTTTTCTCCTACTCTGCCACTGATGTCTATGGGAAGGTGATAATGGGTCATTATGAGGATATTTTGAGACAATGGAAGTAGTTCCTGAGAAAATTAAGGTGCTACATATGTAATAAGAAACATAAAAAGATAGTTTGTGAGTATTATGTGTGTCTCAAAGTAGCAATTGAATTATGCAACAAATGAACTGCAGCTATGGACACTGCTTGCTGGACATTCAACCCAAACATGTAAGCACCATGAATTTCTGATATGACATCCTGAAATAACTATTCATTCGGCAGCCAGCTGGCGTGCTTCTAAATCAAATGCAACATTATTCTGAGTCAAATATAATGGGCAAATTTATAAATAAAACTTCATTTTAGATTTTTCTTAATTCTTTGTTTATTTACAATCTTAAATCAGCTGTTTTTTTGCATTTAATCAGAATGCTTTTTCTTACAGAACTGCATGAAAACTGCCTTGTCACAAGAATGTATGTTTTATGCTTTTACAGATGTACAAAAATAATTCTAAAATGAAGCTTTTTTTCTCAGGCATATTGAAAACTTTTAGATTAATTCCCAGAACAAAAACTCATTGTCTGGGGGTCTTGTAAAATTTGGATTTGATAGATACAATAATAACTATTCTTAATACTCTGTGTGAGAATTGTTTTCTTAATATTTTAATGAATAATTTTAAATCTAATAAGCCTATACATACTTTGAGAATTAGTTTCTCTAATTGTTCATATTATTATGAGATTTTCCCTATAAATCTTTGTATTAATTTTTCATCAGAGAACTCTATTACAAAATATGGAACACTACATATATGATAGAGTTATAGTATTTTGGTTTATCTATTGATTTGTGGAACTTTCATAGACCGTGAGTTCTGAAAAAAATTCTTCCCAACTGGAGATTCCATATTTGTGGACTCAAGAGCTTCCAAGTGTTAAAGTCAGGATTTGAAGTATCTCCAAATATCCCAAAATTTTGTAACTCTCGTGTGACTACTCTATGTATTATTGGGTACAGTATTACAGTAAAGTATTAACCACTCATCCTTAATTGGTTTCAGTTAAAATTGTTATGTCTTCCCTGCCAAACCCTGTCCTGCTTTCTGCTTTGGGTGCCTTCTATGTTACTACAAAACAATACTGTTCTGATTTGCGAATATGTCATTCACAAGCAACATTTTTTGCTTCTTTCTTCTCACTTGCTGCCCCTTCCAGCATACCACCAGCCAGTGGGGAAAAAAAACATCAATGTGGCATCTCCAATTTCAGGCCTCTCTCATGGTCCATTTTCCTTAGCTTGGTTTGATGGACCCGCCTCTAACACCCCACCTAGGCATCTCCAAAGTTCAAGTAACAAGCATATGGGAAGGGACCAGGGCAGAAATTGCTCCAGAAAAGACAAAAAACTGGTTGTATAAGTAGAGTAGAATAACTACACCTGATTTGCTTATGAGCAACACCTTTCTTCCTTTAAGGAGAGGGAAGAAGGTACAGAACATGACAGCAATGTTCCAATATCTCAGGAGCTGCCACAAAGAAGAGGAAGTCAAACTATTCTTCAAAGCACCTTAGGTAGAACAAGAAGCAATGGGTAGAAATTAATCAAGGAGAGAAGCAACTTAGAACTAAGAAGAAATTTCCTGACAGTTAGAACAATTAATCAGTGGAACAGCTTGCCTCCAGAAGTTGTAAATGCTTCAACACTGAAGGTTTTTAAGAAGAGATTAGACAACCATTTGTCTGAAGTGATGTAGGGTTTCCTGCCTTAAACAGGGGATTGGACTAAAAGACCTCCAAGGTCCCTTCCAACTCTGGTTTCTATTCTAAAGAACATGGCAAATACAAGGAAACTAGCAAGGAAGTAAACCCCTACTTTCCCCCCCAATAAAATAGTGAAGATGAATGATGCTTTGTCATGTTAAAAGACTGGAGAAAAATTGATGTCAAAAGCAAAGAGGGGAATAGTTATAGATCTAGAACTAACTTTGGGATATAAAGTGCTAATAAGGCAAAGGCTGAGGAAGAAATGGTTGAATGCTGGAGAGTGACCAGAGAAGAACTATATCCTTGCCTCTGTACATTCCAAAAATATTAGTCTGGTCACATCCATCCAAGATATCAGGACGATAAACTGCAAAGGTTTTTTTGCACACTAGGGCTATCCTTAGATGGTGTTGAAAAGTGAGGAAATATTTCTTTGTTACTGGTACAGCTAATTATGCTGTATCAGTTCAGCATAGTCTCAGCTAGTCTCACCCATGAATGAGATCAGAGCAACATCTTGGTAAGCAATGACAGTGTCAATGTTAAGGTATTGTGTTGTAACTAAGTGCAAATATGAAGAGGAGCTTGGGAAAGACACTTGGTACTTAGATTCAAATTACCAATAACATTAAAGAATTTAAATCCTATTAGTAGCATAGTTACATGGAAAATATAACTCCTTAAGTCAATATAAAACATTAATCTTACTAAAAGAAGGAAGGAAAAATAGCGGGGAAATTGGAAATGAAGCTATCAAATTGCCTAGTTCTCTCTGGATAAAAGTTAATTTTGTGATATCAATAATGAAGAAACTATGCATTGCCCAATAAAATGTATACATGAAATGTTGTACATGTGTGTGCCTACTTATCTAAGATCCTGGCAAGATCTGATAAATTTTCATGCTGATTCACAAAGCTATTGTCAAGGATGCAATAAAAATGTATTGGGAGTAAGGCTCATTAAGTTCAATTAAATATCTCCTTAAAATTATCATTCCTTTTTCCGCTAGTGAAGGAAAGGGAGAGGAATCTTCCCCCTGTGGTTTTTACTGCCCTAAATTATGATACTTCTATCCTATTTTTAGGTTGTCTTAATATCTCATCCTTCAACATCACAAACGTTCATATCATATGATTTTGTGCTGCAACTTGTGCCATTAATTCATTTGACTTTTTGATATATGGTATATTGCAAACACATCTGTTTACATCCTCACATATATGCAGTTTGCTTACTTTTCTCAATCCTTATGTTTTCACTTCTTACTCATTCTCATTTGTTTCCACTCATGTAGTGAAAGAACAATCTCACTTCTATATTTTTCCTTACGCTAACATATAAATTGCAGGAGCATCTGAAATGATGCTCTTTATCTAAAATGAAAATGATTAATTATGACCTTAATGAAAAAAAGTGTTTATTTTCCTACAATTGCTCTCATGTTGACCATGTGGATTTCAACTTTAATGTTGTAGGTGTTTTCACTGTCTTTGTTCCATACATTTAATGTCAGCCTTACACGGAAAAATTAGGATATGATACCATTAATGGCATGAAAGTGGAGAAAATATTAACTTTCTTGTTTTTACAGTATCAGGAAGCTATCAAGTGATACAGGGATAATGCCTATTTAAAAGATAGAAGTCTTATTTAAAAGGGACAATAGAATGAAAAATGTGTGCAAAACAAGCTACAGAATAAACTGGAAATGACAACTGTTATAAGAAATAAGGAAATGACAACTGTTAATAAAAAAAACAGGTTTGGGATTTGCTAAAATGGCATAGAATTTTTGCAATTGCAGAGAAATTACTGGGAGTAAATGGCTACAAAGTAATAAAAGATGCAGCTAAGTGGAACAATCCCTTGGCAACTCCTTTATGCTGTAAACGTCAACAAATGCAGTAATTCAAATCAAGTTAGCTCAAGTTAACTCAGAGTGACCAGAAGCCTTAAACTGTTTCTGATCAAAAGACTCTCCTGTTTCCATGTGAGGGAATACAAAATCAGCTGTGTATTCTGTAAAAATTCATCCTGAGCATAGCTTAACATCATATAAACAGTCCGCAAAACACATAGTACTGTGTATTATTTATATTCCTTTCAGGTCAAATAAAAATAACACAAAAATGTGTTTAATAACAATAAAAATAAATGATTTGACAATTGTCTCCCCTAAAAGAAAAAGAAGGGGGGGAAGAGATAATGAGTTGGCCTTCTCTAATACTCCAAGATTCATAAGATGCTTAGAGACCAAAGGATCTGATCCATGCCCATATCAACTGATCTATCTACCTCCATGACATTTGTGATGCACTGGCATCAGGCCACCATTTCTAACATTTAGGACTGCCAACTGATCTAAAACAAGGGAAAAATCTAAGCAACCTTTCTACAAAGTTCAAACCAGCTTGCCTGTTCAAACACATGCTCAAGAAGACAAAAGATAGTTGCTAGGCATATACTGAGAGATGGATAGCATAGCTTCTCTCAAGACATGATCTGAAAGGAACAACTTGGCTGATGCTGAATCCTGAGCGCTTGATTAGTAATAGAACTACTTTTTTGTGCTATCACATCATCAATCATTTTAAGTGAATTCCAAATGTAGAGGTGCTTTGGATAGCAAGATGGATGGCATATACGCTTACAAAATAAAGGAATAAACAAATAAAATATTATTACATATTTATAAATTGCCCTGCCTTTTCATAGAATTAAGAGATTAAACAAGAGAAGTAAACCTATGACAGAAACAAGTCGATTTAAATGTCAAAAGACTTTGGGATAAGAGTCTTTAGGAGATCAGTATCTGTTTATTTTATTAAAATAAACAGCTTGAAAAACTGGTAAAGTTACTCTGATAAAGCTATAAGCTTATGTCAGGTGCATATTTAACAATGTAGCAAGATTTAGGATTTAGCCACGAATGACTACAATCATCAACATATTTTGAAACCTCACATCTGTAATAGTGCCTAAGCTTTTTGTTATAAATTGAATAAAATTTAATCTTACAATCCCAGGCTTCTAGTACTCAGGGCAGAGGGAGGGAAGGAGGAAGACTCCAAAAGTGCTATACCTGTCCTGTTTTTTATGCTGTTTCACATTAAAATAAATGGTTAAACAACACAACAGCCGTGTGGCCAGAATTCCTCAGTGGAATATGAATCACCTGCACTGGTTCAAAAGCTTGACTGAGCCTCCACATATGATAACAATGACACTATGTTGTAGATTTTAAATGTAAAAAATAAATAAATGTACATTGAAAGATTACGTGTAGCCTTTTCTTTTTCAAAGAAAATAATAACATTCATAGATTTACTGCATCATAAAAAAACATCCTGGAAAGGACACATTTTACTAAAAGAGCCAAGATAATGAATGAAATTACACAATTTTATTGTAATTAATTTCAATTGCTCTGATAATTCTTGTTCGCTGTCTAAATATTTGTTTTTTCTAAACCCAAGACAAGTATTCCTGTTAAATCGTTCTGAGCTCAATTTTCAGTTTAAAGATTTCTCAGACAGTCATAATCCTATACAGATGGACTTCATAATGACACTGTACTTGCACATATGGTGGTCATATTTTTGCCGCTATAGTAGTTATTTCAGGTAGTATTTTTATAAGAGTGAAGTGAAGCAATTATTATTATTATTGTCCTAGTAAATGTCTCCCTAAATGATCAGTGTTTGCATGTGTGGTAAGCTTGAGGAGGAGAATGAAAATGAAAGTTGAATAGTACTGCTATTGGGCTCATTTGATGCTTTGGGTTCTTAATAAGTCACCAGTCACATGCACGATGCTTATGTCATCATAGCAATTGCAAGCAAAGTACAAATAATTATAACCATCTTTATGCACAGTATAATTTTCTAACAACAAATCCATATGGTTGATATGCTTACATACATCTTAATAAGTTGCACATGATTATATTTTTATATATCATCCACACATTACCAAATACAATAGAGTTTTTGTTACAAAACTACAGTGTTTAGTTGAACAGTCGATATTATTGTATACGTAGTGATATTTCCCCCAGAAGCACTGACACTGAGAATGCAATGTACAATATCACTGGGAACTATCACGTGAAGTTCCTCATCTTCCCTCCTGTGTTCATGCCACAATTGCTTTCTCAAGCTATCAAAGTTTAACCTCTTCTTTATACAGAACCAAATGTACAAGATTGTATGTCTACCCAACATTTCAGAAAGGAAACAAATGGCAGCATGGCTATAGCCCCATCTATTGGCCTGGAATGGAATCTCCTTGTGTTCTTAAGAGTTGCTGTCATGCTATCTAGCTTTTGCCAAATTACATTTTCAATCATTGTTTGCAATAGCTCTGAATATACTACTGCACTCTTGTCATATAAAGAATCTGAAAAACCCTGAAACTAAACACAGTTTCCAAATTTGCAACTGCATTATTTTTGGAATGTATCTTCTATCTGCAGAAGGTGATTATATAAATATATCGGTTATTGGATTTGATTCATATGTAATCATAAAGTGGCATCTGCTAGCTGCAGTTACAGTGTTGCATGTCAGTGCATGAGGGATTGAAAACAGCCAGATGGTACCAAACAAACAAATACTCTTTAAATCTTTCTTAGGCATTTGGTTGTCTTTTTTTTTTCATCCAGACTTTGCGAAGGAAACATAGACTGCTTTCTATGAATAGGTGGCTTTAAAGTCATATGTAGCAAAAAATAATAATGTGCAGCTAGTCAGTTGAAAAATTCTCCCATCAGTTAGATAAAGTCCTAGCTGATTTAGCTGAACTAAGTGATGTTGCTTGAAAGCATTTTAAATAGTATTTTCTTTAAATTAATGTTAGTAGTGATTGAGTTTTAGATATTTTGCCAACTTGGTAATCTAAACCACCCCCTCCATTTTCCAATGTCCTTCTATGAAAGTGACTTCTTAAAAACTGAAAGACAAAAAACAAACCAAGGGACAAAAAATTGTTTGAACAATAGCATTACATTATTAAACTACATGCTTAAAATGTTGTCAGCAAAGTCTCCACATGTTATTTGACTGATTTGAGAAAATGGTACATTTGAAAACACCAATGTTGAAACTATATTACTTCAGCTTTTTGCAATAGGTCATTGAAGAAGAAATAATTTTCTTTAAGAAGTTGATGTGCCTTTGCTGCTTCCCAGTTGGGGAAAAAGACAAATCCTACATAACATCAGGCCAGAAAACAGATTGTTTTTTCAGTAGTTCCAAATAGTGTATCTTTGATGAAAACATGTTGAGTATTTACTTAAGTCT
The DNA here is from genome assembly GCF_964273705.1 of Natrix helvetica. Classification (NCBI taxonomy): domain Eukaryota; kingdom Metazoa; phylum Chordata; class Lepidosauria; order Squamata; family Natricidae; genus Natrix; species Natrix helvetica. The sequence continues at coordinate 104,167,360 of NC_138548.1, read as the reverse complement.
ATCCCTATGCTATTTCCTAAACAAATAACTTCCAAATCAAGGTATCTAGAGTAAAGTGATTGGCATTGGGGTGTCCAATCTGCTGAAACTTTGAGACACATACAGATATTCAGTTAATAATTGTAGTGCGTTGGTGTAAAATACAATAAATCATATTCTGTTGTATCAAACTGATTTAGTCATAGTTATCTTTAAGAGTTTTATCTTGACTTAGGGAAACTGATGAAATAATAGAAGAGCCCATGGATTAATTTGTTTCTAGCATGCAGTTGATTAAAAAGTGGTTGTTGATTATACCAGAAAGACCTGAAGTGATGTTTAGGCTTCCTGAGAAAACATAAATCACAATATTAGTCCCAAAAACCCTCTTTTATTTATACGGCTGTGAATTATGGTCATTCACAGTCTACAAGGCTTCACAAACAGTCTGTGAAGATTCCAACAGATGTCTGCTCGAGTTGCCTCAGTCTTTCAGGAGAATGTTGATAAGCACGCACCTTATCTCCCTTGAAATGCTGCCAGAGACCTAATTGCCAAATTAGTTTTGCAAGGCCAAACTTAGCACAGTCAAACAGAACTTCTCAAAGCTTGAATTGACCAGATGAACTAATTGCTTCCTGCAAAAGTTCATGTCCCGTTCACTCCTCCTTTATGTCTTATGGGAGAGGCCAATAATCTCCAAGCCTTACTCCCAAGTCAGTCCTGTTTTTTTAATTGTTCTTGCCTTCTGATACCTCTGCGCATGTGCACACTGGGAACAGGCTTCTCGTTGATGTCAGACTCTGGAGGCTCCGGAGGCAGCAAATAACTACCAAATGGCCTTGGCCCCCACTCTGCCTCCGACGCAGAGCCCTCGTCCGAGCCTTTCCCAGACTCCAGGATTGGCCCATGTTCCTCCCCAACCTCCTCACTGTCCCACTCGGCTGCCAGCTCCACAGGCCACTGGCAGACCACAACAGGTGGCACCAGTTTGATATGTTGAACAAACTGATGAATTGCTTTAGACCCAACTGAATTCCAGTAATAGTTGGCTTTATATTCAGATGTTTTACAAAATCTATCAAGTCAATCCTGGTAGGGAGATGTTGAAGGTCCAGTAAGAGAAAAGGGCCATATTGTTTCATATTGGTTCACTATGTTCACCAATAAAAAGTCTTCTTCAAATCATATTCATAATCTGGCGATTTCATGGGACTCAAATGATAAGTTTTTCTTTCTTGTGCATTATATCAAAATGTAGAAGACTTTGTCCATCAGGTATCATCAGGGTATGAATTCCATTTGATCAGAATGGGTGTACAGGGTGTTGTTTTCCAATCTATCGGTTAAGACAGTTGTAAAGTTCTTCAGTTCTTCCTAATTAGTGAATGACATTGAGCAATAAGAGGCAATCGTAGCCTTCTTCTGTTTTATCTATCAATTGTTTTCTATTAGTCATGAACAGTATCTAATTAATCAAATATATGCAAAATTCTTCAGTGTATTTCTATAAGAATTATATACAAATAGGCCTTTTTGCTTTGCTTGCTGCTTTGCAAATGATCATTGTCTGGCTCCAACAAATTCCCTACTAAATTGCGTTTGTAAGGCATCCCTTCTCTATTATCTATAAGCATTTCATACTGGCCATGAAGTACACCATGGAAAAGAGAACAGAACAGAAGAAGACCAAGAACCTGAGAAGAGCTAAGATCAAGGCTGACACATGAAGAGCTCAAGTTGCAATTCCAAGAAGAACTGTCTCATTTTCATATCTGTCAACTTAAGTAAGCAGCTTTCAGAATGTTGTATTACTTATATTACAAAAGGAGATTCCATCATGCATGGCTGGAATTGAAACAACAATCACATATATAGCAATCATTGGTACAGTCCTTAACAATTTATTTCTCTGTCGCTGTACATGTAATATCAGGAAAATACCTTCTGTGCATGTTAAAAAACAAAATATATTTTACTAATACAAACCAATTAGTAAGGACAATTCTTCCTATGTGTCCATACCATAAACCTCCCTCCAACCTATCTATATTGATATCAATATAAATGTATCATTTGTTATTGTCATTGAAGATCATTAATATATCACTCTTCTCAGCAACAGGGCAGGGAGACATCACTTGAGATTATGCAAAGAAGACTTTGATCATCTACCTCCTCAGCCTCAGAATCCTTAATAAACTACCAAATCCTTGCATTCCTCTCTCTTTTCTCTTCCTGTAAAATGTAGGGTAGGGGGCAAGGGCTATCTGAGGCATTTTCATACACCACTTTTTGGGCTGGACTCAAGCTTCATTTATCTGATCATTGTCTTGCTAATAGATTTTCCCTCTTCCCTTCCAAGGCCATCTTTTGTACTCACTACAAACTATCATGACCGGTGAACAGCCTCCCAGTTTGCATATGTCACCTTGCAGTCTTGCCTTCACAATAATACATAATACCCAGTGGCCACATTCAAGGGGATTCTGAGATTTATAACTCTGACATATCAAGAATTTGGAAAGAGTTAAGCCACATGATAATTCCACAACCTGTGGAAGTAGGAACTAAAGAAAAACCACATGTCTCATCCTGATATCAGGGTTGTCATTCTTTACTTCTCTGCCTTTCTTACCTTTACAACAATCTCCAATTGATAGTATTTTTCTATATTACCCGTACATGTCAGATTTGCCAACATCATTGCTACAATTGTGTATGGTAATTAGAAGCCTTTAGTTATAAATTTTAATTATTCAAAAAAGAAACAAAAATAATTTTCCACAAGAAAGAGCAATACTGAAGTTATTTTTTAATAAAAAATGTAAGTAAACATAAGGCTTTAAAATGCCAGATCTTGCTTGATTTGTGATAATAAAGACAGAGTTGTCCAGAAAAGATAGAAGCTCCTACAAAATGTTTTGATTGTTAACTTATTGTATATTGGCTGCCTTTGCTAATTATTGTATTAAGTATTGATTTGGTTTTAATAGTGGTTTTAAAATGCTACATTGATAAAATGCTACATTGATAAAAGATTATCGTTATTCGCAGTATTATCTAACATTGCTTTGATTTTTTTTTCAGTTTTATATAATTTTAAAATCTCTTTTCAACTCCCCCCCCCTTTTTTTTTCCTTGGTTATGCTTTCAAATAAGTAAAATAAAAATAAACTAAAATATTATTCTAAATATACAAATAAACAAACATAATCTACCAAACAGCTCTAAAACATGAATGTCCATCCAGAAATTAATAACTCATAATTCATTGAAGATAGACCTTTGTGGATTTTTCCTGGTATAATTATATTTCAAAGATTCAAAGGTGTGAGTGGGGGGAGGTAATGATTCAGCTCTAGTTGTAATGCCAAGACAAATGGATTCAAAGTTGTACAATGTTATTTGTCAGCAGGGACAGTAGAAACAGGCTGATATGAGAAAATATCAGGCTTTGAGAGAAATACAGGCTATTATCTAGTACAGATAAAATAGACTTTTATAAGAGCAGCAAACATTTGGGACAGTGCTTATGTTTGCCTTGCACTCATTTATTCCCGCTCATGGAGAATTTAAAAATAAAAGTTGACCCAGGAGAGTATAGTGGGTTGGATAACCATGAGCCCATATTAAAGTGCTCAGAGTTAAGGTGCTCTGTAACATCAGATCTGTTACATTCCATATCCAGCACGATAATGAGCAGAGTTAAGGCTTGGGTTTGGCCATATTATAGAAGCTAGCAGTTGAAAAAGTAAATGAAACTCAAATCAAGGTTAGCTTTATCATCCCAGAAGAGTTCTGGTTGGCAGGCAATTGAATGAAATCATACACAAGATGCCGGTTCATGTCAAGGTCAGAAAGTCGGTTACACATTATTTCTGCCCATTTCCAATATTCTCAATATATGGAAGTGAAATTGCAACAATGTACTGTCTGTAACCCTCCCAGCAGCAGAAAAGCCTCTGAATTTACAAATCAAATCGATAATAAATATATGCATATTTATTAAATACTGCATATACATCGAAGTGGCTCCTTGCTTCACCTTGTAAATCTGCTTTGATAGGGAGATTTGAGCAATTTTTCTGTCGAATCAAACTATCCTTTCAGAGTTTTATCTTGCCATAATGAATACCTAAAACAAACTAAAGGCAATATGATACTAACCCTAACCTTAAAATGGCTTCAATTACTTTACAACAGAAATATCAAAATTATCTTGTCCGGAAAGCTCATCTAACAAATACTGATTTTTTCCTATGTTTTACTTCATTCATAATGATAAATGTGCTTATAAAATAGCACGATACCGTGTATGGTTTCTACACACTTTTCTCCACCGAGGTGAAAAGTTCACCTTCAATTTTTATAAAGGTAGAAAAAGAGGGGATTTTTTTAAAGCAGTCATATAGATTTTTTTAAAAAAACACATTATTTTGCAGGAAGGAAGGAAGGTTTACCTTTCTGACTGGACTCAATATACTCTCTGGAGATTGCCTGTTGACAGTAGCTTCATCTCCTGGCTGAGACATAGATGGAATCACATTTCTGTCAAGAGGAAGTGCTGGTTTTTGACCTTCTGATTCAGCAGAATCTTCACCAATCTTTCATAAAGAAATAGTACATAGATAAAATAGTTTATTCAGTCAATGACCAGCAAAATAAATGAATAATAAGCACATGGCAACAAGATCATTAACAGTATATAAATAAGTATTTATATTATCCAAACAAATAGATACTTTTCAGGCTTCATATATAGGTATATTCTGTGTTAACCTGCCTTCATTTGGCTGCCTAGATATTACCAATTTACCGTAGATGTTGGTATCCATTTTAAGTTTCTTAAATGTCCTTACCCCAGCTTTTCAGTTAACACATCATTTCTCAAATGAACTTCATAATTCTTTCAAAAATTTTGAGGTGGCTTTTAACCGCATATAAAAGACATTTATGAGGTTATGGAAATTTGGGAGAGCACCAGTTGCTGAGAATCAGTGGAGTGATAAAAATAGTCCCCAGATCCTATTTTTCTCAGTTATTTAGTTTGAATTTTTGTTGTTATTACTTTTGTTTGTTCAACGTTATTATTTTTAAAAGAATATTATTTGAATTAAAACATGGTAAATCACACTGATTGCCTTTCAGCTGAAAATATATTAATAACTTTTATAAATAAAAAGATAGTGCTATCTTAAAATAACATTTCATTATTATTCACCTCTGAGACACTATTTTCATTCCACTGGTATTTTAAACTTATAATGTTATTTATGATGAAGAGGAAAATATTTCTTTTACGGAATATTCTCACATCATTTCCCCAGGTAATGAATATGAGCATAAATTTTCCTCAAAATTGTTATTTACCCTGGGAAAAATACCAGTTTTCCTCCAAGAAAAGGACTAACGTCTTGGGAAGAGGAGTTTTATCACAATTTTTTTATATAAAAAAAGAAACTGCCCGAGGAGCTGCTGATACAATTCTACAGAGGAATTATTGAGTCTGTCATCTGCACTTCTATAACTGTCTGGTTTGGTTCTGCAACCCAACAAGACAGAAATAGACTTTAGAGCAGCGATGGCGAACCTTTTTTGGCTCGCGTGCCACAAGTGGGGGGAGCGCAGGGCGGTCGTGTGCGGGCGTGCTGCACCCATAATGCAATGTGCAACCCCCCCAGTGTGCATGCGCGCACAACACGGGACCCCCCCCCATTTTTACATGCTTTTTTCGCCCTCCCCAAGCTCCAGAGGCTTTATAGGAGCCTGGGGAGGGCGAAAAGAGCCTCCCCCGCCCCCGCAGAGGCCTTCCGGAGGCTTCAGGGACCGTCCGGAGGCTTCCCTGAAGCCTTCGGAACGCTTAAAACGACCCTCCGGCTGACTTCCGGTTTGCTCGGAGGGTCGTTTTAAGCGTTCCGAAGGCATCAGGGAAGCCTCCGGACGGTCCCTGAAGCCTCCGGAAGGCCTCTGGGGGGGGCGGGGGGGGCTCTTTTCGCCCTTCCCAGGCTCCTATAAAGCCTCTGGAGCCTGGGGAGGGTGAAAAATGGCTTTTAAAAAGGTGAACCCAGCTGGCCAGCGCGCGCATGCGCGCTGGCCAGCTGACAGGGCAGCGCCTCGCGTGCCCTGACAAATGGCTCCGCGTGCCACCTGTGGCAAAAGTGCCATAGGTTTGCCATCACTGCTTTAGAGGATAATCAGAATTGCAGAAAAAAACAATTACTGCCAATCTGTCTTCCATTGAGGACCTGTATACTGCATGAGTCAAAAAGAGGGCCATGAAAATATTTACAGACCCCTCGCATCCTGGACATAAATTGTTTCGACTCCTACCCTCAAAACGACACTATAGAGCACTGCACACCAGAACAACTAGACACAAGAAGTTTTTTTCCGAATGCCATCACTCTAATAATTCCCTCAACACTGTCAACCTATTTACTAAGTCTGCATTACTATTACTATTAATCTTCTCATCGTTCCTATCACCCATCTCCTCCCACTTATGACTGTATGACTGTAACTTTGTTGCTTGTATCCTTACCATTTATATTGATTGTTTCCTACTATGATTTGATTGCTTATTTGTACCCTATGACTATCATTAAGTGCTGTACTTTATGATTTTTGATGAATGTATCTTTTCTTTTATGTACACTGAGAGCATATGCACCAAACAAATTCCTTGTGTGTCCAATCACACTTGGCCAATAAAGAATTCTAAGAAAAGATAAAGATTTCTCCTACCAGACATGTCCGACTCTAGGGTACAGTGCTCATCCCTGATTCACAGCCGAAGATTATGATTACATAGGCGTATGAATTATGTATGGGTGTAGAATTACGTAGTCTGTCTGTCTGTCTGTCTGTCTCTCCCCCCCCCCTCTCTCTCTCTGTGTACACTTTTCAGAGCAGGCAACAAAAAATCATTTTTAATATGTGCCCACAGTAAAAAATGATAATAAAGGTTATTTATCTATATGTCTAAGAGTCAGAATTGTCCAAAGACATATGTGGTCATGTGGCTGGCGTGACCACATGCCGAAGCCACATGGAACACTGTTATCTGGAAGGGTTGGCTATTTATCTAGCTTATTTGCATTTGCTTGCTTTTGAACTGCTAGGGCGCAAGAATTGGGGCAGGAATGGGAGCTCACTCTGTCACATGCTACTTAGGTCTCAAACTGCCAACTTCCGATTGACAAGCCCAGCATCTTAATGGGTCGTTCCCCCTTACAGCATGGAAATATAGAGAGAAAATTCACTTCTAATTATAGACTGGGCACTTGTCAGTGGATTCTATTTAAACAAAGTTTGATATAACTTTAATACTAGTTGACCCTTAAAGTGAGATGTCCAGCCTCATTCTTTTCTTGATTTGTCAGACACCATGTTCTGCCCCACCATGCACTAACTGTCGATTTGCTAAGTATTCTCCTTTAGGGTTTGTAGTGGTCTAAGAGCTTGAAAATCTAGGCATCCTACAATCACATGAAAGCAAAAACAGGACAGTTTAATGGGGTTCTGAGTAACATGACAATATTAATCCGCCATCCTTTCCTTGATGTTATCCTTGATTTGCACTCCATCTGATCTGGTAAGCATTCTCTGTTCTGGAGAGGCCCAAAACATTTAAAAGCAAAAACAAACATTAAAAAGTTAAAAAGAACCTGCTTAAATAAACATTAAAATTATCTAACAATTCTTCACCTGGAGAAAGAGAAACATATTTGCGGATTTCCCTTAAAAAATGAGAGAATGGGAGTCAAACGCAATCCGTAAGAAACTGTTCTGTAAATTTATTTTTTCACATAAATTTCAATGGAAAGCTTAATATTTCAAGCCTAGCTTAAAGATCAGTTACCTGATAAACATATCTACTTGGACGTATTTGAAATAAGGTTAAAAGTTATCCTGTGGTAAGATGGATGGCCAGTAAATTTTACAAATAAACAAATAAATAAGGTTAAATAATCAATTATTTCTTAATGTGGGCTAATTGTCTTTTACTCAATCCTTCACCAGCCCTGTTTCAGATTGAATATTCATTAATGTTAACAAAGATGCCACCAAATATGTAAAATCAAAAGAAAATAAATCTAGTCAGCTCACTTGCTGCCCCTCTTCTTGGTTCTGCTGCTGAACCGTGGCTGGCTGCCTGACAATGTAGTTTATCTGGCCAACAATGGTTTGCTGCACATGCTGAGGCTGCTTGGCCTGATTGAGTTGCAGGCTGGGTTGCTGAGCCTGAAGGAGAAGCTCCAAATCTTTCTTCATTTCCTCCAGTTCAAATTGGTGGTGCATGATGTCCAAGCTCTGTTGTATCACTTGTTCGTGAGACTTCTCATTTGGGCCTGCGGCAGGCGACTCTTGAGGTGAGAGGGGTGGTGGGGGTGGCAACGCATGTTCCTGTTGTGGTGGCTGTGGCTGTGGCTGTGGTGGCGGCGGCTGTGGCTGTGGCTGTGGCTGTAAATTATTCAGCTTTAGCTTCTGGAGGGGACTGACTTGAACCTGCACTGTTGGACTGTGCAGAGAAGACTGTGCGGGGAGTTGCTGGGAATGACTACCTTGGCTTTGGTGGTCATCCTGTGACGAAAGGGGATAAATAGGTGGAAGGTGCATTGGCTGCTCTTGGGAGTTCTTGCCCAACCTGGTAATTAGGCCATCAGGCTCTTGATGAGATTTCTGCTCAGCACACGGCTGCATGCTTTTCAGCAGCCGTGGGGCACACCTCTGCTCCCTCTCATGTTGCTGCAAGCTGTACTGCACAGGGAAATGTTGCGGGTGGTGTTGCTGTATTTCAGAAGGCTGGCGGAAAGGCTGAGGATGGCTCACAGTTTGATGAGAAAGCTGCCCTTTGTTCATATGTGGGATATTAAGGCAATGGGCAAAGCACATGGGTGCCAGGCAATGGACAGGAGGCTGATATTGGTGGGGCTGGTTATTGAGTGGGTCATGTTGTGGCACTGGAGAATGATGGCCATGATGGTGATACAGAGATGGCTGCATTCCTTGTATACTTGCATACGTTGGTACATCTGAATGGTGGCTTGGGCCTCCTTCCATTGACAAGTGGCCTAAAAAGAACAAACCAGGAATAATGGGGGAATAGCATCAACAGTCTTCATCTTAAGACTCTTTCTCTGGAATAGGATGTCTATGGAAATTCTCAGTCATCCAGGTCATGGTTGTCCCAAAGGAGCTTTTTCAAGAGATGATTGGACTTTCTGGTTTTTCTTTGAAGACGTTTTGCTTCTCATCCAAGAAGCTTCTTCAGCTCTAACAGCTCTCGTCTCTTGAAAAAGTACCTTTGGGACACCCAGAACAGAACAATTTCATGTTCAGTAAAAGGTGTAATGAAGATACCCATCTAAAAGTTTTCCATCCTGGAATTCTGCTGATCTGATACAATAAGTATAAGAGCAGCAGGAAAGCAGCACTGATCAACTAAATTCTGAAAGATAGTTCTACTCTAAAAACATAGTACTGAGTGAAACTAATGGTTTGATCCAATCTGTCAGTACGTATTTTTATAAGTAAGTATAAGACTAATATATGACTAAAATTGTTGATATTTTATCAAAATGTTAATCAGGAATCAAAAATGGATATCGTAAAACACATGTCTAAAGTGTGTCCTTTTCTAATTGCGGTCACTGTTGATTAGCTACCCCAGAGGTAGTCAACCTTTTTATACCTACCGCCCACTTTTGTATCTCCGTTAGTAGTAAAATTCTCTAACCGCCCACCGATTCCACAGTAATGGTGATTTATAAAGTAGGGAAGTAACTTTACTTTATAAAATTTATAAAGCAGAGTTACAGCAAACCCCTATCGCCCACCATGAAAGCTGGAACGCCCACTAGCGGGCAGTAGGGACCAGGTTGACTACCACTGATCTACCCCAAAAAACACTAAACTGAACTAATGTACACTGAAGGAGGGCACTACAATATAGTAATGAATAGAATATCAATCCATGGAAGTCCTTAATAATCAAAATAATAATGTGGTTGTCCCAGTGCTTATCAGTACACTGGGTGCATCAACAAAGTGTCATCATATTTCCAGGTTCAGAAGCCTTTTAAAACCCTGAAGAAACCAATTTTGGGAAAACTGTCAGCAATCTTGTTATGCCATTTAGCCTGAAAATATAATATTTTACTTTCTCCATTTATCAGTTAAGCAGGAGACTGGATCACTAAGATAATCAGAGGTGTTTTATTTTCAATATGGCAACAAAAAGGAAAGTGCTAGAGAATCCCTTGGCTCTGCCAGTCATCTAAAACCCTCCAGTGACTCCAGAGAACTGCTGGAACAAAGCTCTTTTATTTTGAAATGCCCAGCCTGCAGTTTCTTACAATGAGTTCTCCTAGATTCTGATTGTGTTCTGTTCTGTCACATCTAAAACATATTTTGGAACTGTAAGAAACAATTCTGAACTAGCTTCCTCATTCCCAAGGCCACAAAATCATTAGAGAAAGGACAATATCACTTACTGTACATAGAGATAAAGAACCACTCTCTCTTTCTTATTTTTTTCTCTGTCACACACACAAATACATACTTTTTTTCAAAAAAGTGTACAATTACACAATATACTTTTTTACCTATATTGGATAGTTGTTTAGTCCAAAAAGACGGGTCCCATGTGAATCTGATCTTCCAAGGACAACCCACATCTGCATTACAGTTGGTTTCCAGCAAACGCTGAATCTGAAAAACAATCTAGTAACAAACCAGAATATTATCGTTTGATGCAATAAAAATATAATTGGCTGCTTATAGCTTAGGTTTAGGTTTAGGTTTATTTGGATTTATATGCCGCCCTTCTCCAAAGGACTCAGGGCGGCATACAACATTAAAAACACACATCACAAAAGTTAAAAAAAGATTAAACCCAATTCCAAAAAGACCAAACCATTTTAAAAAAAAGAAAAGAAACAGTACATTTAAAATAAATTAACATTAACATTAACAGGCCAGGCCGGCTTGCTGGAAAAGCCAACTTTTTAGGGCGTGTCGGAAGGACCGGAGCTCCGGGGGCAGCTCATTCCAGAGGGATTATGCGGAGCTCCGGGGGCAGCTCATTCCAGAGGGAAGGCGCTCCCACAGAGAAGGCTCTCCCCCTGGGGGTCACCAGCCGACACTGCTTGGCCGACGGCACCCTGAGGAGGCCAACTCTGTGGGATCGTACTGGACGGTGGGAGGCTACTGGTGGCAGTAGGTGGTCTCGCAGGTACCCTGGGCCTAAGCCATGGAGTGCTTTAGCTTAGGATTTGAAATGGGCACCTAGTCCTATATTTCAATTATTGTTTCCATTCACTATGGGCTGGCTTACATATTCAAGTGGAGATTCCTAAGCTATAATGAACTGAAAAGAAAAAAAATGAATAGAATTCCATTTACCATAAAATAAATCATCTTGCATTTAGAAAATAGAGACTTAACTCAGTTTTATCAGCATTAGGGAATTTTGGAGGCAACAAGGTTGGCCACCACAGTAAATTAAATTAGGATAAAATCAATGTGTCTCGCATGAAAAGCCATTCCAGAATAATGTTTATTATACAGGTAGTCCTCAATTTGTAACCACCAAGATTTCTGTTAAGTAAGACGTTTGTTAAGTGAATTTTGCCCCATTTTACAACTTTCTTGCCACAGTTGTTAAGTAAATCATTGCAGTTGTTAAGTTAGTAACCTGGTTGTTAAGTGAATCTGGCTTCCCCACTGACTGTTTGTCAGATGTCACAAAATGTGATCACATGACCTTGGGGAACAGCAACAGTCATAAATAGGAACCAATTGCCAAGCAGTGGTTTTGAATTTTGATCACATGATCATGGAGATGCTACAAAGGTCAACTGTGAAAAAGGGTCATCAGTCACTTTTTTCAGTGCTTTTGTAACTTTGAACGGTTACTAAATGAACTGTTGTAAGTTGAGGACTCCCTGTATTTTTTTCTTTGAGACTTAACAACTATTTACTTCTGTTGGGATGAATATTTTTATTTGCTTTAAAAAGCCTTTTAAACATTTTATTCACAGGAACAAGGCACTTTAGACCTATCAGTACTACCTTCTTCTCATTGTCTACTTATTTTATTTCTCTCTTCATAATCTTTCACAGATCATTTAAGAAAGATCAACCTGAGTAATTCTTATAGCACACCCTTACGTTCATTTAAAAGGTCAAACTACACTTTAGACAAGAAGGCCATCTAAAGTGTCTTGCGGTGAGCATTTACCCTTACCAGTTCTTTACTGAAGAGGAATGGAACGGTGCTTTTACTGCATACTGCCCAGCTAAGAAAGTTTTGCACGTGTTCAAACTGCCTGTTTAACATCATGATTCCCTGAAGCTGTTGTTCCATTTTTTGCTTCCTTTCACTGGTGATCCGCTGTCAACAATCAGAAACAAAGAAGCATACAGTCATTTTAAAATATAGCTTGCTTTGTAATAAATGACATCTATATTCAAAATGAGATATAAAAAAACACAAATCAGATCAGGAGTAAAGAACCTTTGCTAAGTCAATAGGCACAAATAAAATGGTTCAAGTCTATGCTCAGCACGCTCAGAAAATGGCTGCCACAGAGGAGTGATTTCTTCACATAACATTTAGGCTTGTCCCAATAAGCACGGCTACTCCCAAAGTATTCGTTCCCAGAAAAATAAACTGTTTTTGTAGCTCTCTATCATCTCAAGAATTTTATGACTGTAGCTTAGTTTTGTCTCTTTTTCTGTGTAGATGAGCAGACACCCAGTAGAACAGCCAATGTTTTTTTTTTTAAAGGTGGTCTGTAAGACTTGGATGGGACCTGGAGCATTTGTTGTAAATATAATTATCAATAGAGGCTGAAGTTTTGGTTTTAGCACCCTGGCTAATTTATTTCTAATTTTAAAAAAATCTTTGAAAATTAATTCAAGTTATGATTAAACACTAACGCTTTAACCAATAAAGAGTGGGAAAAGTAAGTTTTCATTCGTTCTCTTTTCCTTAGAACAGAAACTGCCTTCAGTATTAAATTCCTGCAGATCTAGGTTGACATTGTGAATCTCATTGATGGTACAGATCTAATAAATATCCAGCTGTTTCTCTCTTCCAAACTCCGTAATAGCCCAGGGAATTGCTTTTTCCAAAACATCCAATTTTTATGTTCCCTCAACTAATATCAGCTTTCCCAGGTAGATCAGACAGGAAACATAACTAGATGAGCTAATTCTACTTTACTGTAAGGCTACATTAACAGAATCCTGCTAGTCTGATAGTTGAAATTTCCCAGAGTCTTTTTTTACACTCCAAGACGTTACAGTGATTTTCTTCGGAGTTCCTTTCATTGCTCATTATGCATCAGTTGTCTATGTCCTCTCAAGATTCTCTAGGCAGCATTTCTCTTCCCTCCCACAAATCTCTATCCCAAAAATAATCCCTAGCATGTTTTTATATGTGCTCATAATATAAGCCCTACTCCCAAAATAAGCCCTAAGGAGCCGGAACAGCTGCCCGCCCGCCCATTCCACCTAGTTGCTTGTGATGCTGCAGCCACAAGGTGAGGCAGGGTGGTGGTGAAACTGCCTCATGCATCCCACCCCGGCTTACTTCAGGGCACCTGCAGCCAGGCTATTCATGCCCCGACAGCTGCCTCATGGCGGCAGAACCAGCACCCATGTGCAGCACAAGCCCACATGACTGCCGGCCCACTTCTTCTGCTCACTTGCAGCCTCAATAGAACAGGAGGCTGAGTGGTGTGTCTTCGTGCCATGGCCATGAGGCAAGGCGGATGTCAGGGAATGGACAGCCTGGCTGCAGAGCCATGAGGTAAACCGGTAAGAGGCACATGAGGCAGCTCCACTCACCCCCGCCTCGGCTCATGGCTGCAATGCTGGCACGTTGCTCTGCCTCCTGCTCCGTTGTGGCTGCGAGGAAGCAGAAGAAGTGGGCCAGTGGCCATGGGAGGTTCTGCTGGATGGGGCTGGTGGAGTCGCTGCTGCGAGGTGAGGCACACGTTGGAGCTTGAGTGGCCTGGCTGCGGAGCTCTGAGGTAAGCTGGTGTGCATGGGGCAGCTCCACCACCTTGCATCGCGGAGGCGACACTAGCATGCCGCAGGGCCTCCTGCCCTGCAGTGAGCAAGCAGAAAAAGGCGGCCTCCCTTATATGAGAAAAAAAATAAAGACACGCCCTGAAAATAAGCCCTAGTGTTTATTTTGGGGCCCAAAAGAAAGTAAGACCCAGGGAAACACTGGTATAACTAGTGAGTTTATCAACCAATCAGTACTGCAGTAAATTGGCATCTCCTGCCTCTTTATCTTCTTAGCTTCAAGAACCATCCTATTTACCTCCAACTGTTCAAGGAGAACATTTGTCCGCTTATTTATTTCACTGATCAGGACCATTTTGGCCATTTTGATCTGATTTTCTATTTTCCGTTGGATGTGTTTTGCTTCAAACAATCTGTAGGGAAAGATTAACAATTACAGTAACTATAATCATATTTCAAAATGTTTGGAAGAAATCATATTTATGGAGGTTAAAAATGAGATTATATGGGTTATATATGCAGATAATGTGTGCAGAATGAATTTGTATATGGATTTAGGGCCTGAATCTTTCAAGCTGCAAGATGCATTGATCCACCTAATATTTACTTTTTAGCATTTGTACACAGATAACAATTTAAATGATATACTTAATGGGCTTATCATTTTTTTCTCAAAAGTGGAGAATAGTTTTGCCAATATTAAGCACTACATTTTTAAATTTTATTTGCCAGGACTTTGGAACAACTATTAATTGTATAACATTCAATATTTACTTGTCACACATAAGTGTTTCAATTTTATTTTAAGGGTATTTTGGTATCTATTTTCACATCTTGAAGAAAACCAACCTAATGTTCCACCACTTTTTTTCTCTGAAATGACATCACACAATATAACTTTATACCCATAGAACATGGCTTCATACTTTTTATGAATATTTATGAATATAAAAATCTATTTTAACTTCCATAAATATTTCAGAAACTAAATAAATAAACAGGTTATTTAAACAATGCCACCATACAGGCTATATATACTGACAGTGTCCCAACCTGTACTAGGTTACTTACTGTCCAGCAAGTCATAGTCCATACCAAAGTTACACTTCTGTAAACATAGAGAAATGTCACTAAAGAAATCAGATTAAAGAGGAAACCTTAAAGATATGGAATGCTCAAGGTTGATTTAAGGATTTTCTCATAGCTGAGGATTATTA
This sequence comes from Natrix helvetica, assembly GCF_964273705.1. Taxonomy (NCBI): domain Eukaryota; kingdom Metazoa; phylum Chordata; class Lepidosauria; order Squamata; family Natricidae; genus Natrix; species Natrix helvetica. Next base: position 104,152,121 of record NC_138548.1, on the reverse strand, counting down.
GTTAGTGCACCACAGCTATGGTGCTTTAAAAAACAGCATAACTGCATGATGTCAATCCACAGTGAAAGACGCTATGAATTTGAATGAATGGAGAATTTATAGAGTTATAGAGGCACCAAATCATTCTCTAGGTAGTCCCAGGAATTAACTCTTAGAAATACAAATCAGTTTAAAAACCCATTACAGAATTCAGCTTCTCAAAAGAGGCATCTCCTCAATTACCTGTCTTCAATATGTTTAGCTGAGACTTGCATTACATTTTTTTTCTCTTCTACTTTGCAGGTTATGTTTTCCAGGATAACCCTCTGATTTTGCAATGCTTCTTGAAGATGCCTGAATCTAAGAGAAAAAAAGAAAAGTCTTGGAAATTTTACCTGGGTTCAGATAGTTTCCCTAACAGCTTGCCAACCCCTCCTCTTAAGATTGATCCCTTCAAAATTCATTTATATTCTCCCTTCCAATTCCACAGGAATTAAACAGTAACTCTGTATCCCTCAACAACAACCTGCATAGCAGAGATTGGCAGCATATATTCCTTGACCTAATTTTAGGCATGTGTGGGAAGCCTAAAGCCAAAGAAATTGGGCAAAAATACAATAGCAATAGCACTTAAGACTTATATACCACTTCATAGTGCTTTACAGTCCTCTCTCAGTGGCTTATAGAGTCAGCATATTATCCTCAACAATTTTACCAACGCTGAAAGGATGGAAGGATGAGTCAACTTACTGGTCAGAATCGAACTCCTGACAGTGAGCAGTGAGTTAGCCTGCAACACTGCATTCTAACCACGGTTCTGTTGTGAAGGAGGAGCCTCTCCAGTGATTATTTCAGATCTGTGTCTATATCAATGAGAGTCTATGGAGATTCTCGGTTATCCAGATCATGGTTGTCCCAAAGTCACAATAAAAAAGCACCTTAGGGATATCAATGAGAGCCATTTTTGTGTAGTGGTCAAAAGAACTGGATTAAAAACTGCTAATCTAATCTAATCTAATCTAATCTAATCTAATCTTAAATACAAAGCCATCTGAGTGACTTTGGGCAAATCACTCTCTGTCAATACTAAGAGGAAGAAGACAATGGCAAATCACTTCTAAAAATACTGCCAAGAATTTTTGCTGCAAGGACTATGCCAGGCAAGCATCAGGAGTCAAGGCACAAAAATGAAAACGGACAAAACCTCTCTCTCCATGGCCCAGAGTTAGAGAAACAATAAAAAGAAAGAGAAAATGATGGCAAGAACAAAATAGGAAGAAAACAGCAACAACAAAAAGGAGAGCTATATGCTGCAAGCTGCTCAGAGTTGCTGTTAGGGAGATTTATTTATTATACATTCACTAAATAAATACATAAACAAAACAAAGCCCTATATATTTTTGACTCTAGTCCTGCTTACAATGAGCAGGGCCTCAAATGCATTCTCATTGGCCTTACAGCACTGATTTATAGTAAGTCTGAGAAGCTTCTTTGGTGTGGCCAGAAATAGGAGTGGCCACGTGGCTGTTGAAAAACTGAAAGGAGGGAGGAATTCCAACAGGTATAGCTTGCTTGCAAAGTTATACCTGCTCCAATTCCCTTTTCTGCCCAAGTCTTAAAAAGTGAAGGGATCTTGTCTCCCTTCCACCCCGAACCACCCCAACGAGGCCATCGAAATGATGTCCCGGTGTTTGGAAGTCGTACAGGTCTGGATGGGAGACAACAGACTTAAGCTCAACCCCTCCAAGACGGAGTGGCTGTGGCTACCGGCCCCCCGGTTCAACCAGTTGACTCCATCGCTGGCCATTGGGGGCGAGCAACTGGCCCCCATGGAGCGGGCGCGCAATTTGGGCATCCTCCTAGATGCCCGGCTGTCTATGGATGACCATGTGGCAGCCGTGGCAAGGGGGGCGTTCCACCAGGTTCACCTGGTGCACCAATTGCGCCCCCTATTGGACCGGGATGCCCTTCGCACAGTCACTCATGCGCTGGTGACGTCCCGTCTGGACTACGGCAATGCTCTCTACATGGGGCTCCCCTTGAGATGCACCCGGGGACTACAGCTGGTCCAGAATGCGGCCGCGCGGGCAATTATGGGGAGTACGAGGTACTCCCATGTAACACCTCTCCTGCGCGAGCTGCACTGGCTCCCTGTGGTCTACCGGGTGCGTTTCAAGGTGCTGATTACCATCTTTAAAGCGCTCCATGGCACAGGACCTAGTTACCTGCGGGATCGCATCCTGCCCCATACATCCCTGCGACCAATTCGCTCTCACAGAGAGGGACTCCTCTGGGTGCCGTCCACTAAGCAGTGCCAGAGGGCGGCGCCCAGGAGTAGGGCCTTCTCTGTGATGGGCCCAGCCCTCTGGAATGACCTCCCCCCCGACATTAGGACAACTACCAATCTCCGCTCCTTCCGCAAGAAACTCAAGACCCACCTGTTCCAACTAGCCGGCCTGGCTTAATTAGAACTCCATTCTCTAATCCCCCTGGCAATTTTAAATTGTAAATTTTAAATTTTAGGGTATTTTAATTGTTTTTAATTTGATTGTTACTGCTTTTTAACTTTGTGGCTATTACTATTATGAATTGTAAAATGTTTGTATGCATATACCTCCTCCGTGCCATATGCTTGTATATTTAATTGTAGGCCGCCCCGAGTCCCTTTGTGGAGAGGGAGCGACTTATAAATTGAATTAAATAAATAAATAAATAAATTATTGTACCAAGCCACCTTTGAATGAGTCAACAGGGCAATTTTGTTTTTCTACCTGTGATCCTTGTGCTCTGTCAGGAGGCAGCAGCGACAGGTAAGGACGTCACAAGTCTCACAAAACAGCTTAAGCCTCTCTTGGCTATGCATCGGACAAAACAAGGGACATTCATTGGCTTCCCCTTCAACTCCTGAAAAATAAAACATTGCTATAAAATAAGAACAGTTGCAATAGCCTCAATATCAGGCACGGGCGACAAACTGGTCAGTAAATTCCTGTCAGCTCATGGACTGACAGTCAGTTGAACCGAAAAAAATGGACCCTGCATTTGCAGGAAAAATTCTAGGGGGAAAAATGCAAATATAATACATGTTGAAGATTATTTTTAGATAAAGATTGGTACAAATGTATGATTACTAAGTGGTCTTATATAATAAATTCTGAAAGTTAACACAATTAATCTCAGATTGTCAGGAGTCATGTATTTTGATATCCATCAAATTTCACACTCATATGTAAATCATCTAAACCCTTCACATGCAAATATCATACATTTATTACACTCCACTATTTCAATTTAGAACTGAAAATCTTGTAGAGAAAAGAGCAGAATGTGACTCTTTGTACAGTGCCTTTAAAATACACCATGTCCTTCCTCTGGAAGGAACTAGAAAAAAAAACAAAATTAGAGAAAGAATATGCATTTAGGTGAGTCCACAGAATTTTAGAACCTTTTTCAGTTTCTCTTTGCTGATTTCCCTTTTCAGCAATTTTCAGGAAGGACATAGATGTTCTAGGCCAGCAGCTGCTAACCTTTTGGGCACCAGGGACCAATTCTGTTAAGATACTTGTTCTAACTATAGTGGTTTCCACCCAGGTCCTCTGTTCCCACCGGTGGGAACAGAGGTTTAATCCTATTGGTCGAAGGGTCTGGCAGCTCCCTATAAAAGGGCTGCTGTCAGACTCAACCTTCACTGGATTGTTCTCACTTGTTGTACTTAATAAAGAGCTGTTGTTACCGTTAGGCCTGTGTGTGCCTATCCATTACCCAATCTAACAAATTCCATGGTAAGAGGTTTTTCTGTGGGGGTGGCTGGGAGATCACTGAATTCTGTTGAGAACTGCATCACATTAGCTAAGGCACTGTTTCTACACAAGCACAGGTCCTATAAGTGAATTACAGATATATTGTTCAGCATAAGAATGGGAAAAACCATGAACAGGTTCCATTTCTACCTGAACATCCTTTCAAGGAGACTGGCAAATAATGTTCCCCTCCTGCTTCTTTGCTGTGGCTGTGTTCTTCTGTACATAAGCTACAAAGCCACTTGTTGCAGTTAGTACACAAACTGTGTGCAGGTCTTTTTTCTTTGCAACCAGAGCAATTCTGTAATAGATTCGAACAGGAGAAAAATATAATTACATTAGGATGATTTCCATTAGCTGACAGAGTCACTGTCTCAATATAATGCATATTTGGAAGTTATTCTTTCTAAAAGGTGGCATTTGCTATTTAATAGATCAGCAGTAGTTTGGAGCACATAAAAACTATTATGGCGCAGGTCACCTCTTCACTAGCATCTTATAGCATTATCCAGCCTTTGAAATTAATAATTTAAGGCAGGATTTATATGACTATAGCAATAGTTTGCTATGAGATAATATAAATCACTAGAGAGAAAATAGTCTTAATGGACAAAGAAATTTCCATTTTTTAAACACTACGTAAGAGACAGAGAAAAATCAGGGAATGGTGAATTCTCACAAAGCAGGTGTTAAATTGTGCAGACTATTCATTCTGCTAATATGTGGGTTGCAAACTTCCCTGATCATCAAATCAAAGAAAGTTCTTTTTCAGAGACCACCCAAGTAAACTGAGAAATTTTAGAGATACCGAGTGACATGCTTCCAATAGACAATGTAAAACTTGAGCACCTTATCTAGTGGCAGAAGTAAATAACATATATTCTTTGACATATCACATTACCAAGCCATTTAAAACAGAAGTATGGGGTTTCTAGCTCTCTTGTTATGATTGTATGAGTGCCAAGCATCCTTCATCATCAGCCATGGTAACCAGGGTTTCTGGGAGTTGAAATTTAATAAAACCCATTTTCCACCCTCGGCTTTAAATGGCAACATTTCACATTCTGCACCATACACCATACATTTGACAAGAGAAATGGAAAAACAACCACATGATCCATGCTTCTTGATCTCTAACCATATATAATTCACATATTCAGTAAATGGATAAGGAGTCTGAGAGTTCAGGTACAGGAAGCTTACAATTTATTTATTTATTTATTACTTGAACTTATTAGTCGCCCCCTCTCCCCACAGGGACTCGGGGCAACGTACAAAAGTATTATATAGCGTACAGAGGAGGTAAGAATAAATAAATAAGTTACAATATCTAAAAAAGTTAAAACCCCAGTGAAATTAACCCTTAAAAACTAAAATTACCAATTAAAAATGCCCTGGGCTGGAGAGATTGTAGTATTATGCCAGGTCAGCTAGTCGAAACAGGTAGGTTTTCAGCTTCATACGGAAGGAGCGAAGGTCGGTTGTTGTCCTGATGTCTGGGGGGAGGTCATTCCAAAGGGTGGGGCCCACTACAGAGAAGGCCCTACTCCTGGGCGTCGCCCTCTGGCACTCTCTGGAGGACGGCACCCGGAGTAGTCCCTCTCTGTGTGAGCGGACGGGTCGCAGGGATGTATGGGGCAGGACGCGATCCCGCAGGTAACTAGGCCCTGTGCCATGGAGCGCTTTGAAGGTGGTAACCAGCACCTTGAAGCGCACCCGGTAGGCCACAGGAAGCCAGTGCAGCTCGCGCAGGATGGGTGTTATATGGGAGAACCTCGATCTCCCCATAATTACCCGCGCGGCTGCATTCTGGACCAACTGCAGTCTCCGGGTGCACCTCAAGGGGAGCCCCATGTAGAGAGCGTTACAGTAGTCCAGGCGAGACGTCACCAGCACGTGAGTGACTGTGCGCAAGGCCTCCCGGTCCAAAAGGGGCCGCAATTGGCGCACCAGGCGAACCTGGTGGAACGCCCCCCTTGCCACGGCTGCCACGTGATCTTCCATAGACAGCCGGGCATCAAGGAGGACGCCCAAATTGCGCGCCCCTTCCACCGGGGCTAATTGATCGTCCCCGATGGCCAGCGATGGCATATGCTGGTTGAACCGGGAAGCCGGAAGCCACAGCCACTCTGTCTTGGAGGGGTTGAGCCTGAGCCTGTTGTCATCCATCCAGACCCGTACAATAAATTAGGAAATCTTTATATGGATGAGACATATTTAAACTATTTCATCATATCCTCTGTTTTTCTTTGCACCTCAAAATATATGGGAAGTAACAGGTAAGGATATCCTTTCAGTCTTAAACTCTTGTTCTATTTTTCTAACAAGCGTTTATCATAATTCAAGCATAGCTTCAAGGCAAAATATAAATGTATCCAATCAAACATGATAATAAATCACCAGTTGCAATTTTTTAAAAAATGAAAGCAAGTGAAAAGTAGCAGATTCTCATGATTTTGTTCTCCCTAACTAATAACTACCCTGTTTCCCTGAAAATAAGACCTCCCCGGATAATGAGTCCAATCGGGCTTTTGAGTGCATGCATTAAAATAAGCCCTCCCTGAAAATATTGCAACACAGCAGCAGCCATGTGTTGTGCTCCCCACCTCCTGCACCTCAAAAATTACAAGACCTCCCCGAAAATAAGACCAAACATTTATTTTGGGGGTCAAAAGAAAATAAGACCCTATCTTATTTTCAGGGAAACATAAGATGTTTTTAGAGTGATAAATCCTTGAGTTCTTGGAAATGTTATTTTCAAGTTGGCAGATCATAACTGAAATGTCTGTCTTCAAATGTCTTTTTCTAAAGCCTATGTTCCTTTATTCAGCTTTCCCTCGATTTGTTTTGGCAAACGTGCAATAATTCTTCAACAGAAGCACGTACACCCATACTAGTCAGAAAAATGCCCAGTCTCATGGAACTCTGGAGTTTATAGATCCTACACTTGTAGATCCTGTACAACTATGGTTAACTATAAATCTAAATTTCAACGAAAAGTAATGTGGCCATGACAAATAATATATATAAAATTCTTCATCTCCAGATCATACTCAGTACTGCCTAATAAAGAAAACCAAATCTAGCATGTGACCAGCTATAACTGGAATTCTTCATCATAGCTGGCATGAAACCCTGAGCTGCTGTAACCATTATGGCCTCAGCCTGGATATCTAAATCCTCCAGAACTGCCCCTTTGGTGTCCTCAACAGAGCGTCCAGTTCCCTGTTACCTAGGCTTCCTTTGTGTGATTACTTAGAAGAGGAAGTCCCTCTGGGAATTTGCCTGAATTAGACTGACTGAAAGCTCACGAAAGCTTTTCTCTGCACTCTCAGCTTGAGCCAGACTGTTGCTGAAGTAACATCTCTCTTGGGGCTCTGAGATCCTGTTTGTGCTTTGCCAGCTCTGAGGTTCGTACTGTAAGTTTTAACAGAAGTGAGACAATGGAGAGTAAGAATTGTCTTTTGGGAAAAGACCAAGGCTAGTGTACAGTAGTTATTTCTTGCTATTCAATACTTCTAGACCTTCTTTTTCCAAGTCATTACAAGTCATTGAAAATCTGTGTCGTGTATAGAGATCAAATACAATTTGCTCCAATTCTATACAATTGTGACAATTCAGTTAATGGAAGTAAACACACATTTTAACACTGGATGCAACATAAAAACTTGAAAACTTTTACATTATGTAGCTCTGATAATAATGAAATCCCATCCTGTATAACATGTGCAGGCAGGTGTAATGTATTTTATTAAGGAATTCAAGGTTGAACAGGACTAATCATTTCTTTTTAAGCACAACTGCTTCTTTCAAATCACAACTATGATCAACAGCAATTTATGCCCTGAGTATCTCCTCCTTTTGCTTCAAAATGGCAATGCAATAATAACAATAAAAACATTGATGGAATTCAACCTGTTCTCAGAATTAGAAAACTATTCTGTAGATAGAACATAGTAGACTGTTTTAATGAAGAAACGACTCTCAGTCATATCCCTATTATGAAGTGGAAATATTAGGTTTAAAAGTTTGTTAAACTGAAACAGGGTAGACTACTTAATCCACTAAAGTTACTTAATCTATACAAGGCATACCAACTTATTAAACAACGATATACATACTTACCCTTGCCATGTCTGGCTTTTTTGTGGCAACAATTCCTATAAAAGAAATCTTCTATGATACTACATTCCTTGGTACAGTAATAAAGAAGTTATGTACAAAACTGATGCTACCTACATAAAGAGAAGGGTAAAAAAGCATCAACACAATTCAGAAAATCACATTTGAACACATTTTACATATTTTTCTTAAAATCTTAAATGATCATGTATATACCTAAGAATTCAGTATGTTTGAAGAACTACATACACAGAACACACCTGGCTAGTACAATTGTTTGATTGTTTGTTGAATATATTACTGTATAATAACTATTGATGCAAAAAATCAAGCCAAGGTTTTGTTGAACAAATCATGGTGGCCTAATTCGTATATGACACTACACCAGAATGGTTAAATTTACACATCTTGCTAAGCCAAAAAACATTCAACAATATTATGAAGTGAAATTTTGTGACACAACCGAACAGATGATTAAAGAGAATGGTTGTGGATATAATTTGTATGGTTCCTGATAGTACAGTTAAGATGTACATAAAATATTGGAAGGCTACTGTCAATTAATGTACAATATTAAACCATGTGAACTAATGTTATGGCTCAGTATAGAGTAATTTCCCACATAAGAATTGACTGTGTTCTTCTAAAAAAAATTGCCGAGTTTTTTTTTAAAGAAAATGCTCATCTCATATTGACAATTTTCAAAATCATGATTATAAAGCAAAAAAGAAGAGGAATACAATCCATGTGTTACATATGTCATAATAATTATTTAACAATTAATTAATACTCAGTAATTTGGTTACTTGTGTCCCTTTAAAATCTGTTGTGTTTTCTCACAAATCAGGTTTCAGCCCGGCAAAAACAGATGCACTAAGGGCTTCTCCAAGAGTCTGTTGACTATCCAGAAACAGAATTGTCTTATTTCTTTTTTGCATTGAAACACTTATTCTGCAAAAATGCTGCTATTCTATACAATAATACAATGGCAGAGTTGGAAGGGACCATGGAGGTCTTCTAGTCCAACCCCTGCCTAGGTAGGAAACCCTATATCATTTCAGACAAATGGCTATCCAACATCTTCTTAAAAGATTTCCAGTATTGGGGCATTCACAACCTCTAGAGGCAAGCTGTTCCACTGATTAATTGTTCTAACTGTCAGGAAATTTCTACTCAGTTCTAAGTTGCTTCTCTCCTTGATTAGTTTCCACCCATTGCTTCTTGTTCTACCCTCTGGTGCCTTGGAAAATAGTTTGACTTCCTCTTCTTTGTGGCAACCCCTGAGATATTGGAACACTGCTATCATGTCTCCCGTAGTCCTTCTTTCTATTAAACTAGACATACCCAGTTCCTGCAACCGTTCTTCATATGTTTTAGTCTCCAGTCCACCAATCATCTTTGTTGCTCTTCTCTGCACTTTTTCTAGAGTCTCCACATCTTTTTTACATCGTGGCGACCAAAACTGAATGCAGTATTCCAAGTGTGGCCTTACCAAGGCATTATAAAGTGGTATTAACACTTCACGTGATCTTGATTCTATCCCTCTGTTGATGCAGCCTAGAACTGCGTTGGATTTTTTTGGCAGCTGCTGTACACTGCTGGCTCATATTTAAATGGTTGTCCACTAGGACGCCAAGATCCCTTTCACAGTTACTACTACTGAGCAAGGTATCATCTATACTGTACCTGTGCATTCCGTTTTTGTTGCCTAAATGTAGAACCTTACTCTTTTCACCACTGAATTTCTTTTTATTAGATAGTGCCCAATGTTCAAGTTTGTCAAGATGCTTCTGTATCTTAAGCCTGTCTTCTGGAGTGTTGGCTATTCCTGCCAGTTTGGTGTCATCTGCAAATTTGATGGGTTCCCCATTTATTCCCTCATCCAAATCATTGATGAAGATGTTGAAGAGTACTAAAACAAAGCCTTGGGGTACTCCGCTGCATACTTCCCTCCATGTAGATGCAGTTCCATTGAGGACTACACATTCTGAGGAAGTGGGGCTAGTGTTTATCCTTTCTAAGCTGCCAAAGTAAGGAGACAGGCCAGACATTTTGTATGATCTTTATGGTCGTACTAAAATGCTTCAACTACAGAAGTTTGTAAAATGTTTTGATGCATTTTATATGATGAACTTCTACTGTGCGATATTAAAGCAGGGTAGATATGCAAATGAACGGTTATCTTTGTTATTTCAAGTTCCCTTGGATAACAAAATCTCAGCTCGGTTAAATTTTTCCTGTTAAATCAATACTGTATTGAAGATAATGATATCAAATGTTGAGGCTGAGTAGGTTGACTAATGATAGCTCCAAAAGATTTTTCTGTTTTCATTTGGAAAGAGAATATTGTAAAATTCGGCCTACCTCTTGTATGCTATTCTCAAAATCTCTGATGTCTCTAAGACTCAACTCTAACTTGATGGCACATATTTTTTTAATGTATAGAATTATCAGAGAGTATAGTTTCAGATGTTAATGTCATTTATATTTTCTTATTAAATGCTCTGGAAATTGTTCAATTAGTAACTCATTTACTATTCTTGTGATTATATTTGTGTCAATGACTCTAGTATGTTAATGTTTCCAATTACTCAATATTGATGGGGGGGGGGGGGCTTTTATGCATATTCTTCTAATTTGCTGCATCTCTTGCTCTTAAAGAAAATGACACCTGCACAATAATAGCTGAATTACACATAACATGAACTTGTTTTTAAATGTCTTTCTTTCAAATATACACTGCTACCATCATATTTGTTCCATGCTCTTCTACAGAAAGTTCAGGGAAACTCACATGGGAATATTTCTTTTACAACAACAAGAAAAATGGGTAAATGATGAAGTGATGAAAGTAGGAAAGAAGGCTTTAGTTCACTTGGAATGTATGAATGAGCAGAGAGGCAAGCCTCAGCTTTCCTAGTTCATGTATATCACACTATCCATTAAAGAAATGATAAGAGATAGATAAATTTTGCTCTTACACTGCATCTCATTTCTATCAGAAAATATATGGAAGTAAATAAAGAGGAAACAGTTAACTGAAATGTATAATCCAAATTTTGTCAAGATATTAAAATTTAAAATTAATAAATTTCCTAAGAAATTTTGACTTTTTCAAAATGTATTTTCAATGTTATGTTTTTCATAGTAGCATTACTTTAGTAGGGTGTCCTATCACTTAACAAATGTAATAAGAAAAAAAGAAAATATTAGGGCAATTATGTTGTGTTACTGACCTGCTCACATAATATGGACAATATCAGTTTTGTACATCATCTATTTATTCAATTTATATTATTCTTTCTAGTCAAAGTGAGCATTTTAAACAATTTTATCTGATGGCCTTATTTTTTAATTTCATAACTGTTTTGAGTGATTAAGCACAGATTTCACCAAATTGTGAAATTGCAGCAGGAACACCTTATGGAAGATTCTGTAAACTATACAAAAATAGCAATAAAAATAGCAAATTGAAATTATTTTCTGACTGCCATAAGGTTTGTGTACAAATTAATTGGCGTTTTCATTGCTTTTGCTTCATATTATTCTTACAGCATCAGTGATGACGATTTAGAAATTTGTTTAAAATAAAAAGTATCAACTAAATCAATCCTTTTGTATTTAAAAAAGTTTAGTACAAATCTAGATACCTGGGAGAAATTTCTTAAGAGTAAAGTGATTGACATCTTCATTTATTGTTCTAAATCGAATTTCAGGATAGAGATAAAAAGCAAGTAATGAGCTGCTAGATAAAACCTTCCCATTCTTCTCTTTCCTGAACCTGGGCTACCTCAAACATTTTTCCAGTCAGGTTATACACTGTTCTTTCCCAGTGTGGTTTATTTCAGATATGCAGGAACTGTATAGCAGAGCCCACATATCATATCAAAGATACACAGCAAATAGCAAGCACTCTGCTTATTACATTTATATTTTATTTTTGGGTAGACATCTAGAATTTGTTTACCATGATAGGAAATAGCTGGGAAATAAGGCTTTGAAGAACACACAGAGAGAGAGAGAGAGATTCGACTTATTTATATGGCCACCACTTGTCAAGCAAAAGTAGAAGATTGGAGATATAATTGCCATGACTCCTATTTTACAAGTGGCAATTACATTACATTAAAGAGGCATCAGTCCACTAGCTGGAAGTATTTTCTAAGTCAATGGCCCCCAATCTTTTGGCTCCCAGGAACCGGTTTTTCCACGGACTGGAGGGGGCGTGGTTTCATGTGCTGCCTGCATCCCGCTGATGGGATTTCGCTTGTTTGTGCGGCCAGGTTTCTAACATTCCACCGCGCAGTGCCAGTTCACGAACTGGAGGTTGGGGACCCCTATTCTAAGTAAAAGAACTGTAAGGAGGAAAGCAACAGTTGTTCAGTTGCATCAGGACTTTGCACTTGGGCAGGGCACAGGACAGACTTATAGTTCACTTAATTGGTACTGTTTCTACTGCTCTATGCCCAGCATCTTAACTGAGCATAATAGTTATGTTGAACTTAGACTGGGGAAATCCAAACACAAGTCTCCACTCAACCACAGAGTGGCATAAAGCTATCTGTATTTTTGAACAAAAATTTCCCAGGCCAAGCATTCTTCCCCATGTGAATCTGGGAAGACTGAATCAATACAACACGTTCTGTTACACTGCACCTTTTTAACATATCTCTGTAATAGTTTGCCCTAGCCATGCCAGGACAAAGAAGAATTTATGTCAAGCTGCTTCATTCTGATATAAAATAGCTTATTAACTGCATGAAGGAAAACATTCATTAGGTTAATGCAAATATAATAAAGCTATGTATTATTAATGCATCTGTGCTTTTTTAAAAATGCTGATTTATTATCATAAATAAATACTGACTATTCATTGACCTCACTTAGCGACTTTGGGCCAGTTACTTTGTCAAAGACCTATTTACAAGCTTGTTATTATAAGGAGACCTCAGCGTGCGCTGACTAGCACTCTTAAGAGGAAAAACAGGATAAATAAGCAATAAATAAATACATATCTAAATTATTTAAACAAATAATATTTAAATTAAATTATAAATGTGCATAGTGTATTTGAGTTAGCATATGATAATTTTATGCAAATTGATGTCATATCGGTGCTTCTTTTTGCTGATGCACTTCCATGGGGGGACAGTGCAAAGATGCAGAGGAAAAATCTTAGTGGAGAAATAAGCAGCACCTCCTTCCCCTTTGCTATTCTGCTCAAAACAATCTTTTTCCAGTGACTTCTTTTATTAAATAAAGTGGCCATTATGAACACCTAAAGTCAATATACAATGCGTTACTAAACCATTATTATACATTCAAGCAGGCACAGTATTTGAAAATCAGAATAACTAGGAAAATTTGCTAGACTTTATTGGAGAAAAGACCTAACAAATATGTTGTGTTATTTTACACATTCAGTTTTTATCAGTTGTTCCAATGTTTGCTTCCTTTTTAAACTATTTTCTTTTTTAAACTATTTAAGCTTCCTTTTTAAACTAAAATAATGTAAGCACGATTATTTTTCTTGACAGCTGGAGGTTCTACAGTATGATTCGTTGGTGCTGACAGCTGGAGTTGTGATGCAGAATAGAACTGCATAATGCCCTTGTGGGGACTTGTATTTTAATAGGACAAATTAAAAAGCAGCCTGAGGAAATATGCTCTAATTTGCACTCATCTCTGCTAAAAACTGTATCTGAAACGGTGTCCCTGGAATTGCTATGCGTCAAAATTAGGTTAGGGTGTATCTCACCAATGGGCAGATCTTTGAAAGCTTGTACTGTACAAACGTGATACAGGGGGGGAAAGCCCTCATTCAAAAACATATGTGACAAGTTCGGTACAAAGATAGAGGTAGTTTAAACAAATAAACATCTGAATTAGCCTATGGGTCCTAATCAACAAAGCTTCTGGACAAGGGATAAGTCAGGTGATTATGACCTTCAGGCCTTTTAGATAAGAGAAGGAGCAACGGCAACAGCAGCAGCACTCCAAATATAATTGCTAATATACAGACGTAACACAGCAAAGTCAAGACTTATGCAGTTACTGCATTAACCAGATACACACCACACATACGCACACCACACACACACACACACACACACTTAACTTTTATCTTTTGATCAGCTACCTAAATATTAGCCCATCTAGTTTTGGGTTGGTACATTGCTGTCCTTATCTTACAGAGAGAGAACAATTGCCCTTCAGTTATTCAAAGTCAGAGCATCATCGACTTGCATTACTTGGTAATTTTAAACCTGAGCACCGAAGAGATGCACCAATCTCCTCCCCTTCCACGTGCCTGGTGTCCGATACCTTTTAAACCTACATATTATTTAATCATCAATACCTTTCCTATCGGAACAGCTATTCAAAGTTCACCAGCATACCTTTAAGCAAGTGTTTGAAAAATAACCAGGCAATAAATCATAACTGACAAGAGACCTCTTCTGATCAGTAACGTTAACTGCTTATCTCAAGCTCTGCATGATGTTATTTCTTCAGAAAAAAAAATACTTCTCATGTTTTCTTACCTGTTCTCTCTCTAAAGCAGTCAGTTAAGAGTCTCTTGACCGAGGAAATGGGTTGTTACTAAGCAGACAAGCATGCACAGCATAATCCCTGGAAACAGCCTTGACTGTTCAGCATCAGGCTTGGTGCTGCGAGAAAAGGGTTAGACCTTCATATGCAGCATCTCAAGATTCACTCATCTTTTCTTTTCTTTTTCTTTTTCTCTCTGTTAATGCCCGCTTCAAAAGCTAAGCAACATGGACAGGTGCAGAGATCACTAAACAGGTTTTGTTTTTCTTCTTTTACATTTAGGCCTTCTCTGAATTATTTTCCCTCTTTGCTGGAAGAAAATACAATTCCACAGTCAGGTAAGAAGTTCAGCAAGCTCTCTTTTGTCAAGTAGATTTCCCCCCCACCCCAAAGAACATATTTTACAATAAATGCTCACAAAGGGAGAGTCTAACGCAGCAACCAAGATTATAAACAATTGTTTACAGTCAGATACTTTATTTAGTTTCCTACCCATCAAAGTGGCTGACTTTCACACCCAAGACCATATCTCTTTCCAGCACTTGTATCTTAGAGAGACTTCTTTTAAATATGCCATTATTATACCTCTGTTGGTAGAGGAAGAATATTCAGCTGTGCCCTAGAGATTTACTGTTTGTACGTATGAAGAATGATGCAATCAGCAAATCTAAATAGCAATCCAAGATGAAATTAGACAACTCAAACCACAGCATTTAAAAAGCAATAGAGCAAATTCAGTTTTTGTATTATTACATGGTCCAAACTAACACATCTTGCTTCTTACAAAAAGCTGCCTTTAGTCTTTGAAAAATATTTTGATTGCTCCATAAGAATTAATGTTACTTAATGCATTCCATAGGGCTATGACTAAATTTATCAACTACTAAGTTGTTAGTTTGAATCCATAGCTTTCTATTTATGGCATGACAATGCTGTAAAAATAATCACAGTGTCACAGGTAATTCAGAATGAACTAACAAAAATCCTTAGACGATTAACTCATATGGTGCTTATTTTGGAGTTTCCCACATGTTAGAATACAGAAGTAAATCAGTTAATGAAAATAATCTTTAAATGTTAACCTGTGCCACATCTGGGTAAACAAAGGAATGACAATAATAACTAGAAAAGGCTAAAATGTGTTTCCATAGTAAACCAATAACATACCATAAAATCCATAGTGATTTATTTTAAGTACAAAAAAAAAGTCAGGAATTTGTCTATACAGTCATTAGGGGTCAGGCCCACTTTGATACATCTAACACTATAAACATTACACTATTTTTCAACTGACAAATATAATAGAATAACATGCAACAGTATAAATCTCCAAAACCAAGTTTGGTTTGAAATATAGCATTTTGAAAAATAAACATTCCCCTACTTTACCTCATCTGTGGGTATTTGCAGGGGAAGAAATAGGTGCATGATGCAATTTATGTAATTCACATCATTTGCATGATGATGTCATGATGCCAATGATACAATGACTTCATTACTTTTCACACTATTGTCTAGAAGGGAAGGGTGGCTTGCAATGCAATCTGGATTACTTCAACGCACTCTGCACGGAACTTCCCTTGAAAAGCATTTAGAACTTCAACTGGTGCAGAATGCAGCTGGACAGGTAGTAAATGGTATTGGATACTAAGCCCATGAAACACCACTACTTCATCACTTGCCCTGGCTGCCAGTGTGCTTCTGGGTGCAATTCAAGGTGCTAGCTGCCACCTTTAAAACCCTTCATGACTTGGGATCTTTTTATCTTGTCATGCTGCGGCTTCCATCAGCAAATGAACATTAGCCACCAGGAATAGAATAGAATAGAATAAATTTAATTTGTTAGCCGCTCCCTCTCCAAAAGGACTCGGGGCGGCGTACAATAAAAAACCCATACATATATACATATACATACAATACATATACACATACATACAAACACATACATGTATCCGGAGGAGGTAACACTTGTTAAAAGCATAGTAATAATAGAATTAAAATTAACAATTAAAATACCCTCAGTTAAAATTACAAATTTAAAAAGATTGTCAGGAGCAATGGGATAAAACTATGGTTGAGCCAGGCCAGCTAATTGGAAAAGGTGGGTCTTGAGCTTTACACGGAAGGAGCGGAGATCGGAGGTAATCCTGATGTCAGGGGGGAGGTCATTCCACAGGGCTGGGCCCATCACAGAGAAGGCTCTGCTCCTAGGCGCCGCCCCCCGACACTGTTTAGTGGACGGCACCTGGAGAAGTCCCTCTCTGTGCGAGCGGATTGGTCGCAGGGATGTATGGGGCAGGATGCGATCCCGCAGGTAACTAGGTCCTGTGCCATGGAGCGCTTTAAAGATCGTAATCAAAACCTTGAAACGCACCCGATAGACCACAGGAAGCCAGTGCAGCTCGCGCAGGAGAGGTGTTACATGGGAGTATCTGGTACTCCCCATAATCACCCGCGCGGCCGCATTCTGGACCAACTGCAGTCTCTGAGTGCATCTCAAGGGAAGCCCCATGTAGAGAGCATTGCAGTAGTCTAGGCAAGACGTCACCAGCGCATGAGTGACTGTGCGTAAGGCACAGTCACAGGACAGAGCAGGTATGCCTTTTCTGTCTCTGGAGATCAGGATGGCTCCAACCCTGCTGGCCTTTTGTAAGGCCCTAAATGCCTAGTTAAGTGCCAGGACCCCCAAGTGTGTGAAGAGTCCCATCTCCTGCTTGTTTTAACAACCATGGATTGTAATATTCTCCTCAGTCGCTGTGCAAATTTTCAATTTTGTATTATGATGGCAATTTGTTTTTAATTTATTTTATGACTGTTCACCACCCAGTTACTTGCCATACAAGAGTCACCTGCCATGCAAAATAAATAAATGCATAAATAATCTCCAAAAGATAATTCTTAGAGTTGGAGGAAATGTAATTGCTTTATTATTGCTTTATGTTCCTCGATATGAATACAGGACTGATTCACTGGGATTTATTCTCCAGTGAAATCATCTGGATTGTATTGTAAAATGATTTGCAGATGTAATCCTTTCCACTATTGTTTCAGAGAATAAGCTGCATTGACCTTAAAGAGCACCTTTTCTAAGTATCTTTTAATTTATCTGTCTGTCTGCCTGTTTGTTTGTTTGCTTGTTTATTGATTAATTTTAAATGCCACCATCTCAAGATTCAAGACAACTCTGGGGGTTTATAATGTAATGTAAACATGCAACAGGTTGGACTATCTTAGCTTTTACATATACCCTGTTAGCTTCAAAATAGATGTTTACTGACATACCACACTTCAGATATACATCACTATTCTTATAGTCATAAAACATAGAATTGAACAGTATTTCAACAAATTCATATTATGGGGCAATCAACCCTACATTAATACAAGTACTAACAGCTTCAAAATGATATAAATGATTGAACCAGATTGTTAATTTACATAGTACCTTCATGGCACATTTAATGTGAGAAACACAACACCAAGGAAACAGATTCCCCCGGGTTCTTGATTATCTCCTGGATTAAGAATCTAAGAAACAGCCTATTACAACCCCTAATAGAACTGGCCTCCTGTTTTCCACAGTGGCCAATCAAATGCCTTGCCAATGTGAAGCCTAAAGCAGTATATAAAGGCAACAGCTGACTTTCCCTATTACTGTCTCCTAGCATGGGGCAGCCGATCATACCTTTTACATCTGAGGATCTAAATCTAGCATGACTGAGGATCTATATCTAGCCTGACTTGCAGACTTCAACAACAAACAGAACTTCCATAAAAGAGGGAAATTATGCAATAAATAATGCCACAAAATATTAAATAACACATATTTCTTTCAGAGCTTCTATATTTCCCACTATCACCATCCTTCCCAATTTTATAACTGCGCACTGAAGCTGAAAAACAATATCCAGTTCCTATTCATTTATATTACATTTGCTTGGGTGCTTTACTAACAAAATAGTGACCCTATTTTAGGCTTTTTCTAAGACGGTAAACTAATCATATATTAATGTTTAAATATTTGAGAATATGAGAGGCAGTTTGGCGTAGTGATTAAGAACATCAGGCTAGATATCAGGAGACTAAATTCTAGTTTTGCCTTAGGCAAACAGCCAGCAGCTGATCTTGGGCTAGTCAGTTTCTCCCATCCTAGGAAGCAGGCTATGGCAAACCACTTTTGAAAAATCTTGCCAAAAAACTGCAGAGACTTGTCCAGGCAATTTATGAGAATTTGACACAACTGAATGGAAAGTGGGGAGGGGATGACAATATACTCTATCTGTGCAAATTGTTTTGTTACCTGACCTATAGCAGATCAAACGGAACTTGAACTATTTCAGATGAAGATATTAGTTCTGAGCATTTTTCTGTCTTTTTTTAAATCAGCACATATTGTTTCAGTTATGATAGACTGACTGCAATGGCCTCATTCTAGGAAATAATGAAGAAGAAAAAGCTGTATTCTAGAATCAAGAGATTTATCTGGACAATCTATTATTTTATTTCATTTATACAGTGTAACCATAGTCACACACTGATCTATGCCAGGCACAAATAAGTCACATTACAGCCACACAGGAATACAGTATTTAACTTCCACCAGCTTGAGAATTGTATCTGATTTTGCACAGCAAGTTGAGACCATACTCCTCATCTGGTTGTGCTTGTGACCCTTGGGAAGGAGGTCCAGAAGTTTTTAAGCCCATAGAATACTTAATCATTTGACCCTTTAACCCATTCCAATGAAACAAAGGGAGAGGGTGTGTATCAGAAGTGGGTTGTTCCCTGTTCAGCCCAGATCAGGCGAACTGGTAGTGGCGGCAGCAGGAGGCTCCGCCTACCCACACTTGTCGAGCACAAGCGCGTGCACCAGCGAACCGGCAGTAAAAAAAAAATGGAAACCCACCACTGGTGTGTATGTTATCATTTTGGTCCTTTGCTCAAGAGGAAGATCTGGGAGCCATAAAAGATAAGCAGTTCTGTCCCCGAGATGCATTTTCTACACCCCTGGCTTCGTATGTCATGTAAATCCAGTCAAATGTACAATAATTCAGCAAATCATCATTAAGCCATTTTAGGCTTAGCACAATGTCTGAAGTCTGTCACAGAAAACAAAATGAATGGATCCAGATTATCTGGAAAAGTATCCTTCCAAAACATAAGCCAGTGTGAATGATCCAGTAAATTATATGCATCACCTGGGTTTTCAATTTTTACTAAGAAACTCAATACTACCCATTCATGCAATGATATGGAGATATTGGGGTTTAACTTACTTCAGTCTGACTGATTCAACCACTCCAATACCTAGCTATTTCATCTTCTGGCTAATCCTACTTCTTCTAAGCAAATGTTAAGATAATAAATCTCCAAGAGCTTTATCTAAATGCTTAGAACATTTGGTATTATTCACATGTTCTCAGAGGCCCAATTATGGGACGTGGCAGCACAGTTTTAAAGACAAATAGGTATTGTATGTCTTTTTATTTATCTGGCCAACTCAGTTGTTCAACTTGTCTTCTGAGTGGGGAGCAAAAGAACGACCAAGTGGGTCTCACCCTGCAAACTTTTACCCTTATGCAAACTACTTGCAACATTTTATTTTCCTGCCCATCCTTCTTGGCATGATTAATAAAGTGATGCTTTCATCTACACCTCAGGGTGAATGTTTAATTAAAACTAGGGGGTATTCATTTTCAGATAGGAGAATGTGTAACAAGTTGCATCACTTGCCTTTGGAGAGGCTTCAACAAAGCAATTTCACTTGCAATCCCTATAATCTAGCACCAATAATATGAAGTTGGTCAAAATAGCATACATAATTATAATTTGCTTTTTCAGAAATATGCAATAATAAAAATGCTGCATCAGTTCTACCATCTTCTGTTTTAGGGAGTTCTAGCAGCTAAAATGTGGCTAATCAGACATTCCCGCTTCCAGTACAAGTATACAAAAATCATTCCTGATTCAAAGATTGGGCAACAATAAAACAAATTCATGGACTGAAAGGAATTTACTGTCAGAACCAATATCAGTGGTCTTTTTATCTACTTTAAAAATTAATATTCATCTGGGTGATTGTTAGTGTTCCTTTGTGCCTTTTTGGTAATAATAATAATAATAATAATAATAATAATAATAATAATAATAATAATAATAATAATAATAAATATTTATTTCTTAGCCGTACCCTCTCCCGAAGGACTCGGGGTGGCGTACAATAAAACATATGAAATACATATATAGACAAGACATACATATAACAAAAACGTATACCAAGACATGTACAGGAGGAGGTCGGCTAATGAGTAAAAACAATTAAAATCACAATGTTTAAAAAACCCCTAAATAATTGAATACAATTAAAATACCCAAATAAAAAACCCGTCAGGAGCGATATAGTTAGATCAAAGTTGAGCCAGGCCAGCTACTTGGAATAGGTGGGTCTTGAGCTTTATACGAAAGGAGCGGAGGTCAGAGGTATTCCTAATATCCGGAATGCCCTTAATTGGGATTTTTCTATTAATTTTCCTTAAAATGCATGAACAGTTTTTGAATGTTTATTGAAAGCAAATTTTTAAAGCTTCATCACTTCCTCCTCACATTTTCATTTTCTACCATTACATATCTCTCATTCTAAGCCAACTTGGATTAAAAGGTTTCAAAACCCACCCATCCTAGCCAGGAACATATGAAACCTTCTGGGAAGAATCAAAGAGCTGGATGAGACAATCAACTTTATTTAGAAAACTGATGTTACCCTTTTAACAGCTCTAGGGGACTTAGAAAAATACAACCCAAAACCAAGACCATATACCCACTCCTTGCTACTTCCTTGGTTAGCAACCAATACGACGATAATAAACAATTCATTTTCCAACCAATGCACCCATTTATGACCGAAGTTCATGTGCTTAACAAGAACACACACTAGAGTGAGAGAGTAACTTTGGCATAGCTGTACAAGAGACTATCTAAATGAGACAGCAGTCTCTTTCTCCCCTCCTCCTAGTCATGCGTTCACTTACCAAACATTTAAGTAACCTGGTCATTGAAATGGAACTTGAGTTATTAATGAAGAGCTGTGCTTAGAACAATGAAGGACATAAAGCCTTAACACTAAAATAATTGTATAACATTAAAACAATTTAAAAAAAGAATTTGGCAATACTATAATTAATAAAATGGGAGGAACGATATTGTTTGTAATGGTTAGTTCTTATTCTCACAGACCATACTTTGTTATTCACTTGTTGAAGCAAAATGTCTAGCTACAAATTTCAAATTCAGTCTTCTCCCTCTACTATTTCATGTCATTCTTCTTAAGCCCAATCTACCTTACATGACTGTGTGGAAAGGAAGCTTTATGTTTGCTGCCTTGAGGTTTTCTCTGTAACTATAATGGCATGTGTCAAATGACCTTGGGAGACAAGTGGAAGAATCACAGACAAGACGTCAGTCAGAGAAGTGGCAGCTGAGCCTGTAGAATGTGGGTGTGGTAAACATCTCAGGAAAAAAAAATCTTTCCTAGTTTCTTGAACTGTAAAGGTGACAGAAGGAGGAGATATACTTTCAGACTCACAAGATTTTGTTAATGGAACTTTACAATAAAATTAGAGCTAGAACTTCTGGCCGTGCTTCTTGTCTGGACTATCTCACAAGGCTGACAGGAACTCTTTAAAACAGTTGCCATGGGAGAACCCTGGGAAAAGGCATGGTTATATTAAAGAATGGCACACAAGAGTTTAATTCGTGCCACTATGTGCATTCCAAGAAATCTTTTGGGAATCAAATCCAAGCAGTGCTTCAGAACCTTACTACTGACTCGTATTTACTTAATAACACACACTCTCATTCCACAATCATTTTCAGGCAATGTTGTCTGCTTCCCAAATGAAAAATTTCACGTTTGTCTCTTCTTATATTTCATATTGCTGTTTTCAGCACCTTTCTTTAACCAGATGAGTTCAGAAAACATGACATTTTTCTCAAAGTAAACAAAAAAAATCCTCATGCTGTCCCACTTTCATCCCTGTCACACCTGCATAAGATGTCACAATGCAAAGAAGTTTGTGCTGCAACAGTGCAACACCATTTTTATCTTCTGCCCCTCCCCCTTGAATTCCTTGAAGATACCCCCCCTAAAGCCAATCAAGATTTCCCTCAAAATACATTCCTGATCCTTATGTTCTTTCTGCAACTAATCACTAAGTATTTTTTAAACATTCCTTATCTCTAGTGTAAATGAGCTTTCTAGGCTATGAACATGTCAGCTATGAAGGTAATGTAGATTAGTATAGAGCGTGGCAAATATAACCTATCATCACCATCCTTACTCTTGTTAGAACTGGGGAATCAATTCTGACAAACAGAATAATAAACACTTATTAGACCAACTATATGCAATAATTTATCATTTTAATTATGATTCTCCACTACCATCACTTTCATACTGTCTGTAATCTCATTTAAATAAAATTCTGACATGTTTTCTTCCTCTCCATGCTGCTAACATATTAATTAGAGTTTTGCACCTGGTGCCTTGCGTGGGCCTATGAGAATATAACTGTTGATTGATTCTTCTCTCTCCTTTCTCCTCACCTCATTTGCTTTTTAAAAAAATATATTTTGATTTATAAAAGAAAAAAAAATAAGGACATAGAAATATTAAGGGATTCTGTCTCCCCTTTTCTACCTTGTTCAGCATTCTGGTTTTGATTGGTAGGTAAATTTGTAATTACTAATTTTCTAACCAAACATTTTAAAATATTATTTCTGTTAATCAGATTTCTTATCAGTTTAAAAGAAAAAAGAAAACAAGCAAACCCCACACAGATCTAATGTGAATACGTGCAGCATATTTATACTCACATTGTCAGCTTTCCATTTGGTTTTGGCCACAACAGTTCACAACTCACACTCCTGAATTGTAGAAGCTGTTCTTTATTTTAAAAAGCAGCCTAGGGATTCAGTGTTCAGAAATACTACAGGGAAAAGCAATCCCAAACACGCACATAATAATATAGTACGGTGTGAACTCAATACAAGACGAATTACGGTGTTATCCTGTTTTCAAATGGCAGTCACTGAGTTCAGGCTGTTTGCTATTAGATTCCTTTTGCTGGCAAAACAAAACACACACCAACACATCATGTGCATGACTTAATGTAACTTTTTTGTGGCTTTATACAATATTGATATAATTGTTAGACTTGTTGTATATATTAGCATAAATGTAAAAATGAATAAAGTTGAACATTTGGTACATAAATATCAAGCAGTTAACAAAACAGGACAATAGCTGAGCACCTGACATGGGATCACATGACCATGGAGACAGGTGACTATTGAAACTTCAGAATCAGGTTGTAAATACCTTTATGGGCCACTGTTATAGCTTTAACCGATGGCTGAGCAATCCACCAAAAGCCAAGGACTATCTGTACACATATTTACTTAATAATGAATACATGTATTAAAATATCTTATCAGGCAGCCAGTAAGGAAACATAAATAATCAGCATACCACATTATTCCTGAAAGAATCACTGTGTAATCTGGGTAAACTAATGCCAAAATCTGGATAAACTCTTACTATACTGGAAAGTATAATAGTCACACAATAAGTGTATGCTTTGCTTTTAGGCAAAGTCTAAAAGGTCTTTCATTCAAATAACTAGGAACATGACAGCATATATAGTAGTAGATCAGGAGCAAAAAGTACCATTCTACAAACACATCTTACCACATTAATGAGGTTTAAAAAAATATTACACTGTAGAAATAAATAACATTATAAAGTACTTATAAATATCTCTGATTAATCAACTAAAATCTACAAATGTTATATTTAATCATTATGTGAATTAAAAATAATAACACCGTTTATTGGGGAAAAACAAGTTTCCAGAAATTGATGCATCTTCGTTACCTCAAACCTGAAGATTATTTTTTTAAAAAACTTCATTCACCATAACATTAAAAATTACAACTACAATCATGTGCACCTACCTGAACA
Organism: Natrix helvetica; assembly: GCF_964273705.1. Lineage (NCBI taxonomy): Eukaryota > Metazoa > Chordata > Lepidosauria > Squamata > Natricidae > Natrix > Natrix helvetica. The sequence continues at coordinate 104,127,653 of NC_138548.1, read as the reverse complement.
TAAGTTCTACTGTGTTACTAGGACTTATTCCTGAGTAGACACATATAGGTTTTATTGTGGTGTAGGTTATCATACAGAAGAAGTACAATAGAATAACAGAACATCTTAAGGTACCACCATTAGCATCAGGCTGTTTCTGGTGACTGTATGCTTGCCGTCTCCATCTCTCCTTGGCAGGAAATTTGAGCTCTTTCAGAGACATTCCAATTATCTTTTTGCTGTCCTCCATATACCATCTTCCATTTCCCATTGCCATATGATAGTTTTTGCTAATTCCCCATATACTTCCATCACTTCTCCAAAGTATTTTAAGTTTCTGTTTGCTAATCATTGTCTCAAGTATCAGTGCATTTCTTCCAGGATTAATTCATTGGCTCTTTTTGCACCATGCAAAACTTTGTAATCGAATCCTGACAGAATATTCTTTCTCAAGTGGAAAAATACTATTTGATCTATTTTAATTTTAGTTGCCATGAATCATGTTTGCTTATGAGCTTGCCTATTCTTGCCACTGAATTCCTTCCTAAAATTAATTCCATTACTATTCCAGAGAGTTGTGACTCCAAGAAAACTATGATCTTCTCTTTATCATAAACTGTAAAATAATTAAGGATGAATGCTTGCTTTGGTTTTTTTTAATATTTAATGCATATTGTGTAATTTTCATTGAACAGATCCAGAATCAAGCATATTTAAGGGTAAGGGGGGGGGGAAACATTTTCTAGAAAAAGTCATTTCAAAAGTTTACTATTCATATCCACATCTGAAGTACATGGCTGGAATTTATTCTGATTGGTTCTGATTTCAATTATCTGGGGGTCAATTTTTTGATGCGACAATAATCCCTTTAGTAGCCAATATTTTAAAAAAAAAACCTCAGCAAGTCACATGCACACTTCTGTGTAATGCTGTTATAGTTGTTTTTTAATCAATCATAACACTCTTTGCAAGTTCACAGCAACAGGATATTAAAATCCTGAACAAACCACACATTTCAGTAAGTTTCCTAGACGAACAGCTACGATAGTATTTGGAGCAAAGCAATAGAAACGCAGGAATATTGTACATGTTTAGGTTTGGAAAAAAAGGAATTTAAGAAGCTTCAAGCCTCCTTGCTATATTTTCAAAATACACAGGTTGTTATAAACCTGCTTATGTCAACAGAATAACATGCTCCCTGTACCTTTTCGCTTTATTTCGCAAATAACAAATAATCGTGAAAAAAATATGCCATGCGCAGTTTAGTAAGAATTGCAGCTTTATAAATTCAACTAAACGACGAGGAAACGCCAACAAGCTCAACCTCTCGCCCCAAAACAGCGGCTTTTTATTCTCCCACGTGACTTATCCGATCAAATAAAAAATGCCGGCTCAGAGCGCGCGATGACATCATTGTTATTGAGAGAGAGGCGGAGTCTCCAGACCAGCATAGTAGTACAACCGTAAGGACACCATGGAGAACGAACGGCTCTAATTTCTACCATAGAGTTATCGCGGGCTAGCACGACTTCTCATTCTATGGACCATAGCGACTACCGGCGCTTTCCTGCCATTATCGGATGTTGAATGGCTATGCTTCCCTTTCCCGCGTCTTTTCTCCGAGAGCATGCTGGGAAACTCTATTAAAGAAACCCGCCTTCCGTTTCATTGGTCTTTCCTGTGCGGAGCTCAGCAAGGTGGTAAGTCTCGGCGGGAGTTGTTAGGGAGAACGCAAATAAGCAGCGTCGGTTGGTTTTATTTAATTCTAAAATAATAATGGATGGTATTACGTTATATACGTTAGATTTTGTGAACACGAAAAGCTAAAACAACACCTTAGAACTATCAGTCATAGCTATGGTAGGGTTGAAAAGATTTTTTAAAAACATTTTTTAAATGAGACCAATTAAAAATTAAAATTTGCGCTTCTGCAGAAAAAGAAATAGCGATGACCAAAATATTTGATTTTCAGGACGATTTCAAAGATTCAGCCTAAACTCAAATTTTTCATATCCTTTTTTTCCAAACCTAAACATGTACAATATTCCTGCGTTTCTATTGCTTTGAGAAAAACTGGTGTATATTAATATTTGGGCAGCTTCTTTTGAAGGCTGCAAATAATAATACAGCCATAATATGTACCATAAATATAGATAGAATTAATCTTCCTATGCTGAAGGTCTTTCAGCAAGAAATTATTTGTGGCCGAGACTAGAGTCACATCTAGATGCCATCAGTCGTCATGGTGTGCTATAGTCCTCGAAGAATAATGACTGACCTTTATTCACTGACTCTGTGATTCATTAGCAGACTCAGCTGCCAGGTTGGTAACAGGTATGAATTACAACAAACTTTCACTGTATTGCTGGAGATAGGAGATAACTTGTGGTGACATGGTAGTTCTGATGAAAGTAATGTACACTTAAAATTTAAAAACAAAATAGAGAACAAAAGGGACAGACCTATTTTGCTTTATAAAAGAAACAAATTCTTCAACAAGGGAGTAAAAAACTACTTCAGTTATGTTATTTGGAAATAAATTATAAAAAGCAATTGCTTGGTAGTGAGATAACTCAATTATATTCCAAAATGAGTTTGACTCATACCTGAAATTGTGCCCCAAAACATGGATAGTTAGTTGATTATTGTATTCTGTAAATTATAAAAAAACATTTCAGATGTTTTCAAATAGGCATTGATTTTGATTTTTCCCTTGATATATTTTTAAACTTACTGTAGTGAGCAAATTTTAAAATTCTCTATCAGTGAATTCGGATTAGAATTCTCCATAGAATTACAGATCTAGATTGTCCTATGTGTTTCTGTAGATAATAACATATTAGATTTGATGCATTGTTTGGCAAATAGTAAGTGAAATCTTCTGACTGCAACACCTTTTCATTGAGATATATTTTTCTGTGCTATGATTCCTGTAGGAAGGCTACTAATCTTAATTCATTGCTTATGCACACCTTTTGGCCCCCCTGCACATTAGCCCTCAACATCACCAGGGTTGGGGCTGAAGTAAGAGGCCCAGAGCCTTCAGCAGTCTCATCCAGCGCCACTACTGCCACTGAGAAATGCCACCCAACTCCCCACACTCCAGCCAACCACACTAGCATCATTGTGCAAAACCCCAGTTGCCCTGCCACTATGTTCTCCAGAAGTTCTGGATGCCTAGCTTTACCTTCCCATTAACCCAACCATTTTTCTCCCGCCTACTTATGAGGCATGCCCTATTTGGAGAAAGACTTGACCATGTGACGGGAGAAGTAGCCTCAGGAAGAAGAACTGGTGCAGCCAGTAGATGTAAAAGATGTTTACTATTTTGGTAATTGAAGGGAGACCTGCATTGCTATAAACTGGTTGACACAACAAGCCCAATTAAATAATGGTAAATTGATATAGATTGAATACTGACTTTTGAATTTTTTTTTTCAGGATTACTACAGAATTGGTGGAAAGAAGAAGGTGCTTTAGTAATTGACTACATAATTCATCTGCAACTGACAAATTGATGTATAGTATTTCAAAGTTTTATATTTCAATAAAAATTCTTAAAACACGGAAGCTGATTGATTTCTGTTTAATTATTTGGACATAGATTTTGAAGGGTGAAATGAAATTTCCATGTTCTACAATTTCAGTTGGCAATATCCTGTTTTATTTATATAATAAGATGATGTGACTTATTAAGGCATTATTTTAATTTTATTTATTATGGAAAACCAGTTTGGTGTAGCAGTTAAGGCATCAACTATGTGACCATGAGTTCTAGTACCGCTTTAAGCACAAAGCAAACTGGTGACCTTGGACCATTTTTTATCCCTCTGTTCTAGAAGGGAGGCGGTGAGGAATGGATAGAAGAAACTGCAAGATTCAAAGCTTGTAAAAATATTTTTTAAAGTTTCAGGTGGGAGAAAAAACCCTGCAAAGTTCAACTCTAGGTTTTTAGTCTTCGTTGTTAATTTCAATGGTAATGAGATGAAATACTTATCAGAGATAAAGATTACATATGAATAAAATAGAGATACACTAGAAGAAAAAATCAAAATTCTAAATTAGATGTCTGGGTTGAAAGTAACTTACTGCTGAACATGAAAACAGCCCTGCAGTCATATCAAAGGTTTTCTTAGTTCACCATTTTCTGATGGCCAACCATTTGCCTCTAGAGCGGTAAAAATACATGATGACACCCTCTTTCCCACAATGGTTTCCCTGAAGTTAGTATTTGGAAGTGTGCTACCCTGAGTCTAGAGCAGTGCCAAAAGCGGAAGCGCAGGGGGGTTGTGCGTGGGAGCGCCACACCTATAATGCAATGCGTGACACCCCCCAGTGCGCATGCGTGCATGACGGGTTTCTCCCCCCACCCCCATTTTTTGCATGTTTTTTTTGCCCTCCCCAGGCTCCAGAGCTTTATAGGAGCTTGGGGAGGGGAAAAACTGCCCCCCCCGGAGGCCCTCCAGGGGCTTCCCTGAAGCCTCGGGAGCACAAAAACACAGCCCTACAGGCAAACCAGAAGTTTGGGAATGAACTTCTGGTTTGCTTGTAGAGCCGGTTTAAGCCTCGGGGGCCTTCTGGAGGCTTCCCTGAAGGCTCCAGAGGATGAAAAATGACCCTACAAGCAAACCGGAAGTCACTTCCGGTTTGTCCTTAGGGCCGTTTTTAGTCCTTCGGGGACCTTCAGGAGGCTTCCCTGAAGGCTCCGGAGGGCTTAAACCAGCCCTCCGAGCACACCGGAAGTCCGTTCCCAAACTTCGGGTTTGCCCATAGGGCCATTTTTTTTGCGCTCTGAAGGCTTCGGGGAAGCTCCTGAAGCTTCCTGTGGGGTGGGGAAGGCTGTTTTCGCCCTCTCCAGGCCCCTATAAAGCCTCTGGAGCCTGGGGAGGGCGAAAAATGGCCTCAAAAAAGGCGCGCTGGCCAGCTGACAGGGCAACACCTTGCGTGCCCTGACAAATGGCTCCGCGTGCCACCTCTGGCACGCATGCCATAGGTTCACCATTCTGGGTCTAGAGTGTGTCTTCAAGACTAATAGCCCTTGGTGTGCATGCTTTTCATGAATGTACTCCACTGACTTACAACCTTTTGTTATAATGAATTTCCTAAATTAGGGCAATGCTATGAGCTCTAAGCACATAGCGCTTATAAGCAGTATCCTGAATGACATGAAGCAAGCTTCCTATAATCTCAGCTGATCTTACCATCTGTATGGACTTTCTATCAGACACTGCTGCCGCCAAACCAGTGATACCGTTTGTTAAAACGGTCTCAATTGTGCCTCTGTAAAAAGTGGCCAGGATAGGAGAAAGATGTGATCTCCTCATCCGATGCAGTAAATGCAGATACTGGTTTGCATGCTTCACTAAGGATGATGTGTGGAGACCTGTTCAGATTTGTTAGTTATCTGCACCCCTTCACGGTGCTTTAAAGCCCCCTCTTAAGCGGTTTAGTCAGCATATTGCACCCCAAAAATCTGGGTCTGCATTTTACCAACCTCGGAAGGATAGAAGGCGAGTCAATTTTGAGCCTGATGTTCTACCATCTTAATATGGGGTTACTTGGCTTGGCAATACTATCTGTAGAACAATCCTAAAGTCCTAGCTAATTGGAAGTCAGTAATGTTATAGTGCAACTGCAGAAAGGCAAGCTTTTTCTTCCATCAGTAGAATTATAATTTTAAATTATAGAAAATTAATTGCCTTTTATATTCTGCATTGGTCAGCTCATCGGCTGTAGTATTCTTACATTTTGGGCACATCACACTGGGTCCATATCACTAGTAGCCTGGTTGCATTTTCCTAATGGTCTGTCAACAATTAGCAATTAGGTCAAATTTATTATTATTATTATTATTATTATTATTATTATTATTATTATTATTATTATTATTATTAGCGTTTATATACCGCCCCCTCTCCCGAAAGGGACTCGGGGCGGTGTACAGTCCGTATTAAAATACAACAGATTAAAACATAGAAATAACTACAGAAATACATGTATAAGAGGAGGATAAAATATGCCAAACTGTACTGCTAATAAATAAATCAATACAAAAGTTTAAAATATCAGATTAAATTTAAAACACTATCCTAGAACCCCCTAAAAACACAATAAACATTTTGATAAAAAGCCCCTCAGCTTCCTTTTCTTCCACCTCTCGGGGTTCACAAACCCGTCATCAAGGCTGGCCCTTGACAAGGCCAGGGGCCATACCTGCGAGAGAGGGGCTTCTCGCAGGTGGAGCAGGTCTAACCTCGAGTAAATTGATTGAATAATAAAAGTCCCAGTAGGGTAAGGTGCTGATAAAACAAAGTTAATAGGTAATAGCCGGCAGGGCTAGGGTCTCCATGAAGGACCAGAGTCTTAAAGTCTAGATGGTAAATAATGGTCTAGATGGTAACTTCAGAGGAAGATGGTAAGTAATAGATGGTAAATTGATGGTAAATAATGTCTAGATGGTAACTTCAGAGGAAGGGGGGGGGAATGGGAGGCATTCAAGTGTCGCAAATAGTGGAGAGAGGCGAAGATGGTAAATGGGAGAAAGATGGTTCAAATGGTCCCAGGTGAGTATAAATTCCTTAATGGGTGGGGTGGGGGCTTCTTGTCCTGATTGTTTTAGGCTGGGCAGCTGCTCAGGCCTGTCCATAGCCCCAAGTGCCTGCTCAGACTGCTCAAGCCTGTCCACAGCCCCCAAGTCCAGATCTCAAGTGGCCTCAGGGCTCCAAGACATCCCCAGCCATTATTTCCAGTGCCTCACCGGTCTTTGGTGCCTCTCCGGCGCTCTCCGGCGCTCCGTTGTTCCTTCCTTGTGCCTCCATGCCTCTGATGCTGGTAGTGACCCTCCGGTGCCTCCGGTGCCTCTCCGGGGGGCTCTCCGGTGGTGCTTGCTCCTTCCCTTTTTGTTTTCCGGCTTTTCGGCTTTTTTGAATTTGCCGGCGTCAGCGCCGCCCGCGCAGCCGCACTGCGCCGTCGCCATATTCACAGGCTTCTTCCCAGCCGATTGCCGCATACGATCTTCCACTCCTTCCTGCCCTCCGATCTTCACCGACCACCCTGGAAGGCCAAAACTGGCCCAAAACAAGCCAGGGTGGTCGGGGTATCAACTCTTAGCCCCCTCTAAAGTCATAGGGCCGGTTGCAGTCCTTTACCCGGTCGGGCGCTCCATCGTTCACTCGGGAGCTCAGGAGGCGACCGCCATCGTTGGAAGCTCCTCCTCCTCCAAAATCACTATTTTGGGGCATAATATGCAACCCCTTTGTGCAGAAAATGGTAATGTCCCTTGCCATTGTTTATGTTTCTTAATCTGGTACAGATCAGACAGTGTGCGTTTATATTTTCTCAAAACTTTTGTTATAAATTCCTATTCCTCCTTAGTAATTCTAGGCTTGTTTCTATTTTTCTGTCTTGATCTTAATCTACAATCTTCCTATTACTATAAATTTACAACTATTTATGCTCTACATCAACATTCCTATTTGTAATCCTATCTTAACTTTTTCAGTCTTTCCTTTTCTCCCCATCACCAAGTCTTCAGTTCTTGCAATAGCCAATCTGTCTATTTGAAAATGTGGGGAAAAAAGCTTTTTTGCTCTTCTGGATTTGTGAATAGGTTTTTTTTTGTTCCACTTCCTATTATCCATTGTTATTTTATTCTGTGGCAGTAGGGGACACCCCAACTTAAATTAAACCCTACATTGACAGTGTTGGGTATGATGAAATCTAGCCCTTGGAGAAAACGAAGCTGAAAAAATATTATGAATGCAAAACTGCAGCCAAGGCATCAAATATCTTGACAGTAGTCCAGCTGTCCACCTTGTATCTGTCTAGTTAATGGAGAAGCAGCTAGTAGTGTGTGCAAGAATGAACACTCCATTTAGAGTGAGCAGACATTTCTCTCCTGGGATTGGATTTTGGTAAAGCATTGGAAGTAAAGTTAAAATAACATCATCTTCCTTAATTGGAGACCTCTCATAAAATGGAACAAAGCAAGAAAGGAGTCAAGCACAGATGACAGAAAAGTGGGAAAGAACACAAAGGCAACATCTCAGCAGCAAAAATTTACAGTAAAAGAATTGCAAGACTAGCAGAGAGCTGAGTGGGAAGAGTCTCAAATCAGCCTGCATGCCTAGTGTGCAGTAACTCAAGCAGAATCCATAAATCTGTTCCTGAAAGGGTGGTGGTGGTGGAAGAGAATCCCATGTTAAAGGACTGGTAATTATTTTATTCTATTCAGAAGAGTGTTGTGATGCAAATACAACATTTAAGTTCTAGGGACAATATATAAATGACTGGCCAATTTTCTATTATCCTACAATGCAAGATAATTAACATGGACTATTCTACTTTAAGGACTGGAAAAATGTCCTAATTATATAGGAATCAACTAGGGAGGTGGTTTCCTAGTTCCTCAATGAGAACTCAAATCTGGAAATTGGATTGGTGGCCTAAATGTAATCTTCCAGCTCTACAATTCCTCTCAAGAGCAACTTTCTAGTATTGAATATAAATGTGAGAATATTCTGATGAAAAATCATTCTAACATTTGAAATAGTTTATTCATGCCTGTGATTTGAGTTTGCATACATATATAAACTTTTATGCCACTAGAACACAGGCTCCTCCAACTTTCTTGATTTTCTCTTCTGCTCTTCGGCTGAAGAATTTTGCTTTCACAATGACAGGCTGCTTGGGTAGCTTTCCTTTGCCCAGGACTTTGTAATATCCCTGGAAAATATCAAAACACAAGCTTTCAGTTAACATGTAGTCTCTTGAAGACATTACTCATAGTGTCAATAAAATGAATGGACGGGTGTTTTTAAAATATTGTGTATCAATTCTCATAATTGAAGCCTTTATGGATATACTGGAGGGGGAAAGTATTGATCAGCAATCCCCTGTAGCTTGTGTATACAATTTACTGGAAGGTTGGCAGTCCAAGACCAAAGCACTACATGACAGGGTAAGCTCCCACCTTGCCCCAGTTCCTGTCCACCTATCAATTTGAAAGCAAGCAAATGCAAGTAGATAAATAGGTGCTACTTAGGTGGGAGGATAGCAGCATTCTATGCACCACAGCACATAGTCACGGCCCATGGAATAGTCCAGTGATGGCGAACCTGTGGCACGCGTGCCACAGGTGGCACATGGAGCCATTTGTCAGGGCACGCAAGTCCTGCTGGATTTTTAGCATAATTCAGCTTTGTCTGCTCACTAACAAGCGTCCACAGCTTATCCAGATTCACTGTCGGGCAGAAGTGCTGGTTCTTTTTCAAGTGGTAATGTCTCATACCAACCTTTCCAATATAACCAGGGTGGCTAGGGAAAAAAATTACATGAAAGTAAATTTACTGGCCAATGCATTATAGTACTGACTGGTAACCTTAACTAGAAAATACAAAAGACATCCATCCAATTCAGTGGTGTCAAACGTGCATCATCACGGCAGCGTCACATGATGTATCCTTTTTCCTTCACTAAACTGGGTGTGGGCACGGCCAGCATGTGGCACATCTGGCCTGCAAGCTGCGAGTTTGACAACCATGATCAAATTTATTGGCCACCCATCTTACTAGAGAGTATTCTATACTTTATAGAAGAAATGCCTTTTGTCTTCAGTTCATGACTTAACGTCATAATACAGCTTCTAAGATCTTCAATACATAAGATCTAATTAATTATAGTAATATGGTTTTAACAAACGTATTTCCTGTACTCAATGCTATTTCCCTCCATCTACTATGCTTAGATGCCATTTCTACTTCCAAGCAGAAATACCAGGATTTATCAAGGGCAAGGTATAAAAATGTTTTTGTAACAGGGAAGAACAATGACTAGTTACATCATTTTGTTTTAGAAAACATGCAATTTCTTAACCATTCAGAGCCTTCTGTTACTAACCTGGTGGCTGACTGTGTTGGGAAAGAGACAGTCAGTGAATAAAGGTCAGTTGTTACTCTCTGAGTACAATAGCACACCCTGATCACTGGCAGTACCAAGATGTGACTCTAGTCTCAGGTATTTGTAAGTTACTTCTGAAAATGATTATAAATGACAATTGCAATTCTAAACATTTTATTAAAACAGTTTTCCACGAGTTTTAGATGTGTTGAACTGGGTAATTTCCATCACTTGGCCAGAAAACTCAAATAGTGGGTAAATATCATAGCACTGTGTACAGCTTTATTTCAGTAAATAGGTAACAAAATGTATCCAGGATATGAAAACTGACCTTGGAAGTCATGGTTTGCTTGGAGGGTCGTTTTGAGCGCTCCCAAGGCTTCAGGGAAGCCTTCTGAAGGTCCGTGAAGCCTCCGGAGGGCGTCTGGGTGGGCGGGGGAGGCTGTTTTCGCCCTCCCCAGACTCCTATAAAGCCTCTGGAGTCTGGGGAGGGCGAAAAAAGCATGTAAAAATGGAGGGGGAGCGCCTCTAGTACATGCATGCGCACTGTGGGGGTTGCGCATTGCATTATGGGTGCAGCACGTCCGCACACAACCCCCCTGCGCTCCCCCCCCCCTTATGGCACGTGAGCCAAAAAAGGTTCTCCATCCCTGGAATAGTCTTTGACAATGCTGCTTCCCTCAGCTAAGAAACACCACTGCCCCCTAGATTTGGAGACAACTTGACAAGGGACACCTTTATCTTTCATAGAATAATTCTAATTGAATAAGAGTGTGCTGTATCTCATTTTACCCAGTTTCATTTTAGCTGAAAATGACTATTATAGCCCCAAGTTTGAAGTCTCTTCATCAAAATCTTGAACGATTACATTTTAATTTGTAAAATCATGTAACGTCTAAAATAAAACTGAGATGTTTGGATCTGGGTGGACTTCACCTTAATCAAGACTGAGTGGCTATGACTGTTTGCCCCTCCCCCCCCCAAAAAAAACGGCTTGGTGATGTTTTTATCACTGGTATTTGATAAGGTTACTCTTCTCCATTTAAGACTGATACATAACTTGGGTGGTCTTCTTGGATTCACAGCTATTGCTTCATGGCAGCTATGGACAGAAGATCCTTCACATTAGACTATCTTGTGCCCTGGATGTACACTTCCCTCAACCAGCAGGCCCTTCAGTCAGTCACATATGACTTTGTCAGTTCACAAGAGTAGTATTACAATGTGTTCTATGTGGGGCTGCCCTCAAAGACCTAAGGCTGGTTCAAAATGCAGTTGCATGAGCAGTAATGTCATCATTGCTATGTGAGCTTAATTGGCTCCTACATGGATCTGGGTGCAATTTATGGTTGTTACCTATAAATCCATTCATAACACAGGGCCTGTTATCTGAGGGACTGCTTACCCCTAATTGTTTCTGCCCACTCAGTACATTTGGGTAGAGCTAGTGCATTCAAGAACTCCTCTATTAAATATTGTCATCTCTTGTGGGACAAGTATGTTTTCTCTGTTGCTGCTTCGCCCTCCAGAATATCCCCCAAAAGATACACCCAGTGCTCACTCTCCTGGCTATGGAAGACCTTTAAGATCTGGTTCTGTTCCAAGGCCTGGGATGTGTCTGTATGGTAGGGGGAATATCATATTGCTTTGTTTTTAGTTCAGGCTATTACATTTTATTTTGAATTGTATATTTTAATGTTGTAAGTTACTCATTTACTGGAATGGGCAAACATAATAAATAAGAATTTTCAAAAAATGTTATAACACCACTTACAGAGCGTACAACATCAATAACTGGAGCGAGTCCTGCTGGATTTTTAGCATAATTCAGCCTTGTCTGCTCACTAACAAGCGTCCACAGCTTATCCAGATTCACTGTCGGGCAGAAGTGCTGGTTCTTTTTCAAGTGGTAATGTCTCATACCAACCTTTCCAAAATAACCAGGGTGGCTAGGGAAAAAAATTACATGAAAGTAAATTTACTGGCCAATGCATTATGGTACTGACTGGTAACCTTAACTAGAAAATACAAAAGACATCCATCCAATTCAGTGGTGTCAAACTTGCATCATCGTGGCAGCGTCACATGATGTATCCTTTTTCCTTCACTAAACTGGGTGTGGGCACGGCCAGCATGTGGCACATCTGGCCTGCAAGCTGCGAGTTTGACAACCATGATCAAATTTATTGGCCACCCATCTTACCAGAGAGTATTCTATAATATACTTTATAGAAGAAATGCCTTTTGTCTTCAGTTCATGACTTAACGTCATAATAAAGCTTCTAAGATCTTCAATACATAAGATCTAATTAATTATATTAATATGGTTTTAACAAACGTATTTCCTGTACTCAATGCTATTTCCCTCCATCTACTATGCTTAGATGCCATTTCTACTTCCAAGCAGAAATACCAGGATTTATCAAGGGCAAGGTATAAAAATGTTTTTGTAACAGGGAAGAACAATGACTAGTTACATCATTTTGTTTTAGAAAACATGCAATTTCTTAACCATTCAGAGCCTTCTGTTACTAACCTGGTGGCTGACTGTGTTGGGAAAGAGACAGTCAGTGAATAAAGGTCAGTTGTTACTCTCTGAGTACAATAGCACACCCTGATCACTGGCAGTACCAAGATGTGACTCTAGTCTCAGGTATTTGTAAGTTACTTCTGAAAATGATTATAAATGACAATTGCAATTCTAAACATTTTATTAAAACAGTTTTCCACGAGTTTTAGATGTGTTGAACTGGGTAATTTCCATCACTTGGCCAGAAAACTCAAATAGTGGGTAAATATCATAGCACTGTGTACAGCTTTATTTCAGTAAATAGGTAACAAAATGTATCCAGGATATGAAAACTGACCTTGGTTCATAACATAGATCTGCTCTTTGTATTACACAAAACTAAAATACAGAAGGCAGTTGTGAGATAAAGGAAAAGTAGCTTACTATTTGTCAAAGTTAATTCTATGGTGGTGCATACCGCCAGCATTTCCACGGCCTCCTGGATGTTTCCTGTGCTTGCCTATGACAAACAACAAACATTATTAATTGGAATTTAGTCTTAAAAAGCTATTCAGTCTAGAATACTACCTTAATCGGTTAATTTTAGCGGTCTTTTAATGCAGGAATGTCCAACCTTGGCAATTTTCAAGTCTTAAAAGTTGCCAAGATTGGACACACATTTGTTTTAATGTAATAATTACCATTTAAGTTTCATTGTAATAAATCATATGGATATTTTGAATCTGCAAAGATAACAAAGCAATCATTGTCACAGACGTGAAGATTTGGAATATCTAGACAGAACTGTTTTTGTGTCTTGCCTTTGAGACTGATTATTAATCCTTCTTCAGAGAAGATAGTACAAACACAAGATATGACACATGCAGATGTTATGCAAGCCAATGTACACCAATAGTCAAATCCAACATGAATCTTGGCAGCCAAAGATGAAAGCTTGTGGCCCTTTGGAAGTTATAGTGTTGTCAGTATAGAATATAGATGCTTAATTCTACCGATTCAACAGCATCTAGAAAATGAAATTTCCCAATTCTGATCTAGATGATGTTGCCATTTCACTAAGAGAAGCTTGTGAATTATTCCTTGCTTTTTGGTAACCTCTGCTAATTTTCATATGCTAAAAGCAAGTATCATATATCTGCTGTTCTTGATGTGTATACAAAACTGCAGCAGCAAATTTATTTACCTAATTATGCTGCATCAATTGCACTAATTTGCACAGCATTTTCAGGGCTGCAGCCCAAAACAATCTTCTGATGTTATCTAGGAAGACTTATTACTTGACTTTTGAGTAAATACCTTCATGATTAAAAATGTCTCTCCACAAAATAGGGTATTACGGACAAAATCAGACAATGCTACTACTGCAATAAAAGTATTGTAAGATAGAAGCCAGAACATTCATCTTAATAATTTTAAAACACAACTCTCATGACAATACATTCTGAACACAAACAAAATATTCTACCTCAACAGAAGCAAAACAAGGTGCAAATCTGTTTTTTTCAAAGGAAGAAATCAAGGATCTACCATGATCTATATTTTGAATGCTCTCCAGCCTAACAGATGATAGGTATACCTAATGGGGCCTTCCATATTTTTCACAAATTTTCTGCAGGATTTCCAATTTCATAGCATAAGGGGAAAAAATCTGTATTTTCAAAATTTCCAAAACTTTTATATCACTAGTGCTTACCAATACGTCCATGGCCGTGACTGACGTGCCCCCTTAGTTTCCTTGTCTTCCTCAGTCTGGAAGGCTTAAAAATATAAAAAACAAATTTGGTTATAATAAATGCACCCTATTTTTTGAAATTCTTTCCCCTTTACTTCGCCCATCTCTGCAGAAGGTTTTCTACAATCTCTACTTTATACAAAGAAACAAGATGTTTGCATTGGGTCTGCTTCACTGATTATTTGGGTTTGTTTGTCTAAATGTACAGAGGAAAAACCAGGGGAAACTTGTTTTATTGGTGGCAGAGATGACTCTCCGATCACTTTCCTTCAGGTTATGGTGGGCTTCGATCCAACCCCAACAAATAATTAAACTCAAACCCAACAAAATTAAAACCGGGCCGGGTGGACGTCTTCTTGTGGCTCCCGTCCTTCCACGAAAATCTAACGACGGTCGCCTCCCCCCACCTCCCAGCCCTCCGCCGGGGAAGTCTCCCGCCCTCAGGGCAACCTCGCCTCAGAATATAGAAAGGCATACAGCCAAAGGCCTAGGCAGCCCGGCAAAAGCAGTAAGCGAAACCCGCGCAGCGTCTCCTTATCCCTAAAAAAAAGGGCCCAGAAACCTCCGAGCCCGAGACTAACCACGTTGCTCGCAACCTACCATCTTGCTCGATCGGCGACAAAAAGAACGAAGGAAGTTGGAAGCAACGTCTCGCGAGATTTCGCATCCCCTTCTCGGAAAAGTTCTTTTCTCGCGATCTCGTGAGGAGAGGTGGGAGAGGGAATGAGAGAGAGAGAGAGCGCGACCTTTTCTCTCTCTCAAGTGCTACAGTTTCCGCTTCCGGTTTCTCCGAAGTGGGGCTTTCTTTAAACTTAGTAGCAATTTAGGAATTTTGAAAGAATCGGGCTTGTGCGAGACGGTTTTTTTTTTCGTTTCGGTTTTTCGCTTTCGAGTAGTCCTACCCTGTTTTCCTTCCTGCTTTTTTTAAAATAACTTTTTATGGTGGGTTCGGTTGTTAGCTGCCTAAATAAAACCCTAACGATGGAAGGAGGAAAACTACTGTTAAATTTCTTGGGGATAAAATTGAGGCGAAAAGTTTGGCATTGGGCATAATTTAAATTTGCTTTTATTTATAAATAAGCGCTTCAAAGAAGACGCTCTGTAAAAGCTCTGTCCTGCTTTTCTTTCAACCCAACAAATGCGATCCGCTTCTCAAAAGGCTGCCTCCCTAAAGTAATCCTCCACGGCAGGCGGACATTTCATGGGTATACTGTAGCCCCTTAATGCAGGGGGGCTCCAAACGTGGCGACTTTTGGACTTCAACTCCCAGAATTCCCCAACCAGCATGGCTCCCTGAGGAAGTCTGAGAGTTGAAGTCCACAAGTTTTAAAAGTTAATAAATTTGGAGAGACCTGCCCCTAATGGTAACCTTTATTACTCTTCCACGACGAGTGTTCTATGTCTTGAATTTCTGGCCCTTACGCAGCCTTTAAAAGGACAGGAATGTGGGCTCCTCGAAAAGTCAATAGTCTGATTTCTTTTAAGGGATTGTAATTCTGCATTAAATAAATCTTTGAATCCTGCCCGCTGTTTGATTGTTTTTATATATGTTAAATCGTTGCCCTCACCTGAGTGAAAAACAGCAAAAATCCGACTACAGGAATTTAAATCATGCCGTTTCCCCTTCTGTCCATGTGTGTGAGATCAATGCTCTTCTTGCAGTTCAGGGATATAGTTCTTGTGTTAGAGACTCCCATAAACGAATAGAGACTGCCCATATCTGAAATTAATTAATAGATACATATATACATCTCTCTCCTCTGTGCTTCTCTCATACAGCCTCCTGTACAACGTTTTAAAACGATTCTCACCTCTACAGAACTAGCCTTTCTGAATGTTGACAGCTTTAAGATATTTAATTTTTAACTCCCAGAATTCACCAGTTGGCCAGCAACAGTGTGAACTATTTGATCCATTCCCTGCCAGGGTGTAGATTTGTTATTCTTGCATAGTTCTTATCATTAAAGAGACAGTATTAAAGCAGCATTACTGAGAAAACAAGCAACAGTTTTAAGTTGCCAGGTTTCTGCCAAGCTTTAGATCAAACATTGTTGAGGTTACAACTCCCCTAAAACTCAGTAAAACTTGCTTCTGATGAAATGGGTATGTAAATGGATATCTGGCCTTGGCTGTTGCTCTTGTGCAAGTCTAGCAAATTCAATCTTCAAATTCAATCTTACCTATTCTAAAAAGGGAGAGTTAATGCATCACATAACAAAATAAATCTTTAAAAATTGACTAAAAGATTCTTCTGATTTAAATATGCACACTATCAGAAAGTTGATGTTCAAGCATCACTGAGGCAAATATGTGTGTTAACTCTTGTAAGTAGACAGAATTATCAAACTTGCTGGGATCCAGAAGATCCATGCTGCATTCATGTTTCGTTCAGATAGCCTTCTCTCATCCCTCTCTCACATTTTTAGTTTTCAGAACTATAGAACTTCAGCCATTGATTTAACAAAGTGTAACTCTCTTTGCTAGATTTTAGAGGTGTGCGTTTAAAAAGAAAATATAATAATGTATGTATAACCAGTCCTGCCCCATACATCCCTGCGACCCGTCCACTCACACAGAGAGGGACTACTCCGGGTGCCGTCCTCCAGAGAGTGCCAGAGGGCAGCGCCCAGAAGTAGGGCCTTCTCTGTAGTGGGCCCCACCCTTTGGAATGACCTCCCCCCAGACATCAGGACTACAACCGACCTTCGCTCCTTCCGTATGAAGCTGAAAACCTACCTGTTTCGACTAGCTGACCTGGCATAATTCTACAACCTCTCCAGCCCAGGGCATTTTTAATTGGTAATTTTAGTTTTTAAGGGTTAATTTCACTGGGGTTTTAACTTTTTTAGGTATTGTAACTTATTTATTTATTCTTACCTCCTCTGTACGCTATATAATACTTTTGTACGTCGCCCCGAGTCCCTGTGGGGAGAGGGGGCGACTAATAAGTTCAAGTAATAAATAAATAAATAAATAAACAAGGACTGGTGGGAATAGTGCCCTTTTTAGGGCCTTCTATTGCTTTAAAAGGCATGCTATACCTCCTTGAAAATAGAATGCATTTTAACTAGAGCAGCACTTAGGATTGCACAATTGGTTTCCTAAAGTCATCTAAGTTCACCGTTAATGCTGAATCCTGATCTACACTAACCATGTATTTCTCAAATATTTATATTATTTGTATGATCAAGCAGATCATACAAATTAGTCAAATGAGATAAATTGACAGTTGGTTTTAAACGTGTTAGTGATATCGACACAGTTGGCTTTAACATTTTAATGATATAAAACTACTCAGAAGCTACAACTGTGCAAACGTAGTAGTCATACAGCAGTGGAGGACTACTGGCTGGCTTCTAGTGCTGGTCATTACTTATAAAGCTTATAAATGGCATGCCACTGGGATATCAGGAACTACTTTATCAAGTGGGATTCTGCTGATTCCCCAGTTTAAACTGTAGGAAGTTAAAACCCACCGCTCTCCTAGAAAAATGAAATATCCTGGGAAATATTAAAAAGGCAGAATATTATATTTCCCTGGGTGTGAAAAGAGAGAAACATGTTTTAAAGACAAAGTAGGTTCCTGCAGCTTCCTGCCCCGCCCAGTCTTTGCAAATGAGTCATTAAAGCCTGAGCTAGTCTACTCTACATAACAAAGGTATGATTAGCCTTTTACAGAAACTCCCAAGGCACCTGGGAAAATTATATCAGCCAGCAAGGCAACCAAACCTGGACTCAAATCTCAGCCTACAGAGTTGCCCCTGCATGGCCCCATGGGAGTCTGACAACCAATCAGAATACAAGATCAAAAGCCAGAGAAGGCATAAAACCAGGGACTTTCAGCATCTCAGTCTCTTTCTTCTTCACCCAATATCTTGAAGCATGTGATTCCACTTTCCTGTTCAGGAGCTCAAGCCATGTGATCCTGTCCACCATTAAACCATCTTTCCAAGCAGCCTCCATGTTTCCAGTGTCTTTTCCCCCACTTTGAACTGAACCCAGAAGGGCATTTCTTCTAACAAAACATTGCATGAAAAGTGGTTAGACTCCACTTTCTTTATAGAGAGCCCTGCATTGTAGAAATTGCTGCTTCTTGAGATGTGTTTGACCCTGACTCACTCTGAATTTTAGGGTGAGTGTGGACAGCAATCTGATTTAGTCTTGATATTTATTGTTGAGATTGTTACATTCTTATCTGCTTGTAGTACTCTAAGACATAATTTATGTGATGGGGCAATTTACAAATATTGTGAATAAAGGTACTAGTGACATAAATTTAGATTTAACAGACATTTGGGTGTTGCAGGCCTTCTGGCTCCCCTAATAGTTTTATATATTATGATTTTACTACATATTCATCCATATATTATGCAATTTATCTGGCTGGGATCCTCTGCCAAATAGGTCCATGGTGTGATCCAGAATGTTACCATTCTGTGATAGGATCCATCTTTGCATTGTACTCTCCAGCTCCTGAGGATGGCTTGTGACAGGAGCAGCAGTAATGAAATTGTAAAATATGTGCTTGTGATTCATAAGAACAACTTACATAATCTATTGTATATGTTATTTTGTCATGACATAGAAGACACCTTTCCAGATTATGGATTATTCAAACCAAAGGCTCTTTGAGTTCAGTAGGATTTGCTTGAGGTATAGGACGGATATAGGTTGTTAGGGATTTATTTATTACATCTATATGCTGCTGATTTTATTGTAAAGCAACTCTGTGTGGCTTTATAATCCAAACCTGATTTACAGTGCAAATCTGCATATACCTAAAAAATAAAAAGTCCCTGAAGTTAGAATATTTTTTTAGTAACCTACAGTTTTACCTTAATTAAATTGATTTACTGATAGTAAAAACATTTTAGAAGCACATTATTTAAATAGCCAGAATTTGAGAAGTTTTTTGATTATGAAAATCTGACACAAGTATTTACACAATTTATTAGAAATAAAACATACACTAGAAAAGGATGCATTGTATCTAGTCATTTGCTGCCAAGGTGTGGAAAAAACAGATTTCTTCATGTTTAGCAATTATAGTGCAGAGTGCATTGCAATTTACTGACCATCATTCAAAATAACAGATAGTTTGGGATTGTGAATCAAGTACCTTACTGCAGAACAAAAGGATATTTTCTTTGAAAAAATGAATTAGAAGAAAAGCTAAAGAAAAATATAAACTCTGTCATAAAAAATCAGTCCTCTTTCCAATTCTCCCACCCCTGAATTCACCCACTGGTGTTCATTTACTTCCACAGCACAGCCCTACCAAACACCTTTCAGAGTCAGTGGTTCTGCTGAGACAGTCAGCTGCACATAATTCACCATTCAATTTGCATTAAGCATTACTCTGTCCCTAATTAAGAAAAAAAGCACCTGTTGTTTTTCAGGAATATACAAACATTACCACAGTTGTCTGTGCTCATTACAAAAAAACATTGTTAAAGCTTACAGCGCAGCATATTATTTACAAATCTCTACCAAGTACATTATTTTTGCTGGCACACTGTTAAAATTCAATTTGCAGTCACTTAAACATGTGAGCAGCTCATTTTGTGCCCTCCAGCACTAGCATCGGAAGAGCTGCAAGTGATGTTCTGTGCCCAGTGTCATAAATAGTCTTTCAATCCACATCTCACAGGAAAGGGATTAATTCTTCTTATGAAGAAACTTCATTTTATTTCCTAAAATGGCAAAATGGAAAAGCCTCCCATTATTATATGCATCAAAAATCAAACATATTTTTAAAAAATGTTACAGTTCCCAATTGGCAATCAGGTTCTAGCTGGTTAGTAAAAAATAGATACTCCAGTCTAAGAATTCTTGCCTGCATTATTTAGACTATATAATTCATTCTTAATAAAGAGCTTTTCTTTTAAACCCACCAATGTGGGTATACTGAGGAAGCCTCTAAAGCAGAATATACTTCATATAAGGACTTTTGCCTCCTTGTGTCATATGCATTACAAACCCAGTCTCCCAAATACAAATATTTCAAAGCCAAATTCCTTACCAAGGCCTCGTAGAAATTTATTTACTCCACTTTGTTCAGTGTCTGGAAGTTCTTCCAAATACTGTTCAACCCTCTGTTCAAAAAGACCTGCAGAAAGAGGATCAAAGAGAAAGCGCTGGGTTTTGTCCAAGAAAAAGGAGGATCAACTCTTAAGAGTTTTTATTTCTGATGTAGCCCCACAGCCAACTTTCACCCAGCTTTTATGTTGTTCCACATTGTTTTCAAAGGCTTTTATTTCATTCTGCTATGTATAGAGTTGCATTTTTTTCTTTCATCCATGTTACAAACATTTTCTGCTTTCAGGATATATTTTTATTTTCTTAATACAATCATGCACATCCCATAAACTTCCAAGGGAAAAGTTTTTTTTTTTTTTGCTGAATTCAACATAATATCTGTAATACAATTGGCCACCTTACAAGGCTTGCCTATTGCAGAGTATGTACAGTTAATATGAAGTCTGAAGGCAATGCAATTTCTTCTGCACAGAGCCCCACTAAAATTAATTAAACATGTGAAAACTCTCTTTTGTGGATGATTCTTATAACTGGAAGAAGCTATGAGTGATTAGCTTTTAACAGACCACAAAAGATCTAAAGGCTTTGCCTTCATTTCATTATTTCACTGCTGGGATTTACAGTAGTGTAGTCCAGTGTTTCTCAATCTAGTGCCTTCCAGATGTTATCGATTACATGCCCCAACATCTCTTGAAACATTGTGACCAGGCTGGGAAATGCCGGCTATAATATACTTACAAGCTGACTTTTGTAATAGAGTATCAGAGGGAATAAGGGATTTATAATACCTATTTGTTAGACAATCACTATCCACAGAGTACTTTTCTCCGTGTTCCTTCCCCATAGAGGCTCTGAAATCTAACTACATTACTATAGGAATA
Organism: Natrix helvetica; assembly: GCF_964273705.1. Taxonomy (NCBI): domain Eukaryota; kingdom Metazoa; phylum Chordata; class Lepidosauria; order Squamata; family Natricidae; genus Natrix; species Natrix helvetica. The sequence goes on along the minus strand of NC_138548.1, from coordinate 104,106,595 downwards.
CTTGATAGACATACAAGGCTTATATTATGCTTTTTCACTGATTATAATGTTTACAATATCTCAATACCTGGGGGGGCGGGGAGATGCACAAATTGTGTGCCTATTTGAAGCCTACATTGCTTAACCTTCTTATACAATGAGCATCAATTGTGATCTTTCCAAAAGGCATCAGGAATCCTGCTATTTGTTTCCTTCTCTCATCTAGGAAGCAGATTGTTTCCAACCAGAAGGAACAACAAGCCTACCTTCAACTTTCTAAAGCTTGATTCGTAACTGCACAGCCCAACAGATGGCATTGCTATATAAGAAAGAATCTGACACTTTGTTAGCTGTATTAAAGCTGGTTCAGGGTACACAAAACTATAGAACTATACCAAGCGCAAACAGACAGTGCAGTTGTTTAAAGGACAAAGGAAATTATCCTCTACATCTTAACTGCCCTGTTTTATGCTTCTTTTTAATTTACAAGGATCTAATACACAATTCCTCAAAGTGATTGATATTGACCCTATAGGGTCAATCTAAGAAGTCATTATTGTTACTATTGTTATTTGTAGTACTATTAGTTAAAATAGTGTTTAGTAAATTATTTAATAAATATTTGGTGGTCAATGAATACTTTGAAATTTCATGAAGGGGTACATGAACTGAAGAGTTTGGGAACCCCTGATCTAACAAGATATTTCATTCCCAAACTTATCTGCCAACTATATTCTGTGACTAGTTCCATTAGCTTGCTTGGAGCAATAAAGGTTTGCAGAAACCTAAGAAAAGTTTCTTCTTCAACTCCACCCCATACAATCTGCCAAATTGATACAGTGATGCAAATTTTTTATTTATTCAATTGTTCTCTTTGAGGCAATTACAGTTTTTAAATGCAGAGTTGGGCTTTTCTCTCTTTTTAATTTTGCGAAGCCACTCAGCGTTGATTTTTGGAGTTGGGCAGGCTAGAGATTGGATGGATGGATGGAAGGAAGGAAAGCAGATGAACAGACAGTTAAAAAAACAAACTGCCTAAATATGTATTGTGAAGGAGAGTAATGGGAAGTCCTGTCACCTGACTCTAAATCTACTTTTATACAACTGGAACACAGTTCTAAGTAATTTGGAAAATGTATCATTTCTAAGAATTAATCCCCTTGTTGCATCCGTATAAAGGCTACAAAACTAAATGCATCCATCACAGTAAGCTAGGAGTTACTTTACATTGTTTATTAGTAAATGCTGGTATGCTATAATTTGAACCTAATCCAAAATAAAGAATATTATGGTTTAGTTGAATATATGAATGTACTAAAAATACTTAAAATGCATACACAATGCATTTATCTGAACACAAAGCCCTTAAAAAGAAGGATAGAAATTATATCTCTATGTTGTTAAGAAATAGCCATCTGGTGGAGTATGCGTGTGGGGTATGCATATGGCTGAAGTAGTTATACATGCCAAATGTTTTGCTCCATGGCTCTCTAGCAGCCTGAGAGGAAAAAGGCTAGTCTGCAGCTAATAAAACAGGCCTTACCTTTCGCCCTACATTTTCTCAGTTCTCTGTCTTGAATAAAGCCAGCAAACATCTGAGATTCCATAAAAACTTCTAAAAACCGACGGATGCTTTTTGAAGCAACTGATTTGCGAAAGGCTTCCCTCTGGAACACTCGCTCAGCCTTATCGTTTTGTGTGAGGAAAAGGGAATAGTGTCCAATGGTCTCCACAAAGAAACGGATGAAAACCTCTGATACTAATCCATTCAAGGTGTTGCATTCTTCAAGAAAAAGCGGGAAAATATTTATTTGCACTATTTGTACACAAAGAGCAATGTATACAAAACAAAGTTGTATTGTAGCAACACAATTAATTCAAACACTCAGCCACAGCCGTTTTTGCCCCCAAATTCAGTCAAAAGACCAACTTGCAGGTAGCTAAGGGGAAGGGTGTTCCAAAGCAGAAGCAGCCTGCCTGAATTTATTTATTTTTCATATTTTTGAACCACCCATCTGCCTCAGAGCGGGGCTCTAATCTAATAGGAATGAACCATCAGAATCACCTCCCTGCAACCCCAGTGAATGGTGGATTACATTCAAAATTATCTGTTTCCCTGGCCAACTGTAATATATTTGTTTTTACGGGCTAAATTACTATGTTAGGAAAAGTAGTTTTCTTTATTATTAAAATAGAAGAAGCTGCATTATCTGAATAACTTTTACCATGCTTGTATATACCTAAAAATTGGTTTCCTAATCTGTTCCTCACAGCCTTTTTCTCTTCCATTCTTGGTATTCTTCAGCTAAAGATCGGGGTGGGGGTGGGGGTTGAATATTTTAACAGTGAGAAGGGACAACAATGTTAACTCAAGTATTTATCTTTTTTGAGAAACTCCTTCTCTCCAAGTATATTTCATAACAAAATTATTCCTTGTACTTGACAATAAAAAGAAATGTATATTTTATTTCTTTAAGAAGTATAAGATTTTAACAATCTAAACAAGCCTGAAAAATGTTGAAGTGATGAAATATGTCATGACATATTGAATAAACGATGCAATTTTATACTTGCATCATGAAGGCTGCTGCGAATATATAATTTCAATCATTTTTTATGAGCAATGATACATATTCCGTCACTTGCCACCATTCCCACATACATACAATTGCCCATAAATCACATAATAAGTGCAAACGCTGATTCACATTTTGCCCAAAATATTAGGGTTCAGTCCTGCAAGGATTTACTCTGTGCACAATACATGAACCACATTCATGAAACAAATCAGTGACAAACCCTACAAGTTAAAAGATGTAGTCATTCAGAGGCTAAGAAATACAAGAAAACATACAGCAGGGGTGTCCAAACTTGGGAACTTTAAGACTTGTGGACTTCAACTCCCAGAATTCCCCAGCCAGCTAGACATACAGTATATACATTGTTAATATTACCCTCCTTACAAAGCATTTCTAACATGTGACACAGGATAAATAATTTTGTTTTGCTAGGAAAGTTTGTTTGCATCAACAAAGCCAACTTATTTGAACTCAACAGAGTTGCTCTTTTGCTTCCGTGGGGACTAGTATAGCATCCAATCTCATAATTAAATTCTTACAACAAAGTAAGTGAGCCAAAAAAGAGTCATGGAAATGATTTTTCAGAATGCCTGGGCCTAGATTTTCTGTTCAACCAATGATTAATTATCTGTATTTTGAAACATAATGGGAACAACCCTTAAAGATTCCAGCAAACTGTTACAGAACAGTGTATTTTTAATTATGAAAAAAAGAAAGATTTGTAATAAGATGGTCAGTTAAATACAGCTATCTTTGTTTCTCTCCTAGTGTCCAAGGACACATTATTCTCTCTTCCGCAAATATTCTGTTGTAAACAGGATTTCTTCCAAAACTGTCTTACCCTCATCTGATTCACTGTCTGAATCTTGGTTTATCAGATCATTTTTCCTCTCCAGGGCCTGCTCCAGAGCTGCTTGCAATTTCCGAGGCAAAAGTGTGTCTTCATCATCCATCTGAAGGGGGGGGGGGAAGAGACTGCTAAGATTTCATTCTTCCTTTTATATTCATCTACTTTCAAACATTTTTAGAATCAAATGTATTGCAAAATAAATACTAAAAGTCTGTACATACTTAAAGAACATAATGCATTGTAAGACTTATTTTTCTGCAAACGGGAATTTATAAAACATACTATTGGGAGGTGATAGCTATTCCGTAGCTCCTAAAATGTCATTCCTTCCAGGCCTATTACAATCCGCTCACCAAGTGCAAATCTTTTTATTCCTAGAATGACATCTAGGCAGAGGAAGAATGGGAGAATAAGTTGCTTCATGGAGCTTTTTTTTTCAAGAAGGATGAATACTTTAAGAACTCTTAAGGAAGGCACAATTATTTTGTAACAGTACTATATTGGCCTCCAAGGGCATTGATTTGTACGGTGCCGTCATGAATTAATGGGATCAGATTTTCAGGTAAGTCTTCAATTTTGCTCCATATAACTATCTACTGTATAATAGGAATCACTATTATTTTGGGGGCAGATTTTGGGGGCAGATTTAAAACAAAACAAAACAGCACCCTAAACTTCTGCAAGTCCATCTTCAAAAAGTGTTGTGAACACTTCAAGGTTTTGTCTCTCACCCCCACCCCAGTCTCCATCTCTCCCTCCCACCCCCACCCCCATTCTCTCTCAGCTGCCTGGCCAAGTCCCCACAGTTCTCTTGGCAGGGTTTGGAAGTCCTTGCCTCCTCCTTCCTAGGACTGAAGACAATGAATGGTCCAAAATCACCCAGTTGTGCCTAAGGTGAGACTAGAATTTATGGCTTCATGCAGGAAGGTTCAATGTCATCTCCTATTCTTTGTCCTGCACGTATCTTGCAAATAATGTGACAGGATAATCTCATGCCCCCACTATTGCACACTATACAATCTCTTCCCTGATTATGACTGCAGTGCAGCTAAGTACAAGCAAACACTGCTAAAGAATCCTTGTGTGCTGAATAAGGCAATTAAAAGACAAGATATACAGATTTTGCGTTTTTCCATAGAAATTATTGAACACATGTAAAACCGTCACATTTTCTCATTCTCAGCTGGAAGGGAGGACATTTATAACTAAATCTTACAAATCTATTTTGTAAGTTATGAGACACTTCTATACAAATAAATACAAAAATGAAAGACAAATACAAATAATGTAACAGTACCTGCCTGATGAAACGATCAGACCCAAGGTTCACCATCAAGGCCTGTAAGAATTGACACAAAAATCTTTTGATGATTAAAAGCATTTTGTTGCTACTGAGTGACTGGCTGTCTTGATCAATTAACAAAACTTCTACTTAATATCTTATAGCTCCAACGAATTTATAGCAGAAGCAGCCTAATCTAATGGGCTGTACAGTGTACATTCATGTCTGTCTGTGAGGTTACTAAGTCAAATAGAATGCCTTAAATAAAAATGAAAGCTTAAAGTTGTGATCTAAGACAGCAAGTATAGTGCAGTGTTATCCCAAACACTATTAGAATTACTTTCAGGAGGAAATTTACATTTTAGCAGAGAATGTATGTCCAAAAAGGACACACTATGATCAAGAAAAGGAACACTTCATGGTGATTTCTATATCCAATTCATTGTATGTGTAAGCAACATGGTGATATTAATGTCTTAATTTTGAAACAGAAATCATTGAATCTGGAACCTATTCATATCTGAGAAGAACAGAAAGGAAGTATCTGTGTCAAGGAACATATGTGAAGCTCTCAGATGGGTCGGACAAAATGATATAGCTCTCCCTCAGGAGTGATGTGGGGGGGGGGGGAACCCTGATACACAGCTGACTCATGCAGCTTCTCCTAACAAACATTACCAAAGCCTTTAAAGCACTCCACCAAATCTAATAACAAAGAAAGATACTTTTTTATCTGGGGAAAAAGCTTGTCAATGACAGCAATTTAATACATTTGAAAACAGAAGGTTAAGAATACAAAAGCTACCTTACACAGATATTAGATAACACTGGCTCGGAATCAATCCTACCAAAACACTTATCCCCTGTTTTATGATATTTCATTATAAAATAACACCAGATACACCTGGTTGTCATTGATCCTGATTTTCCACACTAATAGCTACCAGTACTTCTTACATTTCAGTCCCTTTTCAGCTACCTTCCATCGAACTTTAATTCCAAATTACAGCAAATCAATATATAGGCTTTTTCAAAGATTTTTTGAAAGACAAGTTGACAAAGTTAAAAGACTTTCACCCAAGATCTTCACTGGTATAATCTCCTCTTTCTTCTTGCCAATATATTTATTTTACAATATTTTAATATAGCCCCAATTAAGCTTCTAGGTGGTGAACAATTTTTTTTAAAAAAAAGTGTCTTCAGGAGAAAAAATGAACACTGCCAGAATCATACCATCAATCAATATTCACCAAGTATTAAAAATCATCAAAAGGCCTCCTTCAAATAAAAGTTTTCAGAAGATTTCTAAATTCCATTAAAGGAGAAAAATGGATCTTCAGCGACATAGATGCTGGCATACTTATTTTCACCCTTGGAAGCTGCTTCAGTAGATTTGGAATCAGGAATCCCTCAGCCCAAGTAACCCCAGAGTTTGTCTTTAAAAAGAGCCACCAGAGAAATCTAACTAATGGCCAATACATAAAGCTTTTGATTTTTAAAAAATCAGTTGAATTTATTGAAAACTTCTATTTCTATATGAGCTATTGAATCCATGCTTACCTCTTCTACAGGTAGCTCCTTTAATTTGGGCAGTGAGCTCGACAACAATCCAACCAAAAATGGAGTTGGGCAGCAGACAATGTCAATCATGGAAGATGGGAGGACAGGAATAAAGGTATGTTGCCATGAGAAGGGGTACAGTAAAGCCACTACAGCATGAGAACAACTGGAGAGGGTGCTGAGGAGAAATGAAATGATATTGTTATGTGCCATCTTCTACCTTTTTTCTTAATAAAATTCAAGAAAGACTATTCTATGTTTCTCTACTCCATGACATTTATAAGCACTGCATCCAAGATAAGTAATGTACAATAAGAACACTGATTAAAATGTATCAAATTTAAAAAATGAGATTATCCCCATTCAAAATTGACTTGATAACTTCTCTGTTAAGCACGGTGACCGTCTTTTGTTCGAAAAAATAAAGGACAAACCTGAAAAAAGAGCATACCAGAAAAAGGTTGGTATGGATAAAAAAATATTAAATGATGACGGATTAAAAATGTTAATCCTAAAATGATTAATAGTAGACGAACCTTCAAGCAGTAAACAACCTAATTAAGGAACTACCAAAGAGAAAGAAACACCCCTAACCACAAGCTATTGTCCAGAAACCTTCTGAAGCAGCTGAAGGCAGTGACAGGAAAGAAGATCTGGTGCTATCAGAAGTTGCCTCATATAGGCTATGTGGACCTCTCAAAAGCAGGAGAAAAATGACTGAAGGTAGGTGGTGTGCAGCAAGATCCTAGTAAGAGCTGGATGATGGGGCCAATCTATCACTCCCAAAGGCTTGCGTATCTTGGAGAATGGCATGAGGCGGCATTTCTCAGTGGTAGCGGTGGCGCTAGGGCTCACAAACAGGCCTGGGCCAATGGTAAGGCCCAGTGCTGTGGCCAATGTCACTGTGTAGGGCAGCCTAGATTAGGGGGAGATAGGCAAACAGCAACCCTTCAGTTTTAAGGTGGGCATGTTGCCATGTGCCCAAATTTTTATCATATGACCATGCAGGCACTACAACAACCAGCCCAGGTCATAACTGCTTTCTATCAATACCATTGTAACTTTGAATTGTCGCAGAGTGAATAGTCATTAAGCGAGGATTAACTTCTATATAAAACGAAGAGCAAACTCCACTCCCTTATAGTGCTGAAGATGCTATCTAGCCAAGTAATGAAATATCTGTAAGAAAACAACCAAGCTCAGAGAGCACCAATGATTCAACAAGGCAACCCCAAGTTACTGTACATATATTCTATTAGTACCACATATATTGGCATTGAACACAAAAGCACCCAAATGAGAGAAATTTGCATGCAGGCAAAGTTCCACCAAGGAACAACTATTTTGTCTGCATCGATGCCTAAAACAGCATTTTCTTGTCTACCAGTCTAAGATACAAACCTCCAATAAACTGCACGAAAATACTGGGCAAAAATGATACAGCTGACCGTTATGGATGTTAACCTCAGATTAAATTCGAACACACCATGGATAACTTCAAGGACAAAAATGAAGAACCCATTCCTTCTCCCAAAGAATGTTGTTTCGTATTATTTTCTTAAGTAGAGTAACTGCTAATAAACTTGGCAGAAAGTTGCCTTGTTTATTTATTAAATTTATATATCACCATTTCAGTATCCAGAGCAACACTGGGCATTGTACAATGCACTTTTGTGCTTTAACAACTAATCTTTTCTAGATTAAAGCAGAGTAAAGGTCAAAATGTACCTACCAAATGTCCTGCAATGGCTACTCTGTTAACATTTCTAATAGTCTGGCTACTGATATCTTTCTGACAATGTCTGGCAACTGTTCTTCCTTTATCCTTCAGCTATTGTTTGTGCACCATCTATCACTGCTTACCTTTGTCACACATCATCTAAAAGGACAACATGTCTATCAGTCTATCTGGCCTGGAGACCAAAAGAATAAAAGTCTCCACCTAGACCGAATGCAGTTTTTTCCTTGATAGCATTTGTTTTTTCAATTTTTCCATTTACCAAAGATAGAACAAAAAATGCTGTTTATTTGCAGAACATTTTCCAAAGAAAGGTTTCACTTCAAACCACCACAAATTCAGAAATGCTTTTGTGTCTTTCCAGAACCTACACTTTTAACTAGGACATCTCCTCAGTAGTTTCATATTCTGCAAGGCAAACGTCATAAGATTATTTCCCCCCCCCATCAGTCTTTAAGGAAGAAAAGAAAAAGGAAAGAACTTTTATCATATGTTCCTCCACCCCCACTCCAATCTGGTTAACACTGGTTTCCAACAACAATAAAAGTATCAAACTATAGTTAACAAAATGTCCCAAATTAGTGATAGTGAGGAAATGTTTGAATCACAGTTAGGATTTATTTAAGCCAGATTTTAGTAACAAGGGGTTGTAGGTGTGTGGGTTTACGTACAAATGCATGCACAATACTTGTTTATAGTGTGAAAGCGCGCGTGCGCGCGCACACACACACACGTACTAACATCAGAACTTTTATTAGTTGAAATGCTGTATTGTAATGAGTGATCCATTTACTGATATGCAAGGCCATAAGGTGACTCTAGATGGCATCAAACCTCTGTTTGGAATCTTTTTGCTGCCTCTGATCAAAAGTTATTCCTAAAGACTACACAGCAGAGAAGACACAAAACTATTTGCCCAGTACAGATGGGATCCCAGAGGAACATTTGGGGGTCTCTTTTTGCCTGAACATTCTTAAAACACTTTTTTTTACAGTAATCTGACTTCTGTAACAAAAATTAGTGTGCTATCAGATCTTTCTGCTTGTTGAAGCCATCACTGCTGCGTTGGCCATGGTTTCTTGCATCCTTTTTTTCCTTTTAAGAGACAATATGGGAGAGTAAGCTGCAACAGATGCATAAGGCCTTTGACTGCTAGCATTTGAAAGCAGTCATGGAAGCGCATCAGACCATTAGATGCCAAGGTATCAGAAATTTGGGGTGTTTCCCAAATTAAGTGGTCATTGCACAATCTCTGTCTTATTCATGGAATGTTATAAGGGATATAGATAGCTATGTGCTCCTTTTGTAATCATCACTTTTTCCTACCCCTTCCATCATTTTTCTGTCCAGAGAAAATGTTTTAGTAACTAATAGCAGTCATCTATCTAGAAGACCTGTAAACCCTGTGCCAATCCAATAAACTTAACAGGAGGGGAGAAGAAGAGGCAGAAAGACACCACTGGTAAAAAGCTGATCATTAGAAATTACAGTGCTTTGCACAGATTTTAGGAATTCTGCAACCAAACAACCCTACGCATATTAAATATAGTAATGCCAGTACTACTCTCTTTCACACATATCCAGGCCGTAATATATGCGTGAAAATGAGTATGAACTAACTTGGCTGAATCAGTATGGTTTAGGAAAATGGCTGTTTTAGCAATCAGAGATTAAGCTGTTCTCCTGAGTAAAAAGACCAGCTTTTCACACAGTGACAAGAAAAGTAGCACTAGATGTCTCTTCCCACTCTAGGCACAGTTGGAAAGAAAAACTTTAAGGGGTCTCCAACAATCCAAAATGAAGGGCACTCTGCTTTGGAATATTAGCTGTACTTCTTCCAGGCACTTTCTTGAAAAAAATCTTTAAGCAGTTATTTGGCTGACATGTTTATTCACATTGCAAATTCTCTTCTTCATTTATAATTTGGCTTTGCCATCATTGTATTCCATTTGATAGTTCACTTACTCCCTTTTAAAAATATTTTTTGGTGTGCGATGATAGTTTAAAATTATCACCTTGACTATATTTATACCTCAGTTTCCTATTTCAAAATTAAAGAAAAAACAAATATCACATGCTCCTCTCTTTATCCCATATAAAGGTAATCCTCCACATATTATAGCAATTGAGGCCTGAATTTTCATCGCTAAGCAATGTGGTTGTAAAGCAAACTGCATTGCTTAGTGCAATCTCTGCAGTCCTGGTTGCCACTGTTAAATGAATCATATGACCACAGGGGGGCTAGGATAGCTGGAATTCTAAGGACTTCAGTAATTTTGAACAGTCACTGAATGGAATTGTTGTAGGTCAAGGACTACGTTTATGAGTAAGCTAGAATTGCTACCTAACAGTCATTCTTGGGGCCAGCTTCTTAGTTCAGGACTTTCTTTTTGTGTGAAATTCCTTATGCTTCAAAGATTGCTGTTTACTCTCATTCTTTTGGATTGGGTGAAATACTTACTGCAATAAATGTATTGCTATATATTCAGGAAAAAGTATTCTGTTTGACGTGCAATCTGTTTGAATCTTCCAATCTTGCAATTTCTGACGTGCATGGGAACTTTAACGTGTATAGGAGGCAATCTTAGACAAAGGAGTTTTCCCATTTGCAGATGAAATTCCAACATCTTTGGAATGAATTCAGTTCCACAGAGGGCCTTGGGTCAAGGCAGCTGGCAATCATGATTAATGCAGCCTCCTTATCAAACATTTCCCTTTCAGAAGTGTTATCTAGCATGTGAGGCTTTGGCCTTGACTTTTATCTTGCTCAATAGAATATAAAGAATTTTCCCACCCTGAAAAAGCAAACAATGCTCCGATTCAGAAAAGAAAAATAGGACAGGCTTGAGATTTTCAAGCATAATTTTTAACTTATTTTTAATGACAGTGTAGCAGATCAACTAAAAAAAATAAATGAAGCTAAAATGAGAGCCAAATTAATCTAAAAATGAGAACACAAACATTCCTCTAGTTTCTATAAAACCTCCTTTTCTAGTTGCACTCTTCGAGAAAGCAGAACTATGAGGAAATTATACACACATATACACCATTCTCTCTCATGTGCAGTTCCCACGCTTGGGCTCATTCTCCTGAGATCTGCCTCACTGAGAAACTGGGAATAGTAATAACTGGTTAGTTATATTTGATTTTAACTGCTACAGCAATAGTAACAAAAAGATATTGTAGTAAAAAGTAGTAAAACCAGGCATTTAAACTTTACTAGATTTGATATGGCAGAGGCTTCCAAAGATCAGAAAGAAGGCTTTATACCCTGAAAGTTCATTTGATACAGCAAATGTCACTATCAGATCCTCAATTTGATTTTGCTGTGATTTAAAAAAAAGGGAGGGGGGGAAACAGGTTGGCTTGATTCAAACAATCAGAATAGATTTCTAAATAGTTCCTTACATATTTGAATTGTTTTGTCTTTATGTGTGTGTGTGTATACTAAGTATTGTATACTAAGTATTAGAATTGTGTGTCGCATACTAAACCAAGGACAGATAATAGTCTCACCCTACAATCAAGCTGGGAATTCCTGGGATTCCATTCCCAAGACCCATGGAGGACACCAACTTGGACATGGCTGTTATAGATCTTTATGTGGATTGTCATATTCGGGGTGGGGGTGGGGGTGGGAGGGAATCCTGACTTATCTCTTCAACCAATAGGGTTGTCATCTGCCTCATCATCTGCCTTTCCTAATCATACAACATCCGCAGATATTATAGATGAATTGATAGCAAAATAGATAACTTACAGGTAGTCCGCGCCTTACAACCATTTGTTTAGTGACCATTCAAAGTTACAACAGCAGTGGAAAAAGTGACTTACCTCCAGTCCTCAAGCAGCAATCCATGGTCAAGTAATCGCAATTTGGGAACTTGGCAATTAGCTTATGATAGTTGCAGAGTCCCAGGGTCACTTAATTGGCATTTGCAACCTTCCCAGCTGGCTTCCAACAAGCAACGTCAATGGAGGAAGCTGTGTGATTCACTTAACAACTAAAGCGATTCACTTAATGACTGTGACTAGAGCAAAAAAAAAGTTGTAAAATTGGGTGTGACTCGCTTAACCAAATGCCTTGCTTAGCAACAGGAATTCTGGTCCCAATTGTGGTTGCAAGTTGAGGACTACCTAAATGTATATGAAGAACTGAACTGCCAGTAGAATTTCTTATGTAAGAAAACTCAGAGTGGTTAAATGTAGCACTAAATCATTGAAAAAAATCAAACATGTTAATACATAGAAATAATTTTAGAAAATATTTATCTTTTGAATGGGGACAAATATTATAAAGAAGTATAATTTTATAGGAACTACAAGTGAAGATGATGATAGATCCTCATTAATCTGTATTAATTTATCCAACAGATGTGATGTGAGACCTAAAAGAAGGTTATGTCTCAGAATTGGCCAAATGAGTATGTACAATCTCAAAATGTTCTTGTTTCAGCTTGAACCAGTGTGTACCACAGTTGGATTCTTGGTCAGAATACAATCGTTGCTAGAAATTCATGATCTGAATTTAATCATACATAAAGCTCTACTAAAAACAATGCTACCTAGGAAAGCAAGAGAACACTGCAGAAAAAGTGCCACAGCAACTTTGTGAAAAGTTAAAAAAATATTATGATGTAGACATAATATATGTGGATTTCTCACAAAGAACTCCCTATCATTCTGATCAGCAGATTAGGGGAAAATGCATAACAAGAAGTGTACTTCATCTGTGGAATGATGGATAGTGAGCTCTCCTTCACTGGCTACATTTAAGCAGAGATCCGAGAGCTATCTATAATGGATTATTTAATTTAAATGGTTTCTGCACTGAGCAGGAGATTTGACTCAATTACCGTATTTTTCAGAGTATAAGACACACCGGAGTATAAGGCGCACCAGGTTTTGAAGAGGCAAATTAAAAAAAAATTTTTTTGCATTCTGCAAACCTCCCAAAAATGGCCCGTTTTTTGCAAAAACTGGCCTGTTTTCCCCCCAAAAAAAGGCATGAATAGCCTTTAGGGGGCTTGCAGAATGCTCCTGGGGGTGGGGGTGGCACAAACAAGCAAAAACTGCCCATTTTTCATTTTAAAAAAGGACATCGGTAGCCTTTAGGAAGCTTACAGAGTGCTCCTGGGGGCTGGGGGGGGGGGGTAAATTGAGCAAATTGAGGGTGTTTTCCCCTCATTTCTGCCCTCTCCAGCCCCCAGGAGCTCTTTAAAAGCTTCCTAGAGGCTCTGCATGACCATATTCACAATAAGGAGGAATTTTCTTAACATTATAATCCAAGAAGAATTCCAAATGAGATTATGTAATTCACAAGACATTTAGCATATACTAATGTGCTTCGAAGACAACATAGAGCTAAATGGTGTTCTGAAGATAGAAAGACTGATGATCTAATTTCTCCTGGGACATGGAAATTGAAACTATGGGATTTTTTTGCCCTTCGTCAAAATGGAGAAATTATATGCTATGCATAGTTCCTTACAACATTTGTTCCTCTCAGAAATATCAAAATAAGAACATGAGCCATTGTTGCTCTTTATCCATTAAATAAAATTTCCAGTGGAAAAAAATGCAAAGTGAATAGATGTGACCATGAGAAAAGTTTCCAAATTGCAGAATACACTAACGCATGCACCCTGGAACGATAGTTACATTCAAAGTCAACAAAGTAAAGGCACAAATTAGTAGGAGTAGCTCGCACAAAAGGTGATATTTTACATACAATCCTCAGAAATATTTAAATCAGGGGTGTCCAAACTTGAGAACTTTAAGACTTGTGGACTTCAATTCCCAGAATTCCCCAGCCAGCATGGCTGGCTGGGGAATTCTGGGAGTTAAAGTCCACAAGTCTTAAAGTTCTCAAGTTTGGACACCCCTGATTTAAAGGATAAAAGTTTCAGGCACATAAAATAAACTGGGTTGGAAGATGAGACATGCATTTTATGGATTAAAATAAGCATTTTTATTTATTTTTGTGTCTTAAATATGCATTTAGCATGAGGGGGGGTGTCAAAGAGGGTTATGGAATCCTGGTGATGGCTGGTGGACTGATGGGCGTTCCCTGTGCCTTACTAACTTTTTAATTTATAAATGTTAATCTTGTTTTTTAACTGTCTTCTTAACTGAGTTTTTTTTTGTCACGTTTTTGTATTATTTTATGATGCTATTGGTATACTACCTAGAGTCACTTAGGTGAGATGGGAAGTGCAGAAAGTTGATCAATAAAGAAAAACTATTTTGCAGTATTAAAGATTGTTTACAGACCACAATGCAAACATTTGGCACAGACCACGCTTTGCTCTGGTTCACATACAGTTGCCATAATGTCATTTAGTAGCTCACAATACAACTTGCTAATTAGTCCAATATCAGTCCGGAGATTTGGAACCATGGTTTGAAATGTTCTTAATGAGTCCACTCTTTCTGTAGTTCTTATTGTGCCACTGATGAGCTGACATCCATAACTAGTGTGCTACATCTACCTTGACAAAATATGAAACTATGCAAACCTTGCTTGAAAGCCTGTTTTTTTTTCCCTTACAACATTATATTGGAAATAGAGTCTTATTTTGGAGTTGGGAAAAATGTGCCTGATGGGGCAAAAGTTCATTATCATTATCTTAGAGTGCTTGGTGTGGATATAGAGTTTGGGCCAAAGTCCTGAGGTAATACAACATTGAAACAACCAAAAATAATATAGTACAGTCCTATATTATCTTCTCAGAATTATCCCATGGCATACAGTGTAGTTTACTCCCAAATAAACTGCCTTGTAACCAGTCTCTGTAGTGAGTTCATTTTTTTATTATTTTTTTGAACTTTTTAAGAAATTGCTCCTCCTTGCATTTGTAGCAGAAGGCTTTGATCAAAATCTTAAGTCTGCACAGCAGGCCAAAGTGGTCCCAGTTTAATTATATGTTGACATGATTGTGGCAAATGACCTTTCTGACAAAATGCAGAACACAAACAACTTTTGAATGATAAAGCTGAAGTTGGGAGCACAACACGAGAAGGAATTGCATTCTTTCCACATCACATCAGCCAATTATCAGATATCTACTTGTACAAAACTGTTTTAACTATGGTTACAATGTAAAGAATAACTTTTTAACTATTCATCCTTCTACCAAGTATTTTTTCCCATGAATGCAAGCCAATATAAATCTTGTGTCAAAAAGACATGAGTCATGCTTACGGATTTATCTTGTTGGGGCATTGTGTATGAAGGAAAAAATACAAAATAAAGAAAAAATCCTAGGCTACTTGATGAGAATTTTAGGTTTTGCTGTAAAATAATTTTGGTTGTCTGAACCTGGATCCTATCTATGACAGTGTGTGCTCCAGCCATGCATTAAAGCTGCATCACAGAACCAACAATGATATACTTGAAAAGCAGAATAAACCCATGCAAGAACAGACATCATCATGATAACAGAAGACAAGCATGACCACTTGGCCATAAAATGAATCACAACAGTGCAAGTTTGTGAATTCAGTCAGCTCAGTAAATATTAGCCTGTTTTCCCGAACATAAGACCTCCCTGGATAATAAGCTCAATCAGGCTTTTGAGTGCATGCGCTAAAATAAACCCTCCCTCAAAATAAGCCCTCCCCCAAAATATTGCAACACAGCAGCAGCCACGAAGTACCATGCTCACTGCCTTCTGCACCTTAAAAATAATAAGACCTCCCCAAAAATAAAGCCAAGCACTTGTTTTGGGGATCAAAAAAAAATAAGACCCTGTCTTATTTTTGGGGAAACACGGTACTACTATTAATTTTTTAGCATTTCAGGACAATTTTCTAAAATCTTTGACAGATATCTTTTAAGGAATGTAAAAACACAAAAACATTCAGTGAAGGTAAAAAATAAAATATTTCTTTCATGGAGTTAACATGCAATTGAGCTCACAGGTTTGGTTTGATTTAGTTTAGGTTTAGCTTAGCTTGAATTTCTGGGCTGAATTTCTAAGGATCTTTCTTCCATGCAGAGAAATGGACTGGTGAACATTCAGTTATAAAATGTCAACCTACATCAGCCTATACCTTAGGTCACAAGCTATAGGAAAGTTATTTTTTCCCAGGACAGGGATTGAAATACTTAGTAAAATACATTTTTTCATTCAAAGATATTATATCTCTGGGTGCAATGTCAAATAGGCCTACAACCTACAACCTACAACCATTCATTTAGCAATGATTCAAAGTTACAATGGCACTGGAAAAAATGGTGACTCGTCCACTAACTTATTAATGTCACAGCATCCCCAAGGTCACATGATTGCCATTGGTGGCCTTTTCACAATGACTAGCAAAGCCAATGGGGGAAGAATATTAATTTGATGATCTCATGTTCATCAAATGACTCTGCCTTCCCTCATTGGCTTTGCTTAACAACTAGAAGGAATCATTTAATAACCATGGCAACAAAAGTCCATAAAATCATGTGTGATTCACTTAACAACTGACTCAGCAATGGAAATTCCAGTCTCAATTGTGGTCATAAATCAAAGACAACTTGTATTTGGTTATGAAAAACTCATTTGACCCTGAATGAGTATAGTGTCAGTTCCCTCTGTCCTATTCTTTTGTTATTTTGTGCCTTATAGTTTGAGGTTAGGATATGAAATATTATTAGGCAGAAAGCATTAATTTAGCCTAGCAATACACAATTTCTTAGCTGGCTTGAGGGGTGGTGACACAATGATAGCATGCAAGTGGTTTGTGCTTTCTTAAAAAATATTTTAGGAGTCCTTAGCCTATCTTTTTTGGCCTTGTTATGAAAAGAGACAAGAAACTAGACCTTTCAGATTTGCTGCTGAAATTCAATATTCAAAGATTTAGGAGTAGAATAAAGGCAATACACCCTTGAATAGGCAATCCCTTCGATTTGGCAGAAATGCTCTACTCTGGTGAGAAGTGTTGCCTTTTTCTTTTTTTTCACTTTAATACGGTGCATCTTTTATTTTACTAAGACACAACGTATGCACCAATTTTTGAAAGGAAAAAGAAAAGGAAGATGACTATTCTATTTTCTGAAGCTATCTGCTTCTGCTTTATACAGGGATAGTCTTGGTGTTCTCTGAGGATAGGAACAAAATTTTGTATATAACACTGCTGACAAGTAATTAGCAGAAAGGTAGCTACATTTTTTTAAATGAAAAGAGAGACATGATTATAAGTAATATTATGCAAGGTAATATATTATTCTTTTAACCTTTATGAATCAGTAACAATTTTCTATTCATATCTCTATTGACACCCATGTAGTTCTTGTATGGCTCACCTGAGTTTATCTGCTACAAAGATTACTCGTCGCTCCAACAGGAGTGAAGCAAAGATTCTAATGATCTGTCGTATACTCAGACACTTGAAAAGGCATTCAAAGTCCACATGTTCCAGCCGAGAATCCATTGGTCGGCGAAGCTCTATCACCTAAATATATTCCATAATCACAATTGACACTCAAATTAGCTTGATTTTAATGTGGGCCATAGCCCAATCTTAGCTCAATTGTTCTATACTAGTAAAAAAAGAAAAACCAAAATGTTTGTCAAAATATTTGTGGGGTACAGACTTGGATGAGGGGGTTACAAAATATTGTCTGTACCCCACAAATATTTTGACAAACATTTTGGTTTTTCTTTTTTATTAGGATTAAATAGACGAATGTCATTAAGTATGGGATAGTAAATTAACCAGAGGGTAGTATTAGAAGAGGGTCTTGATATACCAGGACATACCAGGACAATGGGCAGAAACCAGAAAAGGACAAATACAAATGTTTACATTTTGGTAAAAAATCAACAACATAGCATCAGTATAGGATTGTGAAATGGGACAATACTGAGCAGCAGTACATGCAAAAAAAAATCTGGGCCCCTAATGGTTCATAAGAAATATGAACCAATAATGTGATGATTGCATCAGCAGAAGAATGTCAAAATTTTGAAGAAATGTCATAATTCCTCTTTATGAAGGTGTTGGAATTAATGACTATGTTGGTCAGACCACATTGAATATTGAGGTTTAAGCACCTAGTTTTTAGGTAGAACATTGACCAAATGGAACATGGAAACTGTTCAAAGGAAGTAAGCAACTAATATAATAAGGGACTTACAATGCCCAGAGCCCCTCTATGAGGTAGAAAGGCAGTTAAGAAGTTTGATAGATAGATAGATAGATAGATAGATAGATAGATAGATAGATAGATAGATAGATAGATAGATAGATGATTGATAGATAGATAGATAGATAGATGATAGATAGATAGATAGATAGATAGATAGATAGATAGATAGATAGATAGATAGATAGATACTGTATATATAAGAAGTGGAATATAAGAAGTTGCCTTAGAAGATAGTGGATTCCCTTTAGTTCAAGGTTTTCAGACTAAGGTTAAATGGTATAATATGTTTGAGGATACTAACAGATTCCTGTACTGGGAATATGTCAGACAACATGATCTCCAAGGTCCCTACTAACTCTTACATCCTATCATTCTAGATTCCTGAGTTTTTCTATCTAAACAATTCTCAGTGCAAACTTGATGGCTGGTATTAGCTTATGCAGTTGATGAGAATATAGAGAATGAAACAAGGGTCCATTCTATCATTCAGCTAATATGATACATAAACACACACAAAAGCTAACTGATAATAAGAATATTATCCTTTGCATGACTAGCTTTGTTTCTATCAGGAATTTTATATATCTTTAGATTCAGTGGTTGTGTAATGTTTTAGTGACCAAATAGAGGAAACACTGTTAGCTCTTTAAGATGAATTTGTCTGTGATTATGTGTTGCTCCTGATGTAACAGCCAGAGATTAGTCATATGAGGAAACACCGAGACTGATTGCTAGCTTGGCAACCTTCTGACAAACCCTGTCAGTATTTTGATTTTTCTTAGTAAATTTCAAGAAAGTTTAAAGTATATAGCAGCTAGTTAAATACAGATTCAAATTCATTAAAAATTAGGCATCTATGCATTGTATACTGGTTAATAAAAATCTTCATGAATGGGAACTATTAAAGAACAGTAACGAGGCATACAATCCCTATAGTTATGGTAGCTCTTAATAATCCACTTTCATTCTTCTTAGTTATACTATTTTGAAGAATGAAGGTCGGCTAGGGCTTTATTTCACAATATATTTACCTCATTTCCAGCTCCAGGCAGGAAGGTTTTGACTTTGATTGTCTTTCCAGGTGCAGGGAAAGGTGACTCCATCAAGCTTCTCATAAATGGATAAACCAGAGCAGCAGAAATCCCTCTCCTTCTTTCAACTTCATCCAGGATCTGATTCATTACAATCAAATCAGAAACAGAAAAAAAGTAAAACAGTAGCAAACTCTTGTGTTTACTGTATAAAGGGAATGGGAACTCTCTTTTTCATTTATATTTACCCTTGGAGCAGTTTATACAAAGCAGTCTGCTACTCTTAAAATTAAAAATTAATAGTACTGGAATCAAGAGGGAGCAAGGTTTTCTCCTCCTCTGTCTGCAATCTTCTTTCTCTTTATGCACTTCAGTATTGCTTGTCCTCTCTCATTCTCTTTTCCCACAGCCTGACCAATACTAGTCAATAAAGGCAAAGTCCTAGGTGTGCAAATCCTAGACAATGCCTACTTCAGTCTAATTGACAATTCTGAATTTCACACAGTTCTGGCACTATGAATTATTCCAGAAAAAGAGCTGCTCTCTTCAGAATAATGTACCGTATTTTTCAGACTATAAGATGCTCTGGACTATAAGACATATCTAGCTTTTGGGGAGGAAAACAAGAAAAAAAATCTGCCTCTGCCTCCCAGCAATTTGCCATCTTGCAGCAAACAGCAAACAGTGCGGTCAGCTTCAGCAAAGCCTGATTTACAACGAGCAGCTTATTAGCGGTTGGATCTGCCTCCTGGAATACCGTCTATCAGCTGTTCCAGGCTGCGGGGATCGCCACCGCCCATCACCACTGCCACCTATTGCCACCTCCGTGTGCCCCATTTTTGGCCTCTGCATGCCCCATTTTTGGCCCATTGCAGGCATCAGGGATAGGTGACGGCAGCAATCCCTGCTGCCTAGAATGAGCTGAAAATGGGTTGGAACAGCTGATAGGCAGTATTCCTGGAGGAAGATACAACTGCCAATCAGCTGCTCGTGCTAAATCAGGCTGTGCTGAAGCTGACCAGGCTGTTTGCTGTTTGTTGCAAGGAGGCAAATTGCTGGGAGGCAGAGGCTGAAGGGTGGGGGCTGGTGGGTGGGCAGAGCTTTGGCAACATTTGCTGTATAAGATGCACTGACATTTCCACCCATTTTGTAAGTAATGGATAGCTTCAATATTTTAGGATCAGCCAACATTAAAGGAAGAAGCAGTCAATATGCCATAAACTAATACTTGGGAGACCAATTATGAAACCTTCAAAAATATATTTCAATGTATGCTATGCTATGATGTACCTATAGTGTATCTATAAAGATCAGAATAATTCAAGCAATGATATTTCCTGTGACACTCTATGGAAGCAAAAGTTGAACTCTGAGGAAACAGGTTAGCAATGTGGATAGACTCAGTAACAGTAGCAATGAGCACACTGTAAATCAAGTTAGGGATAGATCATCATGGAGAAAAATATATCAATGTGTTTGACATTGACTGGATGGGTACATAATCAATACTTTAAATGCCATTAGTATCCATACCATTCACATCCATAAGTATACAACAAAATAAGAACAGAGAACAGTATCAAAGAATATAAGTGTGGAAACTGTTTTTAGGATATGTCTGCCATATTTTCAACATAGTAGTACCCTATATGCTTGCATATAATCCTAGCTGCAGATAAACTGAATCCAATTTTGGGGGAGGAAGTGATGGGAAATCATTTGCCTAGAAAGTTCCATCTGTAATTTTATATTTGGCCATGTTAACTGGGAATTATGAAACTTGAATCTCAATACAAATGGAGGGGTCCAGATAGGGAAAGGTTGGCCTTCATCACAAACATATATACAAAGTATATATGGTATATACAAAGATCTTGATATTCTTTATGTATCCTAGCCTGCCCCAGGAGCTTTCACCTAGAATTTCCAACTAAAGAGGAACTATGCTTATTGACGTCAAATACATCCACAAAGCATCAGATTAACTGAGCTCCCATATTTTTGTTTCAACATACGATCCCTATTTAGCAATCTGTAGCACAGAAGAGAGGACAAGTTACTACATATTGTAAGACTTGGTAAATTCCAAATCAGTGTGTCAGAGATGGTATTCAGCAGGTTCTGAGCAGTTCTGGAGAACCGGTAGCGGAAACTGTGAGTGGTTAGGAGAACCAGTAAATACCACCTCTGAGTAGCCCCACCCCCATCTATTCTCTGCCTCCCGAGTCCCAGCTGATTGGGAGGAAATGGGGATTTTGCAGTAACCTTCCCCTGGAGTGGGGAGGGAATAGAGATTTTACAGTATTCTTCCCCTGCGATGCCACCAAGCCACGCCCACCAAAGCACGCCCACATAACCAGTAGTAAAAAAAAATTGAATCCCACCACTGCAGTGTGTATACATTCATTTCAGGCAATACAGAATGTAAGGATTAAATATGTAGTAATCCTACAACCATGTCCTGGGAAAAAGAATTCTATTCAGGTATTAAATGTTCTGGTAATAAATAGATAATAGATTAGCATTATGCCACACCATCTTTTCAGATATATTTATCCAGAACTGCAACTCAGCCAAAGTAACTTTAGGAAACCAAAAAGCATCAAGACATGCATTTCAGACACAGAAATAATAAAGCATTCATTTATAAGACCACGTAAATGATTAAAATATGCAGCAAAACCATTCCAAGATGCTGTTATCACCCATCAAGGAAAGAATGCTCCTTCTTGAATAAAGTTTTCTGCCAGCAGCTAAACAAAGACAATGCTGAAAGACCAGCTTACCTTGGAAAATAAGTCAAAGCAACCCAGGCGGCTGATGACGCAATATACTTCAGGCAGGCGTGGTCCTTTTCCACTTGGCTGCCAATTTGAAAGGAAAAAAAAAGAGATCTGAATTACCCTTTAAATCATTTTCAGATAGGATTATGCTTTTTTGTATAATTTTTATGCCGTTCTTCCTCAAAGTAGTCACAGTCTTTTCCCTATGATGGGAAACCTATTACACGAGGAGCCCTCTTTTCCTGTGACAATTGCTGTACAGTGGAGTTACTCTAGCATTCTTCCAAGTCAAACCTGACACAATTACAACTTCTGCAAGTTGGAACCTAATTTCATTTTTCCATGGCACATAGAGTGAAACCATCCAGACCACTCATGAGGAAGATCGGAAAAGAGGGATAAACAGTAGTACCATTCTGTGGTCAAATATACTGTGATGGAGTTTGCTGCTATGAACTTCATTAATTAATATGCATTCCGAATCCACAATATTTCAGAATCCATAACAGAGTTCTTACACCAATGAATGCAATCAGGAAACAGTTATATTTCAGACAACTGATTCCAGGACCCATGGCACAATCTAAACAGGTTGTCTTTATTTTCCTTCTCCTGTCCAACTGTGAAACCACTATGAGGTCAAAATATTTTGGCCCAGGTTCAATAACAAGGAATAATCAATCCCCGAGGGTATTGAACACAGATAATTCTGTGTTCCTTATTTTAGATACAACACTTCTTTCCATTTTCAATTAAATCAAAAGCTATGGTGAATTTAGACAAGAATCCTATTTGTTAACCCGACTTTTATGGCTCTTTCAAAAAGTTTTTATTAGCGGTGAATACCCTTGGTGATCAAATTATTTTGCTTTTTGCATATCACTCAGATTAATTTTTTTTAATGAAGATGTTGAGACGGTCAACAGGTGTTTGAGCTGCTATAGTAAAAAAAAAATCATAAAAGCTCTGTTACTAAGTGAACACAGATGAATCTATTTCTGGATCAGGACCTGCTGCTTAGTAGACGTCATATTTCTGAAAAAATAGAATCTTTCTTTGTCCATATTAGGTATGAAAAGGCCCTCTAAAAGCATCAAGAGATTATATCCAGCATGTGGGATTTGGGTTAAAATCATTGTGTCAAATCTGCAGGAATGTTGAAAGCATGCCAGGCGTCCTGGACAGCTACCAGCTAAGAGCTATCTTACTGAGTGCCAGTAAAAACACTGCATTCCTGGTCCTATATAATAGCAGGAACAATAATCAAAGGCTGTGGCCCCATGAAATATTAGAGGTTTTTTCCATTTTTTAAAAAAAATGTCACTTTTTTATTACGTATGTTTACTTCTCAAATGTCTCTTCCTTCATCGCCCATATTTTAGTTAACTTCCTTTTATCAATAATATTGATCCACATTGTGTTTACAAATCATGATGACAAAGAATGGAGCACACTAGAGTGGAAAAGCTTTTGACTGGCTGAAATTTTTACTTCTGTTAACTCTATTGGTGATGGATGGGAAGAGTCTTTTGATAGTTTCAGTCCCTTCTAAATCTATGATACTGGGTGGGTGGGGGGATCACTTCAAGTTCACTATTTCTCAGATAAGTTTATTTTCCCAAAACACAGCCTTTTTTCATATTTAAGTAGAGCAGCTGGTTGGATTGTAATAAAGTTAATGTGAGTTATTTGAGTTCTGTAGTTACAGGAAACCTGCATGCTGGGATCTTGATTAGTATACTGAGACAAAGGAGACCTTTCTACCAAGGTTCATCTCTGGATACCAGGAGGCGGAGACCATTCTGTGAAGCTTTATTGATCCAGCATAGTATGGTTCAAGCAATGAGCCACATGGCAACAGAAATGACCTGAATCTGAGGGCAGATTCATGCAGCTCTTCTGTGTATGGCTAAATTCATTGGTTCTGCTCAGATGTTTTCATATAAATTCCTTTGTCAAATGAATCATCTGAAGTACCTTCTATTGTATAACATGCAGATCTAAAGTGAGTTAGGCTGAAGCACGTCAGCCTGTGTGGCCATGGGCCATTCAAATTATCCACTTCCCACAATTAAGGTGCAAAAAACAATGCGATCTTGCTGTTCTCATTACATGATGCCTAGGACAGCTGTAAAGGATAAGCTTTGAATTTCCTGTGCAAATGAAATTAATATAGTCTTAAACATGGGGACGTTTAGTTAGCCATTTCTCCAAAGAAGGTACCATACAATGTAACCAATAAGAAATATTGTGGCAATTAATATATTAGCAAAGCTAATTAAAGGAAGTATATGGCTTAGTAAGAGTAATAATATTGCAAGTTTAAATGGAAAATTCAGTTTTATTTTTTAAATTTTACTTTTAAAAGTAGTTTCAATCTAATATGAATCATTTTCTAAAATTATAGAGTTTTACAATATTGCCACCAAATATTTTTAAATGACCCAATCTATTCATTACATTTCTAACAATTTTGCAATCATTGTCATTGTTATCCATTTTAGTAATCAGAAGTTATATAATATACCAACAATAAACCTCTTATCCAATCCTCTCTAATATTTGCAATACATTTAGTATTCTTCTTTGAATATTCCTCCCTGTTTCATCTCTATTACTACATTCATTAATCATGCAATCTTTGATTTATTTTGGATTTGGAACCATAGCTTACCAGTAATTTGTAAACATAGCCTAGCAAATG
Organism: Natrix helvetica; assembly: GCF_964273705.1. NCBI lineage: Eukaryota > Metazoa > Chordata > Lepidosauria > Squamata > Natricidae > Natrix > Natrix helvetica. The sequence continues at coordinate 104,081,948 of NC_138548.1, read as the reverse complement.
TTTCACATTACATACTATAATGTTTATTAATTCTGTCCAGACTCTCACTATTCCCTCTTGTTTTTGTAGTTCTTTTTGCCTTATGCCATCAATTTAAAGATATCTAAACCAACTTTATGACCTTCTAAAATAAATTTTTTATCTCATTGATACTTACAATTTGCAAACTAAATGAGTTATTATATTTTTACTGAATATTTAATTTTTTAAAAAGTAGGTGTAGTGGAGGAATCTGGACTTACTGTACTTTTTTTCTGTTTGTTCCAGACATTCAATAGATTATTATATGAACTTTTATATATTGTTTATTCCTTCCTGTACCAATGGGCGATCATAGGTAAGGATCCCATGTAGTATTTCACTTAAAGAAGCAGGTTCTAATCTAGTTAAATAGTTCTGCCTTGTAAAAAAAAAAAACAGTGGAAAGGCATGAAATACTCCATTAAAGAGTCTTTATGCTAAGTGAAACCAGCAATTGTTCATTAATTGAGTAGAAGCTTCTCAATGCTTGACTGTATGAGTCAGCAGTGCATCAGGGAAACTCTATACAAATCTTTGAACTATTGTCAACTTTACATAATACCGTAGTAAATACAAAAAAAAAAAGATTCTATTATCAAAATCAATTTTCCCACCTGGAAACATTAACCTTTGACCTTTAAGTAAGAAAGCATTTGATCTTATAACACCTTACAATAAAACACTCAGCAGTTAATACTTCTGTTTAAATGTTATATTTTAATGTGTTCCATTAAAACGATCTATTTAAAGTTGACTCAAACAAATCCTGCAAGCCTATGAGCCTACCACTTCAATCAGAATGAAGACGCAAGTGTTGTCAGAGTTCCTTGCATAAGAAGTTCATCATGGGTGAAGCATAATCCTAAAAAGCTTCCTCAGGATTAAATCTCACTATGTTCTTTGAAATTAGACCCTGGCCTTCGTAACAAGATAAAATAAGTACTGTAGGCTGTTTGCCTCTTAATATTGGTTGTGGGACAATTAAGGGCTGAGAGCTCTTGAGCTCTTATTCTGTTTGTGGGCTTTTTAGATACACCATCTGATTCCCATAGAGAAAAAAAGGGTTGAGTAGCTTCCGATTTCAGCTAGCAGAGGTATTTCTGTATAGGTGTTGAAATGTATAAAAAGCAAAGCAAGAACAAACTTCCAGGGATTGCAAATAATTGCTACTTTCTAGATTCAAGATGCCAGGAACGGCTATTAAGATTTAATTAATTAGAACTACAGACTCAACCATACAAACAAAAGTATTTGAATATAATTTCTAACCATCCCAAGAAGTAAAGTAGCCATCCAGAAATCAAAGTTGAATTTGTCAAGAAAACATTAATGGCAGTCATCAGAACCAGCTTAAAACAATTAGTTATGTAAAGGCAATGAAGCATTTAGTTATTAAATGAGACCATGCTGTATATATTAATACTTGCAGGAATCTGACAACTGTACTTGTCTAACTTTATTTTTTTGGAAATGAAAATATTAAGCAAAAATTGGACTGGAAGCAGAACCTGACAGTGCCAGACGTTACTCAACATAAACTGCCAACATTATTTTGTATCCCTCTAAGTTATGAACTTATTACAAATTCAGATCACATTACATAAATCAGAAAGCTTACTATGGATGTGTATTGTCAGAATGAAGAATAAATACTAGGCTAGATAAAGATCAATAAGCTTGGTATAGTAGCAGCAGTTATTTGTAATTCCACAAGCTCTCCATCTAGCCCCACTAGCATTTTTGAGATAAATGTCAACCTAGTAAACATCCAGAATCTATTGTGAATTGCTCCACTGGTGTAATTTATCAATCACTCCTGCTGCAACTATTCTATGGAGAACCATCCAGAGAGAGCACTGTATTATCATCTTGTGAGGATATACTTTCTCATTTCTATTAACGTTTTCTCCAGAAATACTCTATTCTGGGTTATATCTGCCAAACAGAAAGCAAGACTAGGTGTGGTGTAAACGAGAAATAAAGATTAGAAGGTAGCCTCGCTTAAAAAAAAACTAAAAACTAAAAACACTGAATGCAAAAATGTAGCAGAAAATTTCAGGGAAAAAATACTCTACAACTTGGAAAGTTAAATTATCTTATTTGTGTTTATTTAATTTTAATTGCAGTATTTACTATTAACAGCATTTATATGATACCTTAGCCTCAGGACACTATCAATAATAATAATAACAAATATTCAAATACACTTCCTTTGCCAAGAAAGGTGGGCTTCTCCTTAAGATCATAAATAAGACTTGCTGTATATAGTATTTATGTATTAAAGAGGTAACAAACAATATCTTTTGGTTACCTGGCTCATTATAGAATAATAGAATGAAAAGGATCTCAGAAATGTTTTTCCTATTTTAGGTTCAATAGAATATCTACAATGCAAAATGCAAGTTCAGCATTCATAGCAAATAGTTATGTCTCTGCTTAAGTGCGTGAAGAGAAGGAGAGCCCATTAGCTTCTCCTCTTATAAATAGATCATTTCTCTATTCATGAAATCTGATTGAAATCTTCTCTCCTGAGATAGTCACACTTATCCTAGTAGACAATCTCCTCGTTTAGCAACTCCAATCTGTTCCAACATTACTCTCACTCTCTAGGGCAGTGTTTCTCAAACTTGGCGACTTTAAGTCCTGTGGACTTCAACTCCCAGAATTCCCCAGCCAGCTATGCTGGCTGGGGGATTCTGGGAGTTGAAGTCCACAGGACTTAAAGTCGCCAAGTTTGAGAAACACTGCTCTAGGGTATGTTGTGGTCAGGAGCTGTGGTTAGAAAGCAGTATTGCAGGCTGTACCCACAGTGATGAGTTCAGTCCTGACCGGCTCAAGGTTGACTCAGCCTTCCATCCTTCCAAGGTCAGTAAAATGAAGTCCCAGATTGTTAGGGGCAATATCCTGACATTTGTAAACCACTTAGAGTGGGCTGTAAAGCACTGTGAAGCGGTATATAAGTCTAAGTGTTGTTGCTGTTGCTACATGAAATTTGATTCTAAGTACACATTTTGTTCAGAATTTTTTTTTTCAATTGCCATCCTATTTGAGACAGTCACCAAACAAGGTAGCCACTAAACAAGGAGCAGCTGTATATTCTGGAATGACTGAGAATAACATCTTCTGCATGGCATATAATTGAAGTAAAGCTAACTAAGCCCATGAGATGAATTGATTGCCAGTTGGCTTCCAGGTCCAATTCAAAATGCTGGTTTTATAACCTTTAAAGCCCATTCATGTAATGGGACTGAGGATTATCTGAGGGACTATCTCTCCCAGTTAAATCAGCCTGCCCCCACAAGATCTGGCAAGGTAGGCTTTTTGCAGGTACCATCAACCAGAGACCTTCACCATGTGTCTTCTCTGTCTCAGTGCTTATTTTATGGAATATTCTTCTCCCCAAAATTAGACTAGCTCCATTGTTTTTCAAATTCTGAAAAGCCCTCAGGACTTGGCTATGTTGTCTTGCCTGGAACTTTGGAAGACAACACTAGAGGTCAACTCCAGACAGATCACACAAGTGGCACATGCAGCAGCAACGTATACCAAAATGATACACTGTTCCTGCTGCTGTTCTGCATAGGATTTGAACCCACCTTGTCAGGTAATCACCTCCTCTACATGGATGACATCAAGATCTATGCCAGGTGAATCAGTGAATCACTGTCTTGTACATTCTTTACATACAACTTTCATACAGCTTAGTGTCATCCATGAAGAGCAGGTACTGCTCATAGTTCCACTCTTGAACTTGTATCCATATCTAGTCCTTATGATTATCTGACTGAGGGGGTTCAAACCTATGTAGAACAGCAGCAAGGACAGTGCATCACCTTGGCATACATCACAGTTGCACTTGTTGGCCACTTGTATGAGCTGTCTTGAGTTGACTTCTAGTGTTGTCTTCCACAGTCCCACTGAGTCATTAAGGAGGGTTCTTGGTGTCCTGTTGTGTGAGAAAGAGATTAATAAATAAGTGAACTAACACAAAACCTTGTAATTCTTTTTCTTTTTGATACTATTTCCACAATGTGCTTAGCATTCCAGAATTTAGTACTTTTAAAAAAAGATTGATAATACTCACCAGTAACCTCCTGCAGTAGCCGAACCTTCTGCTGCCATCTTCTCCAGTCAGCATGAAAGAAAATGTTTCACTGCAACAAAAATTAGCACATGTTGTAAACTATTACAAAACGTAGGGCCATGAATAATACCTCTGCTTTTTCTTTCAACTAATCATATTTTTCTTCAGATTCCGATGTTGTCAGATATCTTCGAATCAGCTAAATCTTGTGATTTATCCATTTTTGTTCAGGTTTTGATATTAACCAGACAATATGCAGCGATCCATGTGTCAATAAATACAGTATTGAAAATAAGGTGCAATAAGGAAACATGCCTTATATTTCCTATTTTAAAATTAATTCACAGCTCACACATAGCCCTTTCTGCAGACCTGCAGGTCTCATTGTTACAATTTGGCCATGCTACATTCTGGTCATGATTAGCAAAAAGTAAAACAGATTTGTCAAGCTTCAAAAAACATTAACATTAAAAAAAAACAACTCCCCAATGAGAAAGAGTCAAAATGGGAAAGAAAAAAAAGAAAAGTTCCACTTCTACCGTTGCCAATGTTCATTGCCTCCTGCAGGTTTATGTTGCAAAAAATAATGGTAATAGATAATAATTTAAATGCAGTACAAACCTAAATGGTGATCTCTATGTAGCATAAACTACTATGAATAAATCTAAGAAATGGAAAAGAAACTTAAGAGTTTCAATTAATTCCAAATGAAATAATTTACAGATGCATTAAATTTATGAGTTTCAAAATCTATTTGTTCAAATATTCGGGCTTTGAAGTGAATGGAAGAATGATTTGAAAGCTGGAAAAGCTTCATAATTCTGTTCCTAACTTCTCAACTATGTGAGAACTGGATGAGGAGGAATAATATAAAAGAAATTATAGAGAGATGCTACTAGTTCCCTAGAGTTGAATACAAGGGAAAGCTTTGTGCAAGCTTGGTTACTTTATAAAAAGCTAGTACTGTGGTTATAGGGGCGCAGTTCACCTGTTATATTCAGATACTGGATTCCAGTCCTTGGCATCTGGAAAACAAAACTGAGGAATGGCTTTGAGTCGCTCTTCAGCTTCCCGAACTTGTTTTGTGGGTCTTTCTAGCTGTGATTGAACAAATCAACATCAGCAGCATTTAGCACAGACTCAAATTAATCTTTTGAAAACAACACTAGGGAATTCAGAATTCAACAGCATGATATTACTTGTATCATTCTCCCTTCCTGTACACTCGTCATTTCTATAAGCCAGAGGTTCGGGCTCAACCATAGTTTTACCTTATCGCTCCTGACGGGTTTTTTAAATCTTGTAATTTAATTGAGGGTGTTTTAAATTGTCAATTTTAAATTCTATTTTATATATTTGCTACCTCCTCCATGTATATGTGTATGTACGTGTATGTGTTTATTTTTATCTGTATATGTATTGTTCATTTGTATATTTTATGTGCTTTTATTGTACGCCGCCCCGAGTTCTTTAGGAGAGGGTGCGGCTAACAAATAAAAATTTATTATTATTATTATTATTATTAATGATGTCACAAAATAAAGAGAAGTAGCAGAACCAAACTTCTCAGCAGTATTTTTTTTTTTTTGGAGGAAGATTCCAATGATAAAAACACTCTATATTTAATACCTTTGTCATTCATCTAAATAAGACAATCCCCCCTCTCTCACACACACCATACACACTAAAGACACACACAACTTAGCAGCGTTACAAATATCATAGTAGAAACAGACCTAACAAGAAATGAAGTAAACAGATCTTGTGACAGTAATAGAGAAATGACTCATAATTAAAAGGAATTCTTACTTTTACCTTTGGAAACTGGTATGTGACTTCAGGAAGGTATGTATTTTTGGAAGGCTTCTTCTTAAGAGAAACCACCACAAAATACTCAAACAGTTCACGTTCCTGCCATTCAATTAACTCCAATTCCAGAGTTCGATAACTAGGAGCCCTCTTTAGCATTGACTGGATGTGGACAAGACGCTGAGTATGAGCTAGAATTTCCAAAAAACAAGAAGTGTGAATCATCTGAAATGGTGAGCATTTTGCATATGTTAGAAGTCCTTGAAAAGAACCGTTCACCATCAAAACCAGGCAGATTCAATCTGTGTCCCATGGATCACATGTGGCCTGGACCGCAAGTAATACAGGCCCACAAGATCGTAAACTTTTAACGTTATTATGTGAAAATCCTCTTTGCTCTATGGGGCCCAGGCAAGGCAAAATTGGACAACCACAATCTAAACAATTGAACACTCTCAATCAACTACATAGTACCATATACTATACAACAGATGTCATGCCTAACATTTCCCAAACAATTTCCTAATTTATAAATATAAATCAAATAACCTTATAATAAATAAATAATCCAGTCTATATTTGAGTGATGTTTTTACTAAGTACTAATAATTTATAGATTACTAATTACAAAATCATTTCCAGATTTCTGCATCTACTAACCTTGCCAATATTTATGCACAAGACATTAATTATTAAACATTAATTATCCATATGTAATCTGTTGGTTATTTTTAAAACAGAACTATAAGAATTGAGAGATAGTTTGGTGTAGTGATTAAGGCGTCAGACTGGAAAGTGGAAGGTTGTGAATTCAAGTCCCTCCTTAGCCATAATAGGTGGCTGGGTGACTTTGGGCCCATCACTCACTCTCAGCCCAACCCCCTCACAGGGCTGTTGTTGTGGAGAAAATAGAAGGAAGAAGGTGTGTTGGATATCTTCACTAACTTGAGTTATTTGTAAAAATAATAGAGGTGGAATACAAATAAAACAAATAAATTGAGTGAACTTAGAAATCACTTTTCACAAAACAAGTTGGTAGTAAAGACTAGCTCAGGGACACAACACATTATGGAAATATTGAAATTTTAAAATCATTTTCCAGCTGGTAAGAAAAACAAATGGGAATGAAGAAGAGAGTATCTCTCCAAGGCAATATAAGTCACATGTCAGGATTTATTAACTGCAGATCAGACATGTAGAGGCCAATATTTCAGTTTTATAGGATAGTTTTGATGGTTCAGTGATTTTATAGAATATCTGCTCTCTCTATATTGCAGCAAGATCTAACATGTAAATAAGCAAGGTATTACTTTTGAGGGCAATTAGTAAAAACATACATATTGCTATTTTAATAATATAACTCCATAAAATTAGCTGCAACACGTTGCAGTTTTCCCATCTGTTTCTGCTGTACCTCAAGTTACACATACCACAGTGATCTGCATCAATCTCAGGCCAGAAAATTCATTTGAAATAGAAGAAAGTCTGGCATTAGTTGGGAAAACAACTCCATAAAAATATATTTACTGGCCAGGTGAGACAGTGTTAGATAGATCTGACTACTGGTCAGCAATGGCATGAAAAGCAGATATAGGAAAGGAAAAGTGATTGTGCTCAGTTATTTCACAATGTTTTCATTTTTCTAAAAAGAATTCTAAAAATGGACAGCGTCTCAGTCAATATATTTTTTTTTAAAAAATCAGTCCTTCAGATTGGGGAACTTTCTCCATAGCTAAGAAGTTGCACAAAGACAGGACTAGTATAGTACTGAAAAGCAGACACTCATAGCTGAGAAGAATTTAGTCCAACTCTTAGTTGAGTTTAGCGATCAATTTAGTTTTACTTAGAACTACGCTGCCTTCGGTCTGACCTAAGCGTAGTACATAAAATTATCTGCTACAGTGTCCTATCTGTCAATGACTACTTAAGCTTCAACCACAACTATACATGAGCACGCAATAGATACAAACTCAAGGTAAACCGCTGCTTGATTGCAGAAAATACAACTTCAACAAGAATGGTCAATGCCTGGAATGCACTACCTGACTCTGGTTTCTTACCCAAACTCCCAAAACTTTAATATTAGACTATCTACTGTCGACCTCACCCCATTCCTAAGAGGTCCATAAGGGGGGCGTGCATAATCACACCAATGTGCCTACCGTCTCTGTCCTACTGTCCCCATTTATTCGTATCCATTTCATGTATTCAAAATCATGTTTATACTTATATATGTTACCTAATACATGCTTGACAAAATAAATAAATAAATAATAAATCAGGAAGAAGCCATATGGAGCTTTTGTCAGTCCCCAAAGGCCCATCCTCTCATAAGTTCTTGCCAGTGATAAAACAATGATTTGATGTGCTGTATGTTGTAAAATAAGTTTATGATATTTAATGCAACTGTAATATTTCCTGTAATAATATCTATTAAGAGGAGAGGAGGAATCCTAAAACCTAAAGGGACTGAAATGTTGGCTCCTGCCAATTCTTGTGATGTCAATGCATCACCATTATGGAACTCTGCAAATCAAAGTGCAAAAATAATGAAGTAATTTCATGAAGAAATAACTTCCTGCTTTAGGAAGATTTCTTTCCTTCCACTGTATAACAGGGGGATAACATTACTGGCAAACTTCACAAGTTTACTATAATGATTACTAATACAGGACTGTAACTCTTGATTATATCCCAGAGGGTTACAGACTACGTGAATGGAACTGCTAGAGTGAAGGGAAATTTATTTCATTTACAGGATCCTTTCATTTGTCATATTCAAAATGTTTTGTGCATTTAAGAAAATTTCATACCACTAATTTCCAATTGCCCACAGTATTAGTTATATACTCTAAAATTAAGTATTTAGATGAGAACATAATTTAAATGCAAACAGCAAGTGTCATCACTAGAACAATATCACTGAATACTGAAGCTGTCATCCCTTTGAGATTTTGTAATTTTAGGACCGTGGCGCAGCATTAGCTTTTTTTAAAGCTGGACAAGATTCAGAATTTTCTGCAGAAAACAGCAATTAGCCCCCAACAGCAGGTGAGATCAGGTCCTAGACAGACAGTGATGAATTTCAAAATTATTTAGAACCTCTTCTATAGGTGTGGCCTGCTTTGTGGGAGTGGCTTGCCAGCCATGTTGACCGAGTGGGAGTGGCTTGGCAGTCATGTGACTGGGTGGGCGTGGCCAACTTGTAAAATGTGGTGAAACTCACTTAACAACGCTCTTGCTTAGCAACCAAAATGTTGGCTCAGGAACTCTGGCATTTGAAGCACGCAAGTCTAAAAGCTGTCAAATTACAAAACCCTCACACCCCTAACCCTTTAGAAAAAAAAACAACTCCAGGGGTGTTCAAACTTGACAGCTTTAAGACTTTAAGGTTTACATAGGACTCTTAGAGGTGGGCGGGGCGATTGGTGAGCCAGCCAATCAGTGAGCGGCGAGTGGGACAAGCGTGGTGCGGACGGGCAGGGAGAGGGAGCTGGAACCGGTTCTAAACAGCACAGTAGATTTGTGGAACCTCTTCTATAGAAGAGGGTAGAACTGGCAGGAACCCACCCCTGCAGACAGGTCTCTTTACAAATGTTTCCTAACTCAAATATATCTATTTCCCACTCCACTCTTTCAAATAAAAATGTTTTATGCATCTACTGTATATGAAGCTCTGAATTCCATCTGGCAGATGAATGGATTATTTCTTATCCTCTGCAAATTCTGTTCTACTCTTAAAACTGACTTTTTGCTTTCTTGAAGCATTTTGCCTTTTTTGATCTAGAGTTCAAAGGTATTAGCATTTTTTTTAAATAACAGCAGCACAAGGTGAATTTAATACTGTGACTTAATACACAGTATATTTCACAATAGCTGAAAGAGGTATAAATGATTGTTTCCAATTACACAAAACCACATATTAAGAGTCAATTTCTTTTATTCCACTGCTATTTCTAGTCAAACTAGTTCTGGTTACTTTTTAATATCCTAAAAAGAAAAATAATTATATCTATGAAGCATGAAAGTAGATGGTATATGTACAACAGTCATCCCTCTCCTAAAATGTCACGAGTTCTCCAAGGGAAAAAAAATCCTAATCTTGTCCCCAATCCAATTTCATTGGATGATAATGTAATTAGGGGGGAAAAATTCTCACCTTTAAATCTATCATCTGAATCACTTTCACTCTCACTGTTTTCATCTGAAAAAGACAGGAGGATTTTACTATTAACAAAAATGCACCGCAATGAACACATGCCAACATTTTCTTTGATTCATGATTTGCAAGTGTTTAAAGATAGCTTCAGCATGTCTATGCTGCTTTAGGAAACATTTAGAAAACTGTTTGGATGTTTCCCATCCAAATTATTTACAGTAGGTATTAAAATAAGTTGTGCAACATTCTAAAGAGGAACCATTTAAAAATGTAAATTGGCTGAGTAATATCAATTAAAGATATGAAAAAAATGCCAGTTTGAAAAAAAAACATAAGGCCATCACAGTAGCCAAACTGTGATTCATTCCCAGCAAGCAGCTTTCAAGAAGTTCAAGGAAGAGGTGTACACTCTAGTTACAGTAAATACTCTTAGATAAGCAAACTACTACACACACACACACACCAGTTGCTATGAGGAACATCTACATCAGCACTACCACATAGGTCTCCCTTCATCGGGAGCAGGATTAAAGCTTTATCCTAAAGCTATAGCCACATACCTTGGGAATAAGATTCATTTGGAGTTTCTGACATTTCTTCTGCATTGGCACATAATATACACAGGCAGAATTCAAATAAATGACACAGGCAGAATTTAACAGACATTAAAAACATTTCTTTGGAAACAGTAAGGACATACAGTCTAGTTAATAAATCCTGCTATTGTATTTATATGTTTCACATAATAAATATATAATTGAATATATTGGTTCACCATAAGCACACTTGTGGATTACCACTGCAGAAATTTGTGGATAAGTTCCAAGGAACAATGAATACCAGCTGCTCCTCACTTTACACAGTACAGATTTGTGAAGCTACACTAGCTTTCCCAGGTTATTCCAGCACTAGTAATTGGGTGTATGTATTGAAACTGATGCGCCTGAGGACTTGCATCAGGAAATATAATTTACTCATATATCTCCCACATGCAAAGAAACAAGCATTTAATCTGACCACTTTGTGTTTGTCATAGGAAATATTGGTATCCAAATTACCTAACAAATCACAGTAATTTCTGTAACTTATGATCAACACTTTCCTATAAATCCAAAAGATTTCTGGGCTATACCTCGCAGGGATGCAGTTTCAATATTGGACATTGAAAGCTTCTTCAATCTTTTTTTCCCTCTTTTTGCACTATAGATAGAATTAATCCTTTGTACCAGCTGTAAAAGAAGAAGGAAAGAACCATTGGCACTGCATACAGAAATTCAGGACAAACATAAATCAAGCAGAAATTCTCTTTCACTTGAAACTATTACGATTGTTAAATATAAATATGAGAAACAGTTTCATGTGTTCAAAATTTATCCCAAAGAGGTTCTACAATAGGTATTCCAAGATTCAATAGGTTATCATATATATGGAAGTGACCCAAAATGTAGCATAGTTTCAGTCAGACTAAAGATTGGCCTTACTTGTTTCAAATGATTTCCAGTATTTACAGGATTTAATTTCACTGATGGATTGCTTGACTGGTTGTGTGCCAGCAAGTTGATGGGATAGACCTTCTTGAGGATGATCTATCCCAAATCTGGCCCCTCACGTCTTCCAATCACCACTGTAATCAATTCAATTTGTCTTATTGTTCTTGTTTGCTTTCTTTCCTTCCATTTTCCTAGCGTTATGGGCTTATCCAAATAATTATTATGCATAGCAATATTGTCCCTATTCACTTGGCACATTTAATTGGATGACAGGGGATAGCTTCTCTTGCAAACACAAAAACGAGATCAGTGAACCCAACTAATTGGCTTTCAATTAGCTACAAATAACCATGGCCCTTTGGTGTTAAATGGACATGAGGTATGTCGTTTAAACAGCTGATAGAGAATTATTTGCATTCAAAGTAGGAAAGGTACTTTCACATTCTGAAATAGTTACTCAGTCTACAACTGAGGAGGAAAAGTATAAAATAATCCAATAAATATAGCAGACAGTTTACCTACAAGAATAATTCAAACATCAGAACATGGTTCAGAGAGAGGAAACCAAATCCTAGAGTTGCAAGAAGACTGAAGTGGCCTTTACTGTACCTTTGGGACTCTGCGAGCCCTGCGTGCGGATAGAAGTTCACTGGTAGTACTCAAACTGTCATCATTCAGGCTAGAAGGGGAGGAAGGGATGCCAAGCTGGGCCAGCAAGAGCATATCATCATGGCTGTGCCTCTTGGGTAAACGTGGCAAGCGATGGCTTTTCCTTTCTGACCAGTTTCCAATTCTTAGGGACTGGCTGCTAGGCTTTAAAGGTAGCTAAAAGGAAAGAAAATAAAATTATAGCTACTGAAATAATGAGAAGGCCAGGCTGAATTCTTGATTAATAGAAAATGAAACGTGTTGAATAGAAGCTAACAATCTGACACACCTGCTAAACTGCTTAAATTAGTATTTATTTATTTATTATTTTCTTATTTATTTATTTACTTTCTTGTTTATTTATTTATCATTTGATTTCTATAGCCACCCAATTCAACCAACTGACTTTGAATGGCTTACAGTTTTAAAATGATAAAGCAATTAAAAACATTAAAACAGCAAAAACACCCACAAAATTTAAAAAAAAACTATAAACGGTAGCCGTGATGATTAATCAACTAATACTAAAGATAGGTAATGGGCTCTTTAACATATTCTGAGCCCCAGGCCTGAATACATAGCCAGGTTTTTAAAGCACTGTGAAAGGCCATTCTATTCTCTGAGGGAAGAATATTCCATAAAGCAATGGCTACAGCAAAGAAAACTCATCTAGTTCCTGCCATTCAACACTCTTTGGCAGATGGGATCTGCAGAGCCAATTTGTCGGATCAAATTGGATAGGTAGAAACTCTTGGAAAAAGACAGTCCCTTAAGTAACCTGGTCCCAAGTCATGTAGGCTTTAAAAGTGACAACCAGCACCTAGAAACACACCATGGAATAGTACAGCTCATGGAATAGTGGTGTTACATATGCCACGCATATGCCACTATTTACTGGTTTGCAGTGACCCAAGAATCCATATCATACAAAGTTCCATGTTACTCTGCTGAGATTAGTTCCATGTGGAACATTGCAACCAATTCTGGGCACCCTAGTTCAAAATGGGCATAAATAAATGGTTCAGAAAATGGCTAAAAAAATGTAAAGTGGTGGAAATCAAGCTCTGGAAGGAAACCATAAAGAAACTCTGGATCATTAACTTATAGAAGACATAATTAAGGATGGATACATAGCAATCTCATATCTGAAGAGCTCTCAAATGGAAGACAAAGTGAACTTATTCTTTATTGCTCCAGAGGCCAATACCAGAACCCATGTAGAAAGAGGTTCACTATAAACATCACGAAGAACTTCCTGATTGTATGAGCTGTCAGTCAGGCTGCCGTATGACATGAGGTGTTAGATTCTACTCTATGTCCATTTCCAATGATAGTTTAAATGAGTTTCAGTGAATGTTCAATAAAAGGAATGCGTTAGATTAAAGCAGCAATGACATGGAATCAAAACTTGCATTTTAGCATTATAGTACAAAGAATTGGGAGTACTGTAGGAATGAGGCTGCCTAGAGCGGAAGTACAGAGGAATCAATAACAGAAAATAAAGTAGGAAGTAAAGCAAACCATTGATACTAGGATTTGAAAGCACAGATTCTATATGCCCCCCTCTGAAGGAGATGGACAGTTTAGAAATATGAAAAAGGAAGGAAGGAAGGAAGGAAGGAAGGAAGGAAGGAAGGAAGGAAGGAAGGAAGGAAGGAAGGGCCTTTGTGGCACAGTAGTTAGAATTCAGTATTGCAGGCTAACTCTGCCCACACCCTTGAGTTCGAACCTGAGAGGCTTGAGGTTGACTTGGCCTTCCATCCTTCCTGGTTGGTAAAAAGAGGACATTGTAAATCGCCCAGAAAGGGCTGTAAAGAACTGTGGGGTGATATATAAATCTAAGTGCTATTGCTATTTCAATTAAAAAACAGATAAATAAATAAGTAAGTAAACAAGCACTATTGCATAGGGCATTAGAAGGGCAATTAGAAGTTGCTGTTTTAGGGCACAATTCCAGATTCTGCTTCACAGAGTCTTTGAAACAAACGCTCGAAGAAGAGGCAGACAGATAGTTATTATCATGATAGTTATATATTACTTCCTATGTCATACACTATGTTCAGGAATACCAGTTGAAAGAAATAGGAGAGGATATGCCATTATTTCCTTATGATTTTTTGAAGCAATTCATTTATTTAGTCATGCTGTAGTAATGGGATTTGCATTTGACTAAAAGGCTCTTCTTATGGTACTGCCCTTTTTATAGCATTCTCTAGCAAGCTTTCTTGTCTACTATCTAAAAATCAGGAGGGGTCTGCTAGCACCTTTTCATAATGAAAGGTTTTATCCTTAAAAGAATATGCCTTTCAATAAAATTTGTTAGTTGGAAAAGGTGCTACCAGAGTCCTTCTGATTTGGCTAACATAGCTTTCCTCCTACACTACCTACAAGCTATAATCTGATGCTGTGAAAAACATTCCTGGTTTAATCAATGAGCTAAAATATATTTTTTGTTACGCTGAAGTTCGATTCTCTTTTTTTTTATCTTTCACTATAATTTTGCTTGATTGTGTATCTGATGCTTTAATAACAATCTGCTGAGAGAGATGAATTATGAACTACCAACTGTTTTTAATGCACATAAAATAAAATAGAATATTAACAAAACTAGTCTATCACCTCACATCCTTTTATGGGGAATACAAAAATATTTATACAAAGTACTCCAAATTTGCAATGGGAGATGCACTATCCTGAAAAAAATGCTGCAAAGTCAATGGGACCTTTTTCTGAATAGAAATTCATGAAATACTGCTGTAAGTAATTCTTTTATTTCCAAAGCTAGAATCAATTGTTCATATAAACTTCAATCTATCTCTCACACAGTATAGTATGTATAGTATACATTTAAAATGTATAGTATACATTTTAAAACATCAGACCGCTGTTTTAATTGCTGAATACACTTGTCTAGTTTCAGAGGAGCAGAACGTTAAAGTTATTTAACATTTAGAAATATGAAAGTGAACAGAATCAAGAAGTTAGGCCAGATACATATTTAATGGTTTTACAATAGGCTATTGTGTGTTAAATGCTTCATACTCTTCCAGGTTACTGAAGGCATTTCTTTGGAAAGACAGTACATCCCATTGTTTTCTGTTAAATTTATCTGGAAATGTATCATATTGGGACATTTTAATATACTTAAGTCTGTAATGGCTATTATAATATAAAAACAGGTTTTTTTGGGGGGGGGGAATGAGGAGTAAAGCAGCTGATTATGGAAAATTTTGCTGTGTTCTATTATTTCCCAAGCTAATTATATTTTATTAGTTGCTATTTTTAGCATCTTCATAGAGCACATTAAGTAAGAGATGATAGAAAAAAAATGAAAAACTAAACATTGGTCTTTTGTTTAGTAGAGGGCATTCATTAACTAATTCTGGGAATTAGAAGATCAAAAAAAGTTAAAGTACAGAATACTAACAATTTCACAATACTATACCAGCATACAAAAAAGAACAGCAAATTAAAAGTTAATACATATTAAAGGTTTTAGATTAAAGATGTTAATGTCCTTCTTTTCTCATGTCCCTTTCTCAGTTTAATATACTTATATGGTTAACTTGTCTAGCTATTCTCCTGTTGCTGATCTTTTTTGCAAGAAGAAAATAAATACCATACTCGACAACATACAGTTCAAGCAAAACCCAGTGCCGTGCCGTGCCGTGCATTTATTATTACCTGTGGAGGTGTTGTGTACTTCCTGTCTTGTGGACTCCACATCCTGTGCAAAGAATCCAGGGAACTTTCAGAAAGCTGTTGGGATTTTCGGCCTGCATTACGGGCTTTCAGTTCCACATCCTCATATGGGTTTTCCTTGGGTGAATCTCCTTTACAATTTTTTTTCAAGAAAAGAATGTTAGAGGGGGAAGAAATCATGTGAACTAAGAGAAAGGCTAATAGCAAACCTCCTCAGCTTCCAGCGTGACTCATCTTTCAACTGCAGCTGGAAGTACTTGGAGTAGATTTTGGCTATGAAAGACAGTGCATTTAAAAAAAAAACAAAAGATTTCACAAGATTGCTTTCTGAGCCTCTACAGCTCAAGCTTTGTTCGTGAATTTAAAGCACACACACATTAAGCACATAACTGTTTTAAAGAGAACCAGATATGTGAGACTTGATTCAGAAACGGTATTGAGTTCAGTGATACTTTCTAAAGGACAACTGTGTATTGGATTACAAATATGAAAGCTCTCCACCCCTTCTTATGAATAGAAAATTATACTGCTATTTATGACCGCTTGGACTATTTGGGTATAACTATGGGATATAAAGTGTACATAACATTTGTAATGGCATTACCACAACCTTTTAAAAATCTCTTTTTTAGACTAATTATCTTTCCCAATATTAATGATTTAGATATACTGTAATTAGAATATGGAATAAAGCAGTGGTGGGATTCAAATTTTTTTACTACCAGCTGTGTGGGAGTGCCTTAGTGGGCATGGCATGGTTTGGTGGGCATGGCAGGAGAAGGATACTGTAAAATCTCCATTCCCTCCCCACTCCAGGGGAAGGATACTGCAAAATCCCCATTCCCTCCCGATCAGCTGGGACTCCGGAGGCAGAGAATAGATGGAGGCAGGGCCAGTCAAGTGGTATTTACTGGTTCTCCGAACTACTCAAAATTTCTGCTACCAGTTCTCCAGAACTGGTGAGAACCTGCTGAATACCACTTCTGGAATAAAGCACCCACCACACATAGAATCACAGTATCATATTAGGATTGCAAACCTCTGGATGACCATTAGAGGACACCAAAGAGCTGCAGGAAATTCTCACACAAAGAAAAACATCTCTATTCTGAATCCTAAAAATTGAGCTGCTGCAACTATTGGTTCCCAGCAAAAGAAAACACTAAAATAACTTGTCATGATATGTGACAAGTTTTATATTTATCAGTTTTGATAGCCATGGAACAGATAGAGCTAATTTTCTCCGCTTGATTATTACAAATATCGAAGGGTATAACATTTTATGCAAAACTGGCATTTTCAGTGAAACATTTCTTACACATCTAGCCTTCTAATCTGGTTATTGCTCCCACCAACCCCATTCATGATTTTTTTCTAACATAAAAGCATTTTTTTTTCAAATCAAAGTAATAAAAAAGATAAAAGCAACACACTGCATTTATTTACAAACCAAGCAGAGAGTTGTCCACCTCTGCTTTTCTTACATCAGCTTTAACATAATTTGCTGAAATTCATATAAAATTTGCAATTTATACAAACATTTCCAATCCATATAGTATGTATTACTCATATATGTTACTGTTATTCTTGGGTTATTTACATGAAAACAAAAATGAGCCCTTAAATATATATTGCAATAAACAGCCTGAATCATCAATAAAAATAAAAGGTTTAGGGCTGATTCAAGACATGCAACATTTCTTAGATTGAAAAATGAATACATTATTTGGAATGTTTTTCCACTTAGTTAATAGGTAGCATCCTATCAGGTGAAAATACTAATGTTCATTCTGGAATTCTGGGGAATATTTAGTTCAGAGAATGCCTGCAAGCTAAATTGGAGATATGTGGGCACCTGTATGTTTCCAGAAATATATAGAAAATCGATCGTCAAAAAATTTAATAGCCATGCATTCAAACACTAACCATGCATGCCCTCTCAAGATGTCTACAAACATGGCATACTACAATTAGTTCCCCACTGTCAGGTAGCACATTTTCTTATGGAAAATATTCTTTTTAGGGATGAATAATTCTGTCTTTTTACTGATTATGTTCTTTAAATGTAAGTAAAAAAATCATTTATGAAACTAAAATGCTTCATACCATTTCTTTGATTATATACACTTTTTCTTCAGGCACAATTTTTGGTGCTATTTTTTTCCAGTGAGAAACTGTATTTTGTCTACACCAATATCTAAGTATAAACTCACTCTCTCTGAGTTGCAAACAATACCATAATGTACTCAAAAGTATTCTTGCAGTGCTATTTACCCACTCTTGGAATTCTCTGTCATCTGTCCCTTGTTTACCAAATCGTTGCCTCTGGTGTGAGACTCAGGAGCTATCACCTCATTAAATTCAATCTTAAGCCATGCATTTCAAGTTTGTCAATTTATTGGAGTTCCAGTTTAGTACTGCATCTATATTAAGAGGTTCTACACTGATTAACATAGAGAGCACTTGCCCAAAAAGTTGCCAAGAGCCCAACATGGCCAGATAGTTAAAACAAGACAACAAAACACTGATTAACGTTTCATACAATTCTAGTTATCAAGTCTGATAACCATTTTTGTATGAACCAACTTTCCCAGACTCTCGGGGTTTGATGGATGTGTTTGAGTATGCACACAACACATGCTTTTGAGTTTGCCACTGCCTCTGTTCTAGGACTGAGAGAGAGGTACTGGCCCAAGCTCACCTGAATGGCTTTTTGCGTAATGCGGGACCAGAACTCACAGCCTCTGAGTTTCTAACTGATGCCTGAAAAGCTTTTTCATTTTATTCCTTCAGGGATGCACATTATCCCAAACTTTGCCATTGCCCCTCCAATTTGAAAATTTTGGAGATATCATGTTGGTGTTCTTCAATGCTGAATAATTTGGTGTCATCTGTAAACATGGCCATCTCACTATTATCTCCAGATGATTCGTGCATGTTAAATACTATTGCTCATCCCTATAAACCAATATTTTAGGATTGTTTTAATTAAAAGGCTGGACTGCGGCTGCTGTTGCTTCTGCTGCACTACAAAATGTTTCCACTGGCAGTCCTCGATTATTATCTCAGAAGGATGGAATGCAGTTGTATAGACTGTACTGGAACTTGCAGAGTCTGGAGTAGAGACACCACCCAGCTTCGATCAAGCACAATTTAGAGATGTATTTGCCTATTCAGCAAATCAGCTTTAATGACAACATAGTCATTATGGGATATGTGTGTGTGTGTGTGCGCGCGCGCGCCCAATATTCCACACTGATATTTTTTGTCTTCCCTCCTTGCCAGAAAAATCCATAATGGTGATAAACTGAGGTTGCACAATTGATTTTGAAGGAAGTCAATTTACAGGTGCAAAGTATAATAACAAAAAGATGATTATAGGAATTTGGCAATTGAAGTAGAACCTCATCAAAAGAGTAAAATTCTAATGCATATCGTACATCATGAGGCAAATATTATAAATGTGTTTTTCAGAGGGTATTTTGTTTATCTGCTATACGACTATGGCTAGAAATGGGGAAAATAAAAATGAAAAAATATTTTCAGAAGCTCCCGAAAATTGGCAATACAAATCAAAACTGATTGCATACGTTTAATTCTCTTTAAAAAGCTGCAGTCTATTATTCTCTTATCATGGAATTAGTATCATGAGCTCCACTTGACATAAACTTGAATAAAATATATACAATATGAGGTTTCACAGTGCAAGCTGCAATTTACCCAAACATTCGATAGGAAAAATGATGCTTTCATTGATGGTGAAAGCACTATTTCCTTCAGCTAGGAAAAATAAAATATGGAGGATTACTTAATTGTTTCATTTTCTATACACAAGCTGTAATCATATAATGCTCATCTGAATTAAACTAAATCTAGCAAGAACAATTTCTATATAGACATACAGAACAGTTGCTTTTTGAAGAGATGTCCTTTGCTTATTTCAGAATAAGGCTGCAAGAGATATTTGATGCCTTTGCTTATTTGGAATTTTTCTTGCTGATTCTTTCTTGATTTACTTTAACTTTGGCTGCATAAAAATTGGAATGTGGCCCTTAAAGTCTTTTCCAGAATTGCACTGTAAAGGATTCTCAGACATTATGAAGTAAACATGCATAAATTATCATTCTGACATTTTGTTTGGCTGTATATCAGTAAAGATGACACCTTTAGAGCCTGAGAGGCAGAAACATTCTGCTGGTTAGAAGAAAGCATTTTTAAAAATGTGAGACACATAGAGGTAAGCACTATTTTTAATTTTGAAATTCGATATGCACAATTATTTATTTACTCATGCATTTTGGCTTCTATATAGCTAATTCCCATAGGCTCTGTGTAGCATATGGAATGACAAACATAGGGTTTGAAAAGTCACATCACTCTGATTAACATCCAGTTAGAATCCTGGACTGCTAGGTCTTTATTGCCTTTTGGAAACCCAGTAAAGTTGGGAAGGACTATCTATCCAGGGAGGTTGATGACTATGCCATGGGGATAAAGTAAGGGAGAAAGTTTCTGTAATACAATCAGCATGCTGCAGAGGGAAAATTATAATCTAGTGCTGGTTCAAGCACTAATGGTATTCATGCCCGTTGTGCTGCTTCAGCATACTGAAAAATACACCCAGCCCCTTAGAAACACAGTGAAGGATATCCCATCCTGTTGGCTGTGAAGTATGGCAGATGGAAAGCTGCACCTAAGCAAAACTAAGCAGTAATAGGGGGCAAGAGTGAAAAATGGGACTGAGAAAAACTGCATTCCTTATATTTATATGAAGTCACAGTTTTAATCTGGGAGGAGGAATTTCATGGTGCAGTTAAAGAATTTCTCCTACTTTGGCTCTCATAAAAGGACCAGATCTGGAAATAAACAACTTACCTCACAGGGACTTTCTAATACAGGGCTCCTAGTTTAAGACTGTGGACAGACAGACAGATGTACTGATAGAGGAGTGACAGCGAGACACAAAATCAGAAAACAAATGGTACCTGGAGGTCTAGATAAAGTCCAAGAAATACATTCTAAAACAAACAACTGATAACTCTCTTCATTCTGCAATAAAGTGCCACAACCTATAGGTGTACAAGAAAGTTACAGACCTCCCAACTACTATACATTAGTTAAATAATTATACAAAACAAGCCTTCTTTTGCAACTTTGCTGAAAAATGGGTCCGATTGGAAACTGGTCTGAATATTGGCAAAGTATGGTACTTGTTTCCAAGTAATGATAAGTGCAGTAGATATATTACAGCAGGTTTCCCCAACCCCTGGAACAATACCGGTCCCTGGCCTGTATGGAACTGGACATCACAGCTGGAGGTGAGCAGTGGGCAAGGGAGCAAATATTGGACAGCAATAGCACTTAGATTTATATACCGCTTCACACAGCTTTATAGCCCTCTTTAAGTGGTTTTAGAGTCAGCATACTGTCCCTAACAATCTGGTTCCTCATTTTACCAACCTTGGAAGGATGGAAGGCTGAGTCAACCTTGAACCCTTCAGGATTGAACTCCTGGAGTCAGCAGTGAGTTAGCCTGCAGTACTACATTCTAACCACTGTGCCACCACAGCTCTAAATGAAACCATCCCCTCCCCAGTCCATGGAAAAACTGACTTCCACGAAACTGACTTCCCTATTGCCTAAAAGATCAGAGTTCACTTCATCGTAGGACTGAGGCTGCGTTGTCTGCCTTTCCTCAGATTTAAGCAAACCACTTTTCTTCATAACAAAATTGTCTGCTTGCCCATATTAAGAAAAAGCGAGATAGAAATAGTGGAATGCTTAAGGGAGAATTATAAGGAAGCAAAGGTGATGAACATCACAATGGACATTAAAGTCAAATGCTTCCCCATTCAAATCTTGGTGGGACAGAGTGCTACAGAACTTTTTACCTTTCAAGATTTGTCCCTTCTGATTTAGATGTCTCTAAACAAATTATACCATTAATAGAAAAAACTGGCCAATAAAATATAGAAGATTATTAAAAGAAAACACTTGTGGATGCCAATGAAATTACTATGATGAAACTTGACCGTGGAAATGACTTCGGACAATGCTGGCTCCGTCAGCTAAAAAACGTGCTTAATCTAGTTATGAATTTATCCTTTTATGTGTTCACTCAATATCCTGAATCACAAACCAATAAAATAGGCAAGGTTTTCACAATGTGCTAAGCCAACAACTAATCAAATCAACAACTAATGTTAACCAAGCTTAGTGTACTGTGGGAGCATACCTGCTAGGTTTTATGTGTAATCCACTCGTGAAATGTGAGGCCATATAAATAAATAAACAAACAAACAAATAATGCTAAAACCCTTTACGTACCACAACTCTGCCACAAGAGCCTCTCTCTGACCAGGTAAAAGTTGAGGCTAATGTAATTGAAGGGATAATTGTAGACTTCAAACAGACTTTAAAATATGTGAATGGGAGGAATGATGGTGGAAGAGTTAAGTAAAAACTCAAGGTAAGTTTAAAAAACAACAAATTCGCTTAATAACTAATCAATGAGTTTGTTAATAAAATGTGACAGCTCAAACAATGTGGAAATTGCTCTAAATTGTACTTAAATATATTTGTCATCACTTGGTTATTAAAACAGTTACATTGCCTAAAAGCTTCTGTAGCACTGGGGAAAAGAACAAACAAAACAAACAATTCACAACTTCTGGAGGAAAGTTGTTCCACTGATTAATTGTTCTAACTGTCAGGAAATCTCTCCTCAGTTCTAAGTTGCTTCTCTCCTTGATTAGTTTCCACCCATTGCTTCTTGTTCTACCCTCAGGTGCCTTGGAGAATAGTTTGACTCCCTCTTCTTTGTGGCAACCTCTGAGATATCGGAACACTGTCTCCCCTAGTCCTTTTCATAAGGCTAGATATACTTAACTTCATAATATCATATGTGATCATTTGATGCAGGTACATGGTTTTTTAGTGGAACAGACAACTGTCTCTCTCAAGCAGTGCATCTCCGGACTTACTGTACAGAATCTCTACAGCTGTTCTAACTTCCAAGCTTTGCCAACCCCAACTCTCTTCCAGCTGGATCTCAGTCAGCAGTTCTTAAATACATGGTGATTCACAGAAAACAAGCACTTGGCAAAATGTGTTAGTTCTTCAAACAATGTGTAGATACATTGTAAAACAGTATTACATGAATCCTACAGTAAACGGCAATAAGAACTAGTGAGCTAAAGAAAAAAAATCTATAGGGTACAAAGTCACCATATTAACCTTGACCCCACTCTGACCCCTAAACTCAACTTGTACCTATGACGGTTCACTTTTGAACTATTTACATTCCAGCTGTTCATGATAAGGCCATCAAAATCCAATCAAAATCACAGTAAGCCACTAGAAAACAATACTGTAATACCATAAGAAATCATGCTTCATTTCTTTTTCATCCCCTTGCCCTTCACATTCTCTTTTATGCCATGTCTCATGTTGTATACGTACAGGGGGGTAGGAGGTGCCTCGAGTTAGTTTTGACTAGTGACAATTCCTGGACAAATCCCTGTAGTTTTCTCGGCAATGTTTTTAAAAGTGTTTTGTCCTTCCTTCCTTCCTTCCTTCCTTCCTTCCTTCCTTCCTTCCTTCCTTCTGCCGAGAGAGAGGAACTGGCCCAAGGTCACCCAGCTGGAATCATACCTAAGGAGGCACTATAACTCACAGTCTGCCAATTTTTAAGCCTTATGCTTTAACCACTCACCAAACTATGTCTATCATATTTCTATTCTCTTTAAAATGCAATGAGAATCTTTTACACTGAAAAGAAGCATTATAAGGCCACTAATAACAACCCAAAGGCATAACCTACCAGAATCATGACTCCTAGTATGTCACAGAAGAGCATGCAGAGTTTTGAGTTCTTCACAACTCTTAAATAAGTAAAACGTTAACAAAGCAAAAGGATATTTATTTATTTATTTATTTACTTACTTACTTACTTACTTACTTACTTACTTACTTACTTACTTACTTAGCTATTTCTATAACACCCAACATATAATTATCTAGATATTTGGCAACTTAGAATCTTGAAGTAAGTAAATCCAACTGTTATATTTAAAAGAAGGGAGAGGGAAATAGAAATCTTGCCAGGTCTTTTCTGATATTTTGGCTAGTATTAAAAAGCTATAGATTATTGGTTTACCTTTTTGTAAACCAGCATAATCATGTTTGCTTCAAATAATTAATTAAGCCCTCAGAAAGTTTCAATTCTCAGTTATCATATGTGGTTTACATATGAATGGGAAAAACAAACATTGTATTAGTTTTTACTAAGAATCTGCACAAGTTCAGATAGAGATCTCAGCAAAATCTAGTCACATACATAGACATACAGATGTCTTTTTTGTTCCAGATTTGCTTTCAGCCATCAGTTTAACAATAAGAATTTTCCAAATTCCTGAGAGAAATTTGGAGATTACTGAATATCTCCAAAAACAATGAATAGTATATGACTAACATCATTTTTTATTTAACTCTAGACTCAGTTTAAGTAATTACAATGGTTTCTGATAGATAGAATGGGAGCAACCCCCCCCCCCCAAATATAGGATAGTTTAGGAAAGATAGAATGATGCCAAGCCTGTCTCTAAAACTGAACAAAGTCCAGAGGCTAAAATGGACAAAAGAAATCAAATAAGAGCCAGTTTATTAGTAGCTGAGGTCCCCGCCTAGAAACCAGAAGAGTCTGAGTTCTGTTTTAGGCATGAGAGCTGACGGGGGGACCTTGAGCCAGCCACCCACCTCACTGGATTGTTGTTGTGGGGACAGTAGGAGGAAGAAGGAGTACTTATGTACGTTCACCATCCTGATTTATTTATAAAATAATTCTAATCAGAATAAATAAGGCAGGATTTTAAAAATCTAACAAAAGATGAATAAAATTACAGTTACTAGTGGGGATTTTTGCACAGACTTTACAGTAAAACTATCTTCAGCTGTATCTGGAATATAAATTTCCCACTGGCAACACTGGCTCTTTCCCCATTTTCCTTTCAATTTCAATTAATTTCTTTTTTTGTAGATTATGGGAAAGCTGGATTATGCCAAGAATGCCCATTGTGTTCCAAGTCTCTTTCTTTGATATTTTGGTGTAATGAATGTTCTTAGCTCCAGATGAAATATGTTTTTATCATAAAGCTAACACTGAGAACTTTATTCATCTTTCAGAGCTAGGTAGAACAACTTTTATTTCAGAAAATTATCCTTTCTGTCAGGTGATGTGCCATTACTTTGTGTTTTTAAAATATCAGAATTGTTTTGCTCTTCTTAAAACTTTTTCCTATTTCAGCTTTTTTTTTTAACCATTATAATGAGTTTGATTATGAAGTTCATTATAGTAATCACTGCCATTTTATATATGATAACCTGAAAGAAATCACCTTGGTGGAGATTGCTTCTGAATAAAACTAACATAGGATTGCTTTAAATCACTTTATGGATTACCACAGAGAGAAAATTAAAAGAATAGAGTGCTCTGATTCACTAACATACTTTTATTAAACTAATTATTAACATACAACTCAATAAAAGAGCATGGAATATATCAACGGAGAAATATTTTTCATGATTTGGTATTAATCTTTGAAAATGAGTCAAAAGGGTGGGAATGATAACAGCCCTAGTCATCAAAGCACATTGCTATAATAAAACTTCCCTAAATGAAGGAGAAAAAATATAGAATTTAATATATACAGAGGAATGATTTCAAACGTATTATACCAACAGAAAACAATTGGGGATTCTTTTATAAACCTAATTTTAATAGAAATTTTTCTCTAAAGAAGAAGAAGGAATTTAAATCACAGTCCTTTCAAATATGATATCGCTACTGTAGACAGAAGGGGTGTTAATAGAAAGAGAAAACAACTCATAATTCATCTATTTTTATTATTAAGTATTTACGGTAGTTACCATGTAGTTAATCATTTTAACAAAATGTCAACAGTCTCATAGGAGACATCATGTATTTTTTACATTGGACAAAAATGTTGGCTTTGGTTTGACTTTCAAATACAGAGCTAATGATGACACCATTATTATGGCTTCCTGTTTTAATGTTAATCTCATGCAGTAGACCCAAGTACACTCTAATTTACTTCCTTAGCACTACCTGATTACACAATAATCTTGTAGAGACATTTTGAAATCATTATGTTAATTGTAATACATAAATTTATAGGAAGTCAAAAAGTATTTAATTACGTAAATGAATTAAACTCTATGTTATTAGTGCTAGCATTTTTAAATGGTGCGTATGTATTCATTTTTTTCTTTTTTAATGAATCTGAACTTATTTTGATCAAGAGCTATAAAGTTCAATATTGTTTTATAACATCCAGAAACAAGATACTGTGGCCTAGGGAGAAGAAAAGATCATTGAATATACCACTATACCAGAAAGAAGAAAACTATCCGAAGCATTGCTCTCATTCTTCATGATAGCAAAGTTTTGCTTGTGCTGTTTCAAAGAATAGAGCCATATATGGGAAGAGAAATGCCAAATGAACAGAAAAGATTCAGTTAAGGGAGAGGGTCAGAAAATCAAACGGAAACTATTAAAGCAAAGCTTCTCCTAGTAGTAAGAAAACTGGACACGGAGGGGAAAAAAAGATCTTCATTAATGGCGTTAGAGACAATGATTATAGAATAAGAACAACCATTCAGTGAGTTCAGTAAGAAAATAAAGACTGTAAGCTCCCTTGAGACAATGATTAGCAAACAGAAGTTTACATACTTTGTACATGTAACATGATCTGACAATGGAGGAAAAGAATAATCATGATCAAGAATCTGAAGGAAGTAAAAGAAGGGGAGGCAGTGAGAATGCCTCTGGGGAGAGGTATGTTTGGCGGTCTTTTTCTACATAATATTTATAGTATAGCCTTTATTGTCATTGTTCAAAATAAATACAACGAAATTGGTTAATATAAGAAATTGGACCCAATTCAATGAGACCTAACCAATAATTTATTACATTACAATTAGAAATGAAGAATTGCTCCTTTTTCTCCCTATTTAAGTCAAAATATGCTCAATAAGTATACACATGCTCATTAATAATCTGATCACATAAATTCAGGGATTACACATTTCTCTTACTCCCAGGATTTAAAAGAGCCACTAATTATTCTTTATGCCAGCTGTGAAGGAATAATAATAATCTAGCAATAACACTTAGACATATACTGCTTTACAGTGCTTTTACAGCAGTTTACAGAGTCAGCATATTGCCCCCACAATCTGGGTCCTCATTTTACCAACCTCAGAAGGATGGAAGGCTGAGTCACCCTTGAACCTGGTGAGATTCGAACTGTCAAATTGCAGGCAGCCACAGGCAACAGAAGTAGCCTGGCGTACTGCACTCTAACCACTGCGCCACCACGGCTCTTATATATAGGTAATCCTTGACTTTACAACCAATCATTTAACAACTATTTGGGTGACAACCTTGGGACAGATGCTTTAGAGTCCGTAAAGCACTTTCAACTGTTGTAAAGCATCACATACACACACACACACTTACATGATCACATTTTGGGTGCTTGGCAACCTGTTCACATTTACAACAGGTTGCCAAGTGTCCTGTGATTTCCATTTGCCATCTTCTCTGGCAGCTTTCCTAGAAAGTCAATGGGGAAGCCAGCAAGGCAAGGTTGCAAGTAGAAGAAAGCTTCATTCACCCAGTGCATTAAGGGATTTCCCCTCTCCTCCATGCAGAGAAAGGATATTCTTCTGCTGGAGGAATGGAACTCAGATCTGGCAAAAACACTAGCAAATGCCATTGTTGTGGAAAACTCAGAACAATGCTATTCACTAGCATTTCCCCCTCCAGAGGGAAAAAGCTAATGGGTGCCATCATTATGAGCCTCCCAGAGCGATGGCACTCATGTTTGTTCTCCCCAGCAAGGTGGGTAGAGGGGCCAGGCCTCCCAGGTGTAGTGGGAAACCTGGGCTCTCTCCCCCCTCACCAACATTGGCAGTTCAGGTCCTCTCTCTCGCACTCCATTTAACCCATGCAGTCACTTAACAACTGCAATTAGAAATGCTGAGATTGCAATCGATGATTGAAGTAATCATTTAGAGTCCCAATTAATGACTGCTATGTTCAACAACTGAGATTCTAGATGCACTCAGGGTTGCAAAATGAGTACTACCTGTAATCTGGTTGTTTAACTTGGTGGCACAGGAGTTGAAGGGCAGGATTGCAGGAAAACTCTGCCCACAACTTGGAGTTTGATCCTGACTAACCCTGCACTTACAGGAAAACACAAAGAAGAAGAAAATTATGCAAAATATCATCACAAGTAGTACACAGAATCTTGTTTATCATATCAAGATGAGGAAGAATAGTGGATTTGTTCATTATAATCTATGGCAATTCAGATTCCAGATTTCACTTACAGAAGAGAGTTATCCAGATTAGAGTTTGGCTGCCCATGAACTTGCTACCCAAATATCTATCTTGCAAGTGTTCATCCCAAACAGCACTGATAAACTCGAAGTATTACAGTCTTAAAATATGCTGGAAACAAAGTGTTTCAAATCAGGTTGCAGTATATTAAATTTAATTAGCCAAACTCCATCTTTCCTTATCTTTATTAGAAAGTCCTTTTTTAAATGTCCCTGTTGTGAATGGGTAATGGGATTTGTGAGTCATTACCCAAAGAAAAATCATTTTTACTCAATTTCGGGTAATTTATCCAGGTTTGGGAGGAACAAAATAGATTGGTCCGCACTAAAAAAATGGAAATCTCTTGAAAGAAATTGAAAGAATAAAATGGAAACAGTGAATAGGCCTGCCTTCTTCCATTATTCCACCCCTGAGAGAGCACTTCATGCTGAGAGGTTTTTCAAATGGGCAGGTCCACTCATTTCATAACACATTTCCATAATAATAATAATAATAATAAATATTTATTTCTTAGCCGCACCCTCTCCCGAAGGACTCGGGGCGGCGTACAATGAAACATATGAAATAAATATGGACAAAACAAACATATAACAGAGACATATACCGAGACATACACAAGGAGGAGGTCGGCTGATAAATAAAACAATTAAAATACAGTATTTAAAAACCCCTAGATAATTAAATATAATTAAAATACCCAGTAAAAGCCCGTCAGGAGCGATATGGTTAGATCAAAGTTGAGCCAGGCCAGCTACTTGGAATAGGTGGGTCTTAAGCTTAATACGAAAGGAGCGGAGGTCAGAGGTATTCCTAATATCCGGAGGGAGGTCATTCCACAGGGCTGGGCCCGCCACAGAGAAGGCTCTACTCCTAGGCGCTGCCCCCCGACACTGTCTTGTGGACGGCACCTGGAGGAGGCCCTCTCTGTGCGAGCGGATTGGTCGCAGGGATGTATACGATCCCGCAAGTAACTAGGTCCTGAGCCATGGAGCGCTTTAAAGATTATTATCAAAACCTTGAAACGCACCCGATAGACCACAGGAAGCCAGTGCAGCTCGCGCAGGAACGGTGTCACATGGGAGTACCTAGTACTCCCCATAATTACCCGCGCGGCTGCGTTCTGGACCAACTGTAGCCTCCGGGTGCATTTCAAGGGAAGCCCCATGTAGAGAGCGTTACAGTAGTCCAAGCGAGACGTCACCAGCGCATGAGTGACTGTGCGTAAGGCGTCCCGGTCCAGTAGGGGGCGCAATTGACGCACCAGGCGAACCTGGTGGAACGCCCCCCTTGCCACGGCTGTCACATGGTCATCCATGGACAGCCGGGCATCCAGGAGGACGCCCAAATTGCGCGCCCGCTCCACGGGGGCAAGTTGAATGCCCCCAATGGCCAATGATGGAATTAATTGGCTGAACCGGGGAGCTGGTACCCACAGCCACTCCGTCTTGGAGGGGTTGAGCTTGAGTCGGTTGTCATCCATCCAGATCCGTACGGCTTCCACACACCGGGACATCACTTTGATGGCCTCGTTGGGGTGGTTCGGGGTGGAAAAGTACAGCTGAGTATCATCAGCGTACAGATGGTATCCCACCCCGAAACCACGGATGATCTCACCCAGCGGCTTCATATATGTGTTGAAGAGGAGTGGCGAGAGGACCGACCCCTGTGGCACCCCACAAGTAAGGGGGCGTAGGGTCGACCTCTCTTCTCCTGCCAACACACGCTGCGTCCGGTCAGAAAGGTAGGAGCCGAACCACCGCAAAACGGTGCCCCGGACCCCCAACCCCTCCAGCCGGCGCAGCAGGATACCATGGTCGATGGTATCAAAAGCCGCCGAGAGGTCTAATAGGACCAGGATAGAGGAACAACCTCTGTCTCTGGCCCTCCAGAGATCATCCACCAACGCGACCAAGGCCGTCTCCGTGCTGTGACCGGGGCGGAAGCCGGACTGGCGCGGGTCTAGATAATCATTTTCCTCCAGATGTCGTGGAAACTGGTAGGCCACCACACTCTCTACAACCTTCGCCAAAAAGGGAAGGTGGGAGACAGGACGATAATTGGCCAGCTCCAAAGGGTCCAGGGAAGGCTTCTTGAGCAAGGGTCTCACCACCGCCTCTTTCAAGGCGGCCGGGAGAGACCCCTCGCTCAGCGAAGCATTCACTAGGCCCAGGAGCCAGTCTCGTGTAACCTCCCAGGATGCCAGTACAAGCCAGGAGGGACACGGGTCCAATAAACATGTGGTGGGTCGCAGTCGTCCACGCAATCTGTCCAAATCCTCGATGGCAACCAAGTCAAACTCCTCCCAGATCGATACCTCAAGACTCGCCATGGACGTCTCCATTGGATCACTGACAGGAACCCAATCTCTCCGGATTTGAGCGATTTTATCCTGCAGATATTTACCAAATTCCTCTGCCCTGCCCTGTAGGGGGGCCTCCCGCGGCCTCTGAAACAAGAGGGAGCGGGACACCCGAAACAGGGCGGCAGGGCAGTTCTCCGCGGATGCAATGAGAGTGGCACAATATTGGCGTTTGGCCACTCTCAATGCCACAAGGTACGTCCTTAAATGGGCTCGTGCCTGTGTTCGATCAAATTCGGAGCGAGAGGATCTCCAACGACTCTCTAGACGTCTCTTGCGGCACTTCATCACCCTTAGCTCCTCGGTAAACCAAGGGGCTAGGGTGGATCGTTGCCGCCGGAGAGGCCGCAAAGGCGCCACCCGGTTCAAGGCCCCGGTAGTTGCATTATTCCACGCAACTACCAGGTCCTCTACCTGGGGGCGGGTCAAGGTTACAGGAGGTGGCCCAAGCTCCGTCTGGAACCTATCAGGTTCCATCAGGCGCCTGGGGCGGAACCATCTGGAACTTTCCGGTTCCGCCCCAGTTAGCCAGTGGAAAAATCTGGTTGATGGCTCAGTCTCCTAAGCAGGATTGAACTACATTCTGATTTTTATCACTAATATACTTCTTCTACATGCATCTGAAATTTTTACTTCATTCTATATTCCAAATTAACAGGTTTCGCATTCCATTTTGCAAAAACCCATCTTCATAGATTAATATAGGGCTTTCTATAAAAAGTAGGGATCCAAACATCTTCCTTTCAAATAAGGTATATGCATTTGACCATTCCACATTCACTATCACCTGAATACAATAAAGAAGAGTTTCCCCAAGTTGCTATGTCACTACAGCTGCTCTTCATCAAACAACTATATTAGACATTGCAATATGTCCTTACCTACAATGTCTTCATAGGCATTCTCTTCTAAAGTGCTCTTAGATCCAAACTTGTGCTGACTGTCAGTACCATTCTCACTTGGGGAGGGAGGATATGACTGGTGGCTTGAAGCATCTTCAAATTCAAAGGATCTTCTATAGGGGACAAAAAGATAATACAATCATTTGTGATTGTGAGTGCTAAAACTTTTTTTTAAATGGAAGTTATTTAAAAAGGCAATTATATGATTTCCCTCTCCCTCACTATATTAAACAATATCCAAACTATTTTCCATATATTTTGTTGGACTTGTTTTGCCATAACATCACTTTAAACTAGTTAAACAATAACTATTTCTTTATTGTGGGCTTCCCCACTACCACAAAATGATTTTAGACCAATGCTGATTTATCAGATTTTTTTGCTATGTGCCTCTGTAATTCTACAGAATCTATGTTTGATCATAAATTGATGGATATGAGTATCTTTTTCAAAATCACCATGAAAGGTAAAACAAGTAGATTACTTGAATTCACTGCATGCTTGGAGAACAGTAGAAAGAGACAAGACTGCTTTGCCTTTCTCTGGTAGAGCAGTATATTTGGGCTGGTGCATATCCTTATAGTTAACTTACTTTGCTGTGAGCCACTTAATGCTACTAATATGCTGTGGATACTTTGACATTAGGATTGAGGAGCCTCTCTCACTGAATTTCTGAAACTCAATCTAAAAAAAGAAAAATGAATGGGCCAGCCAAGACAGGAGAACTTGTTCACATACTTTGCCTCTAATGGCACTGATTTGAATAGAAATACCCCTTAGATTTATATACCTCTTCACAGTGCTTTACAGCCCTCTTTAAGTGGTTTTACAGAGTCAGAATATTGCCCCCAAGAATCTGAGTCATTTTAGCGACCTCAGAAGGATGGAAGATTGAAACAACCTTAAGCCAGTGGGGAATCGAGCCCTTGACAGTCAACAGCCTGCAATACTGCAGCTGGCAGGGTAATCTTTCCAGTTTACACTCTAGTACACTCTAGTTTCTTACAATATTATCTGGCTAAAGCCTCAGCCATCAGAATATATCCATGGCATTCAAGACTAAAATAAACTCTCTGTTCATTCTGATCCTAGGCTAACGGTATTGTACCTACATTATAAAGGAAGATGCAACAAATAATTGTTCTCAGATACCAACATTGCTTCAGTCAAGAGTTTCCAAAACATTTGTGTGTTATATTCCGTGACAAACTATTAACTTCCAAAATAAAATGTAAATTTCAAGATTGCTGTTGTGGTGATTAGATCTTGTATTCAACAATACACAGTCTTCTGTATACAGCACATAAGCTACTCAGAACTTATCTCCCTGCTTGAAAAGTAAACATTATTTTTGCTTATTTTTGTCATGATGAGAAATCCCAGAAGCAGGTGGTAAGATCATTTCTTTTAAGCATCTCCTCCCACCCGAATATTTTATCTGGTCAAGTTGTTCTGACAGTACCCATTTTAATAAAAACAAGACAGTACCCAAGAACATCCAGTTTGGTTTATTAAGAGTACTGAATATCAGCTTTGCTACTGACCAACTGTAATATTATTTACAAGAACTGTATATACACATCCAAATACATCTGAAACTCAACACCTTGGTTCCCAAGAGCTGCACATGAGGTTCCATTTTCCAATGAGACTTTTACTCTTCTTGTTACACACACAAGAACACTTCCGATTATGCTTGTGCCCATTAAATTTAAAATATAATGTGCAGCTTTATATGAAGCTTTCCTTCACTTAAAAAAGAGGTTCAGGTCAGCATCCTAGATTTTAACTGGGATTAAATCACACGGGGGAAAATGTAATCCAGCAGCATTAGCCATTCAAAAAAAATATATCTTCCAACACAACTAGGTATAGGCAAGGTTTGGCAAAAATACGGTAGCTTTGCACAAGTAGAACTGTCAATCTGTCATAAATTCTTTGATTACAAATTCTGTACTCTGTACAGTACTCTGTTCAAGCAAGCATAGCCAAGTAGAAATATTCTATTCTCATTAAGAATCATTATGATGACACTTAAAATACTCTCTGAGCTTTCTTTCTTTCTTGCAGATGTTTCATTACCCTAACTAGGTAACACCATCAGTATTAATGACGATGCACTAGCACTGATAATGTTATCTAGTTAGGGTAATGAAACTCTGCAAGAAAACAAGCAAGCTCAGAGAGCACCAAAGACCTCTCATTTCAATCCTGAGCTACAAATATTCTCCTTTATTGGTACTTGAAATGCTGCTTGCAACTATATAATGAAACTGTACAAACAATTCAGAAATGTTTTACTCTCATATTTTGTGGGAGTTTTGCCTTGCATTTGGGAGAAATTGATGGATATTTTTTCCACCCGATTCCATCAGTAAATTTCTCCATCTTGAACAGATTGTCTGACTGAACTAGGATTTCAGTACAAGATCTTGGCCATTTGAGATCTTTCTGCATCACTGAAATCCCATCAGAGTGTAACTGAAAATAAGGAAAGTGTTTTTTTTTTAAATGACAAGACAGGACATAAACGTAATAAATTGTGCGAAATAAGAAAATATACCCACAACTGAAGTTTTGAATTAGATAACCAATGACTTTGTGCTACGTACAAGAGCTAGAGTTTAGATAGGGAAATTTCACTGCATCCCAATAAGCCATGAAAACTCATGAGGATCCAGATTAATTGACTAAATATGAAGCTGAGAGGGAGGACCAGTAAGACAATTTGTACAAAGCATCTTCACAGTCGTTATAGAAAAATAATAGAAATAGATGTTCTTTATTTAAGAATTTTCCAGTTTGTATTTGCTGCAGTAAAAGTCAATCCCTCCAGCAACTACAGCAGCTAGCAGACTAGTATCATGTGGAAAAATACTCTGTACTTGACAAAACCCAATTAACAGGGCATGATGGCCATTGAGTCTACAGCGTGAAAGTGGTGGCCTAATCCTGCTTGCTTTCACTCTCATCTAAAAAGCATTACCTTAAGAAGGAAAGGTTTCTTGCTCTGCAGAAATGTCTCCCCAATATTTAAGGGTCTAGGACAATAGCTTTCCATGTTTACCTATTTGCGGATTTTCTGTGAAAGCGTGACTCTTTTTTCGGTCTCCGTGTGGCAGGGGGAGCAGGCGTTGATGGAAGAGGGGGAGGGACAGCAACCATTGGCGAAGGAGGTAGTCCGTTGCTTGATTTACTTGTATGGTTCTTGTCAGCTTCATACTCAAAGGTGCGTTTTGGCTTGGGCACAGGATTTACCGCTGTGTTTGCCAGGCTCTCTGGAAGCAGCTTAGAACTAAAAGAGCTAACTTTGGTAGTTAGCCCATGCAGCATTTTACTAATTTTTTCAGTCTCTGTGGGTGTCTCCAGATTACTCCCACAAGTAATGTTCCCTGCTTTGCTATCATTTGCAATCTCGGTCAAGCTCTCTGAAACCCCTAAAGTCAAAGACTTCTTTCTGCCTCTGTCCACATTGTAGCAGCTACTTGGCAACTGAGGAAGTCCCCGGCCAGGTTGTTCTTTTAACGCCTGTTCAATTTTCTGGATTCTGTTCAGCACAGCAGAGCTTTCTTTCGGAACCCCCTTGAGAAAGGCGTTGGTGGACTCATTCCGGCTCAGTCGCTTTTCAAACCGGTGGCAGGAATCCCTGTCTAGAAATTCCTCCTCTTCTGTTTCCGGGTAGGAACATTCAGAAAATGTTCTGCTCATCCTCTGGAAGCTTTTGTATTCAAAAGCCTTCTCACTGCAGGGAGAAGGCAACATACTAGGGCAGCTCTCACTGCCTGACCTCTCTCCAACATCCCTCTTGTCCAAGCAGACACTCATTCTAGGGGAAGGCTGTTTGCGGCATTCCCATTCCGTTATCTTCTGCCGGATATCAAGAGCTTGTGAATGGACACTGACCCGGCTGAGAGAGATGTTACGTAGATTGGCTGCTGTGCCCAAGGAGAGAGAGCTCCGTCTAAGCTGCCAGTTGCCTACTTCTTCACCATCCTGAGCCTCATTAGATACCTCCTTATGTTCATGTCCCTGGAAGACAGATACCCTTTTGTCTAGGCATCCAATGCTAATGGCTTTGAGTGGATGATGTATCTGAGATTCTGTATCTGAGGGGGAAGTTGAGGTGCTTCTTAAGGCAATTCCCCACTTAGTTTGATCTTTAAGGAAGACTCTGGAATTGGAAACTTTGGTGAAATTGCCAGAACAGCAGGATTCTTCACTATCACTGAGTGGATGTGTTTTGGGGCTTCTCTGTTGATACAGAAGAGGTGGTGGAGACACTGACTGACACCTGGAAGTGAGAAGAAAAATACCATTTAGCCAACTAGCTATGTAAATAAATGAGCAAATAAACAGGTAAAACAAATATGAATGACTTTTTTTAAAAAAACAGTTTTTAACAAAACAAGCTGTACCAACCTTCTAAAACTGACTTCTATTTAAAAAAATAATACATAATTTATCAAGTAGGGATTTTTTTAAAAAAAATTGGGAAGTGTATTAGAAGTGTCATAACTAAGTTGATTAACATTTATCAATTACAGCATTTTCTATCCAACACGGGAAACTAATTCACCAGGAACATTTAAAACTTGATTGCTTATTTGTGTCTTCTCTTCTGCTCTTTAATAGGTACAGTGTACGTTTTCTTACAATGAGAACTCTGATTGTTGGATTGGATGATTATGATAACAAAAAAAAACCCAATCCTTTCTTCCCTAAAATTGTAAATAAATTATAAATAAACTACCATCTTCTGGAAACTATCATTTGGGGATATGAATCATGAAATGAGACTCACTTCCTTAAGCTGGCTTGGAAGAATACCATGCTCTGTAATAAAGGTAAAGGTTCCCCTCGCACATATATGCTAGTAGTTCGTGACTCTATAGGGCGTTGCTCATCTCTGTTTCAAAGCTGAAGAGACAGCGCTGTCTAAAGACGTCTCCATGGTCATGTGGCCGGCATGACTAAACACCGAAGATGCATGGAACACTGTTACCTTCCCACCAAAGATGGTTCCTATTTTTCTACTTGCATTTTTACATGCTTTCGAACTGATAGGTTGGCAGAAGCTGGGACAAATAACGGGAGGTCACTCTGTTATGCGGCACTAGGGATTTGAACCACTGAACTGCCGACCTTTCTGATCAACAAGCTCAGTTTCTTAGCCACTGAGCCACCGCGTCCCTTATGTTCTGTAATAATGACAGCTAAAACTCCATTAGGGACACAGTCTCTTTGAATGTTGATTTTCCAGATTAACATGCAGCATAGTTAAAGTTGATTCAATGCAAGCTAGGCCTAAAAACAAATGGAAACAGATCCCAATGTTCTGTTTTATCCAAGAGCTATTAAATGTGTGATGCTACAAAGGTAAAGACAAAATGATTATTATGTACCTGCTAGGATCTAAGGACAGTTTCTTCTACACTACTACAAATGCACAAAATAAAGTTCAGAGAGACTGATCAATTGCTTTCTAAGGTTGCAGTGATGAGAAAAGTAATGAGACAGAGGGAGGGAGGGACGGAAGGAGACAGAGAGGCAGAGACATCAAATCCATCCTCCCAAATAACTTATCTACTCCCAAGACAGTGAATAACTTGAAAAATATGGATTCCATTCATCACTGTGCCTTTGCTCAACATTGTAGATTCCTAAACTGTGTTTTGTTTATATGTAGATAGACGTACACTTGAATTTACAGCTTAAAATTCTTTTTTCCCCTTACACACAAACATGTATATTGGGGCTTCATAGCAGTCATATGTACATAACATGTTTCAGAACCATCTACCATTCAATTCACCTTCAAACTACAATAACACACAACTAAAATGAATGCTACCTATAGATGGATTTGTTAGTATCTCTCCTTCTATAGACACATATTTTATGCATTTTCAGGATCAATTACTACATCCTTTGCTCTCATATTGCTATATGAGTGAAAATGTCATTCAACAGTGTGGCAATTAAATAAATTATTTAAACTGTAATTATTCGTTTTAAAAATGAAGTTTTTATAAAGTCGACAATAATCATGGACTTTGTGTAACCTGAAACTATAAAGATGTTAATTAAAACTGCTTTGGAGAGAGAAGGGAAATTAAGCTTCTTTTGGAGGGAGGAGAGAAATTAATTCAACCTGTTTTGGAGGAAGGAGAGAAATTAAACTTCTTTTGGAAAGAGCCAGCAAATTCAATCTTTTTTTGAAGGGAGGAGAGGAATAAATTCAATATTTTTGGAGGTTTTTGAGATCTGCAGCAGGACAGCTACAGTACCTATGCAAGGCCGCCTGCCTGCTTGTCTGGGAAAAAGGCACAAGCTCAGCTTAGTTGCAACCGGCTTAACACCACAAAAATCTTTACATCTGCAATTAAGCTGAGGCAATGTGCACACGTTTGATACTTCTGTATTTAAAAAATTCATGTAAGTAAAAGATTATAAACCAAAATCATGCAACATTTTAAAACAAAATTACAATTAAGTGATCATAATATGAAATTGAGGCAGGAGGATGCAGAATCGAAGTCCACATTCAGGCATAACTCAATGGGAAATTTTGGACCAGTTGTCAACTTTTAGGCAAGCTTATTTTACAGGATTATTGTAGAAAGAAAGTGAGTATGCTATTACAGGTAGTTCTCACTTAGTGATCCTAATTAGGACCAGCAACTATGTTGCTAAACAAAGTAGTCAATAAGCAACAATAGTCAATCAGCGACAACAGTTCCAGTAATCTCAATTTCAGTCATTAAGCAAGGCATAACGTGACCGTAATTTGCAACCTCCTGCCAGCTTCCCTATTGACTTTGCTTTTTCCCAGTCAGCTGGGAAGATCACAAATAGCAAGTACATGACCACGAGATGCTGTGACTGTTGTTATTGAGCATTGTTTGCCACTTGCCTGAATCACAATCATGTCATTGCAGGGGTTGCAAGTGTGAGGACTGGTCATAAATTGTTTCAGTACTTTGTAATTTCCAACTGTCACTAAACAAATTGTCATTAAGTGAGGACTACCTGCATATACTTTCAGAACATCTATGTCCATGATGGCGAACCTATGGCACACATGCCACAGGTGGCATGCAGAGCCCTCTCTGCAGGGACATGAGTTGTCGCCCCAGCTCAGCTGCACTGCGCATGCTGACCAGCTGATTTTCAGGTCTCTGCCGCCCATGCGCGGGGGCCATGGCACACATGGGGAAACACACGTGAGCGGATGGGGGCGAATAGGGGGGTCACAGCATGCATGCACAGGGCCACGTGTACATGCAAGGGTGAGGTGCATGCAGGGAGGTCACACACACATGCACGGAGGGGCAGGTGCATGCAGGGATCACACATGCATTGCATTATGGATGCATGTGTACGCTTTTGGCACACAGTGACAAATCTACCATATTTTTGGGAGTATAAGACGCACCTTTTTCCCTCAAAAGAGGCTGAAAATCTGGGTGCATCTTATACACTGAATACAGCATTTTTGGCCTCCTGAAACCCCGCCCCCTTCACCCACATCGCCGTGCATAGCCTTTAGGGGGCTTCCAGAGTGCTCCTGGGGGCTGGGGATTGCAAAAATGAGCAAAAAACAGGTCGTTTTTGCCCCCTCCCTCCCGAGCACTCTATAAGCCTCCTAAAGGCTATGCGTGCCCTTTTTTGCCAAAAACTGGGCCATTTTTGTGAAAAACGGGCCATTTTTTGCTCGTTTTGACCCCCCCCCAGCCTTTCCCAGCCCCCAGGAGCACTCTACAAGCCTCCTTTGGCAAAAAAGGGGCCTGTTTTTGCGAAAAATGGGCCGTTTTTGGGAGGTCTGCAGAGTGCAAAAACTTTTTTTTTTTAATTTGCCTTTTCAAAATCTTGGTACGTCTTATACTCTGGTCTATTTTATACTCTGAAAAATATGGCATGTTAAGGAAGATTCTGTGTCTTATTTTATTTGCAGTGTTTATTTTTTTAAAAAACAGGCAGGACATGTGATTACTATAAAACATTATTCTTTCACTTATTCCTGTTTTATATTTTGTAGGGGGGGGGGGGGCATCTCAGCTTCCCTAAGAATACTTTATTCAATTTATATCTTTTCCATACCCTCAATGGGTGTTTTTTTCATACTGCTTATTCCTGAATTAATAATGATCTCTGACTGTTTTCTTTCATTCCCACCTTCTGAATTCTAGGGGTAAGAAACAATCCTTCCTGCACCAATGCTACAGTTCTTAACTAATGCAATTCTCATGATTACTAAAGGAAGAGACAAAAAACCCCAACAGTCAGATTTCTTTTATAAACTACTCACATAAATCAAACCAGGAACCCAATGATTAAAACTCTTGGAAAAGAGATTTAGATTATTTTAAAAATGGGAAGAACTCTGTGGGACTCAAATGTGTACAGATACATTCTGATGGAGTAGGAGAAGGATGTAAAGAATGTGTGAAAATTACAAATGTAATTAAAAGTCAGGAATGTACAGCAGGAATGATAAATCCCACTCTGGTAACCAGCTGTGGAAAGACAAAAAAGGAGCAGTTCATGTATTCCTTCCTTGTAAGCAATGTCAGTGAGGAGAGAATTTCCACTGCTACTCAACATGCAAACACTTAATGGCAGGTTGTTATAATATGAGACTTCTGCTCTTGGTGACAACTGTAAACTCAGGTGTATCCAATTCAAACTTAAAATAATTCCATCCACTCTGAAGTTATGGAATTCTCAAGGATTCAACTAAGACTGAAATTTTCAGTAAAGACACTATTTTCCATCTGCTTTCTTCATTTACAACATGAAAAAACAAAATCTCTTTAATGAAGACATTAAAAAATCAAGACCTTGTTTTTCTGATTGGAGATGCTAACCAAACCAAGTTGTCTCCAAGGTACAGCTGTTTCTTCTCCAAGAAAGGTGGGCCTTCATAGTAACAACCTAGACTAAGGTTAATCAGGTCACAGTAGAAAGCAATTGTGTAAAATATCAACGTGTGCAATTTCTGTTTCCTGTATCTGCTTGCTTTTCTCAAATTTCCCTCTGGGGTAAATCATGACCAGACTCCCAGACTATCCTCATAGATCAGCTTTTGTTTCTAGAGAGGAAGCGACTATGAACTATAGTGGGAGGCATCTTACTGCAGTAGTTGAACAGGTTTCATCTTGAGTTATCTGCTTCCTCTTTGCTTCCAAGAGAGTCAGTGTGTAAAGTAGAGGCTAGACATAATTATGAGGCAACACTAGCAAGGCTGAGATCAAGAAATTATCTAAGATGTAAAAGAAAGGGTAAAGAATAGAGATAATACTCACTTACTTTGCAACACTGCAGATAATAACCAGTGTCAGTTATTAATAAAAGTTTATTGAAAATGCATCTATTCAATTCAATATGAAACACAGAGTACATATAGTGTTATGGTGATACATTCACAGTAGAATATCTTGGTGCTGTCTGCCTAATACAATTTTATTGTGTATATGTATATGTATGAGTGTGTGTGTATGTATGCATGTACGTACGTACGTGTGTGTGTATATATATATATATTTGTTTTCGTAGATTTTCACGGGTGTAGGTAAGCTGGTCTTGTGGTATTCAGGTCTTTTCCCGTGTAAGATTGAGATTGTCTTGGCAACGTTTTGGCGAGATCTCACTCGCCATCTTCAGGCTGGTGTTTTTGGCTTAAAACGTGGTCGGAGCTGCCATTTTTCTATAAATCTTGCCCACGCTTTAAGCCCAAAACACCAGCCTGAAGATGGCGAGTGAGACCTCGCCGAAACGTTGCCAAGACAATCTCAATCTTACATGGGAAAAGACCTGAATACAACAAGACCAGCATACCTACACCCGTGAAAATCTACGAAACAAATATATATACTATATACTGTATATATATTCTCCTCAGACATTTTGTACCGCTATAGTAAGGCATATGTGTTCTTTGCCATAATCTCATCAAGACACAGGTTCCAATAGAGATGTTTGGTGGTATAAATCTTTACTCCAACATCAGTGTACTGACATAAATCTAGGACAAACCCCAAAAACATTTAGGTAAGAAAATAAAATGCACAGGTACAGTATATGTGGTACCTTGCTCAATAGTAGTAACTGTGAGAGGGATCTTGGAGTCCTAGTGGACAACCATTTAAATAGGAGCCAGCAGTGTGCAGCAGCTGCCAAAAAAGCCAACATAGTTCTGGGCTGCATAAATTGAGGGATAGAATCAAGATCACATGAAGTGTTAATGATGCCTTGGTAAAGCCACACTTAGAATACTGCATTCAGTTTTGGTCACCATGATGTAAAAGAGATGTGGAGACTCTAGAAAGAGTGCAGAGAAGAGCAACAAAGATGATTAGAGGACTGGAGGCTAAACCATATGAAGAACGGTTGCAAGAACTGGGTATGTCTAGTTTAATGAAAAGAAGAACTAGGGGAGACATGATAGCAGTGTTCCAATATCTTAGGGGTTGCCACAAAGAAGAGGGAGTCAAACTATTCCCCAAAGAAGCAATGGATGTAAACTAATCAAGGAGAGAAGCAACTTACAACTAAGGAGAAATTTCCTGACAGTTAGAACAATTAATCAGTAAAACAGCTTGCCTCCAGAAGTTGTGAATGCTCCAACACTGGAAGTTTTTAAGAAGATGTTGGATAACCATTTGTCTGAAATGGTATAGGATTTCCTGTCTAGGCAGAGGGTTGGACTAGAAGACTCCCAAAGTCCCTTCCAACTCTGTTATTCTATTCTATTCTATTCTAACAGTGGAGGGAGAATTATATTTGACATTCTACCAGTCAGAAAACAGATTATGGAAGTACACATTTTTATAACTTACACTACAAAGTTTGTATTCCCCATGCAAAATGGTCTTACTATGGTTTTCTGAATATTAAGGTAATTCTTTAGTTTTGATACAGTATTTGCCTTTCCCAGCAACATGTTTAAATTGCTTCTGAGTGTAGCAAAATGTGATGTACAATAATGAACACTGCCATATGCCAAAAACATGTTGGTGAACCTCAAATGTGCACACTTTTCATGAAAATTCCAAAGGTGCTTTTCAAAAGGCAACTGGACTTTTGGGGGGGGGGGGTTACTTTGAAAATGTTTCACTTCTCATCCAATAGGTTTCTTCAGTTTTGACTATCAGAATTGAAGAAGCTTCTTGGATGAGAAGCAAAACGTTTTCTAAGGGAAAAAACCAAGAAAGTCAAGTTGTCTTTTGAAAAGCACCTTTGGGACAACCATGACCTGGATGATTGAGAATCTCCATAGACATTTTCATGAAGGTCAACTCTGAGAGAAACAATAACTGATTTTTTATTTCTAGCATTTTTGGCATATATGTAATAGTTTAAATATGTTTAAACATAATGGCTCCCTTTAATAAGTGTATGATTCATTCCAACTAAGTACACTATGCCTGAGTGCAGCATGGCAGACAGATAATGGAAATTAAATTGCAGGACATCGACATTAAACCTTTTTCACCACAACATTTGGGGGGACATGCCAACGTTCACTATTCTTAAAAGTATGCTCTGTTTTCATGCAATTCTCAGAGACTGTGTGAGAATGAGATGTGCTCTCTTGCAACCTCCAGACCTTCCAACTCTGGAACCTTCAACAATTGTATGAGAATGGGGGCATGCTTTTGTGTAGCTTTTGGAGGCTGCAGAGGCGGTGGAAGAGCATTATTGAAGACCTGGAGCAGCCTCAGGTAAGGCATAGGGGCCTGTCAACAGAAAAAGAACACAGCCTGAAGGGAAGAGATATGCAGCAAATCCTAAGGAATGCTGGATCATGGGGGCAATCACATAAGGCAAGCTTTTTGAGTGGTAGCAGTGGTGTTAAGAGCTGAAATCAAGATCCAGGCCTCTCCTTCATGTTCAGCCTTAATGCTAACCCTAAGACCAGGTTATGTGAGCAGGCCCAGGGACCCCAAGAGACAGGGGAAGTACTGAAGTGGCTCCATTATTATTAACATGCCTTCATTTGCTATTTCTTTGCTCCTGCTCTGTTTTTATAATATTTTTATGGTTTTAATATTTTAATATGAATTAATATTTATTGATTGTTGTACTTTATTATTCACTATCTCTTGTTTGATGAAATAGGCAGCTATATAAATTGGATAAATAAATAAAACACTCCCTTTTATATCTCACAACCTGATACCCTCAAGGGTCTGGAGGCTATGAGAGTCTGATTGGAAACAGCAGACATATTGGATGTCAGTTTTACTTTAGTAATATCAGCTGTGGTTTTCTAGGGATCCTTGTGTCTTGGGATTCCATGCCGCACAAGGCATATACAAAAAAGGGAGAAGGTCAAAGAACCTGAGGCAGATCCAGAAGAAGATGGAGAAAAAATATCAACGGCACACTGCAATCAAAGGCTGCCAAAACAGCAAGATCCGGAATTTTGTATCTTCCTCAACACCCAAAATGGTAGAAGACAAAGAGAAGAAGTTCCTTTCTAAAGAGCAGGTAGCAGCTATGTCCAGAAGAATCTTGGCACAAATCCATCTTGTGTGCTAATTGTACCCAGTCTAGTTCAAAAACCTACTCACAATCATTTATGCTTTGGTCACCTCATGGTTAGACTAATCTAATGCAATGTAGTGTATTAAACAACTTGCAGGACCACCTATCTTTCATTGAATCTGCTTGCTCCATGAGATCCAAAATGGTAGGCATGTCCAGATCCCCTCCATAAAACAATACCATCAGGAGAAATGCCTTTTCTGTCACAGTGTTTGCCCTCTGGTACATTTTACCACCCCACCTGCCATGATTCAAATGTCTCCAACCATGTTGACTTTCTGTAAATCTTAAGGTCTGACTTTCCCCCATAAGCATTAGGCCAAGGAAGGATGCCTCTGCAATAATTTTCTTTATTACACAGATCTTGACAGAATCTGAAAAGAAAAATGCCACGTAACTAGATCAAAGACCTCTCTGAACAAGAGCTAAGCGTTAATAGAATTGACATCCATGTTCCTCTTCAAACAAGCTGAAGGCAAGAAAAACAAATGCTTTAAAAGGACATGAAACTGTTTGCCATGAACACTGATTCTGTTTTGTAGTGTAATTCTAAACTTGATTTTAATTTAATTTCAAAGCCAAAACTGAATTATTTAGAAAAGAAGAAATATGAACACTGTTGGCTGTTTTCATTTCAAAGAGGGTGGTTCAAAGTAGCTTCTGATGATTTTTTTAGTTCCTTGC
This sequence comes from Natrix helvetica, assembly GCF_964273705.1. NCBI lineage: Eukaryota > Metazoa > Chordata > Lepidosauria > Squamata > Natricidae > Natrix > Natrix helvetica. The sequence continues at coordinate 104,037,114 of NC_138548.1, read as the reverse complement.
ATAGTCTTCACAACAGTATATTTATTGTGTAAAAGCCCACTCCAAAGACTGGGTGGACTCTTTTCAAGCTATGCAAACAAAGCTTGGTTTCAAATTCTGACACATAAGACTGGAAATCTCCTTATTTGGCCACTGATATAACTACTTTTTGGCTCTATTTCTACTGCCTTCTATACCTGGATCTCCACTACATAAGAGATGATTGGTTATTTTTATCCTTCATAAGTCTTGTTTCCCTTTTCCAATTTATATGTGCTTAGTTGATAAGTGTTGGATTTCTTCTGAACAAATCTTAAAAATGATTCTGAACAAATCTTTAAAATGATTCGTTCAGTTTTGATACAGTATTATGTGAGAACTGAGCAATTATGCTTTGCAAAGTATGCTTTGGTCCAAGGGCAAACAAGATGCCTGAAGGTACGGTATCAGTATACTTTCAAACACTTCCTTTGCATACTTATCAGGCTCTGCTCCGTTTTACTTCATAAAAATAATTAATATAGTTATATATTAGTAATGAAAACAATATATAGAAAGCAGGATACAAAGATCCAGCCTCTAGTTTCACATTTCTTTCTGGAAAAACTTGAAAAGCCACGCAAAAATTTATTTACTTTCATATAATTGTTTTGATCTTTTGAGACAGTATCAGTGATTTGATGAATAATTAAATTTCCTATTGTAGCCATTTTGTCTGTGCATAACATCTTGTTCTTATAATATCAAAGTCTAAAAAAGATTGTCTATAACTGGAAAACAGCTAAGAGTGTTGTGAAAAATCAGCCACATACAGTTTATTCAATATATTCAGCATGGTTAAATAAATATAATTAGCTTTTCCAATTCTCATGTTTTTCAGATATACTTAATTCCAATTCTCGGGTTTTGGGAACTTTTATAGACTTGTCTATCTTGGTGCTTTCCTCCTACAAATCTCACAAGTCCCTGCCTTACCTGTACTGACCTCTGTTACCAAATTGTTTCTTTAGCATCAGACTTTCTCTGGTTCCCGTTGGTGAAGCACCTTTAAAAGCAGATCTCCAAACTCTGCCATTCGACCTGCTTTTAATACACTCCTAGCAAATAATATCTGAGCCCACTTCATAGATAATATTTTAAGGTATTGAAAATGATTGTGAAAAGCATGTGTGTTCGTAATAGAATAGAATAGAATTCTTTATTGGCCAATTGTGATTGGACACACAAGGAATTTGTCTTTGGTGCATATGCTCTCAGTGTACATAAAAAGACAAGATACATTCATCAAGAATCATAAAGTACAACACTTAATGATAGTCCTAGGGTACAAATAAGCAATCAGGAAACAATCAATATCAATATAAATTGTAAGGATACAAGCAACAAAGTTGCAGTCCTGCAGTCATAAGTGGGAGGAGATGGGTGACAGGAACAATGAGAAGACTAATAGTAACGGTAATGCAGCCTTAATGAATAGCGGTGACAGTGGTGAGGGAATTCTTTGTTTAGCAGAGTGATGGCATTCGGGGGAAAACTGTTCTTGTGTCTAGTCATTTTGGTGTGGAGTGCTCTACAGCAGTGTTTCCCAACCTTGGCAACTTGAAGATGTCTGGACTTCAACTCCCAGAATTCCCCAGCCAGCATTCGCTGGCTGGGGAATTCTGGGAGTTGAAGTCCAGACATCTTCAAGTTGCCAAGGTTGGGAAACACTGCTCTACAGCATCGCTTTGAGGGTAGGAGTTGAAACAATTTATGTCCAGGATACTGTATCTATCAAAGATCCGGGGTTAGTGGTAAGATTCTTATCAAATGTGCCGTTTAGTCTTATGAAAGAATGAATAAAAAGTCCTGAAAACAACAAGGTATATTGCTCTACCAGTTCCAATTCTAGTTTGATGTTTGTCAGGAGAATGGAAAAAATTCACTTGCTATATTTGGCTGCCCATTCTCATTTATTTATTTTAGTTCGTCAAACATGTAAAAGATAACAGGTATAAGTATAAATGTAAGTATGAACACAGTAAATGGGTACGAATAAATGGGGACAGTAGGACAGGGACGTTAGGCACACTGATGCGCTTATGCTCGCCCCTTACAGACCTCTTAGGAATGGGGTGAGGTCAACAGTAGGTTAACATTATGGGGGTTTGGGAATTATGTTTTCAATTACGATCAAAACTGTGTTTCCCATCTCCTCTCCAGCTGCTTTTTAGCTGCTTCTGTTATTACAGAGTAAGAAACAATTTTCATAAATGTTTTTCATATAAATACTACATTTAATGAATTACTAAAGCTTAATATTAGTATCACATTTCTTTTAACCGACTCTATGTCCAGTGTCAACTCCGAAGGACTCTAGTTGTATCCATATTTTTCTTGCTTCGTTTCTTAGTTGCCATACTTATGGGGGGAAGGGGGACTTATGAAATGTAGAATGTTATCCTCCAATGTGCCAGACATAATAATAAGGCTCCTGAGAAGCAAAGTCAAATCAGCATGCCTTAACAACTGCAGGAGGGAGTGCTGAGAAGTTCATCACCTGCTTGGTTGGCTAACGTGACCTGTGACACAAGGGGGTAGTGGGCAGTATGTATTCCTTCATTGTATTGAAAACGCGGGAATTATTCAGTGTTGGCTTCACCTTTGACCATGCCAATATGATGTAACCAATAAACAGGATTTTTAAGGAAGCCAAGGCTTTGGAGTCTTAAATTGGTTGACAGCATTACTCCGAACCATGACATCCAGCTCCTATAACTACTATTAAAGCTTTTCAAGTAAGATTTACAGTTAGTCCTCACTTAGTGACCACAAACAGGGCTGGCAATTCTGTCGCTATGCGCTGCAGTCATCAACCAGAAAATCAGGTGACTGTGATGGGCTTACATCACTTCTTGTTCAGCTATTAGACAGGACATCGTATGACCATTAATTGCTATTTTACTTCCATGCTCTCAATTAATTCTACTTGTTGGAAATCAGTTGTGAAGCACACCAATATTGATTGCATGTCCGAAGAACTCTACGATGGTCAAAAATGTGTGCCAATTGCGAAGCAGTCAAATGCTGATCACGTGTCCACACTGCAACAGTCATAAAGGATTGTAAGGATTGGTTGCAATAAATGTTATAGCCATCAGCAACTACAAATGGGCAAATTTCACAACATTTTGATATTTGTTTCATTTTTTCCAGTTTTTGTCTCAATTTCTGCTGACTTTGTGGGAAGAAAATGTTCTCCCCTAGTATATTTGGTTGAATTCACTCTTCAATATTAAGATACCTCTATTCAGTGCCTAAGTACAGGTATTTGCCATGGCAATACGGTGGACACATTCTGTGATGACTTAGCTTCTGGAGAAGACTTTAATGATGGGGAAAGCAGAAAGAAAGAGAAGTGGATGACCAGCAGCAAAGCTGATAGACAGTTACAGTGGCAATGAGTACATCAATGGAAGCCCTGAAGGACCAAATTAGGAACAAATCATCATAGAAAAAGATATATCTATGTGGTTGCTGGGAGTGGATATTGACCTGATAGCACATAATGAAATCAAATCTTGACCTGTCAGATATGCACTGTACAAACCTACAGGATGTACCTAATTGCCTGTTAGAAACTAATAACTGAAATATACAAATTATACTAATTGCAAACACAGCCAGAACTATCCCTAAATTCTGATATCAAATCATATTTAAATATCTTTTGAAAGCAGTAATTCTGCTAGGATTATGATATCGTTGGAAGATAGATACAGCCATCAGTTATAAAAACAAACATAAAGGACACTGACACAACATTAAACAAGAACTGGAGCATTTGCATTTTACACTTACCGCTCTAGAGTATCCCGAGATACCTTATTTGCTCCTGCTCTCTTGGTGACACTGGCATTCTTGTTGGCAGTCATGGTCATTTCTGCCCTCTCTAAATCTGGAAACCTGGGAAAGAGAAGAATGAAACCCCAAAGAAACTTGTTGGAATTGTGAGAAATTGAATTAGAGAGGTTTACCAGCCAATTTAAAATAGTAAGAAAAAGAGTGACAAAGGGACTTCAGTCACCTTTTCGTTTAAAACTGAACATAGATAAGATACTCGCAAACAGGCTAGGCATTATAAAGACGAAATATAGGTAAATGAAGGAGCACCTGGATTAGGTTTATATACAGTAAACTTTAATTCCTTACTAATTTTGCCAGCCCCACTGGTAAGGACAGTCATGTGGGACCGAAAAGGCTGCATATACTGGAAAACCATCTCATGAATTATACACTAGCATTCTCCAGAATATTATTTATTACAGACAGAGAATGTGACTCAGAGAAGCACATAAGAACAGAATCACTGAGTTTAAGTTAAATTTACTTTATTGTCATTGCACCTCGTACAATGAAATTAAATGCCATCTTCTGCGTACATCATACATACGAAAACTATATAAAAAAACGCACACATCTTTCAAGTTCTACACAATTGAACTGAAAATTCCTGATACTGCATTAATATTGCACTATACAGTAGAATTCAACATAGGTACTGCTCTGGGTGAGAAGCTGTATTTCAACCTATTTGTCTTTGTTTTTATCGTCTTGTACTGTCTGCCAGATGGCAATAATTCAAAAAAAGGAGTGCCCAAAGATTAGATGGATCTTTAAGAACGTTTTGAACATTCTTAAGGCAGTGGGAGCTATAAAGCTCTTCCAAGGAGGGGAGAGGGCAACCAATGATCCTCTGGGCAATGATGTTAACCCTCTGGAGTACTCTCCTATCTGCCACTGTGCAATTGGCAAACCATACACAGGTGCAGTAAGTTAAGATACTGTCTATAATGCAGCGGTAGAAGGTCACCAGCAGTTTTTCATTCAGTTGTTGTTTCCTGAAAAGTCTCAGGTAGTATAATTTCTGCTGGGCCCTTTTGAACAGTGCTGCAATGTGAGCGCCCCAGGTCAGGTCCTCTTTTATAATAACACCCAAAAACTTAAAACTGGCCACTTGCTCCACTTGATCTCCATTGATAACCAAGGGCTCTGATCTATTCCTTCTGTAGCTCCTTGATCTTATTGGGGTTAAGGACTAAATTATTGTCTCCACACCATGAAAGCAACCGGTCCAGCCATCTCGTTAGATAGACTCATCCCCCCCAGCGGAAATGAGTGCTACCACTGTTGTATCATCTGCAAATTTAATAATAGTATTACTGGCGGGAGTGGGAATGCAGTCATGTACATAAAGAGTATAGAGTAAGGGACTCAACACACAACACTGTGGTGTACCAATGTTAAGAATAAGGGCAAGGAGGTATGATTAGATAATCTGATCCTCTAAAAGCAGCCAGACAGGAAATCCATAATCCAGACTGAATGAGAAAGCCCAAGGTCTATAAGTTTAGACACTAGTCTATGTGGAAGAAATGTGTTAAATGCAGAACTAAAATCGATCTTGGTTTCCAGATCCCCACACACACACCTTTTTTTTTTTTTGGTTAAACCAGAACTACAATAATTTCATATTTTTACATGACTTCCTTTTGAACAAAAAATAACATTTTAGAAATGTTTTCATTGAATTTCATTGTTGGAGATGCAATCAAATTAACACTTTATCTTAATATATTGTTTCATTTGGTAGGAAGCACATACCGTATTTTCCAGCGTATAAGATGACTTTTTAACCCCACAAAATTATTTCAAAAATCGGGGGTCATCTTATATGCCTGGTATAAGAAAGGCCATACCAAAAAACCAATACAAAATAAAAAGCAATGCCGCCAAGCAAAAAGCCGCACCGCTACCAGCACAGACACCGGCTTTTCAAGCAATAACCTCGGTGCTCCTCGCCTGGGCACATGGATGGATGAGCACTGGGATGGCTTAGTAAGGTCTGGCTGGCGGTCTGGAGGAGGAAGGCGCTGAGTTCAAACTACGAAAGCCCGGCAGTGCAGAGGCCTTCAGCCGGCTCACGGGCGCCTGAAAGTAGGGGGTTGTCTTATACGCCCAGTCGCCTTATCCAGCGGAATATACGGTACATGTACACATAGAGCAGATATCAACAATACCCATTTGAATAATAAAGGAGCTTCCTTTTGTTGCTAGAGCATGAATGCATAAAAATTCTCCACATTAAAATACTGCTCACTAAACATATTTTCACTCAATTTTTCCTCCAGGAAAGTCAGACAGTTTACACAGAATTTATCATTTGAAGCTCACAGTAACTCTGAGAGGCTGCCAATCATCTTTGCTCCTGTCCTTCAATTCCAGTTTTGCACACTGGAACAGTGATAGAAATTACTCAAGCTCTAAAACTATATGCCACCACTGATGTCCATCTCCACCTCCAATGTCTACAACCTATTTCATAAACTCCTGGATTTCACCACACTTCAGTGAACTCAACCAGGATTTCAGTTAACATGAAAGTTAATAGTGAATACATAAGTACTCTATATTTTAAAAAACAATGTACAAATCCAGTAAGCAAATAAATAATAAACATGCCTACCTGAGAAGAGTTAAAAGATTTAGATAGCCAAAGAATAAATAGAATTGCTTGAAATGACTCCTTCTGGAAAGCATTAGAGATTAGATAGGAAAAAAAATAACTGATGATGGATATAGTTGTCAAGCAAACAAACATTATGGTTGATTTATTATCTTGTAAAATGTACTTCAAGAACCCTTAACAAATAATCTGACTAAAAACAAGATATTGCTTTTTTTCTAAAGCTATTAAAAATGTTCTTAGATTATTCATCCTCACTACATGATCTGCCTAATTCCAAATCCAGAAAAACTTTGGTTGTTTAATTCTTGGTTATTAAGCAATAATATTTTTCAGTCTGGGGATTTCAATTGTGTTTTTTTTAACTCAAAAGTATCTCAAAAGTAAGAATTCTTAATTTCTTCCCAATCCAATCTCAAGTACTTGCACACAAAAATTAAAGTACAAACTGTGCATATGTGTGTTTTTCTCTAGACAGAATTATATTTGCAAGTATATTGGGAGAAGGTAACTTTTCAGGATGCAATACAGTCCATAGCTACACAAGTCAGCCGCACAAAGAAACAATTATTTCAACAAAGCAAAGCTAGATGACTTCTGTTGGGATAAAAACAATCTTTTGAATGTTATGCGAATGGCTTTATTCAATAAAAAGAGGAAATAATTTAAAATGAGATTAAATTAATATTATTTTAATATTATTTCACTCAGGTCAGATAATAGTTTCAGACTGTGAAACAAGATTAAGTATTCCAACCAACAACAATTAGATGTGATGGATGGTACCTATAAAGGGGTAGGTGGCATGATAGATTGCAATGAAGCAGCAGTTTCCTGGGAAGAAGGGAACACATCCCAAGGAGGAGGAAGGATGAAACAAGAAAAAAGACAGCCCAGCGCAGGTTAGAGGAAGAGATTTAGGAGAGCCACTCTCTAAAATCTCCTAGGCTAGGATATTTCCATTGGGATAAAAAGAGTAAAGGTTTAGTCTGGCAAGATTCTGTCTCTTTGGTATGAGAAAATATAGATATAAAATTTGACTGGATTGTTCTATATCTTGTCGTTCTGAAATTGAGCCTGACAGGTAATCCTTGACCAATAACCATTTACATCCTCACACAACCTCCCCAACCATCTTCCACACCAGAGGTGGGTTCCTACAGGTTCGGACCAGATTAGCCAATTAGGTAGTAACTCGGCCGGACACATTTTTTTTTACTTCTGCCCATGTGGGCATAGCATGCATCAAGTGTGCACGCAAAGCACAACCCTGAGCAAACCAGCAGTAAAAGAAGCCAGAACCCACCCCTGTTCCACACCCCTGGTTACATTATAGCTTCCTTTATACAAGTTCAAATAAATCCCCTCAAATACTGCAAAATTCAGCTGCAGTTTTCAACCTCTGACTGGTTTCCATTCAAACTTCACCAAAATAGATACATCAATCACATCCAAACTTCAGGAAAGATTCCCTGGAATGCTGGGTCCCAACCAAGGCCAAAAATTTGAATGAAGAGCTCTCCCAGAATATGGATTCTGCTACAGTGTTAGAAATTTAAACTTCTTTCAAGTTTCTTCTTCATTTCTAGTTTTCTATTACCTGATTCACACAGCATCCTATGCCATACTGTGGTTTGTTTAGCTTACCTTAACATGCTATATGAGCGTATCATATACTAGTTAAGAAAACATCGCTTAGTTGCAGTCTGTAAATACATCTCTGGGCAGATTTTAGCAATTTAAGCCTCTTAATCAAACTTTGGAGTAACACCATTTCAAAAAGAGTAATTGTATACTTGCCTATCCTGAGGAGAGTAAAATGACAGCAGTAAGGGCATTCACAAGGGAGGGATATCAAAAAAGTGTCATATCTGTGTGACTTAAAGGCTTACCCATTTTTACTTGTTGAAAAAGGGAATGAGGATTTAAACATTCAGTCATGGAACACAGGAAGGAAGAAGAGAAAGAAATTTTAAAAGAAGTAATAGGTGGAAGCTTGTTAAAGAGAGATCCAATCTAGAACTAAAGAGAAGTTTCCTGACAGTGAGAACAATTAATCAATGGAAAAGCTTGCCTCCCAGAGTTATGGGTGCTCCATCATTTTCAAGTATAGACTGGATAACCATTTGACCAGGATAGTATAAGTCCTCCTGCCTTGAGTGGGGGAGAGAGGGAGGGGGGACTAGAAGACCTCAGAGCAGGGGTGACATGCACAGTACTAAAAAAAAATGCTTCTGCACATGTGCAGAAGCAAAAAACAAGATGGCAGTGCCTATGGCACCGCCGAGAAAACAGGTTTGGGGATGTGGCAGGCTAAGTTATTACCTACTAGGCCAAACCAGTCTGAACCGGTAGGAACCCACCTCTGCCTCAGAGTTCCCTTCCAGCCACATGATTCTAGGTTCTATGTAAATGAGCTGAACCTATAGTAGAGCATATATATTTTAGAACTAGAAAAGGACATTCTAGCCATGAACCCATTTCAATAGGCAGAATGCAAATTTAGGATATGTGAATTCGCACTTGTACTGTGTTTTTGTCCTGTTTCAGTTTTTCATTCATAAATGCTGCTCCTATATAGAATAGTGTTTAGAAACCCAATTAATCATTTATTAGCCTGTATTGGGTTCAAGCAGAAATCATAGATCCCTACTTCCTTTACTATCATCCTATTATTTCATTTAAAAGTCACTGTGAGTAGCTGAAATGGTAAGAAATTGGCATATTTGAAACCAGGTGCTTTCCCCAAAAACTGTTATCATGGTTGCATATTGCTAGGAGAGATTTATTGCAAGGAGAAAGCAGTAATTCCTAAAACTTTCTTATAAAGAGAGACGAGATCCTGGAAGAGGAAATTGAAAATCTGGTTGGGGAAAGAGTAATGACTAGCTTGAGATCAGGAGCTGAGAAATGGGGTGAGACAAAAGTACTTGCCCGTGCCAACAAGTAATGAAAAGGAAGTTTTAGATTTCCCTAAATCACCTCAATTCCCAGAAACAGAAAACATCAGGAAATCAACATCATGTCTAGAGTAATCCCAAAGTGTTGCAAATTATTGATATAATCAGGCTGCCTTTTTAGGCAGTTTATCTATAGAACAAACTGATAAAATCCTTTCTACAAATATACTATAGGTCAACATAAAATTATATTGCAGAGAGTAAGTAAGAAAGATAACCTTGACAGAGATACTATATGCCAGCTTTATTGTCAAGGTGACATTTTTAAAATCCAGAATGTCCAGATATTTCTGGAAGCAGCACAGGCATTAATCTCTCTAATTGACTGAACTATAAGGAGGAAGACATACAGAACAATCAGACTTGCAATATTATATTGTACTCAATCTCAATAAAAATAGCATTAATCTTCCTGTGGATTTCATTTCCTGGTTTGGTTTACTAGAGAGACTGACAGTCTGCTTTACTTAATTATATTCTTTAGAATCCATAGGTGCTGGCATATGAAAGAAAATGAAGACTAAATTAGGTTTCCTTGCTCAACCAGTGAATCAGACAGCTTCAAATTTTTGGAAAATGGTTATAGTAGGAATACAGTTTAAAACGATGAAGTGGATGTCATAATTTCCATGTTTCCCCGAAAATACGACGTCCTGAAACTAAGGCCATGCCACATTTTTCTGGTGGGCAAAAATATAAGCCCCCCACTGAAAATAAGCCCCCTGGACAATCCCCCCCTCCGGCCAAGCAGAGCACCACTTGCCGACCTGGTGGTATCCCGAAGGCGCCAAGCCGCAGGAACAAGGTGGGGGGTAAAGGCGCTTGTGTTGCTTGATGCCTTCAGGATACCGCTAGGTCGGTCAGCGGTGCTGTGCCCAGCTGGAGAGGGGGGTTGCCAGGCAGCTGCTCTCTTGCGAGCGGGCTCCCAAAGAGCCGGGCACAGCCTCGGGGTCGAACGGCTGTGTTGCGCTGTCGCAGCAGCAATACAGCAGCCATGAGGTGACCACACTCACGAGCAGCTGCCCGGCACCCCCGCCCCTTTCCAGCCGGACACAGCACCATTCACTGACCTAGAGGTATTGCCAAGCCGCAGGAGCACCTGTTCGCCGCCCTCCGCCCCCCGCGGCTCAGCGCCTTTGGAATGCCCCTACGTCAGTGAATGGGGCTCTGCATGGCTGGAGAGGGGGGTTGCACGAGCGGCTTTTCTGCTCCCCGCTCGCGTGACTCCCAGGCTCACAATGCCCTTGCCTAACTCTCCCTGCAGAACCAGGGCATCTCCGCAGGCGCCACCGCCCGCCGCGTGGCTTTTTCTGCGGCTTCCAAAGCACGGAGGTAGGATGCCGAGTCTTCCAGCAGTTGCCGCTCTGGGAGTATGCTCTATGGTTGTGGGCTGGCTGCCGGCAGAGCATACTCCCAGATTGTACAACCATAGAGCGTACTCCCAGAGCGGGTGGACAATGGCAGCAGCAGAAATGCTCTCGAGTCTTATTTTCGGGGAAACTCTTGAGCAATTATACAAACTCTAAATGGAATTTGCATGCTCCTCCACTTGATATAAACAAACAATAATGTGAATGAAACTTTTTGTGGAAACTCTCCAAAATTAACAGATCCTACCATAAATCTTTTAAGAATACAGCAATATCAATAACCTCCATTTGACTTTTGCTCTTCTGTATCTGTCACCATAGGGACAACTGAGAACCTCTCTGGGCTGAAATGGAAAAAAGTAGCAAAATCTGTATATAAAGAGATTCATACATATAGCATCTAAGTCAGCGCTCCCCAACATTTGCGTGGCGGGGAACCAGGCTGTGCGAGTGGCAGGCCAGCGCATGCTCATTGGCGTGCAGCTCAATTTGCATGAATAGTGGGGTAGCATGCACACACATCTGTGTGCAGTTGAACTTGCAAAAGTTGGGCCGGGCTGCTACTTGCGCATGTCTAGTTGCGTGCCCACGCATTTGTGCCAGCCCACAGTTCGCACAGCCCACTTATGAATAGGACATGGCCGGGTAGTGGGCTGCAGTCTGGCAGTTGGGGAACCCTGCTTTAAGTGATTACTACAATATATATTATAATAAGGTCAATGAAAATTGTACAATAAAACAATTACTATTTTATATTTTTTGTAATTTTATATAACGTATTTAAAAACTGTAATCAGTATTTTTAATATTTTAATACTTCTGTTTTCTATTCATCTTCCATGCCATTATTTTCTTCCAGAATATTGTTTTAACAGTTCCTGATTGTCTCCCAGATAGGTTCTCTGTCAGGATGCCTGCCCTCTGGAACAACGTTCCCCCTGAGATTTGTATGGTCCCTAGTCTGACATTTGAATGGGCACATAGGACTAGCCTTTCCCTCAAGCTATGGGCTAGAATGGGAGATGTACCTTTGTGCAACACTTTGGTTTTTATATATAATTTTTATTCAAAAATTTAAAACTAATAAGAAGAATCAATACAAATTCACAGCTTCTGCCAATTTCATCTTTTTCTGGACCAGGACATCTTCCCCTCATAGCTTGGTCATCTCCTGCAATGGTCCAGAATGCAGTAGTGCATGCAGTGACATGAGCCACTAGGTTTACCCATATACCTCTGCTTTGTGAGTTGCACTGGTTCTCAATTTTCTTCTGGGAATTCAAGGTGATGCTTACTACCTTTAAAGCCCTAGATGACACCAGACCAGATTATCTGCAGGACCGCTTCTTCCAAAGTAGATCTACCCATCTGTAATGCATTGCTGGCCTTAAGAAAAGAGAGAGAGATATTGCCTAGGAAACAATCAGAGAAGAGGGGCAGGATCCCGCAATCACTTAACTGTCATTGGGGGGGGGGGGAGTAAGAAAAGGACTGTCTTAATGGACCAAGCAGTAAAAAGTGGCAAGTAAGAAGTTTGCACTTTCAGACTTACAAGATTCTATTGATATCAGGCCTAAGTCCAAAGACAACGAAGTGAATTGAGTCAGTTCTTTATTTACTTATACCTAATAGACAGAATCTTACTAGACTAAAGCTATAACCTTTTGACCCAATAGATATACCCTTGGAGATTCTAGGGTGTGGCGATCCTGAACTTTTATGCCATCCAGGACTGCAGTCTCTTGTTTTGAGCCTGGCTCTGGAATGTGCTGCCTCCTGCCTGGGAAGCAACAGTACTAGGGCCAAGATTACTTCCCATTTCTTCTCCGGCTGCACATTCCATTAAGTTAAGGTAGCCTTAACTTAAAGTAGGTCATGTAGTCCTGTTCCCTATCTGCTTTACCTGAGAAGGCTGGCAGTGTCCTACCAGATTAGATACGGTGATCATATTCCTAATCCCTTCCCATAAATATTACCACCTAATGGGATCTAGGAAGTATGCCTTTTCCATGGCAGTCTCTGTCCTTGGAACACCTTTCCCCTTGAAATTCAAGAGGCCATTCTTCTTCTAGCCTTGTGAAAAGCACTTGACCTACCTTTTGATCCAAGCACTGGGACAAGGTGAGATGAATCACAATTTAATGAGGATGTTAGAAGTTTAGCTTTGTTTTTTAACGGTTATGGTTTTAATAGATGTATGTATTATGCTGTTTCTACCAAAGTTGTTTTGAGAGCCACTCAAAGTGCACCATAAGATGGGAAGCTACATATGTAAATATTTTAAATCAATAAATAAAAATAGAACAGAGAAAAATGTAAATGTGATAAAATACAGAATAAACTAAAAGCCCATTAAGATGGAAAGAAAAGTAGAAGTGGAAAAAAGAAAGATATAAACTAGTACTTTCTGATATTCTGCACAGCAGCTATAAATACAACTATATTGTATCTACTCCCTAAAGTTACAGTATATGGTAACACCCTTCTTTCTATAATCGGTCCAATCATCAAAACTATAAATCGCAAGGGTTTTTTTTATTTTTATGCAAAAAGTCCATAAAACTTTTCCAGTCACTAGTAAATATATATATTTTCCTTTCTCTAATCAAAAAAGTCAATTTGTCCATCTCTGCAAATTCTGTCAATTTCACCAACCATTAAGCCATGGTGGGTAATCTTTCCCTCTTTTTGCATTTAGTAATCTTGCAACATTTAATCATATACTGAAATAATCTTTCATGGCTTTTTTCCACCAATCTTTGAGAAAAAAAGTTCTGGGTTCATCTCTGCTTGGTGTTTTGGTTTTTAGTTGATGTTATTTTTCTATTGGGTCTATTTTGTAAACTCCAAAGCTGTGATAGATTGGAGTAACCTAAATTTTTATTAATAAATAAGTTAAACAGATCCATCCCTGCTTACAATTTCTTTTGTTTTACTTTAGTTGGCTACTTTTCTAAAATAGTGTCTTTCCAAGGATGATTATCAAGCAAACAGTAAAATTTAGCATCAAATCATAAAAATAAAACTAACAGTTAAACTGTGTTCAAAACATCTACTTAAAATATTGCAATTTCAAATATCTAACTGCAGCAAATACTATAACAATTCTTCAGCTAAAACACAGAATGTGTTTTGATAACTCTGTCCATTAAAACAGATGTTTTAATGATGATCAGTAGTAAAAAAATGAGTGCATATATGTATACAAATGTACTTTATGTGTGTGCATAACTTTGTATATATATCAATTACTATATCTTTGCAAAAAATATATTCTTTTTAAGCATTTTTAAGCATTCCTCAAATACTAAGCGAAATCAAAAATTCTAGGAGTTTCATCCAAAAATTCTCTGCAAAGGGATTCCCAGATGTTTGACTGCACATCCAAAGGATTTATGTCCTCAAAAATCAGGTTTTAATTTCTACAGAAGGCCTTTTTCTTTTTTGAAGAATAATTTGCTTGGCAGTTGGATTTGTTCTCCAGCAGCAGAGTTTCTGGGAAAGAGGAAGATTTCACTTTTGCCTTTTAAACCAAGCCTAGAACAATATTTTGAAAGAAAACATGCCAAGTTTTGTCCAGAATAATATTGATTTTTCAAGCACCATTTGCAACCAAAGACGGAGAATTACTGGGCAACTCTTTAAAATTATTATGGTCATGCACATCAGGAATTGGCTGATGAGGAAACAAAATTTGCTCTCCATGTAAGATCACTAATTTACTCTTTTTCTGCCAAGGGGAGTATATTCTTATCATTCCCGTCATGTCATTTTCAAGCTACTTTTCAGAGAACTAGAACAGAAGGGCTGAGTTGGATGCATAATTCCAAACTATATAGAATTTAAAGCAACCTCACATTTGTGGCCAAAATGACACATTTAAGAACCACACTGTACTCTGAGCTCAGTTGTATGACTGACCTATGTGACTGTAGGTAGCCTTAGTTACAGCAAAGGTGAAGTAAGATTGTAAGCACAATCACAGTTTAACATAATGGCTTCTTCACTTAACAACCAAATTGAAGATGGTCCAACTGTGATCACGAAACAAGGACTACCTATACACTATCATTTCACATTTATTACTAATCAAAACTGACAAAACGTAACTACAAGGCACAAATGTATTTTAGGGGGCTCATGTTAATGACTGCTATATAACTATGGGTCTCAGCTATTCTTCATTACTAAACATTAGAAGGTACTCCTGTGTTGTTACATTCTATATTTTAAACTGGTATGAGAATCTACAATTGTGTAAAGTTGAATAGGTGAAATTAAATAATTTAAACATTTAAAAAACGGTTGGCATTTCTTAATCATATCCCTCCCCAGATTTTTTTTAAATGAAGCATACACAGAACTTCGAAGTCAGGTTTTTGCCTCTGTGCTCCTACCCCACAGCCGATCAGCCCACAAGTGTCCGCTGCAACTAGTTCTCAGTGCCAGAGTGAGATTTGGAAAAACTGAGTTCTGTTCTTGCATTGTTTAGCATGGAAAAAAACATAAATGGCTAAATGACTAATGCTTGTGTGTGTTTTTTAAATCAAAATGAGACATTTGCAGAATCACAAGACTATTGTGAAAGGATAAAATGTGCCACAAAAATTTTCAACACTGATATATACTTTTAAAGTGTCCATTTTATTTTGAGATATAGATCGTGCTGAAATCTACATCAAAAATGCTCCATGGCATGAGGAAAATCTATGCCAAATTTCAGGCAGATAAACTGAGAGACATTTGTGCAAAGAAAAGGGGGTAATCATAAGGAACAACAATGCCACTATTTTAATGAAATGCAGCTACCATAATTATTGGAGGTTAAGCTTAGGAAAAATGTGATTCATTTTAATGAAAACTGAGTACTTTTTTTAAAAAAACATAAATTGTTTCTTCCTGTTTTTTTCCCTAAAAGAAAATAGTCAGAAGTTCACAAAAGCATCACAACCAAACTCAGTGGAGAAGAAAGCAGAACATTTCAAAACCCAGACTCACAAACAGGTAAGTAGATAGTGTCAGGTGGGGAAGATAACAAGAGGGTGCACAAAGGTGTGGAGAAAGGTTGGGATGAGTGGCTGCTCAAGTCAGTAATAGTATACAAGAGTGTAAAGAACTGCGCAAGAGGCAGGTTGTGCGAGTGGCCAGCACGGCATAAGTGGGGGGAAATGCATGGGTGGCAGAAACGTATGCCAGTGACAGTGATTTTCTGGAGAAGCCAACAGGAAATGTTGCAAATGACAATCACATGATCAAAGGGTGTTTGACAACTGGATGTAAGTGCAAATGGGTTGCCAAGCAGTCAGATTACCATCACACAACTGCAGAGGTACTGGGATGACCAGAAACCTAAGGACCAGTTCTAACCACCATTTGTTCAGCAACTCTGTAACTTGTAATGGGGAATAAACAAATGGTTCAAGAACCATTCGTACACATAATTCTAAAATACTTTACCATTAAGGACAGATATATCTACATATACAATACGTCTTATTGTGCAAAGGCAAAATAATATATTCTACAAATTACATTACTCAACTGAAGCGTTATTACTTAAAAAAAAAGACTAAGTTTGCATTTAGAAATATGTCTCTTTATTTGCCTTCACTGACCATTATACATTTTCATCGTGCAAATTCTATAAAAATATGATCTACATTTTCAGACAATTTCTCATTTGTGTCTATTGCCAGGCGCTCTAGAATTGTGATCATCTGGCTGTAACATGAAAGACATTTTTGTTAAATGGCCAATTCTCTGTCATACCCTGGATTATAAAGTCACATCAGACAGAACAAGAGCTCTTAAATACTTACACAGCTGAATCTCTGTAATGGCTTGATTAATAAACAGCAAAAGGAATATTAATAAAAGCAAAAGGAGGATATGAACAAAAGCATGCAGAAACATGAAAAGGCATTTTAATAGATTTTTTCCCCCCATATTTTTGCCAGGACATGGCAGGATCTTTAAAATAATTCTTTATTTCATGCATTAACTTCATGTTAAAATACAAAATATTCCATACAAAAGAAACTAAATTAAGATGACATTCCTGCAACATTGGCTTAGAACCCATTTACTGTTTTGTAGACCAAGGTCAGGATTGGTCCCTGAAAGTTATGTAAATACTGAATGAATTCAGATCTAGGCTTTTTCCCTATCTAAAAATATTTCCCGGTATATATGCATAGAGATGAAAAAGAAACCAAAAGGTTCCAGAAAATGTACTTTGTTTTATTTTCTTACTAACCAAGCCAACATAAATATCTTTCAAATAAGACTAACAGGGGACAATGTGAAAACCCACATTACTTAACTGTAATCCACAAATGACACTTCTCTCCCAGCTGCACTAGGAGGGTGGGCCCTCTAACAGAGCAGAATGAGGAAACTCAAATATCGCTCTGGAATGGTGGGAAAAGAAAAGGCCCTGTATAATATGCTTGGGTAGGCAGAAACCATTGTCAACCAGAATGTTTGAATTCTACTCAGATACTTTTTGGCAAAAGCTTACGACCACAAATGGAAGTGAGAGCCAATGAGAGATTCCTGGCAATCCACTAGCCTCATCAAGTCACTGGAAAGGACATGTATCACTTATTTTCACCTTTGCATTTCAGATTCTTAGATGAAAAGGCTTTTTTTTTCGTGCACTTGATCGTCTCCAGAATCAAATCAATCAGAGATCTAAACTGAGCCCCCTACCCCACGGTCTTCCTTTTATTTATTTAATTTTGCTAAAGATGAATGTTTTCCTCATTTCTTATTTCCAATCTTTTAATAAGCTCCTATTAAAGAAGTTGAAGACTTCATCTCTCAAACAAATGAGACACAATTTTTTTTCTTAAACTTTATCTTAATAAAGGTTATTCTAACCTTGAATGAATTTCAAACTTACTCTGAAAGTTTTAAAACAAAAGCAAAAAAATTGCAGTCAGTCTGCAACCTCAAATTGTGTGTTATTATCAGAATCAAAGCAGTTTTCCACGCATAGGCAGATGATCAATTTATCAAAATTTCAATTTATTTTTTATATTGGAAAAGCTCTTAATGATGAAATTGTAGTGCTTAAATAATTTAAAATTTAAAATAAAGGAAGTAGGTTTATTTTGGTATAGTGATTAAGGTGCCAGCCTGGAAACCAGAAGACTGGGAGTTCTAGTTCCTGAAAGCCAGGTGGGTGATTTTTGATCAGTCACTCTCTCTCAGCCCAATCCACCTCACAAGGTTGCAGTGATAGGGAAAATGGGAGGAGAAAGGAGTATTACATATATTCACCACCTTCAGTTACTTATAAAGTATGCTGCATAAATTAATAAATAAAATAAATGAACAAGAGGAGCATAGAAAGAAAACAGTTTTTTTTAAATGAACAAACTTAATATTATCCTTTATGAAATTCACAATTTAGTTTGTCTTTAGAGGCCTAACATCAGTCTATGAGGTACTTCTCAACCTCAGGCTCGTGATTTAAAATAATCTATACCTATCATCAGCTTTAATATAAATATTATAGGCAACTCAAGAAGGCTTAATATTGAAAATGCCAGGTAGATTTATATAAAAGGTGGTGGAATCTTGGGGTATTTGGGGCTATGGGAACAAAAATGTCCCCATACATTCAACTCAAAAATGAATAACCAGTTAATATCCAAAGTATTTAAGGTCAGCATACTCAACCGTCATGGCTTCAGTTCATATTGATCCATGTATGACCCAACATGTTTTGTTCTCTATCTCCTCTTTCTTCACTTCCATTCATCTCTTGCTTCAGTTTCTTTTCCTCTGTTTTGTAGCAATGAACTGCTATTGAGGCTGTTACATATCACAAAGGAAGAAAACTAACATGGTTATCTAAGGAGATAACCTGTGTCCTGTCACGAGAAAACTGCAATCTACCATTTCTTTTGGGTGGAATGGGGGGATTTCCAAGCTACCATTTTAATTGGTGGAAGATTCCAGATCCACCAAGGACATACCTTCTTCCCCTCTATTGCCCACTTCCACTAATGTTGTCACTTTCCAATATGACAACAAAAGAGCCCTGCTGGATCAAGTAGATGTGTCCAGCATTCTATGTAATATATTGATCAATCAGATATATTGAAAAAGAACTTGAGCAAACTTTGAGGGTGAAAGCTTTCTTTTGATGTGCTTCTTAGCAAATGGGCAAAATGGGAGACAGGAAACCCAAGTATTCAGATTAATAGCCATTGATATTACTTCCTCTGAAAAGTTTTATATTCTCTTTTTTTAAAGAACTATTAATTAAACCATAATCTAACAAAAGAGGGGAAGCAATTTTATAGTAATAGTTCTTCTCAAATAATTTCATAACTTTTTAAAAAAATTATATCAATTATGGTGGATGGAGGTACCTAGTTTAGCCCTCTTCACCTATTTTCAAAACTATGTTTTATTTCTATTACAATTGCTTTGCATTCTCTCTGATCACTTCTATAATCAGAATATCCTATCACCTGTATATCCTTTGTTAATTTTCTTGGGCATCTGTCACAAACAAGCATATTAATTGTTGGATTTATATAAATATATACTTTTGCCATGATTGTGTTTGAATACTTCTAAGTATATACCACTTGTTTGACGCAAACTGACCTTTTAAGCAAATACTCACCAAACAACTGCTGGAAAGATTCTTAGTTTGTATCAAATAATGAGGATATTCAAGAAGGAACTGAAATGAACACTACGAATGTAACCATCATAGAAATAACTGATCAAAAGAAAGTAATGTGAGAAAAGTAAACATGCTGTAGGTGTACGTGTTGATGTGGAAATGGAGAAATGTTAAAACAAGATTTTTTAAACTGTATTATGTGGAACATATGGATCCGTGAAAACTTGATGGGTTTTATGACAGACCCAGGAAGAGCAGGAATTCATTCAAATACAGACTACATCATGTCCACCGTAATTTATTTAAAGTACAGTGGAAAGAGTAGGGATTGTACTCTTGCAAGAATTCTGCCTTTTTGGAGTTACGTAAATTTTGCTTATGGGGTGACTAAATGATTTATTTAAGATCTAATAATTAAATCTGTGCCTGCATCAGAAAAAGTGTGGCTATTGTTTCCTTATATAAAAAGAAAAATGGAAAATGTGAATACAAAACTTAGTTTCCCTGGAAAGGTGCTTGGCAGAATTCTGACTGAAAAGGTACAAATAGTGATAATAAACTGGGGGTTATAGATGGAAGTTTTTAAACAAATTAACAGAGTTGGAAGGGACCTTGTAGGTAATCTAGTCCAACCCCCGCCCAAGCAGGACACTCTACACCATTTCTGACAAATGACAGTCCAATCTCTTCTTGAAAGCATCCAGTGATGAAGCTCCCTCAATTTCCAAAGGCAAATTGTTCCATTGGATGATTTTTCTCACTGTCAAAAAAATTCTCATTTCTAGGTTGAATGTCTCCTTGATCAGTTTCCATCCATTATTCCCTGTCTGGTCTTCGGGTGCCTTGGCAAATAGCTTGCCCCTTTCCTCTCTGTGGCAGTCCCTCAAATATTGGAACACTGCTATCATGTCTCCCCTGGTCCTCCTCTTCACTAGACTAGCCATGCCCAGTTCCTGTAACTATTCTTCATATGTTTTAGTCTCTAGTCCCCTAATGATCTTGGTTGCTCTTCTCTGTACTTTTTCTAAAGTCTCAACATCTTTTTTATAGTTTGGTGACCAAAACTGGATGCAGTATTCTTGGTGTGGTCTTTCTAAGACTTTATAGAGTTGTATTCATATATCACTTTATCTTGATGCTGTATCCCTCTGTTAATGCAATTTAGAATTGCATTGGCTTTTTTGGCTGCTGCCGCCACTGCTGACTCTTATTTAACTGGTTGTCCACTAAGACTCAAAGATCTCTCTCACAATTACTGCTATTAAGCCTAGTTTCACCCAGTCTATATGTGTACTTTTGGTTTTTCTTGCCTAAGTGTAAGACTTTACTTTTCTCTACATTGAATTACATTTAATTAGATAGGGCCAGTGTTCAAGTCTGTCAAGATCCATCTAGATCTTGAACCTATCATCTAGGGCAGTGATGGCGAACCTATGGGCACACGTGCCAGAGGCGGCACGAGGAGCCATTTGTCTGGGCACGTGAGGCGCTCCCCTGTCAGCTGGCCAGCGCGCATGCGCATGCTGGCCAGCTGAGTTCACCGTTTTTAAAAGCCATTTTTCGCCTTCCCCAGGCTCCACTTCCGGTTTGCTCAGAGGGTCGTTTTAAGCATTCGAAGGCTTCAGGGAAGCCTCCGCACGATCTCTGAAGCCTCTGGAGGGCCTCCGGGGGGAAGGGAGGCTCTTTTTGCCCTCCCCAGGCTCCTATAAAGCCTCTGGAGCCTGGGGAGGACGAAAAAAGCATGTAAAAATGGGGGGGGAGGTCGCGCCTGTTGTGCGCGGATCTGCACGGGGGGCCCGCACATTGCATTATGGGTGCGGCATGCCCGCACACGACCCCCCTTGGGCTCCCCCCACTTGTGGCACACGAGCCAAAAAAGGTTCGCCATCGCTGATCTAGGGTGTTAGCTATTCCTGCCAGCTTAGTATCATCTGCAAATTTGGTAAATTTTCCTTCTATTTCCTCATCTAAGTCATTTATGAAGAATATGGGCCTAAGATGGAACTTGTGGTACCCCACTGCTTATTTCCCTCCATGTAGACGTAGCCCCATTAAGGGCTACTTGTTGGGTACGGTTTGTCAGCCAGTTACGAACCTATCTGGTGGTGATGCTTTCCATCCTAATTTTTCTACCTTATCAAGAAGTAAGCTTTGGTCTACTTTGTCGAATGCTTTGCTGAAGTCTACAGTAAGTACCGGTGAATCTCGAAAAATTAGAATATAGTGCAAAAGTTCATTTATTTCAGTAATGCAACTTAAAAGGTGAAACTAATATATGAGATAGACTCATTACATGCAAAGCAAGATAGTTCAAGCCATGATTTGTCATAATTGTGATGATTATGGCTTACAACTCATGAAAACCCCATATCCACAATCTCACAAAATTAGAATATTACATGCAATCAATAAAACAAGGATTGTACATATAACAATATCAGACCTCTGAAAAGTATAAGCATGCATATGTACTCAGTACTTGGTTTGGGCCTTTTGCAGCAATTACTGCCTCAATGCGACATGACATGGAAGCTATCAGCCTGTGGCACTGCTGAGGTGTTATGGAAGACCAGGATGCTTCAATAGCGGGCTTCAGTTCTTCTGCATTGTTCTGTCTCATGTCTCTCATCTTTCTCTTGGCAATGCCCCATAGATTCTCTATGGGGTTCAAGTCAGGCGAGTTTGCTGGCCAATCAAGCACAGTAATCCTACGGTCATTGAACCAGGTTTTGGTGCTTTTGGCAGTATGGGCAGGTGCCAAGTCCTGCTGGAAAATGAAGTCAGCATCCCCATAAAGCTCGTCTGCGGAAGGAAGCATGAAGTGCTCCAAAATCTCCTGGTAGACGGCTGCGTTGACTCTGGACTTAATGAAGCACAGTGGACCAACACCAGCAGATGACATGGCTCCCCAAATCAGACTGTGGAAACTTCACACTGGACTTAAAGCCTCTTGCAGTGTGTGCCTCTCTATTCTTCCTCCATACTCTGGGTTCTTGGTTTCCAAATGAGATGCAAAAGTTGCTCTCATCAGAAAAGAGGACTTTGGACCACTGAGCAACAAACCAGGTCTGTTTTTCTTTAGCCCAGGTAAGACGCTTCTGATGTTTTTTGTTGTTCAGGAGCGGCTTGACAAGAGGAATACAACATTTGAAGCCCATGTCCAGGATCCGTCTGTGTGTGGTGGCTCTTGATGCACTGATTCCAGCCTCAGTCCTCTCCTTGTGAAAGTCCCCAACACATTTGAATGGCCTTTTCCTGACAATCCTCTCAAGGCTGTGGTCATCCCTGCTGCTTGTGCACCTTTTTCTTCTGCACTTTTCCCTTCCACATAACTTTCCATTAATGTGCTTTTATACAGCACTTTGAGAACATCCAACTTCTTTTGCAATTACCTTTTGTGGCTTTCCCTCCTTATGGAAGGTGTCAATGATGGTTTTATGCACAACTGTCAGGTCAGCAGTCTTTCCCATGATTGTGATTCCTACTGAACCACACTGAGAGACCATTTAAAGGCTCAGGAACCCTTTGCAGGTATTATGGCTTAATTAGCTGATTAGAGTGGGACACTTTGAGCCTAGAATATTGCACCTTTTCACAATATTCTAATTTTCTGAGATTGTGGATTTGGGGTTTTCATGAGCTGTAAGCCATAATCATCATAATTATGACAAATCACGGTTTGAACTATCTTGCTTTGCATGTAATGAGTCTATCTCATATATTAGTTTCACCTTTTAAGTTGCATTACTGAAATAAATGAACTTTTGCACAATATTCTAATTTTTTGAGTTTCACCTGTATATTATGTGTAGAGTTCTATTTTGATTAGATCATTAAGAAATATTTGAATGAAAGAAATAATATTTTTGCAAACTTGTTTGGTTAGAGATATCAGAAATTAATACATATAAACTCGAAAGCTGGTTTAAGAATGTAATAAAAGTGATAGATGATGGCAGCAAAGCATGCCAAGCAGTTGCCTGAAATCACAGATCAAACCATTATCAGAACAAGAAACAGAGGGAGCAACTCAACTTTATTACTACTACTTCCATGTCACATGCGCCAAAATGCTTCCATGGTGGAAAGATCTGTGGTGACCATTATCGTTGCCTGGGGAATGCCCAGTTGGCTAATTTCATGCTCCCATGAAGTGTCCCACTGAAGTGGTATCCATTTATCTATACAGGTCACTGATTTTGAACTGCTGGTTCAGCAGGAGGTGGAGCATGTGACGGGAGCTCACCCCATCCCAAGGCAGCAACCGTGTCTCAAATTCAATTCTGCCAATTGTCAATCTTGTGAGCCACCACACTTCATCAACTCAATAATACACTTTATTATTTTGATCGTTCCCTTTTTAAGCAAGGAGCAAGTCTCATTTAATTAATGAGAAATAGAATTTACAGTACCTTATGAGAAAACATGATTTGAAGTGCACTCGTTTATTTTCATTACATTGCTTTTGTGGAGGCAGTCTGTTGAATTTAAGATTGACTATAAAAAAAATTACCAAGAAAATAAAAGTGGCTTCTGTAATTATTCCCTCTCAATAATGAACATAAGAGAAACAAAGAGAGCAAACTAATTAAAAAGAAAGCATGGAGTATTTATATCACCTGGCTACTATATATGTGGCTATTTTTTACTTATTTTTCCAAGTGAAAGTTATTTATCATCTTCTATCAAAATATGCCCTTCTGATCTCAACTTCAAAGCATAAGGTGGTAGTCTGTATCCCACTGCAAGCTTGGTCCATCAGTAATTTTTTGCAGTGACATTGGAAAATCAATATACTGGTCACAGTGTGACTAATTACTTACCTAGATCCCATAGCCCAGAAGTTTCCAACCCCTGGGCTGCAGCCTGTTTGAAACTGTGCTGCGTGAGTGATGGACAAATGTACCCACACGCATGAAGCTCTACTCACACATGCAGTGGGTCCTTGCGCTTGCGTGTGAAGCTCCATTCATGCGAACGGAGGGCATACCACACCCGCCGCTTGTACCAGTGGAGCTGTGTGTGCATGTGTGCACCTGCCACTCCCATGCCCCCTCCCATGTGGTGCCACCACGGTGGAAAGGTTGAGGACCGCAAGATGTACTCCCAATATTTTCCATGGGCTTTACTTCTTTCTCGTTTCTATGTAAAACTGGAAATTGGACCACATGGTACATATTAGAATTGAAATATGGATCTTACACGTCTACATTAATAGATGTCTGGAATAAATGTAAATATTGTATTCACCTAGGGACTGCATTTTATTAATACACTGCATATTACATACATGACTGGTATATTGATTCTGAAATTCCTCCTAAGAATCTCCTGGTGGTTCTTGGAGATAGTCATGACTATTCCTTAATTGCAGCTAAATTTGGGGTCTCACAGGAGGAAATTATGGCAGCAGCACTGTAAGTTCACTTTCTCTCTTGTAAGTTATGCATCAGCATTGATTCTGAACTTTTTCAAAAAGTTCTTTTTCAGACATAAGTGACCTAGTAATGATTTGTATCCAGCTGTCCTTAATTTTGTAATCTGTTATTTACTTTCCAATATTGTTATGACACCTGAAGTTCTAATAAGTACCTATTTTGTGATTTATTGATAGTATGAGAGTGTTGGATATATCATCAGCAAATTTTATGTGCAGACTACAATTTTTTTAAAAAAATATGCCATGTTCCTTGGAAGAAATGTGTGTCTGCAATAGACTATTATAGAATGTTCACATCTGTTTTGAATCTATTACATTTTTTAATGTTTGATTAAGCTTAACAGAGAATACTCACCCAACTTCCTTCTTCTGGACTTTGAGCGGCTTAACATACACATCTTATAGTGAGTGTTATTATTATTTCTATTTATTTAATCAATTAATATCACTGCTCATTTCATATTCATGACTCTGGTTAACTTACAATAAAATAGATAACTTCATAAACCAAATAGGCTACAACAAATAAAACACACAGCAGCCAAAATAATAAAATAACTGTCAATAGAATCAGCATGGAAGTTCTGACACACACCTGGGGGCCCAGACCTGGGTTCAAAATGAATTTTCAAGATCTTGAGGAAGGTCAACAGGCTCCAGTTTGGGACCAGTCCAATCACCAGAGGGATGATAGTCTAAAGAGCAGGCATCAAGGTAGAAAAGGCTTTCCTGATAGATCGAATAAGATGGGTAGAAACAACTGGAAAGTGAGGGTCCCATAAGTAACCCATTACCAATCCATGAATGGCTTTAAATATGACTACCAACACCTTGAATTGCCCCTGGAAACATACTGAAAACCAAGGCAGCTTACAGAACAGTAGTACCACATGCATCAAACAGCCAGTACTTTTAACTGCCCATGCCATCATGTTCTGCACCAGCTGAAGTTTCCAAATAATCCTCAAGGGCAGCCCCATGTAAAGCACCTTGTAGTAGTTCAGTCTGAAGTCTCACTTTAATAAACTTTCCCCTATAATCTTTCCCCTATAATCCTTAAACTTAAAGCAATGTACAACTTTAGATGTAAACACACAAACAGAAACTTTACAGAGTTTGTAGAATTGTTGTTCCACCAATTCAAAATCACTTTCATTAGACAGCCATGCACTTTTAAGACAAGGACATTGTTAGATATTAGCATATATCGGAGTAAGTCTCCCCTCAGGTCCGCTGCTACAGCGGGAAACAGGTATCGTTCTGATTGGTCGAGGGGCGTACCCGATCCCTATAAAAGGGGAACCCTCCGACCACAGAGCAAGCTGGATCACTACTATTACTAATAAAGAGCTGTTAAGTCACTTCGTGTCCGCAGTCTGTCTCTCGTTGCCCAGATCTAACATTGGCGACAAAGGTGGGATTGAGAGGCAGATAGGACGAAGAACGCTACCTCCAGAATCTCCGGATTTGATCCAGCCCAGGAATTCGGCAGAAATTCCGGCAGCCATCTCAGATCACCGCAGCGCGGCAAATTCAAACAGAGAAGATGGCGATGCATGCTCCCCCTGCTCCTTTCGACCCAGCAAACGACGAATGGGAAGCCTTCATGATTCGTTTCGAGTGTTTCCTCGAAGCGAACGAATACACGGGGATCACCGACGCGAGGAAGAAAAACATCTTCCTCGGCTACTGCGGAAAGGAAGTCTTCAATACGGCCAGAGACCTCACCGCGCCTACTCCAATACAGGCAGTATCGTGGCCGGCGTTGCAACAGGCTCTGCAAACTCATTACGCGCCAAAACCTTCCCGCCATGTCTGCCGCAAGGAATTCAACACGAGGAACCAGAAGGCGGGAAATCCATAAATCAATATGTTGCAGCCCTACGAAAAGCAGCAACTCACTGCGAGTTCAGGGATCTGGACGAGCACATTTTAGCGCAGCTCATCTGTGGGTTAAGAGACATTTCGCTACAAAAGAAGCTGTTGGCAAACCCGAATTTAACCCTACAGATAGCGCTAAACGAAGCAAGAGCGTCAGAGTCAGCGGAGAAATCATCGGTGACCATACAACGAGGGGCCAACGTAAACCAGCCAGCACCAAGACAAACCAGAGTACACTACGAGGACACAAGCCCCGACTACGAGAATCCCGAGTTCGAGGACAGTCACCTGATGCAGAGCAGTCACTTGAGGCCTGGGGGGAGACCCGGATTCCGTTTGCCGCCCTGCGCAAGCTGCGGAGGGAATCACCCCAGGTCTACCTGTAGGTTCAGGAACGTTGTTTGTTCGCATTGCAACAAACTTGGGCACATCGCACGAGTGTGCCGGAGCGGAGTCCCTGCCACATGGCAGCCACCCATGTACCGCCAACAGAAGCCCAACCCAGGGGCTTGGCGAAATCAAAAAGGGCGCCCAGAGAGAAATCCACAAGTGTTTACCCAGAGAGAAAATTTCCAAAGAGCTGAACGAGCGTATCCCCAGAGAGATTACTCACAAGGAGCTGAGCGAGCGTATCCCCAGAGAGAATACACACAAAGAGCTGAAAGAGCGTTCTATCAAGACGCTCAACGAGAGTATTTTCAGGATGTAGACGATGAGATAGTTGACCCAGAGAGAGGAGTTGCGAACGTATCTCACCACAATACATCAGGTCCGCCCTAAGCGGCCCAAAAGGCTGAGAGTCACAGTCCTCTTGGAGGGCTCACCCTGCGAGCTAGAAGTTGACACAGGATCGACCCTGACGATTATTTCATGGGCATCCATGAAACAGGCTATCCCTAGCCTCAGAAAGAGCCAACTACGCGCTCCAGACGTCCTGCTACGAGACTACCAGGGGAACCAAGTCCCCAACGTGGGCCAAGGCACATTCCACATCCTTTTCAAGGACATCGAAGCCCAGCTGCCCGTGACCATCGCCAGCGCGCCATTACAGAACCTTCTGGGGCTTGATTGGTTTGAAGCCCTGGGGTTAGAAGTCACCGGAATCAACGCCGTGAGAAACAGCAGCGCTGAACAGATTTTTAAGGAGTTCGAGGATGTGTTCAGCCCCGGTCTTGGTAAGTATGTGGGTAAACCAATATCATTCAATTTAGACCCCAAAGTGGCGCCAATCCGACTTAAACCGAGACGAGTGCCTTTTGCACTCCGCCCAAAAATAGATAAGGAAATAGATAAGTTAGTGGAGCAAGGAATCCTTGAGCCGGTAGATCACGCGCGCTGGGAAACACCCATCGTGACCCCAGTCAAACCAGATGGATCAGTCCGCATCTGCGCGGACTATAAATGCACAATTAATGTCGCGCTACAACAGAGCGCATACCCTGTGCCTGTAGTACAGCACTTATTGCACTCGTTGGGGCCAGGAAAGGTATTTGCTAAGTTAGACATGGCACAAGCTTACCAGCAACTGCCAGTTGATAGCGCCACAGCGGAGGCCCAAACTATAGTGACGCATAGAGGAGCATTCAAATGCAACCGGCTACAATTCGGTGTGAGTATTGCCCCAGGATTGTTCCAGAGCGTCATGGAACGACTTTTGCAAGGGATACCGGGAGTCGTCCCCTATTTTGACGACATCTTGGTGTCCGCTGCAAACGAGGAGCAATTGAATAAAAGAGTCAGAACTGTTTTGGCCAGAATCAGAGAAAAGGGTCTCCGCCTTAAAAAGGAAAAATGCCAAATTAACGTTCCTAGCGTAGAATTCCTGGGTTATAGAATCGATGGTCAGGGAATACACCCCACTTCAAAGAAAATTAAGGCGATCCAGGACGCCCCCACACCACGAAATCAGACCGAGTTGCAGGCTTTCCTCGGACTACTTAATTTCTACAGCTTTTTTCTGAGGCAGAAAGCGACCGTTGCTGAGCCACTACACCGTCTACTCCAGAGGAACGCACCATGGAAATGGGGACGATCCGAAGCTGCAGCTTTCGCCGGGGTAAAGCGCCTGCTCACCACTGACTCACTGCTTGTCCAATACAGCCAGACCCTACCGCTGGTATTGACCTGCGACGCATCACCCTTCGGAGTTGGAGCAGTCCTCAGCCACAGGATGCCCGACGGAAAAGAAGCACCCATCGCCTTCTACTCCAGAACTCTTTCATCGGCCGAAAGGAATTACAGCCAAATGGACAGGGAAGCGCTGGCTGCTGTAGCTGGAGTAAAGCGTTTCCACGAATACCTCTACGGCCGCGATTTTGAACTAATTACAGATCACAAACCGTTGTTGGGACTTTTGGCGGGAAACCGCCCCACTCCGGTCTCCCTTTGTCCACGCATGACCAGGTGGACTGTTTTCCTGGCTGCGTACTCATACAAATTGATTCATCGACCGGGCTCCACTCTCGGACACGCAGACGCACTCAGCCGTTGCCCATTACCTGACATTCTGCCAGACCCCACTCCAGAAGTACCGGTATTGCTCATTGACTGTTTGGACTCTGGACCGGTTTCCTCATACGACGTTGCAAGGTTCTCATCTAAAGACAATGTAATAAAGCAAGTTCAAACTTGGGTTTGGAGGGGGTGGCCGAAGGGCAACGTGGGCCCGGAATTCAAAATGTTTTGGTCAAAACGGGACGAACTCTCAGTGTTACAAGGTTGTTTATTGTGGGGGGATCGAGTTGTTATTCCGTATGTTTTACGTAGGAATGTATTAGATGCTTTACATGTGGGTCATCCGGGGATTGTTAGAATGAAGGCGTTAGCAAGAAGTTACGTTTGGTGGCCAAACATGGACAAAGAAATAGAGGAGTGGGTGGCCACTTGCGACCCATGCCAGGAATCGAGACCAGCACCCCCGGAAGCGCCCGCCACAGAATGGGAGAAACCTAAAGCACCCTGGTCGCGAATACACATCGATTTCGCAGGGCCATTCCAAGGTCAGACTTTCCTTATAGTTGTGGATACATACTCAAAATGGCTAGATGTAGTCCTAATGACTTCAACCACGGCAGAGGCAGTCATTAAGGTTCTACGGCGACTTTTCGCCACTCATGGCCTGCCCGACCTCCTAGTCTCCGATAACGGGCCCCAATTCACGGCCATGCATTTCGAAACGTTTTTAGCAGGTCAGGGAATTCGGCATGCCCTCGTCGCGCCATTCCATCCGGCATCAAACGGACAGGCGGAGAGAATGGTGCGATTCGCAAAAGAGGCCCTCGCTAGGATGGGTCCAGGTGATTGGCAAACACGCATTGACCATTACCTCCTAATTCAGCATATTACCCCAAGCGCAACGACGGGTAGGAGCCCCGCTGAACTACTCATGGGCCGCCGTCTACGGTCTCACCTGGACCGTCTTCACCCAAATTACTCTGCCACAGCTCCCCCAGACTCCACAAGCAAAATTCGGTCTTTCAGCATAGGGGATTCAGTATACGCCCACAACTATGCAGGGGGAACATTGTGGATGCCGGCAAAGGTCATTGGCATCACGGGTCCACGATCGTATCTGCTGGAATTAGAAGATGGGCGGAACTGGAAAAGGCACATCGATCAACTTCGGGGTCGTCTAGCACACTCAGACCTTCGAAACGAAGACGAGATTTTCCTGCCTACAGAAAGTCAGCCACGCGAGAGCCCCATCATAGAAAACTGCGACACCTGCGATCCAAGCTTGGAACAAGAGAAAACGCACGAAGCAGAGAAAACCCCAGACAACGTAACCAAGAAGACTCCAGAACGCCCTAGCAACGAAGGCACAAAACCTCCCGAACGTGAAACAGGAAAAGCACCCGATCCTGCAACCACTTCTAACCAACCCGAACTACGACGCTCCTCCCGAGCAAGACAAACACCCACCTACCTAAAAGACTATGTTACCTACCGCAACGTTCCATCTAGGAGGGGAGGGGTGTTAGATATTAGCATATATCGGAGTAAGTCTCCCCTCAGGTCCGCTGCTACAGCGGGAAACAGGTATCGTTCTGATTGGTCGAGGGGCGTACCCGATCCCTATAAAAGGGGAACCCTCCGACCACAGAGCAAGCTGGATCACTACTATTACTAATAAAGAGCTGTTAAGTCACTTCGTGTCCGCAGTCTGTCTCTCGTTGCCCAGATCTAACAGACATTATAAGAATATAAGGATAAATTAATATCATTATAAAATAATAATTTCATACAAAAATAATATGTAATTATAACAGAAAATATATTGAATATTTTAAAATAACTTTGTCTATAAACCTTACATGCTTTACACTGGTATTATTTCTCTATCAAGCAATGATTGTAAGTCCTGGATTTTAGCTTCCACCATATGAAGTCTCTAATGATAACTCCTTTTTTTTAGAAGCAATCATTAGTTTGATTTTCATCTACAGGAAAATTATTACTCAAATAAGCAATCTTCACAATGGTCTACAAAACTTCCTGTTCTTTCTAAACAAAAATTTAAAATGTCACTTAGTAATCTGCAAAGATTGGATGCAAAAAATACCACAAAATATTCTGTTGTGGACAAAAGTATCCATGCTTCCAATACATCACAAGTTTTCCCCCTCTCTAGTCGTCTTGCAACTTAGCATAAATTAATGGTTTGGATATACATTGGATGTCCCAACAAGATATCTGCTGTTTCTGAAAGCTCTATGTGAAAAGGTGTATGTGTTTGTTAAAAGTGCACCTCCTGAATTAGGGCACTCTGACTCTTCAAAAGCTAGATTCAATGAACCGTGAAGAAAAACAAGGCTGCCAAACCATTCAGCTCTGTGAAACATTCATGAAGAAATAGCAGTGACATCCAAGTCTCAATGACCCATAGAAAGTCCAAATTCAAACTTGTTGATTTGCATTATAATACTGTATATCGTGTTTGCCTATAAAATGATGCAAAATAACCAATTCCCTTGTTTAAAAGGTTTAGTTCTTTTGAAGGGCAATCTATATTGCCTATTAGGCTAAAAATATATATACCCCCCGCCCAAATGTGTTGCTCGCAATATTCTTCTCTAGTTACATGGAGATCAGTTAATAGATGATGGCCATATGATCCAAGGCTCTGTTTTCTTTATTAAAATTTAAGATCACTTAATAATAAGCTAGATTCCCCACTATACAGGTAAGAATAAACTAGATTCCC
The DNA here is from genome assembly GCF_964273705.1 of Natrix helvetica. NCBI lineage: Eukaryota > Metazoa > Chordata > Lepidosauria > Squamata > Natricidae > Natrix > Natrix helvetica. The sequence goes on along the minus strand of NC_138548.1, from coordinate 104,005,129 downwards.
CACTATACAGGTAAACCTCAATCTATAACCATTCATTTAAAAGGTTTGAAGTTATGATGATGTTTTAAAAAAACATATAGTCCTCACACTTATGACTATCATGGTCATGTGATCAAAATTCAGGCTCTTGGCAACCAGCACTATTTACAACAGTTGCAGTATCCCAGGGTCATGTGATCACCATTTGCAACCGTCTGTGATGACCCAGGGTGCGGCACAAAGGCAACGCAGCCAGAAAACCGATAATGAGTCCCTTTATTAACACCAACTGTGCCCCCAATGTCCCGTTTACTCTCCGGTCTGGAGAAAAAGTCTTCCACAAATCTGTTAACAGCCTTTGGCTGAAATTACTCCAGTCCCAACGTTGTAAGCAGAAAATTTCAAACTATAAATCCAACATGGCAAGATAAGGTAATTAATCCGGCAGGGCAAGCAAGATAAGGAGTTCCAGAAATGAAGTAGCACGGCAGTAAATCAAACCAGTTGGGAGGATGCCAGGTATTCAGATAATGCAGCTAACACAAGATGAACTCTGCATTTGTTCCCGACAACCGCACCTCCCATTTGCCTCTCCTTTAAACTCCATCCCCAGGTGTGCCTTGTGAAGGGAATTGGGTCCCTTTTCTTTCTCGTATGCCACACAACCCTCATTGCTCTCTTCTGCGTTCTTCCCTGCATGACCTAGGACCGTGATGGCGAACCTATGGCACACGTGCCACAAGTGGCACGCGGAGCCATTTGTCAGGGCACGCGAGGCTCTGCCCTGTCAGCTGGCCAGTGCGCATGTGCGCGCTGGCCAGCTGAGTTCACCTTTCTAAAAGCTATTTTTCGCCTTCCCCAGGCTCCAGAGGCTTTATAGGAGCCTGGGGAGGGCGAAAAGAGCCCCCCCGCCCCCCCGGAGGCTTCAGGGACCGTCCCTGAAGCCTTCGGAACACTTAAAACCACCCTCCGAGCAAACCGGAAGTGACTTCCGGGTTGCTCGGAGCGTCATTTTAAGCGTTCCGAAGGAAGCGGGCGGCGGCAGCTGCAGAGGCGGCGGCCCCGGAGAGGCAGAAGCGGCGGCAGCGGCAGCTCGAGATTCCCCGGCCGGCGCGGAGCAAGCGCGGAAAGGCGATGCGCCGCCGCCTCCCAACCGCAGCAGGCACAGCTGCTCCAGAGGCGGCGGCGGAGGCGGAGGAGGTAAGCGCGGGGGAGGGGGAGGAGCGGGGGAGGCAGGCAGGGCGGGAGGCGCCACGTGATGCCCGGCAAACTTTTCCTGGCTGGGAGCTGCCTGGGCGAGAGGCGACTGGGTGGGGGGAGGACAGGCGCTCGGGGGTGCCTCCACACCTTATGCTGCTCTTCCACTTGGCAGGCGCGCCGCCTCGCATGGGCTCTGGCCGCCTCCCCGGCACGCAAGGTCGGGCCGGGTCTCGGGGGGCGGGGGAGGCAAGTTTGCCGGGGAGGGGACAAACTTTCCGCCTGCCCCGCCAGCGCATCTCCCGGGCCTTGGAGGCGGGGGTCGCGGGGGGTCCAGGGCCCCGCGGGGAAAGGCAGGAGCTGCGGGAGGGGCGCGGGGGGATGTCCTCCTGCCACCCGGACAGGGGCTGCCCGCTGGCTCCGCTAAATGGGGAGGGGGTGGCTGCATCCCCGGGCTTCCCTTCTTCTTTGCCCGCTTGGGCTGCGCTGGCCGAGAAGCCCCCTTTGCCCCCCTTCCTCCGGGAGGCCGGGAGCCTGAAGCTCGGGGGCTTCGTCGCCTGGGGGGGAGGCTGCGACGCCGTAGGACAGGGGGGCTGCTTCCCGGGCGTTGCCTCCATGAGCTCCCCGCCTTTCAGCAACCGGCAGTGGGGAGGGGGTGGCGGTGGGGCAGGTGCCGCTGGGGAGATGGGGAGACCCGTCATGCGGAGGGGGGCTCGGGCGGGGAGGTCCGGAGCGGAGAAGCGCCGCAGACGGTTATGTAACCGCTTCCATCCCAAAAAACGATCCGGAGGAAAAGGGGGGGGCGGCAGTTGCCTGGGGCTGGATGCTGGGCCTCCCCCCGCCGCCTTTCTCCCTCCATCCCCAACTTCTGCCGACTCCCCGCGTCCTTCCCTTGCTGGGCTCAGAGTGGCCGAAAACTACTGCGTGTGTTGACTGCATAGCCGCCCCCCCTTCGCCCCCCCAACTGTCTGGCGGGCATCGGTGTCCGAGGGGGCTGAGCTGGCAGGCGGGGGCGCCCAGTTGCAGAAGCGCCTCTCGCAGCAGCGCTGAGCTCCCTCGCTCAGACCCAGCCGTTACATAAACTCTGCTGGGCGGGCGATTGGCGGCCGCGGCGGCAGCGATGTGAAGGCCGGGCAAGCGCGCAGAGGCTGGGCGGAGCGGCGCAAGGGATCGAGGCGGCTGCGCGCCACGCTGGCGAGTGCGCAGAGGCTGGGCGGAGCGGTACAAGGACGCCGGGCCTGAGGCGCCGCGCGGCGGAGGCGATCCAAGCCCGGGCGATCGAGACGCACGTCTCGTGCCTGTTCAGGGACCGTCCCGAGGCTTCCCTGAAGCCTTCAGAGCTCTTAAAACGACCATCCGAGCAACCCGGAAGTCACTTCCGGTTTGCTCGGAGGGTGGTTTTCAGCGCTCCGAAGGCTTCTGGGAAGCCTCTGGACAGTCCCTGAAGCCTCCGGAGGGCCTCCGGGGGGTCGGGGGAGGCTCTTTTTGCCCTCCCCAGGCTCCTATAAAGCCTCTGGAGCCTGGGGAGGGCGAAAAAAGCATGCAAAAATGGGCGCGTTGTGCACGCATGCGCACTGGGGGGCACGTTGCATTATGTGTGCGGCACGCCCGCACACGACACCCCCCACGCTCCCCCCACTTATGGCACGCGAGCCAAAAAAGGTTCGCCATCGCTGACCTAGGATGAAGAAGGGGTGGGTCTTGGTCTTTATCAGAATCCCCTCTCCCTTGTTCTACCTCTCCCCTGCACTGCCCAGCCTGACTCTGCCCTTCCCCAGTTTCCTCCACAGACAACGGAGCCAATCTCTCGCTCTCTGTCAGCTGTTCATCTTCCATCTCAGAGTCAGACTCCAATGGAGGCATGACACTGCCCCAGAGGGTTTCTCCCAAGCAAAGTCAATGGGGAACACTTAGTTTGTTTAACGACCCTATGATTCTCTTAACAACCATGGCAAAAAGGTTGTAACATCAGGTGTGACTCATGTAGCAACTGCATTGCTTAATGACAGAGGTTCCAGTTCCAATTGTGGTTGTAAATCAAGGATTACTTGTAATTCAGCAGCCGTACCAAAAGTCACTGGATATCTGCACCTGATGCTTAATGCTTTAAAAACTGGACTCTCAGAATCCAGAAACATCACTAAGTTCATTGGGAAGGAGGAGACTAAACTCTTCCTGTTCAAAGCTCTCTTCATTGGGTCACTGGAAAGTGGTAGAATTCAGTTTATGTCCCCACTGTGAAAATCTGAAACGTTAGTAGCTTCAGTTCTAGTACTTGTATGTACTATTATAATCAATTCAGCCACACACATCATTCCCACCACTGTTCAGAGGTGGTATTCAGCAGGTTCTGACCAGTCTGGAGAGCCGGTAGCGGAAATTTTGAGTAGTTCGGAGAACCAGTAAATACCACCTCTGACTGGCCCCGCCCCCATCTATTCTCTGCCTCCCGAGTCCCAGCTGATCGGGAGGGAATGGGGATTTTGCAGTAACCTTCCCCTGTCATGCCCAACCAAGCCACACCCACCAAGTCATGCCACGCCCACAGAACCGGTAGTAAAAAAATTTGAATCCCACCACTGCCACTGTTGCATGAAGAGACAAAAGGGGGCAGCCCTAACTATAGGCACAATGAGACAACTGTTATCAACTCAGAAATGCTGGAAGCTGGGGAGGGTCACTATTGAGAGATCTTCTGGCCATCCCTCCTGAACCTTCCTTCCTCACAGTCTTCATCTTCTGCTGGTGGACTGATGAGGACAGACATCTTACACCATATCTAAATTGATCTGCTGCTCTGAGACATAGCAAAAGACACTGCCACTGTGGATACTTCCATCCTGAATAAAACATGGGTTTATATAGGTTTGTTTTTTGTATATGAAAGGGGAGAGGGGACATAATCTTATCCTTTGCTTAAGCCTAAAAACAGTCTTAGCCAACCTTGAAAATAGGGCTTGCTTTTTTATTACTAGTTTACTACTCAGCTTTGGAGAGAAAGCTACTATATGCATACTATTAAGAAATAATGTACTTATCTTTGAACTTTTTCAGGTTACATACACAGGTTTTGTTTAACATCCCAATACCCTTCTGTAACTTTCTCCTTCAGGAATGTTGCTTTTCCAGCAATCAGATAGAATCATGTCAATTCTGATTGAACCTATTGAAGAGTTATTGTAATAACCTTAGAAAATGCAGGACATGACTCTCACTTATACAAGTCCAGTACTTCATTGAGATCTGGTGTTCTTATTAGTTCACATTAGCCCACTAAGGTGGAACTGAAAAAAGCCATTTTCAAGTGTAAACATTGAGAAGTTGATTGATCCTTTGCCTCGCCTCACAGCCTGCATTTCTCTCTGTATACACACACACACACACACTTCAGACCTGACCTTGAGACTTCAAACAGGATTTTGTCAAATATTATAAGTAAGTCGAGGATTCTTTGAGTTTGCCTTGAAATTAGCCAATTCATCATCTTAGCAGTCCCCGTTTGGAAATTATATACTTTCAAATTGTGTTCTGGAAAGTACCTTCCTTTGCAGGACAGGAGGAAAGTAACATGCTAAACAGGTTATCTGGCCAAGCCTTTAAACAGGATTATAAAGAACAGCTTTTCCTCTTGGCTTAACAAAAACTAAAATACTTGAAAAATATTTGATTGCACTTGGCCTCAGTTTTGCAAATTAGTTTCCCCCAGCTGGTTGTAAATCCCCAAGAAATAATAAAATACCCACTACTGACACCACATAACAATACTATTTACATTAGTTGTCTGCAATTCATCCAGCAAAAATGAAAACCAGCAGCGAAAGTTCATGCTATCAATTCTGGAGTAACATATGTACATTCAAGGGACAATCATACTGCCCTGAAACTTTCACTGACTTCATTGAGATGTCTTGAGTCAATTAATTTGTGCTTATTTTTATCAATTAACAACCTAAGATTTAAATACAGTTTAAATGTTTAATACAGATAGTCCTCATCTTACAACAATTCATTTAGTGACCATTCAAAGTTACAACAGCACTGAAAAACACAACTTATGACCGCTTTTCATAGTCATGAACTTTTCAGCATCCCCATAATCATGTGATCAAAATTCAGATGCTTGGCAACTGGTTCATATTTATGACCATTGAGGTGTCCTAAGGTCATGTGATTATCTTTTGCAACCTTCTGACAAGCAAAGTTAATGGGGAAGCTAGATTCACTTAACAACGGGGTTACTAACTTATCAATTGCAGTGATTGACTTAACAACTGTGACCAAGAATGGTTGCAAAATGGGGCAAAACTCAATTAACAAATGTTTTCACTTAACAACAGAAATTTTGGGTTATATTGTGGTCGTAAGTTGAGGACTACCTGTATTAGATTTTCTATTTTCTGGGGGAGGGAGCATTTGAGGGTTTCATCTCATTATTTAGACTCTTAAAATAAGTAAAGTTTTAAAACCTCTCTCTCTCTTACAGAATAGAAATTTTAAAAGAATATAAATAGAATGATTATGGAGCAAGTAAAGTACAGTTTATTATATTTCCAAACAGTAATCTACAGGAAGTAATAATATTGGCAGGGTTTGCAAGCAGAACACTTCTCATTAATTTTGGGACAGGAGGATCCAAGGCACCTGTCAGTGGTTAGGATCTTGCAGGTTTCTTTGTATGTATTCTGTTTGTATTTACTTATATTTGTATTAGGCTAAAATGCCTTGTATTTGCTTAGGCTAAAATGCCAATTGGGCAAAGTCGTGTGAAGTGAGTGGGTGGCATATTGTAATGTTAACTGAGATTCTTCTATTTGAGTTGAGGTTTATTAAACAAGTTCCATCCAGTCTCCAACCTATCCTTTGCTGGGAAACCTGTTGAGAAGTTGGTCAATTTATAAAGAATCCTAAAAGTAGATTATCTTGATCTTTTCATGATGTCAAACATGAGATGGGAACAGTATTGTTTATGCTAGAATTTTGTTAGGACCTGGAAGAAAAAGTACCTTCTCCTAGTCTTTCAAATCTCTCAACAACATTAAAAATTATTGTCCATTATATTATTGTGGCCCATCTAAAAATACTTGGGGATGCAAACACTGTTCTTCAATAGTCCAAATCCAACCTGAGTGGCCAATTCCAGTTGCAAACAAGGAGAGAAGCAGTCAAGCCTGCTGTTGCTCCACCCTTTATAACCCCCCAATGTGTTCATTTTAGCTTTAATTTATCAACAAGTCATCTCCAATTGGGTGTTCAAAAATACTGACACTTCTCTTCCCAACTTCCCCAGTGACTACATCCTCAAGATGGAATTATGGAGGAGGAGCTTCCGGCGATGGCAGTCGCCTCCTGAGCTCCTGAGAATACTATGGAGCCCCCGAGGGAGGAAGGGACTGCAGCCGGCCCACATTCCATCGGAGGGCCGACGGTTTGACAGTTCGACCACCCTGGCTTGTTTCGGGCTCGTTTTGGTCCGCCAGGGTGGTCGGGGAGGTCGGAGGGGAAGACGAAAGGACGGCAGTAGGCGGAAGGCGGGGCAGAGAGCTGGAAAGCAATGGCGGCGGCGCGCGGCGTGAGGATTGCGCTGGCGGAGAGAGAGACGCCGGTGAGAAGAACGAGGCTGGGAGCGAGGCTGGCAATGTCGGAGCGGTCAGGAGAGGCAGACGGAGACGGTGGCGGCGGCGGGACGAGTGGGAGGAGTGACGCCGCTGCCAGGGATTCCTCCGTGGTTTTCTATCGTCTCCTGGCGGCTCCTATGCCCCCGGGCCCGCCCGGGCCTGCCAGAGCCAGCAGAGGACGCCGAGTGTTTATTAAGAACTTCGGAGCGCCGGGTGGAGGCCAGGGTGGAGTGTGCCCACTGGACTTTCTGGACTTTCTGGATGGGAGCCAGGGAGAAAGGGCGAAGGTACAGGACAACGGTTGGGGGTGGTCTGGAACATCGGAGGCCACCGGAAGCCCTGTTTCAGGGCCATGGATAGGCCGGAGCGGTTACCTAGGCCTAGAACCACCGGGCCAAGAACGCCCCCCCCACCCATTAAGGAACTCACTCACTCATCTGGGACCACCTTGGACTACTACCCACCTTTCTGTCATCTCTGCCAGCTTTCACCATTTGGAGACATTCGATCATTTTCTGCCCCCCCCCTCATCCAAGTACTAACTGGACATTGAAGCCTCCTACTTCCTACGGAGACCCTGACCCACTGTCTACTAACTTTCCACCAGCAGCACCTGACCCCACCGGGTTTTTAACAATCTACTCGAGGACTGACCTGCTCCGCCTGCGGGAGGCCCCTCTCTCGCAGGCATGGCCCTTAGCTTTCTCAAGGGCCTGCCTTGATGACGGGTTTGTGAACCCTGAGAGGAGGAAGAAACGGAAGCTAAGGGGATTTTTAATTAAATGTTTTGTATCGTTGTTAGGGGGTTCCAGGGAGGGAGGGTGGGTCAACCAGGCCGGGAGGGGAGCCAGTGCCAGACGAATAGGTGAGTCCAGGAGGGAAGTGAGCGGGGTGGGGGGGAGGGAACAGGCTATTCCAACAGAGGGTTGTTTTATTACAACGGTCGCGGGGAGGGGGGATGCGAGGACAAGAGAAGATCACAAGGTCGGTTGGGAGACCGTGGTTGCTGGCTACGCCTGGTCGTTTGTACCAACCCCCGCAGTCTAGGTGGCCAGGAACTACAGAGCCAGGGCCTGCGGCTGATGCTTTGCAATGCAAGATCTGTGACCAACAAGGCCCCCCTCATTAATGAGTTGATCTCTAAGGGGGAGCTGGACCTTGCAGGGATAACGGAGACCTGGTTGGGCCACGAGGGTGGTTTACCCCTCGTGGAAATGTGCCCACCGGGTTTCCGTGCATTCCATCAGCCTCGGGCCCTGGGTAAGGGTGGTGATGTGGCGGTAGTTATACGGGAATGTTTAGAGCCGAGAGAGTTCACTGTCCCTCAGATACCCGGGTGTGAGTCCCTAGGTGTGAAATGGGGCCCAGGGAGGCAGTGGGGTCTGCTGATTGTATACTTGGCTCCTCGCTATGCATCAGCGGCCCTGCCCGAGCTCCTCGAGCTGATCTCAGAGACGGCAGTTGAGATCCCCAAGCTTTTGGTTATGGGGGATTTCAACTTGCCGTCGATGGGAGTAGCATCTGAGGTGGCTCGGGAGTTCATGGCTTCCATGACAGCCATGGACCTGACCCAATTAATTCAGGGCCCCACACATGAAGGTGGCCACACACTGGACCTTGTTTTTGTATCTGAGCAGTGGACGAGTGATCTGGGAATAGGGGACTTAGTTATTACTCCCCTGTCATGGTCAGATCACTCATGTCTCCGGCTGGACTTCCCTGGTGCTACCCCCCACCGCGAGGAAGCGGAGCCAGACTGTCCAAGCTGGTACCGCCCCAAGCACCTGATGGAACCGGAGAGGTTCCAGACGGAGCTTGGGCCACTACCTGTAGCCCTGACCCGCTCTCGGTCGGAGGACTTAGTGGCCGCCTGGAATAGGGCGGCGTCTGGGGCCTTGGACCGGGTCGCGCCTTTGCGACCTCTCCTACGGCAGCAACCCACCCGAGCTCCTTGGTATACCGAGGAGTTGAGGGTGATGAAGCCCATAGGAGATGTCTAGAGAGCAGGTGGAGGTCCTCACGCTCCGAATCTGATCGAACACAGGTAAGAGCCTATTTACGGACCTACCTTGTGGCATTGAGGGCGGCCAAACGTAGACATGGTGCCGCTCTTATTGCGTCCGCTGATAACCGCCCAACCGCCCTGCCGCCCTGTTTAGGGTGACCCGCTCCCTCTTATCGCAGGGGACGCGGGGGGCACCCTTACAGGGCAGAGCAGAGGAGTTTGGGGAATATCTGCAGGACAAAGTCGCTCAGATCCGGAGCGGATGGGCCCCCTTCAGTGGACCGGGCGAGCCGTCAACAGTGAGTCTTGTGAGACCATTCTGGGAGGAGTTTGACTCTGTTGCCCCCGAGGATTTGGACAGGTTACGTGGACGGCTGCGACCCACCACATGTTCAATGGACCCGTGTCCCTCCTGGCTGGTACTGGCAACCTGGGAGGTGACACGAGGCTGGCTTCTGGGCCTGGTGAACGCCTCGTTGGGCGAGGGATCCTTACCAACTGCCTTGAAAGAGGCAGTGGTGAGGCCCTTACTCAAGAGGCCTTCACTCGACCCGACGGAGCTAGCTAATTACCGTCCAGTCTCCAACCTTCCCTTTCTAGCGAAGGTTGTTGAGAATGTGGTGGCACAGCAATTTCCGCGACACCTTGACGAATCCGAATATCTAGACCCGCGCCAGTCCGGCTTCCGACCCGGGCACAGCACGGAGACGGCCTTGGTCGCGTTGGTTGATGATCTCTGGAGGGCCAGAGATAGAGGTTGTTCCTCTATCCTGGTCCTATTAGATCTCTCGGCGGCTTTTGATACCATCGACCATGGTATCTTATTGCGCCGGCTGGAGGGGATGGGAGTCGGAGGCACCGTTTTGCGGTGGTTCGGCTCCTACCTCTCCGACCGGACGCAATGTGTGTTGACAGAGGGGTAGCGGTCGACCCTGAGGCCACTCACTTGTGGGGTGCCACAGGGGTCGGTCCTCTCGCCTCTTCTGTTCAACGCATATGTGAAGCCACTGGGTGAGATCATCCGTGGTTTTGGGGTTGAGTACCATCTGTACGCTGATGATACCCAGCTGTACATTTCAACTCCAAACCACCCCAACGAGGCTGTCGAAGTGATGTCCCGGTGTTTAGAAGCCGTCGGGGTCTGGATGGGGGACAACAGACTCAAACTCAACCCCTCCAAGACTGAGTGGCTGTGGTTACCGGCACCTCGGTTCAGCCAGCTGACTCCATCGCTGGCCATAGGGGGCGAACAATTGCCCCCCGTGAAACGAGGGGGCGTTCCACCAGGTTCGCCTGGTGCGCCAATTGCGCCCCCTACTGGACCGGGATGCCCTACGCACGGTCACTCACGCACTGGTGACATCTCGCCTGGACTACTGCAATGCTCTCTACATGGGGCTTCCCTTGGGACGCGCCCGGAGACTGCAGCTAGTCCAGAACGCAGCCGCGCGGGCTGTCATGGGGAGTACTAGGTACTCCCACATAACACCTCTCCTGCGCGAGCTGCACTGGCTGCCTGTGGTTTTTCGGGTGCGTTTCAAGGTTTTAATTACCATCTTCAAAGCGCTCCATGGCACAGGACCTAGCTACCTGCGGGATCGCATCCTGCCACACACATCCCTGCGGCCAATCCGCTCTCACAGGGAGGGACTTCTCCTGGTGCCGTCCACTAGGCAATGCCAACGGGCGACGCCAAGGAGTAGGGCCTTCTCTGTGATGGGCCCAACCCTCTGGAATGACCTCCCCCCCGACATTAGAACCACCACCGACTTCCGCTCCTTTCGACAAAAATTGAAGACTCACCTGTTCCGATTAGCTGGCCTGGCACATGCATAACTTCTACCTCCTGGCAGATATATTTTTAACTGGTATTTTAGGGGAACTGTTTTAAATTTAACTTATGGGATTTTTTAGGGGTTTTTTTAAATTATATTTTAGATACTTTACTTAGACGTACAGTTCTTTTTTAACCTCCTCCATATCCATCTATTTAACAATGTAATTATTTAATTATTTAATTATTCATGTGATGTATTTTCTGTATGGACTGTACACCGCCCCGAGTCCCTTTTGGGAGAGGGGGCGGTCTATAAGCGCAAATAAAAGTAAAGGAAAGGAAAGGAAAATGCCCCCCAAAAGGAAATCGAAGTCAGAAGACTTAGCGATGCTCAAGTTGAGAGGGTTACCTTATTTTCTCATAATAGTGCTTAGTATTAAAGCAATTTCTTAAATAACAGAATGTAAACCTGCCCAATCAGTATTAAAAAAATAAATATATATTCTATATCCTATATAAGATATGGAACTATATAGTAGGATATTTCCTTTTGATTTAAATGTCCTTTCGGTTGTATTGATTATAATGTTATGACAATGGGGTGGCCTGTAAAACTTGCAACAAATCTTATACACTTCAGACAACAAAGCTATAATTATCTAAAGTCTTAAAAGACATCTTACTTCATATTCTAGTTTGAAAATAATGTTTGCATGCCACCTATCAAAAAGAAAAGCAACCTCCAGGTCAAACTAAGCGTCCCTCTGAAGATAAAATTCTGTCTAGGGATTAACAGGGACTAGAAAATTAGAAAACTTTCCTTGTCTGCTTCTCCCACCCCCGTTATAAACCAGTTTCTTCCTTCCACCTCATCCCTCTGGGGAACCAGGAAAGGATTGAAGGAGAAATCCTTACCTCACCCTAGGTCTGGCTAACTAAAAAAAGGGGTAAACAAACAAACCTTTGGGAGTCTGTAGCTCAGCCAAGCTGAAATAGAGGCTAGGAAGCTAATAGTCAATTCCAGGATTGAAATAAAATTGAATTGTAGCCAAAAGAAGATTAGGTTCCACATAACACATCCCACCACCCCCAGTTAAAAAGAGATAAAACACACACACAAAAACCCCATATGCAATGCTAACTGAAGCAAAACAACTAAGTTTCTAGCCTTGCCTGTGGATAAACTCCTCATCCAGGACTCCAGCTAACTGTCCAAAAAAGTCAAAATTCTTCTGGCCCAGAGGCCTGACAGAGTCTCCCCCCCCCGCCCCACTGTATTGGCCCACAGGGATCAGGTGACTCCTTCTGGGCACATGGTTGGCTTGTGATTGTATGGGCCCACTGCTGCCACTAAGCTAACCTAACAAATGCAATTTTATTTCTAATCATTTTCTATTAACATTATGACTTTAAATTTCCCACTGATAAGACAATACATGTGTGGTCTCACTCAGAACAAATATGTGAAAACTGTACTGAAGAACTGTTAAAAACCATACTTTTGTTGTATTCTCCAGAGGAAGAGGAAGAAATGAATATTAATATAATCAGATTGCTATATTTTGATATGTACTATTTGAACTCCACTATTAGTCAAAGCCATAAGACTACTCCAAATCACTTTACTGAGGAAAGATTTTCATATCTAAATATTTAATATATTTATAAACTATAAGAATATTGTCTATGTTTAAACGTGAGAAGTAAAATTAGTGTAGAGACACTTTCAGAAAAGTCTTTTATTGCGCAGTTCCCTCTGTCTCATTCATTAAATTTGGAGCATGGATGTGAGGGGGTGGATCTTTCTATTTATAATATCGTGTACGTCCCCCCCCCCCCACACCATTCACTGGATTATTTCACCATTAAAAATCAAAGAGATCAAGTTGGAATAACTGTACATTGTCTTTGACTGGTAAGGTTAATAGATTAGAAGTCAAAATGACAAACTTAAAAGAAACTACCCAGTCACTATATGGTTTACAAGCCACAATGATTGAGCACATACTGTTAGATATTAACACTAGCTACTATGGTTTCCACTCCGGTCCTCTGTTCAGGCGGAAACAGAGGTTTAATCTGATTGGTTGAGAGGTCTGACAGCTCCCTATAAAAGGAGAGCTGACAGACCGAACTGCCGCGGGATTGTACATACTTGACTGTTACAATAAAGAGCTGTTGTTGCGTTAAGCCTGAGTCTGCCTTCTCATTGCCCTATCTCACACATACTATATAGTGCCATTATAAAAGCATAGTAGTTAAGATTATACCAACAAAGGGGCCACAATCTAATCATCTTTGAATTGGGAGAACTAATGCTCCTTCTCTTCCAGTTTAAGTCAAATAACAAAGGAGTTTGCTTGAGTTTTCCTCAAACTGTGAAACTAATCTAGTAAATTGCACATAAATAATTGCTACACCCTTTGATATTTCCAGTCATTTTTGCTTCATGTTCAGCGTGGATTTAATGCATCTCTACCTTTCATAGTGCTGCATGTGAGTCTTATCAAATGTATATTGCCAGCAGGAGGATATTATATCAGGTACTTACTGACCGAAGAACCTCTATGCCCTTAAAATAACTTACCTTCATTTTAAAAAAAAGAATATTACCTCCTGGATCAGATCAATAGCTTAGTTTACCTTATATAGGTAGTCCTCAACTTACAACCAATCATTTTGTGGCCATTCAAAGTTACGATAGGACTGGAAAAAGTGACCTACAATCAATCCTCAAAGTTACGACTGCTGCAGCATCCTTCTAGTCATGCAATCAAAATTTGGGTGCTTGGCAACCAGCATATATTTACAAAAGGTAGGAGCATCCCAAGGTAATGTGATTGCCATTTGCAATCTTCCCAGCCAACTTCCAATAAGCAAAGTCATAAGGGGAATCTGGAGTTGCTTAACAACCCCATGATTCACTTAACACCTACAGTGATTCACTTAACAACCATGGCAAAAGGGATCATAAAATGGGTGTGACAGTGGTGAAATGCAATTTTTTTTACTATCGGTTCTGTGGACGTGGCTTGGTGGGTGTGGCGTGATTTGGTGGGAATGTCTTTGTGGGTGTGGCAAGGGAAGGATACTGCAAAATCTCCATTCTCATCCCGCTCTGGGGCCAGCCAGAGGTGGCATTTGCTGGTTCTCCGAACTACTCAAAATTTCCGCTACCGGTTCTCCAGAACCTGTCAGAACCTGCTGGATTTCACCCCTGGCTGTGACTCATTTAACAACTGCTTTGCTTAGCAAAGAAAATTCTGGTCCCAATTGTGGTCATAATTTGAGGACTACCTGTACTGTACCCAGATGTATGCAGCCATTTTAAAAGAACTGAATTTATTTGAAAAGGACAGATTTTGGGGGAGAGCTAAATAGATTCCATTGGCATAGCACTCCATAGTTGGAATGCAGGTCTTAAGATTTTCTTAGACTGAGGCTTTGTAAAAAAAAGGTCTAGAAGTCATCCCCTGATCTTGATCAGAAACCAAAACTTGCCAGGTAAATCAGTAGTTGGCCTATTAAAAGTTTCAAGGGAATGGCTTGCTCTAATAAGGCCTGGAGACGAATTCAAGATTTAGAAGTTTCTCTATCGAATCCAACCCTACTAAGCTGTATGCTAAGCTTGAAAAGTATGAATATTTCCTGGTCTGAATGTGAAGTGAAGTTTGTGTTTCAGCACAGGTTTATGTATCTGAGTGTTTTTGTGTGCAAATATACCCATTTGCTTGTGACACTATGAAAATTTAAGAAAAAGATGAATTGGACTCAGGGGAAAGTGTCTGTGCGATGGAGAAATCCTGGTGTGGCTTCCAGAAGACTTAACCCAGTGTTTCTCAATCTTGGCAAGTATTAAAGAGGCGTGGACAGAGGCTGCCTGGGGAATTGTGGAAGCTGAAGTCAATGCCTCTTAGAGTTGCCAAGATTTGAGAAACACTGCTTTAACCAATAGTCTCCTGAATTCAACATAACTTTCCAACTCTCTTTTCTTGGATTACGAGGTTGCTTAAGAGAAAAGGCGATAAATGTGAATGGATGGAGGGGCTGATTTCCACATCCCAGTGTCACTTAACTTTTTTGGGGGGTGGGGTAAGATTGTGGGAACGTTTCATATCAAGGAATGTAAAACGATTTAAATCTGTCAACTGCTGTGCTATGGTGTCCACTTCGTATAACATATAATTGGCAGTACAGACCTTTTAAGCACTTGCTGCCAGTGGCTGGAAACGACTTCAAGAATAATATTCTGCATTTGCATCATCCTCCGGATGCATATACATGCAAGAATCCAGAGTCATTCAAACACATTTTCAGACATGCCTTAAAGCATTTGGCATCTATAGAAATTGTATATCTGACTAAGACTTCAAAAGGTCATTACTCATTAGTTCATGAGAAAGCAATGTAAGTATCTCAATGCTGATCTCAGAGCAGTTACGTATGATTAAAGTTATTATTTTGTATTTTAGAACAGAAGAATTATATAAATGCTAAGCAAAGGTGCTTTTTTCAAGAGGCAGCTGGACTCTCTGGTTTTTCTTTGAAGGCGTTTCACTTCTCATCCAAGAAGCTTCTTCAGCTCTGGGACTTTCTCTCAGTCCAACCCACCTCATTTGGTTGCTGTTTTGGGGGAAATTGAAGGAGGAGGGAATGTTAGGTATGTTTTATGCCTTGATTTATGTATAAAATGGTGTCTGTGTGTGTGTGTGTGTGTGTGTGTGTGTGTGTGAGAGAGAGAGAGAGAGAGAGAGAGAGAGAGAGAGAGAGAGAGAGAGAGAGAGAGAGAGAGAGAGAGAGAGAGAGAATGAATTGTACTCCAATCTTCTGCATGTCCTTCCCAAAGTAAGACCCACTGAATTCTGTGCAGTTGACCTCTGAGGCTGCAATATAAACGTTACCTAATATAGGCCTTGACATGGGCAATGATAAACTCTTGAGTACATATTATGTCATAGTTATATCATGCAACATTCCATTGTTTCCTCTTTCATTTAACTTAGGCAGATCAAAAGATGGATGCTGTGGCTTTCTTTTTTCTGAACCAGCCATGATAGTGCGATAATGAATGTAGCAACAAATGAAAAAAATCTACCTAATTTGTGAACCTATCTTTTATTTTCAATCAACTTGCAGAAAGTAGAAAGAGGCCATCTTAATTTGACATTATATTGGCAGGCTTGGAAGGCCCAATCAGAAGTGTCTTTCATTGTGCAGAGGAACACAAAGGGCACTCTGTTTGAGCAACTCAAAAAAGAAAGCTAAAATCTTGCAGGCCACTCCCCATGTCAAAGGCTTGATCTGAATGCATGGAGGAGACTTACTCATTACAGAAGCATATAACAACCAGTTAATAGAACTTTGGTCTGTTAAATTTCAGCAAGCTTCTCCTATCCCCTTACTCACCCCCATTGCTTGGCTGGCTTTTCCAAATTTAATTATTCACAACATTTCTGCATAGAAGAAAGAGGAAAACCTGGAGCCTACATATTTTTTTTAAAGTATCCTGCTGGATGGTGACCCCTTTGTATATCTGGATTAGCTTTATATTTTGCAGGGCTTTCTTTAGCCAAACTAAAAAGGCGACAGGGTGGCAGATGTCATTTAGGGTATTAGAAAATGATGAGGAGAGAAACGTAGTCCTAGAGTACAAATGCCCCATATTCATACAAGGGTAAAAATGTGAACGAACAATGGGTATAGTTCCCAGTTTATTGTCCAGTATAGCTTCAAGAATCCTAAATTATTACTGTCAATCTAGTATATTTGGTTGTATATTAGATGGAATGGGTTTGTTTGTTTGTTTGTTTGTTTGTTTGTTTGAACAACAAGTTTTCTGGTTTTATTATACATTAATTCACTGTTCCTTCCTCCAGGCGGTACCTATTATAAAATCACAGCCTGAGGCACTTCTAAATCTTTAATTGCTTGTCTAAACTAAATTTTCTTAAAGCTCTGCTTACATCTGCACACATAAGGAATTTACCATAAAAGGGGTTGAAAATCCTTGTTGCACGCTCACTAAAAGAAACGAAAAAAGCACTCACCCTTTATTAAGGAACAAGTCCTACTAGACAAACCAAAGTAAATAAAACTACAAAAACAAATAAGAAGAACATTCTCACCGAATGTTGTGGAACACTCTGTTAAAAGTATACTTCTGTTTTACCTCCATGGGAAATCCATTTAAGACGTCTTTATTTTAAATCACCTACCAGCAACAATTCAAATTCTCATGCAAGAAGCTGAGATCAAAAACAGTTCCTCCAAAGACATTCTTTAGTCTACACACAGACACACATAAAACAAACAGTGGATAATTATTTGTCACACTGACACTTTTTGTTCATGCAGGTCAACTACAATGCTCGAATAATAGTCTCTAGCTGCAGCTGTAGGTATCTCAGCCAGCAGAAAAGTATAGCAAACTTTGAATGAAACCATCTTCTTTGAGGTGGTTTTAAATCTGTCATCTGCCAGACACCAGAAAATGTCCTAATTTCCCCCTTCCCTTTGTTGTTTGGAATATATTTTATAATGAAACAGAAGTACCAGTAACCCAAGTATAAAATTCACCGAATCCAAATACTCTCTATGGGGATTGGGGGGCTCACTACTTCCTTCTTCTTTGCTTAACAAAGTCCAACTGCTGAATATGACATCACTCCCAAGAGCTTGGGACTTCCAAAACATATGCTGACATGCCATTCAGAATGAACGGTCTAAGCAGGAAAGAGGAAGAGCGAAGGAGAAACAATGCAAGAGGAAAGAAGCAAGAGAAACACAAAAATGGAAAGTTTTCATTACCTGATACAGAACAGACTTTCTTTTCCATGCCATGCTTGATTTTGTAATTCCCAGACCAAAATAATAATAATAAAAATTGCCCTATTAACAAGAGGGACTGGACGGCTGAGTTGGGAGTCAAATACCTGCTGTGATCCCCACAGCTCCTTCACATGACATTTCGCAGAGCAGAATCTATCCAAAATGATTGCCCAGGGAGAGGGAGAGGGAGAGAGAAAAAGGGGAGAGTACACAGACTGGCTGGGTTAGTTGTCATGGAGATCACTCTCCCTCACCCTTTCTCTCACACATGCTCCCTTGCTTTCTGCACACAGTCTCTCTCTCTCTCTCTCTCTCTCACACACACACACACACACACACACACACACACACACACACAAGTTACACTGAGCGTCACCACTTTGGAAGCTATTCTATGAACCAGCACTTTTTTTTAATGCAATCTGTCCCTCCTCCCTGATTCCTGTCAAGAAAAAAAAAAGCATTTAAAAAAAACCCCCATGGTCCGTAGTTGATTATTACAGATTAGGAAAGATAAAATGTTTTCAGCAAGTGACGTAGTGTAGACAGAAGGGGGCAGGGACAAGCTGCATTGCTAAAACGTATTATGCAATAAAATAGGAGTGCCTGCTGTTGAGTCACTGAAGGTGCAAGCATATGTGGCCAAATCTGGCATTTCTAACTTTGACATAGATTGGAAATACAATAGTAAGAATCTCAAGGTTAAAAAAAAAGCTACTGTTGCAGGAAGACGTACCTTATGGCTTAACTCCGTTTTTTTTTGTTGTTTTTGCAGGGTCCTTAATGTCTGCAGATCTTCCTTGTCATCAAGCCAAATATCCGGTATTCTTTCATCCTTCTGCAGTTAAAAAGAAATTCAGGAATGAGATTACCTTGTGAAATAGGATGCAACCTTTTCTCTTAAATGTTTTTGTTGCTTCCAGGAGCCAATGTACAATACCACAAATGACAGCATCCCAAGTTAACATCTCTTTGCTTTGGCTACAGCTGGTTATATTTGTCATTTGTTCAATTAACAAAAAGAAGTGTACCTGGATATGCATGCAACAAAAATCCCAATGTTGTCGGATTCAGCCACTTAAAACCATTTCATCAGACGTGACCAAAATAAACTCTCTTTTTTTTTAACTCCTCAGTAGACAGCAAATGTGCATCTCCTTGATAAGCTTTCTAGTTTTAAAATTTGTCTTCACCAATGGATTGGTTTTTGTTAAACAGAAACCCTGATATTTGAACATATAGTCTGTACAAAGGTTATTAAAGTGGCATAATTACTATTAGTTTGATTTAGTTTTTTCAGGCATTTCATAGAGTTGTACCCACTACTGACTTGGGTACTAGATACCCTAAGATATACAAGATTCTAGTTCTTTGGATAAGGCTTACTCTAGGAGGAGGTGGAGGAGGAGGAGGAGGAGGAGGAGGAGGAGGAGGAGGAGGAGGAGGAGGAGGAGAAGGAGGAGGAGGAGGAGAACCCTTTCCACTATAAGATAATCAAGTAAGACTTTGATAGATAACAAGGATAACATAACACCAGCAAGACTGAAGACCTAGCTTAAATAAAACAATGGGTCCACTCTATCAGGATTCACAGCATCCTGATAAATACATAAAACATATTTTGAAAGCATATTTTAGGTGCAGCAAAACTACAATTTAAAAGGCTAAAATGTTCCTTTGGAAAAAACATAGAAAACAATTAGAAATATAAGTATATATTCACATACACACACATCTGTATAATGTTAAAGGAGCTATTAAATTTATGATTAGTAAAAATACTTGAGATTTCCAAGGTGCTATGTGCTCAGTCAGAAATTCTGAGCAGGAATCTAATGACATGAATTAGCTCTTCAGTTCCTAGACTTACAACATTCTTTTCCAGAAAAGCTCATGACTTTGCTAATTCTTTCATCTTATCAAACAAAGGTAAAATAATATTGAACATAATACTTAAAGATTGGTACATGATGTATACCTTTGCTATTTTTCACCTCCATTCTCTAGTTCTGTTTCCTTCAGGAACCTAGATTGATTTAAAAGGGAAAAAAACTTGTTGAATTTTACTTGAAGCTCTTCCTTGTTGAAGATTAACCCAAGGACTGAATAGGTCTACAAGACTGGGTTCCCAAAAAGGCCATTATATGCAATATTCCCGAGAAAGGGCCACCATAGAAAGTCTATTTTTAAGCCCTTGGCCCCTCCGATATGTCTCGATGAACTCAAAACTTTCTGAGTGAATTGCATAAGGAGACAGAGTCTACTTGTAAAAGACAGTACTACATGGACCCATGACTTATAGAGATTGATACCATACCAAAAATAGCACTTTGATTTGTACTTAAAACCATACTGGCAACCAATGCAGCATTTCAATGTATATGAAGCAATGCTACAGTGATTTTCCAACACCAGTATGTGAGGTGAATCAATTGCAGTTTCTGGGTGGCCTTCAAAAGCAGCCCCAGGTAGAGTATATCTAGCTAAAGAGAACATGTATGATGATCATCTTCTGTTCAATAATTCTCATATTGGCCAAAGTTGAGACTCTGGACATAGTCATTTTGTTCTATGAGTAGAACCCCCAAATTAAGGGCTGCTTTTTCAGCAGAAGAACAATTTTGGTCATATTCAACATAGGGACTATGCCCAAACTTGATGGATTCTGGACAAAAAGCAACTCTGTCTTGTTAGAATAAAACTTTAGCTTGTTTCATCCAATTCAGCTCTGGGTAAAAACATCCATTGCACCTCCTCTCCAGCCAGAATGAAGATATACATCTAATTATCTTCTGCCAGGAATCCTGTCACATCCTTGGAGTCTATACAATCAAAAAAATGCTGGATAGACAGTCAAATATGTTATCCAATTTATCCCTTATCTCTGCTTAAAAAGAATCTAAACTAGAGCAAATGCAAACAACTTTATCAGTAAACTGTCTTGCAAACATATCTCAGCAGTCTAGGGGTTGGGATTGGGGGGAACATCCCATCTGTCCATTCATAGTAGGACATTGGTCACTTGCCAGTCAGCATTCACCCATGTAATGGGATAACAAAGAAGTCTTAAATTGATGACTATAAGGATGAGAGCAATCAACCAATGGAACAACCTAAGGATGAATCAATGAATCAACCTAATGATGAGAGCAATCAATCAACGGAACAGCTTGTCTTCTGGGTGCTCCTTCACTGCAGGCTTTCAAAAAGAGACTGGATAACCATTTATCTGAAATAAAATAGGGTCTCATGCTCAAGCAGGGGCTTAGACTAGAAGACCTTCAAATCGCCCTTCCAACTCTATTATTCTATACAGGTAGTCCTCGACTTACGACCCCCATTGAGCCCAAGATTTCTGTTGTTAAGTGAGACATTTGTTAAGTGAATTTTGCCCCATTTTATGACCTTGCTTGCCTCAGCTGTTAAGGGAATCACTGCAGTTGGTAAGTAGCACCCGGGTTGTTTAGTGAATCCGGCTTCCCCACTAACCTTGCTTGTCAGAAGGACGTAAAAGGGGATCTCATGACCCTGGGACGCAGCAAAGGTCATAAATATGAACCAGTTACCAAGCATCTGAATTTTGATCATACGCTGAAAAGGTTGTAACTGTGAAAAACAGTCATAACTCACCTTTTTCAGTGTCATTGTAACTTTGAACGGTCACTAAATGAACTGTTATAAGTCGAGAGCTACCTGTATAGATACTCCTCACTTAATTTTTTTTTGGGGGGGGATCCTATTATATATATATATTGAGGCAGTAAGAATGACTGAGGCAAAATGGCAACTTAACAGAAACCTTTATTAACACGCTAACAGCAACTCCAGAACTAGGCAAAAGAACAGGTCCCACTTGACAGCTCTTATACCCCGAGCTGTCAACGGTGCGGCCAATTGGGATGCGCTAATCTTCCCGCTCTGACTTCACGGCTTGGCCAATCAGGAATGACTGTGAGCGGACCTGTCTCATGAAACAGGGACATAACAGATCCCATGTTTATTATTTTTATAAGTCAGTCAACTGGCAAGCATATCTAATACTCCTGCCTTCTCCTATTTTCTCAACAAAAGCAACCCTCTGGGATGGGATGGGATGGGATAGGCAGAGAAAGAGTGAATGGCTTTCATGCCTAAGGAGGTGGGAGGTGGGACTACAACTCACAGTTTTCTGGCCTGTGCCTTATCCATTAGACCAAACTGATGTTATTGGAGCTGGAATTTCCATCACTAAATAATGCTGTCATAAAGTGCATGTCACATGACCATAACATTTCACAACAACAATCCTGGCCATCCTTGTTGCCATTATCAACGAGAGAACATGAATAGGACTTGCAACTTCCTACCAGCTTCCAATAATCAAAATCAATGGGGAAGCTGGCAGGAAGTTGCAAGTCCTGGTCACAACAAGTCTTTCCTAAGGCGGCTTGCAAGCAGGCCATTGGACAGGTAAGTATTTTGGAGTACATCTGGACAGGAGAAGGGATTCCAAGAGAGTAGTGTCAAAAGAAACAGAAGTGGAATGCAGTGGAATGAATTACTTAAAAAGTTTGCTTGGTAAAATAAGAAAAGATAGGAAAGAAGATGAATTGGAACTTTATTAACGCAAACTAAATATAGATGCAAGTGAATTGTGTCAAATAAATGCTTGGAGATGTATTTGCTGCATAGACAATTTGAATGAGAGTCAAAAACAAATACAGTATATAAAGGTAAAATAAATGGTTCAGAGAAATCTAGTGGGTCATGGCTGAATGGGATTGAAGAGATCTAGGAAAAAAAGAGTGGAAAAGTTCAAACAAAAAGCTATGTGCAATATTAATCAATATATAGTAGTTGAAAAGACAGATAAAGTTTTAGAGACATATAGTTAATTATGTCTGTGTAAGCTAGGCATTTCCTTTCTCTTTTCCTAGAACTATTTACTCTCAAAGTGAACAGTGTGATCAATACAAGATATGTATTTACGTTTTACTACCATTTCCATTTATATTTTATTTCCCCCCCACCTCAAGAACTCAAAAAGACATCTCTCTTTTTCTTCACAACCACCATTCTATAGATAGAGGTAAGAATGTGTGACTGGTCATCCAGTGTAGCTATTTAACTATCATGGCATTCTGCCATCTATCCATATTATAAAAATAGAATAATGTTAATTACACCAGCATCTCGTGCTATAGTATGGAAATACAAAGCACCCTTTTTTTTCATGTTATTTGAACTCAAAGGGAATTTCTGCAAGAATTTCCGTTATGGCAGAAACCAATCAAAACCTTTTAAACTTTTAAGACAAGGGCTTGGAGACTTCCTGTAAAAGCAACTGGTTTCAATGTTGAAAGCTTTCGGCAATAAAGCCCTACAAACTCAAAAGATTCGCATTTGTCCTAGGTAAGGAAAGCAACAAGCTCAACACTCCCCCTCGTGGGAATGAAACTCTAGCGCAGATGCTAAAGTTCTAAAAGATCCCCTATGTTTCTGTTTGATTATTAATTCTGATATTATCGCATGGCCTCAAACCTTTCACACATCACCCAGCACTTTGCTAAGGAAAAAAAGAATACTGAAACTGCCTTTGAACCTTTCCTAACAGCATCTCATTGATTTAGCTTTCAGAGAAGACTGTCACTTAGAATTTCATTTCTCCATAAATGTCCTGTCGAGTTACTAAAACTCTGCTGTCTCCCTTATTAATCAGAAATCTTCTTGAGTTTCCATTAGCAGCTAACTACTCAACCCCTGACACAAATACTCATCTCAAAATGAAAGGAACAGAAATTATTTTTGCTCTTAGACTGGAATGGGCAAATCCGCAGCCTTTTTAACAACTTTGCTTTTCGGTAGATGCAGCCTGTGGCTCTCCTGCCATCCCACCACTGGACTCTAAACTTACTTTGGGCAGCTCATAATATAATAATACATAAAACCCAGCACACCAAAAAAACTAAGATGAGATCTGGTCACTCATAGTATACAACAACATGGGCAAAGACACATCTGACAAGGGACTCCATCCATTGGGCAGTGTTGGACTTCAGGATTTGGTGATCTAGACTACAAACGTAGGAATGATCCCCAAATGCCAAGTGCTTGGGTATAACTTTAATGGCCACTGTGCCAGCTGCTAGTTAGGGCAAAGTGGTTTCATCGGGTAGTATGTGCCAAGAAGTAGTAAGTTACTAGAGCAAACCTGTGCAATATGAGCCATGGTGACGCAGGGGTTAGATGCAGTATTGCAGACTAATTTTGCTGACTGCCCGGAATTCAATCCTGACTGGCTCAAGGTTGACTCAGCCTTCCATCCTTCCAGGTTGGTAAAATGATGAGCCAGATTGTTGGGGGGGGGGGAGGAAATAGTCTGTAAACCGCTTAGAGAGCGCGGTAAAGCAATGTGAAGCGGTATATAAATCTAAATGCTATTGCTATATGCACCATATCACATCCTATAAGCAGCATGCTGCCTTTGGTTCTGCGGAGAATGCTACCTATCCAATGAGCATTGCAGATAGGATACGAGAATGGTGTTGTTTGCTCCAAGCATGAAGCTGTCTGTCTTGGCCCTACTGAAGGCTTCTAGCAGCCTGGTGACAGTCCTGTTTTCTCAGCCTTGGAAGCCCATTGAACTGGATGATACATCACATCAGTCCATGAATTATTGAATAAACAACTGAACAGGTAAAACCGTGCAGTAATGTACTTCATCAAAGCCCATGATTTATAGTACATAGTGTCTTGGTCAATACACCATAGTAAACCAAACAGATTTTACTATGCCTTAGTGCGATGTGCAAAGCTGAGTACTCAGTAGATTGTCTATTAATACTTGTAATATATGCAGTTTTTTTATAGTAGTATCATGGATTATTGTTATATGTCACTAAAAACATGAAAATATTTATGAATAATTAGTAGGCATTTAGGGGAAACCTCATTACCATTGGAGATTCAGAAAACAATCCGGTTTTCTATCTCTTCCAGTCATGCTCTTGAAAAATATAGTGATCTGTCTGTACAGCCACAGCTGACTCACTTCCACCTCCTGTCTAGTGATGTTAATCAAACTGAGTCAACTTCACTCATACGTTCTAAGATCTTCTTAGCTTCCACTGTGATTCCTCACTGGTGTTTTAAGGGAACTATAAACAATATTTTGTTGGATCTAAAGAGGCATCATGTCAGGGAAATAAATCATGTCTACTCAAAGCTGATGCCAGGTCAAATATTTTGGATTTCAGTTTCCATCTGAAACTTCCAAACTTACAACCACTATTTTTTTTTTACTTCCTTGGCTGATAAATCAAATCTGAAGCATTTGCACAGCCTTGCTCTGTGTTGTTAAGACAAGCTGAGACAATGAGACTACTGAGGCAGCAGATGTGTCATTTCAAAATACCATCTTTCTTTGTAAGGCAATTCCAGCAAGATAGCCCAATCCAACTTTGCATTTGTAGGGCAAAGCAACTGTTGAACTGGTACTGTAAAAAAAAAAAAAAGCAGTGTCAGTCATGGGCTCATCTGAATCTTCTGAGTCAGAGGCTGAAGAGGCAGACCAGACAGTCAGCTTACAATTAAGCAATTAAGTACCTCCAGCAATTTCAAGAAACAACCTGAGCAGGTAAGGCTCTGATCAGATAATAACGGCTAGATTTGGCAAAAGACCTCAAACTGAAGAACTTACTAATAGCAATGAAGGGTTGAGCAAAAGTGATTAGCAGAGGATTTTCAAAGAAGTCAACAAAGGCCCCAATCAAGCCATATCAGCACCTATAGCTCTATAAAGCAGCTTTCAGGGTTCTACCTCTGTTTGAAGCAATAGTCTGGCTTTCGTGTTCAGGCCAGCACATGACATTATCTGGTGCTTTATTCCCTAGACTGCTATATAAAGTGTTATCGGAACATTTACCACAACCATTGCAATAGCAGCTTTCAAGTTTGTATCAATCATTCTCTCTTGTATCAGCTGGCAGAGAACATTCTCACCAAACCAAGAGGAATTAAGTGTTTTCTGAATTTGGGAAATTGTCCCAAACCCAGTGGTAGATTGTGGTTCCCATTGAAGCTCTGGATCCTATTACATCAGTCTCCTCCTCCTAGCACTGAAGATGTTACCTTGTTTGAGTAATGAAACATCTGCAAGAAAATAAGCAATGTCAGAGAGCACCAAAGAATCCTCACTTCAACCCTGAGCTACAAATATTCTCCTCTACTGATCAGTTTAGCTGGTTTGGAAACCAAAAAGTAACATTTGGGCAAAAAGTCTGTCCTTTTCCCAAAATACTTTTTTTTTTCAGACGAAGTAATGGGAAATGGTAGCTGAAGTTGGAAAGTCAGAATCATTAAGGAGTCAGGCAGCTTCAAATATGATGGATAAGTAAATAAATAAAGCAGACACAGCACAGTAGCTTAAAGCAGGGAGAGAAATGAAGTCAAATTAAATAAACGTAGGAGAAATGGTATGGAAGAGAGAACAAGTCTTGTTTTGATGCTCTAAATCTCCCACTTTTTAAGAATGTTATACTTAGAGTGCTAAGCCAAAGTTTATTCTTTTGGGAGCCTAGTTTTAGGAAAACACAGTCTGATGCATTTGTTACTCCTAGATAAACAAGATCTCTTCTGTCTTGCAATCTGTCATGAAAAGTAGTCAGACAAACTGAAAACCAGCAATTGACTCAGGGCATTTTTGCAGGGACTTTTTCACTCTTTCAAACCCACAGCACTTCCCTCATGTCACCCTGTAGTGTCCCTCACTACTGACTGCCAAGGAACCTCAGGAGCTAAGGTAACCACAGGAATTAAGCTGGTTAAACTTCTTGGGCACAGCTGCCATTTACTCAACAAACAGATGTTGTAAGTCCAGGACTCCAAAATTATGAGGCAGTTCTGTGAGAGAGTATGACTCCGATTGAAGACAGTATTTCTTCAGAATGAGATGGCTATTGTATCCAGTGCTACTTCACCTTGCTGGAATTAAGTTTCAGCCTATTCTTCTCAATCCAGGCATTTATACCCTGTTGGAACCTGGACACATTTTGACATCACTTGATCAGGCCAAGATGTAAAGATAGCTGTGTCAGTGGATGACTTATCGGTGGATGACTTCACCCAGTTGCTTCATTTAGATGTTGAATAAGAGCAGCATCCATAACTGAGGAACCAAGCCCTGCAGCATCCATAACTGAGGAACCAAGGTCATGATTTCTCCCCACTATCACCACTGACTGGAACCATTACAGAAGAGTAGCCCGCAAATCGAGCCCTCCCTAGAAAGCTACCGTGCAGATCAGGGCTGTCAAACTTGCGGCCCGTAGACCACATGCGTCACACGCTGGCCATGTCCACGCCCAGTTTAGTGAAGGGGGAAAAAGTCCCAATGCATCATGTGATGACATGTGTTTGGCACCCCTGATGTAGATGGTTTCAAGGGCTGATGGGAAATCAAGCAACACACTCATTCATCATTAAGTATGATCAGTGTTGTCTCTATATAATATTCCAGGCCTGAAACCAGTCAAAATAATCCATTTCCCTCTGGGTCCTCAACTGTTGCACCACCATCACTTTCTAAACAACCTTCCCCTCAAAGAGGACTTCTCAAGAACAAGATATGAATTGTATTTGTTTTTTACAGTTCATAGCAGGACACCTTGAACAACTGAAGGAAACTAAACAAGAAACATGGAGGAGGAGGCAAATTGAGGAGAGTTATAGAGAGAGGCAAAGGCATTTCGGTAAATGATTTATTAACAGAAACAGGTCAGGGATTCAATGATTTTCAACTAGTTGAGTCTAGATCTAATGCTGCCTTTAGAAGTTTTCACTTAGAGCAGCAAAAAAATTGGGCAAGACATTTGTGCTACCTACTGTAACAGAATGAGAATTCTGAAAATATAAAAATGCATTTTCCCCTTTCCATTGGTTTGGATTAAATTGTCTAGTCCAGTGATGGCTAACCTTTTGGTCATTGCATGCTGAAAGCACGCCTGCACAGCCATAACGCAATGCACATGAAACCCCCACACCCCGTTCCCCCGTGCATGACCCCTGCGTGCAGTCTGCCAATCACATATGCGTGCGTGGCCCCCCTGTGCTCTCCCACCCCCTTGCACATGCGCACATGACACCCCCACATCAGTGGTGGGTTTCTGTAGGTGTGGCCTGCTTTGTGGGAGTGGCTTACTGGCCATGTGACCGGGTGGGAGTGGCTTGCCAGGCATGTGACCGAGTGGGAGTGGCTTGGCACTTAGCAACCAAAATGTTGGCTCAGAAACTCTGGCATTGAAGTGTGCAAGCCTTAAAGCTGTCAAGTTACAAGACCCTTGCACCCCTAACCCTTTAGAAAAAAAACCCAGGGGTGTTCACACTCGACAGCTTTAAGACTTGTGGACTTCAACTCCCAGAATTCTTCTTCCAGTCATGTTGGCTCAGGAACTCTGGCATTGAAATGTGCAAGTCTTAAAGCTGTCAAGTTACAAGACCCTTGCACCCCTAACCGTTTAGAAAAAAAAATCCCGGGTGTGTTCATACTTGACAGCTTTAAGACTTGTGGACTTCAACTCCCAGGATTCCTCTTCTCGCTCTTCATCTTGATGATGTACAGACGGGTAGGGGAAGGGAGCTGGAACCGGTTCTAAACAGCACTGTAGATTTGTGGAACCTCTTCTATAGAAGAGGTTATAACTGGCAGGAACCCAACCCTGCCCCACATGCACCCCACCCTCACACATGCACTTGTGGCTCCCATATATGCCCCACCCCCACGCATGCATGCACATCTCCCGCCCCTGGGTATGTGCGGCAGAGACCTGAAAACCAGCTGGCTGGGAAGCACGCCCACATGCACAGTGGAGCTGAGCTGGGGTGACAGCCCACGTGCCCGCAAAGCGGGCTCTGGTTCATATGCCATAGGTTCGCCATCACGGGTCTAGTCTATTCATGTGGAACTCTGGAATCAGGCGAGTCTTCAGAGCACTAAAAATTATAGACACAGCTTGTTCAGGCTAATAAAAATAGAAGTGCAAGTATAACTAATCCACAAAGTCTTCTCAGATCTAATCCTATTAGTACTGTATGGCTAGGAACTGTAGTATTTAAAACTGCAACCTCAGAAACTTTAAGAACTGTTGTCCAGCACTGGGGAATTCTGGGAATTAAAGTCCACACCTCTTAACCTTGCTGAAATTGAAAAACACTGCTTTAAAGTATGTTTTGTTTTGTTTCTGATCATGCATGTGTATTCCTTGCATTAAAATCTGCAGGGTACATAAAGAATATTTTAAGAAGGTTCAAATTTGGTCTTTGTCCCATTTAGAGATTGACATTACAAGGTACCTATTCCTAAAGATTTCTGGTAAACCCGTCTGGTGTTCAAAGGCAAAAAAGGTTTTAGCGTACTGATTATCAGTTTTTTAAAAACAATGTTTTGCAAAAACAATAGTGACTGCATAAGGGTGCTGAATATAGTCAATAATGTATTTATTTAGAATATTTTCTGAATTAACTATTTGGATGAGACACATTAACTGTGTCTGAAACTTGGTGCAGAAAAGACAGTCACAGCATGCACCAGAAAGATCAATGCTGAAGATCTCATTCAGAGATTGAATCAGAAATTAAGAGATTCAAAGATGGTCTAACTTCAATGATGTCACAAAATGGCTCTAAACAGAAATATAAACAGGCTGTGGACAGGTAGTCCTTATTACTAGACTTAGACTTACAACAATAATTGAGACCAAAATTTCTGATGCTAATGCAAAATTTGTATATTAAGTTTTGTTCCATTTTATGACCTTTCTTTGCCACAGTCGTTAAGTGAATCACTGCAGATTTTAGGGTAGTAAACCGGTTGTTAAGTGAATCTGTTTTTCTTACTGACTTTGCATGTTAGATGATCACATGACCCCAGTACACTGCAACTGTCATAAATATGTCAGTTGCCAAGCATCTGAATTTTGATCACATGGGAATGCTGTAACAGTGTGAAAGTGTGAAAAAGATCATGTCACTTTTTCCAGTGCTGTTGTAACTTTGGTCATGAACTGTTGTTAAGTCAAGGACTACCTATATTTACTTGATAACATGTAATTATAAAATTACCTGGGGCCGTGCGTGCATTGCATTTTGGGGATTTGAACATGCAGGCGTGCATTTGTTTGTGTGTGTGCGCCTTGGGCATTCAGTCCAGAAAAGGTTAGCCATCACTATCCTATACCATTTCAGACAAAAGGTTGTCCAATCTCTTCTTAAAAACTTCCAGTGTTGCAGCATTCACAACTTCTGGAGGCAACGTCTCCCACTGATTAATTGTTCTGTCAGGAAATTTCTCCTTAGTTCTAAATTGTTTTGTCGAGCAATTAATTAGGGCATCTGATGGAATCCTGACATGTTTCTCTCCTTGATTAGTTTTCACCCATTGCTTCTTGTCTTTGACCCTCTCTTCTTTGGCCAACCCCTGAGATATCAGAACATTGCTACCATATCGCCCCCAGTCCTTCTTTTCATTAAACTAGACATGCCCAATTCTAGCAACCGTTCTTTATGTTTTAGCCTCCAGTCCCCTAATCATCTTTCTTGCTCTTCTGTGCACTCTTTTCAAGGGTCTCATCTTTTCTACATAGTGGTGAGCAAAACTGAATGCAGTATTCCAAGCGTGGCCTTACCAAGGCATTATAAAGTGGTATTAACACTTCATGTGATCTTGACTCTATCCCTCTGTTAATGCAGCCTAGAACTGTGTTGGATTTTTTGGCAGCCGCTGGTTCTTATTTAAATGGTTGTCCATTAGGACTCTAAGATCCTATTATTGTGACATGTATAGTACCCATGTACCCACCTGAATTACCTCCTACAGGTGATAGAGTGATGGAGTACAAAAATACCTTGATCCCAAGGGGAATACCATAGCACAAGACCAAATGAGATATAAGACTCATTTGAAGGCATTACTTTGGATATCAACACTATCTACTGTAGATAAATATTTAAAAATTCATAAAGTTATTAACACAGTGGTAAATATAGTGTTAGGGCACAGAATAAGTGTCAAGGTGTAGTGTTAAATCTTATTCCAATCATTTGAGATCTATTAAATGATAGCAAACTTTTGATTTACCATGCATGGATATCAATTAAGAAAAATTCTGGATTGATAACATGCACACATTTTATAAACAAATTAATGTGTTAGAAAATATAACTAATATGATGTAGTGTGGACAAAGTTTAATTTATTGTCTAAAAACTGAGCTCCATTATTTAAAATTACCTTTTTTGTTTGGTGTTTATTATTTGTCCCTTTTCCCTCGTTGTTTTTATTTTCATTCAGATTTATAGTGAGGGTATTGATTTTTCTTTTATTTTCCTTTTTTACATACAAGAGCTAATTTGTTCAACACCGCAAGGAAGGAAAAACAGTCACAAATCCATAAATTCTATTGCATAGAAAATCAGACTTCCAGTTGTTCAAAAGCACAATATATTTTCATCAAAATATGGTGTCCAAACTTATGGAGTTTGGAGTCTGTGGTGAGAAATATTGGTAGGCACACAATATTGAATTTGATATATAGAAAGTAAAACGTGACTGAGTATTTCTGATCAAGTACCATAACTCCATTTGAATGCAGCCAAAATGGACCTTTTAGAAGAAAGCACCTTGTTTGTTTTGTTTCTCTCAAAGAACAAATGTGTAAGTCGCCAGCTACTGAAAAAAATTAAATGTTGGGCGATTCAGGAGCAATTTTCAAGACTTTCTAGAACAGTTAAATTGACTAACACATGCCATGAAAGCCTTCAATTTAGGTACCTTAAAAGAAGCTGGAAAAATTCATGGAGAACCAAAGTATCAGCAGCTACTAATCTTGAAAACACTGCATTACTTCCTGAATTGTAGGCCACTTACCCTATTTAGACTACTAGAGAGAAACATGGGAAGAGGACACTTCCTATTTTTAAGCATCCTAGTTCCCCAAAGTATAATAAGGAATGCTGAAGTAGATGGGCCTGAGGCTTCATTTTGTGTTTTGGGGTAAAATGAAGCAGTGGTTGCAATTATTTACTGGAGAGGATATGCATTCTTCTGATCTGTGGTATTCTGAAACTGTACCAGTATTACTAGCTGCACTTTTTTTTTCTTTTTGCATATGTTTGACCCAGTCTCCTGAATGCTTCCTGTGGATTTCCATTAAGAGAAATATGATGATTGGTGGATGTGCTGAGGAAGAAAGTCTATGAACTTCAGCAAGAAGCAAAGGTCATGTTTTACTAACATTGGTGGGAAAAGATTATTTAGCACGGAGTGATCTTTCAAAGATTTTTGAAGACTGGGTTCACGATTTCCCTAGAGATTAAATTCCAGGAGGAGAATATTCTCTTTGGATTCCAGAAGAAGGTTGAAAAAATTTTCAATTATCCTAAATCAGCACCAGATGGAGTGAACAGGAAGCATGCTCCACTCCAGAATAGAAGCCTTCCATTTCATTACGTGCAGCATTCAAACATATTACATTCTCTGTTGAAAGCAGCTAAGGATAATCCAGTTAACTCTGTTAAACAAACGTCTTTGAGATTAAGGTTGGACTTAAACCAAAGTAGGAATTCCTCAACTGGCTAATTTCATATCAAGGACAGCTAAATGTTCTCTTTACCAACCCCAATAGAACAGATCTGGGTATTATGGAGAAAGTGAAAAGTTCCATACAGTTATCTGGTTTATTCAGAATTGCTTTCTCAGTCTGAGATCAGGTCCTTAATAAAGTCCCCTTTATTGTCCTTCACAGTGCAGCATCATTGCAGAAAGGGCTTTCTATAAGAGCACAAGGCTCAACCCCCTCCCTCTCCCTCCCCTTAAATCTTCTCTCATTGGCTTAGGAATAAGCTTCACATGAGAATACACAAACTTGCACATAGGTTTCTGTGCTATCACATGGATGTTATTCATGTTAACTGACAAATGACTAGAAAGAGAACACTAGTGTCTTCTTCAAGCATGGGAAACCATTCTTTCCATACAATGAACATACGTCTGTGGTTAAAAAAAGAAGTATTTTCTTTTTTGAGGGGACTACCTAAGCTAAGTGCTGTATTATGGCTATTTTTTCTATGCAATCCCTTTTTCAGAAGAGCATTGATTCCCAAAATATGGATATATTACTTACAACAAGGGTCCCCAACCTGTGGGCTGCAGCCCACTACCGGTCCGCAGCCTATTCGCAACTGGGCCATGTTGAGTGGCTAGCTGGTGCATGGCACACACATGCATAGTCCCACTCACATGAGCATCACAAGAGGCTCACGGCATCACTCGCACAAGCATCATGGGCGCTCAAGGCCTCACATAAATGTCACAAGCACTTGAGGCCCCCACTCATAAGAGCACTTGGGGATGCATTCACACCAGCGTCGCAGGCGCTCAGGGCCTCACTTGTGTGTGTGTTGCAGGCACTCATGGCCCCACTCTTGTGAGCAACAAGGGTGCACACACACACACACACACACCTGCCCCTCCCACAAAACCATCCCCTCTTTCCCCCCCTCCCCTCTCCTGTTCCGGGCTGCCAACCCAGAAAAGGTTGGAGGACTCTAACTTACAGTATACACTATATTGCCAAAAGTATTCACTCACCCATCCAAATAATCAGAATCAGGTGTTCCAATCACTCCCATGGCCACAGGTGTATAAAATCAAGTACCTAGGCATGCAGACTGTTTTTACAAACATTTGTGAAAGAATGGGTCGCTCTCAGGAGCTCAGGGAATTCCAGCGTGGAATGGTGATAGGATGCCACCTGTGCAACAAATCCAGTCGTGAAATTTCCTCGCTACTAAATACTCCACAGTCAACTGTCAGCTGTATTATAAGAACGTGGAAGTGTTTGGGAATGACAGCAACTCAGCCACGAAGTGGTAGGCCATGTAAACTCATCCAACATCAGTGTGTGACCTCACAAATGCACTTCTGGAAGAATGGTCAAAAATTCCCATAAACACACTCCTAAACTTTGTGGACAGCCTTCCCAGAAGAGTTGCAGCTGTTATATCTCCAAAGTGTGGACCGACGTCATATTGAACCTTATGGATTAGGAATGGGATGTCACTTAGAGTAAGTTCATATGCGAGTAAAGGCAGGTGAGCGAATACTTTTGGCAATATAGTGTATAAGAATAGAGAATACTGAAGATTGTGGTTTGTTTGTTTTTACATTCTTGTAATTTTTCCACTTTGAGGAGATTCGAATTTATCAGCAGCATCTTTCCTCAACCTGCAGATGGAGTATGCCACTAGACTTTTTGTAAAGAAGTTTTTTTAACCCATTTATTAATTTATAGTGTTTATGTATCATCAATTCCACAAGATCTCTGTGGTTTATACAGTAAAGCTAAAGATATCACTATTGAAACAGAATCAATAGCACTATATCACAACAAAGCTTTAGTGTCCACATTAAATGAACATTAGGTTCTGGAAGTCTGGAAATGGCCCTGTTTCCGGCCTCCAGAGGGCCTTCAGAGCCCAGGGGAAGCAGCTTTCACCCTCCCAGAGGCTCAAGGAAAGCCTCCAGAGCCTGGGGAGAGTGAAAAATGCCCTCCTGACTAGGCCAGGCCCACCATGGCCAGCCCACCCAGCAACGGGGCAGCGAACCCATTGCTGCAATTTTTGAATCCCACCCCTGCCTACATCCCTTATCATGTCACCTAGCAAGACATCAACTGTATTAGATGTAACACATCTTATCACATGGTTAAAAGTAAAAGCATCCCAGCCACTGCAGTATCACCAAACGTGGGTATCTAAATCAGAACCAGAGCTGAGATTTAACAATTTTGCCCTCTAAGAAACAACTTTCTGGGAAGTGGAACATTAATTGGAAGTGTTTATCGCTGAGTTGCAATCTCATGTGTTTAAGGAAAGATCATTATCCCCAGCTTGGCAATGTAGCTTGGAAAATATTAACAGCAGACCCAAGTCTTCATCTTATTTCATGTCACCAACTGCTATGAAACAAACTGAGGAAAGCTATAAGCAATGCACATTTATCAATGGTAAAAAACAGAAAAAATAAACTAAATGGGGGGAAACAAAGTTTTTTTACTTGGACTATTTCTTAGATCCTGACTCTCATAAATATTGTGGAGTATACAGTGTATTGTGTTTGTTTATTTTTAATAGATATTCTCCCATTCATTTGCCCTTGTTCCAGAAATGGAGAACAATCTAAAGCAGATATCACACATACACACGTTATGCCAGTTATCAAAGAATCCAAAATAAAACCAGAAGTACAACAAATCCTGGAGGAGAAAGCATGAGAAGAATTGGACACTGACTAGATATGCCAAGCACACCGATTGCTGATGGAGCAGACTGCTTCTTTTGTTTCAAGTTGTATCTAGGACAGCATCAGATGTGGTGGGATTATTCCACCCAGAATTGTCCATTAGCTAGGCCAATTAAAATTCAGAATGCTATAGTCCCCATGCGAAGGATGCTATGTTAGAAAAGACTGCCCTAGGATTTGATGCAGAGGTGGTATTCAGCAGGTTCTTACCAGTTCTGGAGAACTGGTAGTGGAAATTTTGAATAGTTCGGAGAACCAGTAAATACCACCTCTGACTGGCCTCACCCACATCTATTCTCTGCCTCCTGAGTCCCAGCTGATTGGGAGGAAATGGGAATTTTACAGTAACCTTCCCCTGGAGGGGGGAGGCAAGGGAGATTTTACAGTATCCTTCCCCTGCCACGCCCACCAAGCCATGTCACACCCACCAAGCCACGCCCACAGAATCAGTAGTAAAAAAAATTGAATCCCACCACTGATTTGATCCCTTCCTGTAGCACACACAGGTATCACAGGTATTCATTATTGAACTATAAAACCATGAAATTATGTGTAACTCTCCTGAGGATTTTGGCATATATGAATGACAATCTTTTGACAACACAAATTCTCCATCCACGGCTACTGTTGACATAAGACAAGGGAAGGCAGAATTAATGCCAAGAATTATTTCTTACTCTTGTACAGCCAGTGCTGTATTATTTTAGCTTCCTATTCAATAAATATAAGGTGCATTAGAGCAATTGGGAAAGATGGAAGTTGGAGTGACACTTAATTCCTGCTATCCTCTCTACCCTATTTGACAAGTATCAGAATCAACGTAGGCAAGTACTCACAAGCAGAAATAGTGATAAAGAATGTGCCGGTATTGTGTTCTTCCTGAAGCTTCTTTGTGCTGGTACAGCACTAATGTGAGTTAACATTCAGTTAATGGGTTGACTCCAATGCGGTAATAGGAGAAAAATAGCCTGTTTCCCAAGTTTTCTCTCCCAAACAAATATAAACATACGCTATGGAAATGCTCAGAATGTGACCATTTCTCCAAGGACACTGCTACAGAGTACAGATATGTAGAAGTCTTCATTGGCGAATTTAACAACAAATCATTTGGATCGAATTAATTCAAAGTAGGAATATCCTCTTCGAAGAGGCAGGGAGAAAAAAAGAGGGCTTTCTGATCCAAGTTCAATAAACTTGGAAAGAATAAGTAATCTCTTTGTTAACCTAACAGGAATTAAAGTCTTTATGTTGATTGTAACTGGAACCAATACTTTAATATGCATCCAACATATTTATATTTTGACTATGAATACATCAAGGCAAATGATAGAGTAGCCAATGGCCAGAAGACTTCATTCAAGTCCGTAATGAACTATAGCAAGTCACATAGCTATGCCCATCTTTAAATAATCTTATTGTAAAAGGAAAAGAAGGGTACTCTATATGTACTCAAAAGTAGCGGGGGAGGGGAGAGAGTAACTACCATGGAAATAAATAATACAGTTCTGAGGCTTGAATGTTCCTGATGCAATTGTGATTTCACAGTTCAATAGTCTGCACACGCCGAGAGTAGTTTTGCAAAGCTAATCAGAGAAAGAAAAGAGATGCCTTGAGCATTTGGCCTTGAAT
This sequence comes from Natrix helvetica, assembly GCF_964273705.1. Taxonomy (NCBI): domain Eukaryota; kingdom Metazoa; phylum Chordata; class Lepidosauria; order Squamata; family Natricidae; genus Natrix; species Natrix helvetica. Next base: position 103,968,764 of record NC_138548.1, on the reverse strand, counting down.
TTTGTGCTTGTGCATATTGCTTCCTCCATGGCATAAAAATGAAATTAGATAACTGAGAAAAATAAGGGAGACGATGATGGGAAAAACAATCTCTTCTGTTGGCAATTTATTCAATGTGCCCGCTTAAGAATACAACTCCATCAGTGGGTCAAAACCATTCCACTGCCAGAATTAAATCCAATATTTTCAGTGTTACTTCTGTTGCTTGACCCAGGCACACTGACAGTGTGCTTTAAAGTTGAAAAAGGTAGTTTTAAACAGTCCTTCATTCTCTTTGGCAGAGGCAATTGATTTGTCTTCCAGTGCATCAATTGATTTGTAGTCGGCAAAGGTGCTACAGGCTGGGAGAAATGTACTTGTGGCGCAGTGGCTGGATGATATACTGTTATCTCCTTGGGTGGGGAAGGCAAAGGTAAGGAGCATCATTCCCAATCTCCATAGTACAAGAAAGAACATAATGCTGAATCAAATTAACCACATCTGGAAAGACCAAAACCCAAGGTTTGAAGAAGGAATTGGTGTCTAACCAGAACTTGCTATCAATGTCCTCAATGCCTCTATTGGTAGGGCCTCAAATGGTCTTTACTAATAGTGTGAACAGGTAGCTGAGATGAGCACTGTCCCATACCAGAAAAGTCTCCTCTGGCATCCTCTGGAGCAGCTGCTTGACTTCACCAATTGTCATAAACCCCCAATACCAGCCGGATTCTTGCAGAAATATGAACGTTCTGGCAATACACAGCAGATCCTTCTCTGGGTCTTGTGTTTGAGGTGAATTGCTTTCAAGCCTGGGCATCAGCAAGGGAGGCTGCGTGACCTACTCCCACATGTTCACTGCAAAGTCTTCAGCCTTGGGATCTTTGCCTCTGCTACCAAAGGATACGATCTATTATCCACTGTCACTGTGTAGCTTTATTCTGTCAGATACAATTATTGTACTTATTGGGCTGGCATTTCAGCTCAGGGAATTTATTATGCATGACATTGTGCAATACAAGTAGTCCTCAACTTACAACCACAATTGAGTCCAAAGTTTCCATTCATTTGTTAAGCGAATTCTGCCCCATTTTGTTATCTTTTCTTTGCACATTTGTTACGTGAAACACTGCAGTTGTTAAGTTAGTAATGTGGTTGTTACGTGAATCTGGATTCCCCATTGACTTTGCTCGTCATGTGATCCCCTTTTGGGAAGTTCGGGACACTGCAACTGTCGTAAACACAAGCAGTTGCCAAGCGCCTGAATTTTGATCACATGACCATGGGAATGCGGCAATGGTCGTGTGAAAAATGGTCATAAGTCACTTTTTTCAGTGCCATTGTAATTTTGAACAGTCACTAAGTGAATTGTTGTAAATCGAGGGCCATCTGTATATACGTTTTTTTTCCTTCACTAAGTATATGTTATATGTTTCCAGTTCCTGATATTACAGTACCCAAGCAGAAGAATGTGCTACAATGAGCCCTGATTCAGAGAAACTCGTCACAATTACCTTTTCATTTTTTCCCAGTTTTCCATACTAATTTGGAAGGGACTGAAGTTCAAGAACAATTGAGGTAGGAGAAAAGTGGAAGGTAAAGCCAAGGCAGGATAAGAGGTTTTATTTGTACACACACTTTTCACTCCCAAAATAGGTTTTTTTTAAATATCCAAAACTTCCTTTATTCCTATGTTAAAGCTAATCTATCACCAATTTTCATTTGGACCATTTTCCCTGAGATTCAGCTATTTCCTCCCTTCTTCCTTCCATCTTTTCTTGTTTCTTTCATTCTTTGGATTGTTAGGAAGTGTGTGTGTGTGAGTTTGTGTGTGTGTGTGTATCATTCTTGCTGCACAATCACTCTCAGAAATGCTGTTTTGTAAATAAAAAACTCCCTGTCCCAAAAAACAACACTCCAAATACACAGGCCATAAAGCAACAGCATGCAGTTACAGTCTGATACTCCTGTAAATTTAACACTATCTGCATTCCTACCAATTTGACAGCTTCCTTGGTAAGTGATAATTATAATTTACCAGACGTGGTAGATGCAATCAGCATTTTGACTGATCTGGTCTTCTTTTACCAGAATATTTGATCAAGTGCCAAAGTTGAATTATTCAAATTTGCTGATTGCATTTTTCCATTTCCTGTAGGTTAGCCCAAAGGTTTAGTGGCAAGTGATGAAGTGTGCGTACGTTTGGCTGAAATACAAACAGAAGACTTTCTTCTCTGATGTTATTGCCTTATCAGACAAATAGTTTGCTATGCCAATGCATTTCAAAGCAGATCATTTGCAGTTCCTGCCTCATATCAGAACTGTATAGACACATGTACACTAGAAGAGGGAGCCTCACCAAATTCAATGGGAATTATTCCCAGAGTGTGGACACATTTACACTTGAAGTCTGTTATCCCATATCCATTTATTTTGGAGTAAGCTCCACTGAACTCTGAAACGTGCTTAAAATGTTGTACACTATGGAGAAACTGAAAAGAGATTTTTTTTTGTTACATTCATAACATACACCCATTTAGTGAAGAGCAGTGGCCAACTTGGGAAAGATAACAGGAAATACTTCTTCATTCATATATCACATATGGATTTCATTTTTTTGCCACAAGCTGCAATGATAAACACCAACAAGGAGAGTTTTTTTAAAAATGTATTGACTCACAGAGAACAAAAACACCAGTTATCTGCTAGCATTGTTGGTCAAATGCTACCTTCAATATTATATAATGTTTATATTATATACTTGCCTTGAGCTGCAAGATGGGTGACAGATACATTTAATAAATACAGGTAAGACTTTCACTTACAACAGTTTGTTTAGTGACCATTAAAAATTACAATGGCACTGAAAAGTCACTTAATGAACATTTTTCACTTACATATTGACAGTTGTGGTGTCCTAGGGTCATGGGATCACATTTTGCAAACTTCTGATAAGCGAAGTCAATGGAGAATCCAGATTCACTTAACAGCCGTGCTATTAATTTAAAAACTGCAGTGATTCACTTAACAATTGTGACAAGAAAGGTTGTAAAATGGGGCAAAATTTACTTTACAAATGTCTTGCTTAGCAACAAAAAACTGGGTTCAATGAGGTCATAACTCAAGAACTATCTGTAAAGTTTTACTGATTTATTAACTGAATGGAACAGGGTACGGTCTTGTCTACTTTGGCCTAACAATGCCTAGACACAGAACACAAGCACATTCAGAATATCTCAGCCTGTTTTTTCCCATCAAACTGCTAACCACTTCAAGGATTGTCTGAGAAAATAGAGGGAAACGCTTTTGTAAACTAACTCAGAGACTAAGACTGCATTCAGCAAGAAAGAGAGCAGTTGAGGAAATAGCAACATTGCCAATTTGTAGTTGATTAGTTTTCTATATAAGTTCCGCTGCAAAGGCAAATTACATTTAAGGCACTTCCAGATGATGACATTTTCTACCACAAATCTTTTCAGTTGCAATACAAAACCCAGATAATACTGCCTGGGGGTCTTCCAACCCCAGCAGAAATTGGGAGTCTGTAAGGACACCATCCGTTAACCGGCATTCTTCCCCCTTCTTATCTTCAAGGGGAGGAAACCCAAAGATCCTTCTTAGCATTTATGTTACCATTCTTTAGACCCCTTTCCTATGCAGCAGGCTGGTGCAGATCTACCAAGAACAGTAAATTTGGGTTCCATAGCAAACCCGTGTTTTGCACTCTAGCAGGAAGCTGGGAGGTGGGCCAACTTGGGCTTTCACCCAATAAGAATCCAGGTGGTCCTCCCTATTGGCAAGAAATTCAACTCAGCTGTTTGGGGGAAAGCTTTCCCTGTTACTAGCACAGGCACCCAAATGACATAAGAGAAGAAAATAACACATTTGCAATGTGCTGGCAGTATTATCCGTGAAATACCTCATCCTAATTATTTGTCATATCAGAACCCTCATTCTGACACACTCCAAGATTAAAAAATGATACCCATGTTCTATTTTAACCTTATCTCTTTCTTCCCCCTGAAAAAAAAAAACACCTCTGAACACCTTAAAGGTGAGCCTAATCATTAACTTGCTTTGCTAAATGAAAAAGATCTTCCTAATATTTCTGTTTCTATCCTCTGGTTGGAATCAAGGGCAAGATGAAAAAAAAAACTGACCGTGGGAAATTGGGACGTTAAAAACAAGAGAGAGAGGGAGACGTGGGGGAACAATCAGATTTGGTAATATTATCATGACATTCTGCTATTCTTGAGTTTTTCTGTCTTGCCTTCTGTTTTCCTACAAGGAGGGTGACCTTGGATATGGCTCATATTGAGCAGTAGAAAAAATGTTGCTTGATAAGGCTTGGTTGCTGTTTTAGATAAACTGGAATTACTAAAACAATTTATAAAAAGGGGCAAATTATTTCAAAATGATTCCATTCAATATTATTATCCCCTCTAGCCACAAGATAAAACAATTAGAAAGAAAAGAGAAAGATAAAACACATAAAAAGCAAATAAGCCTATATATATGTCTCATTTTCCACTATGGGTTCCCTGCAGAATCTTGGTGCAAAATAACTGAAGTTCAGCAAGCAGGAAATCACTGTAGAAGTTATCTAATTAACTAGGAACTACTGATAAAAGTTGGATTTCAAAATATTTTTGTAATTTACAGGTACAGGGAGAACAGAAAGTTATGTGACAGAAACAATAACTTTGGATGCTTCTTATTTAAAATATACACACTATAATTTAAAAAAAATACATCTGGGTGATACAACTTGTGCCCTCTAGTCGTAGTAGTAGCCCCAAACAGTCTATAGTGTAATAGTCAATGCAACAGGTAAAATTTTTAAATACATAGGAGCAATCTTATTAACAGTAATTAAATTAAATTAAATAAGTAAAATTAAAGTTTCAGTTAGTTTCATGTTGATTCTCCTTACTTTTAAAGATTCTAATCTTGTCTTATTTTTTGATGTGCAGATTCTGGCATGCCATAAACAGGAAAAGTGTAGCCCTCTCTTATAAAAGATGGCACAAGCAAAAATCATAGAGAAGATGCTCAGTTGCTGATTAGATAGGCAATCTAAAATACATGCAATAGAAGAGTACTTCAGTAGCGTAACACTAAGGAAAGGAGTTTTGTACATTTAATATCCTGATATTATTGAGGCTTTAAACATCCAAAGTCAATGTAAAAGTATGCTGTGCAATCATGATAAGGTAAAGATAAAGGTTCCCCTCGCACATATGTACTAGTCATTCCTGACTCTAGGAGGTGGTGCTCATCTCCATTTCAAAGCTGAAGAGCCAGTGCTGTCTGAAGATGTCTCTGTGGTCATGTGGCCAGCATGACTAAATGCACAGAATGCTGTTAATCATGATAAACCCAACTTAAAATTATTTAGTCTCTTGAGACATGTGGAGGCAAGATATTTTGCCTACAATGCCTTTCATATTGTTATGGAATACAAAAGCAACTCTGCAGGCATACAGATTTCTTAACTTACTAAAACATGATAACACATACAACTTGGGAAATTGAGGGGAAAAAATTAACCTCTCAACCTATGCCTTATTCACACCATATAGGCAGAATAAAGGATATGTTGGCATCACATTTCAAACATTTAAAATCTTTACTGAAAAATTTTGAAGGATCGGGACTTTTTCCAGAACACATGAAAATCAAGTAAAATTTACTCATCTAACTGATTTTAACAGATCTACTCTTAAGAAAGTAAATCTAAAATTACAGTTTTATAGGTCTTACCAAAGACGGAATTCTATTAACCGTAATGGGACTTAATTCTGCAGCTAGTTAGCTCTGTGGAATGCATAGCATGTGAGTTAGTTCAAATCTTAAATCTAAAATACCAAATCTAAAAGTGGATGGAGTTAATATAGCAATAGCACTTCTATACTTATATACCACCCCATGGTGCTTTACAGCACTCTCTGGGCAGTTTACAAAGCCAGTATGTTGCCTCTTCATTTTACTGACCTCGGAAGGATGGAAGGCTGAATTAACCTCGATCCCCAACAGGATCCAACTCCAAGCTGTAGGCAGAGTTAGTCTGCAATACTACATTCTGACCACTATGCCACCAGGGCTCAATGCACAATATAATCTATTTACAGACACCCATATATCTTCCCCAAACATATAATGTCATATAGCCAACCAGTTCCTCATTCACACATACACCTTGGCACCTTTAGTTCTCTGGGTGTGCACATGCAAATACTGAAAGTATGCTAAGGCTCAGTACTCACAGCGGAAATTTCACCTCCGATATCCACATACATCCCTAGTCTCCCCAGCCTTTCCCATTGAGTGCTAATGTCTGGAGGGAGTTTCAAGTCATTTGGCTGATATACTGTACTTACAGACCTCAATAAGATGGGAAACCCTGAGAAAAAACAGAATTCCTAACTACAGAAAGTACTCAATATATAAAAGTCTACAGAGTGGACACAGGTGCTGGGGTGGGCCTTATGTTTCAATGCCTCAAAGTATAAAAAATATATAAATATAAATACATAGAGAGAGAGAGACCAAACACAACTAGAGAGTTTCTTTCACCCATTTTCTCTCTCCTCTTTCCCCTTTCCTTTCTATTCTTTCCATCATCCTATTTTTCTGTCTTCTCTTTTTGAAACCTAGGAAGAGCCTGCTTTTCCAGAACTTCACAACTCAAATGAAAAATGAATACTAAAACAGATTTTTAAGATACCACAACATGTATAAAAAATCACTTAGTTTTCAATATTGTGTAGTTTGCACAATATACCAAGATTAACATACTGGTTCATGCCCATATACCAGAAAAGTACCTATTATAATTATAACTGGTTGTCAGTTTTTGCATCCTACAAGATGCAGGGAGAATTCCATGTCTGTTGCAGGACATTCACTCTGCAGTGATTAAAAAATAATGTCAAAGCATTGCAAACCAGAGAAACATCCAGAATTAGGCTTCCCCAAAGAATCAGCTTCTATTCTTTTGCCTCTCAAGCCAATATTTGCACATTGCTTCTTATACAGTATTTTGATCTCCAATTAGAGAAAAACTGCACCTTCCACATAGCATGGAGCTCAGCTGTCACCATAAATCACTAAAAGATCCTGGGTTTTTGCATACAATATTCCCATATTTGGCAGAAGCATTATGCGCTGCTAGAATCTAAAACTGAAATAGATGTATTTCCTTTTTCTGGAACACACACAATACGGGAAAAAAATAGGATCATATCTAACTGCCTAATAGATTCTCAACAAATGGTTGTAGTGTGACGTGTTTTCACTCTGATCCAACCATGAGCTCCACCAAGATGCTCCACTTAACTCTATTCGTCTAACTTTTACCTACTTGCCGTTCAGCATTCCTTACTTGTTTTATCATTCCTAATGGATCTCAGATACTTCCATTCAGAGGATGTCTGGTCTTTTCTCTTTCTAGTCTTTGCTCTTCCACAATGAGCTACAGGGAGAATTGCAACAGAATGATGGCACTTTAGGGATTTAATATCTTCATGTGTACACCCACTCAAGTCATGATGTTCTGGCCATACAACAGACAAGACATAATCTATTGAGAACAATGTTATCTCCACCCCCTTTCCCATCCTTCACATTGCACAACTCCTGCATCTGACATTTTGAACAGGAAATGTCTTAGTATCTTCTTAGTATTAAGTGTGCCTGTTGTTGTTTTAAGTACAGAACCTCAGGAATGTAAAAAGAATTCAACATGCCTGCAACTCTGGACAAAAGCTTAACTTGCATCCCAATAAACAGAATTAAGGATTGGATATAGGTCCTATCGATTTCTCCTAGAAATGATCAATTTCACACTTTGAACTAATCAGATAATCAGAATCAGGACATCTGCTGACTCAATTTCTTTCTTATTATAGTAATAAGAGGGGGAAAGTCACTTAATTTTTTCTCAATCAAAAAAAGAGTTTGAACTCAGGATGAGTAGTTGAAATGTATACATCAGTACTGATAGTACGTTCTTCTGGTTTGAATGAAGTCTACTCACTGAGTCATTCATAGAACATAACCTAAGAAATCATTGCAGGAAGCAGTTAATTTAAGGATGAGAAGCATTTGATCACAGAAAACGCAAAGCCACCCTGGAAACGCAGACAATGGCATTCCCAGCATTTCCTAACTTCCCAGTGGCAAATTCTTTTATGATGTCCCACTGCAACATTATTCTTTCCACATATGCAAAGAGATTGCTAGGCACTCTGCTGCTCTCCTTGTTAACAAAAGAATGGAAAACTTAATAGAAAAACATAGTGGCAAAGAGGCAAGAAAATTAGATAAGGCATAGGAGATTATTCTTACAAGACGTTTCACAGGAAATTTCTCTCAAATATGAAGTTTTTTCTTTTCCCCTTCAACAAACTGCAATATTGTTTCCTTCTATACCACAACTTATGTTGTTTTATTTTGTTGTATCCTAATTTCACTTTTCTTCATTGTTGCTTTCTTCCCCATTCCTTCTGTTTTTGGAGGTCAGCGCTCCTTGTGAAAACTTCCTGGCAAATCCTCCTGGCTTAATGCCTTTCATCTCTCCAGAAACACCAATATTTAATGCTTAGTTTCCAATCTGGCAATCTCACAATTATCAAGATGGATTTAGAACAGCAAAATATAGAATTATAGCTCTAACTTCTAACTTTGAAAATCTGGAAAAGCAGATAATAATAAAACAACCCTAATATCCCTTGGCCGTTTCCATTCAACATGTGAAATCATAATACGATGTTCTTGCTGCGGTTTATCCTGCTGTGTGAAGATAAGCATTTTAGCTTCTAACCAGGGGTGGTATTCTACCTGTTCGGAGCGGTTCACCTGAACCGCTAGCGGAAATCATGGGTGGCCCCGCCCACCCAACCCGGCTCTACGGAACCCCATTTAGGCCTTTTAGCAAAAAGTGCATGTGCAGAAGGCTTAGCACATGCATGGAAGTGGCACATGCGAGCAAATCCAGCACATGCACGGACATGCTCACATTTGCAATCTGGTAGGAAAGGTAAGTAAGTACCACCCTTGCTTCTAACCTTTGGTTTATGACATAGAATGTTGTGTGAATCCAACCAACTGCACTTTATTCAGTAAACTATAGTAAAGTAAAGCATCAATTAGCATACTGTGTGAATTCAGCCATAATATTACTAGAATGTTTATTATTATTATTATTATTATTATTATTATTATTATTATTATTATTATTACATCAACAGAATTGTATTAATAACAACAATAATAAACTTAATAATAATAAAATTATTATTATTATTATTATTATTATTATTATTATTATTATTATTATTATTATTATTGTTGTTGTTATTATTATTATTATTATTATTATTATTATTATTATTATTATTATAGAGGTAACATGCCATATTAACTGTGTATTTTTGGAGTTGGGTTTTTTTTTTAAAAATCTTGCTCAGGATTTTTCCAATCAGATAGCATTATAGGTAGTCCTCACCATACATCCATAATTGTAGTGTTAAGCAACTCATGCAGCCATTAAGTAACTCTGGCTTCCCTCATTGATTCTGCTTGTTGAAACCGGCTGGGAAGGTCACAAATGGCAATTATATGACCACGGATTGCTGCAATTAGCACAAATACATTCTGTTTGCCAAGGGCCTGAATACAATCATGTAACGCGGAGATGCTATGATGGTCATAAGTGCAAGGACTGGTTTTAAGTTGCTTACAGCCCATTTATGCAGCTTCAGGCTAAAACAAGTTTCATTGGGTTAAAAGAATTAAATGCTTAAGACTTGTCATGTTTTCTTCAGCTGCAGTGCCGGCATGCTCATCTATTGATCATAGAGAGGATTATTTCTGAGTATGTATCCTTGAGACTGGGTGCAGCTCTTGGGATACAGCCTTAGAGTTTCTAGGTAAAAGATTTTGCTCCTTTCAGACAGAACTGAGAACAAAAGCAGCTTCCAGTGCTGCTATTGTTTTACAATTGAGTTTCCCAGCACCAAGACAGGTAAAAGGTTTTTCATACTCCTTCCGCTCCCCCAAATTATAGGCCTTTCTAGCCTCTGAGAACAAGAGCAAAAAGGGCTGCAGAGGTATATGGTTGGAAACAAGAAACTAGCTGTGGTTAGACTAAAAGATTCCTACACCATGGGTGTCTAAACTTTTGGCTTGCCTGGGATGCTTTAAGTGAAGAAGAATTGTCTTGGGCCACATATAAAATATATAATATAGTTAGCGTATATAAATCACATTATAATGTTACATTTATAGTCTTGTGGGATTGCATTACTAGCTGTCCAGGGTCACATGCAGCAGATATTCCCGTCCTACACAATAGAATTGTGTCCTGATTGCAGTACCCAAGATCTTACTCAGACTAGATCACTATTTAATCAGCTTCCACCAACAACCATCTGGCTTCATCTTCCGATCTTGTTTATGTTGTGGGGAGGGTTATGAAGGATTTTATGAATAAAACCGATGCTTTAAACTTTAAAATACTAATTTCACACTTTTAAGAAATGGTACTTCTACTTCTGTAGAAGTGAATTCACTGTCTACTGTAATGGAATGGCAGTTCCCTGTGAATGGCAAGGAAGTAATGCTTGCTAGACAAAACAAAATGGCAGCCACCCCAAAGAAAAGAGATGACAAGTCATGTATTTTCTAGTCTGCATTCACACCTGCTTTTTTTTCCTTCAAATTCAATACTGTACTAGCTAATATACATCACGAACTACCCACACTGGGGGTGGGGGTGGAGGAGTACAGTTTCATTCTCAGAGCTAAGGTCTCTGCAAGGACACAAGCAAGTGTATGCAACTTAATACTCCTAAAAACACTGTTTTGTCTGTTCTAGCCTAATGTCTTCAGTTGATCCTTCTTTCTGTCCTCATTCTACCCTTGAGCACAATTTTATTTCTATCAAAGTTCATATTCATGCTTTTAGGTAGCCAAGAAAGTGGCAAGATATTCAACCATTCCTCCCAAGGCCCCAGCTAGACTCTTGAAACAAAACTGCCACAGACCTTGGCAAGACATTTACTAACAACCCAGTGTGTTTACAAGCTGAATGACTGAAGCTAAGAACAGAATGCAAATATTTGCATTTGGTTCCCTAGACTTTTCCATCATCACCCTGCCAGCCCACATGCAACCACCAAGTAAAGAAAGGGAGACAAAGGAGAATTCTACTTCTCTTCGGAACCATAGAGGACCTTTTGATTTTCTGTCCCTAAAATCCTAGGAATTATAATTGTAGTAAGAGATGCAAATGTGTTCTCTAGTTCCCTAAAGCTAGGGAGCTTTTATTTTTTTTTAAAAAAAAGAATTATTCCATAACGTTCTAAAAATGGAGGGTCAGACAGCTCAATAAGGATTTCCTCCCACGCCGAACTGTAACTTCCTATTCATTACAGTATTTTTGGTATGAAACTTAATGGGGGGATTTAACATGATGCTAAAACATTACTCAGAGGTAGAATTATTTTTATGTTTTTGTTTTTAATAGCAGACATAAAAGACTTCAAATCTTAGGTGGATATCAGAACCCCAACTGAGTCCCAGTATTGTGTCACCACTGTGGGAAAGCAAAAATCATCAGTGAATGGAGGAAGGTTTCCAGGTATGACAGTTGAGAAAATATTGTAGGTCAGCCTTATAGATTTTGGCATATTATGGACTCTTTCCGAGAGAGCCATTGATGCCATTGTCAGTATATCTACATGCTTCCATCCAAAGCACACTACCCATTGTCATCTATAGCGAGTTCTATGCTACACTTCATTTGTTCTGACCCATTCTCAACTGATTCAATCAATCAGTCAGAATAGAGCTGGAAGGGATCCTTGAGTGTCTCCTAGTCCAACCCCCCTGCTCAAGCAAGAGACCCAATACCATTTCAGACAAGTGACTGCCCAATCTATTCTTAAAAACCTTCAGTGATAAAGCACCCACAACTTCTGAAGGCAAGCTCTTCTGATGGTTAATTGTCCTTATTGTTAGGAAGTTTCTACTTAAGTCCCCGCTTGCTTCTCTCCTTAATTATTTTCCATCCATTGTTTCTTGTCTGCCTGGTATTCAACAATTCAACCTGGTATTCAGGAACTGCCCAACCAGTAAGATCAACAGACAAATCAACAGAGCCAGATCGTATTTTCGTAAGGCTTGCCTAGAAATCAAACAGCTAAAAAAAAAAACATTACCAATCACCTACAACTTAATCCACTGAACTACATTATTAATAAGTTACAATTATTAATATGTTACAGCCCAGACTGAACAATGGCACTGTACCTTCTCAGGTGTTGGGTGGCATGTTCATATCTACATACAATCACCAAACTTTCACAAAGAATAAGAAACACTAGCACAGTGATGCTAACATGGGAATCAGACCCTGCAACAAACCCAGAAGTCTACTTTGCCCACCCACCCCAATCTACACAATCTGGACCATGACAGACTCCAACGACAGACACATAAAATTAAAGATGCCCTCATATGGTATTTCTCTAGTGTGAGAGGTACCATCATGAAACATTTGCAAGAAAGCAACCAAGCTTAGAGAGCACCAAGAAGCACACAGGCCATCATCTGCCAACAATGTTCCTCTGGATACTGCATGGGACAAATGAGGCAAACTTTGTACAAAAGAATTAATAGACACAAGTTTGACATCTGGATTCAAAACAAGGACAAAATAAATACCAGAGCATTTCAAACACCGAGGACACTATTGGTTATAGAAGTAGCTATTTGGGGTGGGGGTGGGGACAGGATGGGAGAAACAGACTTTAATAGCATCATTGATTGAGCTCAGAAAACATCAAAAAATTTCAAGCTGTCCCAGAAAGTCCCAACAAACACATATGTGATCATTTTAATTGTTCATAGATAAGATACTTGTAACCTATCTCACAATTAGGAAAGATTGAACTGTTAAAGGGATCCTTCTGTAAATGAGGACTACACCTAGGGATGGAAAAGAATAGAGCTTAGTGTGAAATCAGCATCACTATCTCTATAACAGTGATGGCGAACCTATGGCACGTGTGCCACAGGTGGCACGCGGAGCCATTTGTCGGGGCACGCGAGGCATTGCCCTGTCAGCTGGCCAGTGCGCATGCGCGCGCTGGCCAGCTGAGTTCACCTTTTTAAAAGCCATTTTTGCCCTCCCCAGGCTCCAGAGGCTTTATAGGAGCCCGGGGAGGGCAAAAAGAGCCTCGCCCCCCCCCCGAGGCCCTCCGGAGGCTTCAGGGACCATCCGGAGGCTTCCCTGAAGCCTTCAGAACGCTTAAAACAACCCTCTGAGCAAACCAGACTTCCGGTTTGCTCGGAGGGTCGCTTTAAGCATTCCAAAGGCTTCAGGGACCGTCCGGAGGCTTTCCTGACGCCTTTGGAGCGCTTAAAACGACCCTCCAGTTTGCTCAGAGGTTCGTTTTAAGCGTTCTGAAGGCTTCAGGGGCAATCCAGATGGTCCCTGAAGCCTTCAGAGTGCTCAAAAGGATCCTCCGAGCAAACCGGAAGTCACTTCCGGTTTGCTCTGAGGGTCATTTTAAGCATTCCGAAGGCTTCAGGGAAGCCTCCGGATGGTCCCTGAAGCCTCCGGAGGGCCTCCAGGGGGCGGGGGAGGCTCTTTTCGCCCTCTCCAGGCTCCTATAAAGCCTCTGGAGCCTGGGGAGGGTGAAAAAAGCATGTAAAAATGGGGGGGATAGCGCATTGTGCACACATGTGCACTGGGGGGCATTGCATTATGGGTGCAGCAGGCCCGCACACGACCCCCCTGAGCTCCCCCCCCTCGTGGCACGCGAGCCAAAAAAGGTTTGCCATCGCTGCTCTATAATGTCACGGGACCTACTGTTTCCCCCATAATTAAAGTCTGAAATATACAGCCAGAATATATCATAGGAATTGTCCATCTCTTCATTATCCAGAATGTAACAGTTTTGGGGTAAAAGCAGCAGAAACATTACAACTTATGCAAGTCCTTCTGCTTCACATGATCTTTTGAACCTCATAGTCTTAACATTGAGGGTTGTTTTTTTTTGTAACAAACAAGCTATTGGATAAACTGGAGCTAAGTCTTAAAATAGCTTACATTTCTGAGCTACATTTCAACCATTCCAATCCTGCAGATCCCACTCAGCTGTATTTTAATGGCAACATGTTTCACCAGTAATTAAATGAGAAAGTCCGCCCCCCCCCCTGTTGATTTTTCCCAGAAGGCTATTAATGTTTACAGAACACAAATTAAAAACAACACAGTGTATAAAATCATTCAGTTCCATGCTTTTGGCCTAGCTCCTCAGCAGAGAATGACTTGCCATGGTGTATTACCATCAGTGAATTACACAATGGCAATGAGTAATAAAGGGTTATATACTTCCTTTAAAAGATACACTTGCCAAAAAAACAATACCAGGTTTCCATTAATGCTATAGGAACACTCTGTATCCAAACCCTGGGAGATGGTGCCATAGAGAATTTAAAAAGTAAAGCCAATCAGTCTGACACTTTGGTGACTATGCAGTTAATTTATGGCAGAGAGTCCTTTGCTTCGAGCAACAGCTTCAATGTCAGTCAAGTGTCTAAATACCTCCGCAATTGAGTTTGTCCAGTCCAAGTGTGGTACCCATCTACGGAACCAATACCTTTGGTGGCTTAGCTTAGGTGCATTTTTATTAAAAATTATATCAATTACTACAAAAAGACATCTACACAATACATTAGCATATACAAAGGGCAGGACAAAAAGCAACTAATCAAGGAGAGAAGCAACATAGAACTAAGGAGAAATTTCGTGACAGAACAAATAATCAGTGGAACAACTTGCCTCCAGAAGTTATAAATGCTCCAACACTGGAAGTTTTTAAGATGTTGGATAACCTTTTGTCTGAAATGGTATATAGGGTTTCCTGCCTAAGCAAGGGGTTGGACTAGAAGACCTTCAAGGTCCCTTCCAACTATTCTAGTCTCTATTCTCTATTATGCTATTGCTATTCTCTCTTCTCTTCTATCCCCTTTGTTTTGTGGGCTTCAGTGCTGATCTACTTATTTTACAGTATAGTACAAACATAGCCATGCTACAGATAATTCTAGTAGATGGTGATCCTTCTCTACTTCAGATATTTTGAATTATAACTCCCATCTCCAGCCATTTGGTGTTCAGCACGTACCAGTCAAAACATCTGGAGGACATGAGGGTGGCTTACTGATGGCTGTAGAAGGGAATGCATGTCCCATTCACTAAGTTTTCTATATTGGTTATGAAAGACCTTCAGAGCTCCCAATTTTCACAGATCAGCCTTTCTTCTATTGAAAATATTATATCAGAATACCTGAATGAATGGTAAGATGATATAGGAAACCCTAGAAAATACTGAGGCTGATTTCAAATGGTAGTCTGCATAAGTAGATTTTTTTTTTGAACTGATTCAATCTGCCATGAAAAATATAAATGCGTAACCTTCAAGAAAGGGCTTCGCCACCCACTGTGGGGATGGGTGAAGCAAAGTAGGTAAACAACTGCTTTGGGATTAGCTTTCCTATCTAAATCTGGTCTCATAATGTCCACAGACTAAATCAGTTCAGATAACATGATGCCAAAGAATCAGAATAATTTTATGCTTGCTGACTCTTTGGCAAGCACCCCTTTGATCTATTCTACCCTGAAAAATAAGGAATTTGAATAGACGGCAGGAAATTAAAATTTGCAAATATGCATGGTATTTCCAATGTCTACCAAAGTTATTTAGATTTCTTTCTTATAAAAATGTATTATCCAACTGCATGATTCATGAATATTGCTCCTCTAATCACAAAAAAATGATATATACCAGCAGTGCCAAATTATACATATTCCAGCAAGTTTATTTAAATGAATAGTGAGTCTCCAATCTGATCACACTCATTTTCTGGTAAAAATTAGCTGTTGCACCTCTCCGTCCCCCAAAGTGCCATTTGCTGCACAATATTTTGATTCAGCAAATAGAAATGAAGATGGAAGTTTAGTCCAAAATGTCTCCAAATATCCAGAAATGAATCAAAAGCACAAAATAAAAAAACGTTTCTCCAACTGGGTATGTTCAGGAAATGTTTAACTATGACACACATCATTCATTTTTACTATAGGCAGAATATTTTGATGTAGTTGTAGTCCATCAAATCTGATGTTTTATCCTGGTATTACTCCTCCCTTCATCTTACATCCTGAATACAAAAATCAAAATTTTAATTTTTCAGCTAGCCATGATTCCTTTTGCACATTTTAACCATATGTTCATTCCAGCAAACATGTTTTTTAAAACAAGGTCCTGGATTTCTTCCTCTATCTATATTTGTTAGTAATCCACATGTCCTATTCTGGTTTTTAATTGCTTAGCAATACAGAATTCAGATTAGAACCAGCAATTCTTTTTCTCAATGCCTTACAGACAAATGAATAGTACAAATTGTTTAATATTGAAGACTTCCAAAAAGGAACTGAAGAATCTTCTTTCCAGTCTATAAATCACACCATTAGTCTCCTGTCTTCGATTCTAAAAGTTGCTCTACAGGGATAGGACAAGCACCACTATTGGATTATTGTAATCTCCAAAATGATCCTTTCCTAACCTGTCAATTCTAGGGTTTATGATCTAACATATCTGGAGAAAGTTAAATAATTTTAGGAACCGGGCAGTGGTGGGATTCACATTTTTTTACTACTGGTTCTGTGAGCGTGGCAGGGGAAGGATACTGTAAAATCTCCATTCCCTCCTCACTCCAGGGGAAGGATACTGCAAAATACCCATTTCCTCCCGATCAGCTGGGACTAGGTAGGGATGGGGACAGGGCCAGTCAGAGGTGGCATTTACCAGTCCTCCAAACTACTCAAAATTTCTGCTACCAGTTCTCCAGAATTGGTCAGAACCTGCTGAATACCACCTCTGGAACCAGAAGGAAAAACACAGCCAGATTTGGATGCTTCCATACCACCTTGTTTTCTTCCGTCCAATTCAAACCCAGTGTGAAGATAATCTGATATCATTCTTCAAAGCCAATGACACTACATCTACCAAGGCGAGCCTGGAACTGGGCTGAGAGTTTTCACCAATAGAAAAGACTGTCCTAAAGCTCTGCAGAACTGCAGTTTCAGATACATAGCAGTTCAGTAATAAGGAGATCTGGGCCCTGGACCTCTGCTAACCTCCTGAGAATGGGAAAGGAGAGAATTGATTACAACTTCTACAACCACTCTATGTGTACTTTATCGATTTGGATCCTAATGAACAGTCACTGCTGCACTTTTCTGCCACTCACTAAAGGAAATCAAAATGGGAATCCAATATGGAAGAACTCCTTATTAATGTCATCTACAGACTATCTCCAAATATTACTATTCTTGTTCAGTTGTGCTCCAATATACAAAGTATCCAAAATACTTCAGTAATATGAAAGTCTGAAAACAGAATTATCCATTATAGTTGCTTTTTTATGATGTTGCTCCTTAAGAGCAAATACCGCAAACACTTGGATACTATCCATATACTCCAATCATGACATCCAATTTCCTCCACAATCACTAAGTGAATTCTGCTTTTTCATTACATTATGGAACCAGGAAGTTTTTCCCTCTCTCTGAGACCCAGATGCCTTCTTTCTCCACCAGATCATAGATATGTGGTGCAATCCTTTCAGAAGAAAGGTTAAATTAGTGTAATCGGTGTAATCATATTAGTCTCTCCAACAACCTCAGCCAAAGTCTGGTGGGGGGGGGGGAACAGGAGGAGGATGATGCAATGACCTCCACCCAGACTAGTCTTTCAAAGTTGAAGAAAGTGAGTGTTTAGCCTGGAAAAGAAAAGTAGGGGTGGGGGCAAGAAATATTCTTCCTATATCTGAACATAGAGTTAAATTTGGGAGATCTCTTCCACAAGAAGAGGTGATGGTCTCTCTAAGGACTTTGCCAGAAATCTTTTTGAAGGCTACTCTATAGTCCAAGACTACAGAGCAAGCAGAGATACCCCCGCTCTATGTACGGATGACATACAAGTGAACTTGGGCAACGGGGTTAATTTACGAAATCACAGTCCGGTTAACATGGGAGACGCGGTGCGAAAACCACCGACAATTCTGCAGCCATAGGAAACGACCAGGCAAAGCTACGAGGTCGAAGCGCCACCTATCCACCGAGATGGGACGCCGCAAGTCCATTGGCTGGAAAAGGGCGGCGAGAAAGGGGGGAGAGAAAGCGAGAGAGATGCAGTCCCTGCCGTCGTATCTCAAAGTTGCATCAACGTCTCCCCCAAAGGAAAGAGATGAGCGGGAAAGCGTTTCAGCAACTCCAAACACCCAAGCCAGGCATCGTCCCAACGACGCCGCGCGACCACGAGTCCAACCGAGAGACGACCGAAACCTTTCCCCTCTCCTCACTCTCTCAAACTCCGCCGGCGATTCTCTCCATACACCTAAGAACCCCATTGTCCTTCCCGGCTCCCAGCCAGGCGCCCCCCCCCCAAATCTCATCTTCCCGCCCTTCTCCTCACTTTCTACCCCTCTCTCGCATACGCGCGCGCGCGCAAACGCACCTTTCCTTACCTAAGCGGCTCCTGCCCCGCGGCTGAGAGGAAAGGCAGACGCGGGTTCCAAGCTGCGGAAGCAGCTCGCTGGACGACGCCTCCCTCGCTCCTTAAAACCGCTTCCCTGGCCAGATGCGGATCCCCCCCCCCCCGCGCTCCGGTCTCTCCCGCCTCTCGCTTTTGGTGGAGAAGCTAGAGGGGGGAAGGGAGCGAGGAGACAGAGAAATATGCAAAGGCAGGAAACGGAGACGGCGGGGGCCAGTGCGGGAGATTAATGGGAATCAGCCACCCCTCCACTAGCTGCCAACAAAGAAACCTGCGCTCTGGGGTGAGTTGGCTTCTGCGGCCGCCTGACCAGACCAGCCCGCTGCAGCCAACGCTGTGGAGTACGGCGCGGGCCGGGCTGCTCAGGGGGGAGGGAGCCATTGACATCTCCAGGCCGCCACCATCCTCTCCCCCCTCCCTTTAATCTCCCCCCCCCCCTCAAAGTGGGACGGACCGCTCACTCCCCTTCTCCGAGTCGCGTTCGAGCGCCTTTCCTTTGCGCTCACCTCCTCCAGCAGTGGTCACGACTGCTACACAGAAGCAACTTTCCGTCCGCTTCGAAGGAAAGCTGCATCCTTCTGGTTTTATAAAAAGCTGCAGAAGTCTTGGGCGACCCCATCCCACCCCCACTCTTAATTAATTCCCTGACGAGCAGCATCTGGTTCCGATAAGGTGGGGGGGGTTGACTTTTTGTAAAAAGGCGCGGAGGTCTTATGAATGAAAACCAGAAGTGTTTGCGTGGGATGGGTCTCGGGGCAACTTTGAAGGTTCCTTTTCTGCTTCAAAGTATCCGCAGTTGGAGGAGGGTGCTACTCCCCACGATCTCGTTTCTGTCGATTCTATTTTCCGAGCACCCACCCCCACTCCGACCAACTTTTAACCATTATTGAATTGCCAGATTACTGGATTTTGCCTTGTACGAAATCATGGTTTGGTAACGGACTGATACAGTGAATTCACTCATAATTGAAAATAAGTGGTTTACATACCACAATGTCTGATCTGAGCCAAAGAACAAGGAGAAAAATGAAAACCACCCCTAACCATACTATGGTATGTCTTGGCCATGTTCTAAAATAGTCGAGACAAAGGGCACAATAATACAAAGCAAAAAAAATGTTTTCTGTTTCTTTAGAGCTAAAGCCTACCCAATATTTTTTTAAAAAACATGCAGGCATCCTCATCAGCACAATACTGCTACATAAAGATATGTAGCTGCCAGCTATCCTACTAGTGGCTTTGATGGCCATTCACAGAGATGAACACATTTTATATAGCTATTTTAGGACAATATTTATTAGGACTACTCAAAAACTTTTTTTTTCCAGCATCATGGAAACTTTGAGATTCCCAGATCTCTTAAGCATGTCAGGAGGGAGACAAATGGAAAGTGATAAAAGCTTGACCAGAAGTCATGCAAGTCATAAATCAGGGTGGGGCATGTCTGACTCTCCAAAAGTTACTAGATTCTTCTCTTTATAATGGCTTGGATTTCTGGGAATAGCAGCTCAATAGTATCTTCAGACGCAACAGTTTCCATCACCATCATATATTTGGATGATTAGTCTCTAGACCAATGATTTTCATCCTCAATAACTCTTTAAGCTTGTGGACTTCAGTTCCCAGAATTCTGGAAGTTGAAGTCCATACTCTTTTAAGAGTTCCTAAGGCTGAGAAATGCTGCTCTAGATAGGCTATGGGAAACACCTGCAGATATTTACATTCATCTCTACCTGGTGCTTGATAGTTTTATTTTCTACTTATGATTTCAGGAAAAATAAGCCAGCAAGCAATGGCAGATTCCTCAGGAGAGAAAATCTACAGTTACTTGAAACTGTAATCATTATTTGATGAAATACACCAATCCCTTGGTAGGTGAAAAACAAAAGATAATTATACTGTTGTTATACATTAATAAAGTTTGAGTTAATTTTAGATGTATGCCAAGTTTTTTTTTAAAGGAAAAACTGCATTGGGCAGCTTTAGTCAGTACCTATGGAGATGAATCATCAGAAAAGGACACTGCAGTTTCACAGGTAATTCTGTTAATAAACAATTTTCTTCTTCTACCATAATCGCATAGATGGTAGCTAATGTTATATCCTTTAGGTCAGACAAAAATCAAAAGGGACTGTGAAAATTTAGTCATATTTTATTGCAATTTCAGATTATCCTGGCAATCATTTTTAAAATTTGAAGCAAATTAACACCCTGACACATTAGAGTAACTTAAAAAAAAGCAAAAGCCTTAATACACATGTTCAAAGTTTAATAGTAATGAAGTATATCTGCCAACAATGGGGCAGAACAAGAAACAAAAACAAATGGGGTATTGGACACCAATGGGGGGAAGGGGAACTTAGCTATAACAGCTATTGAACTATGGGATATACACTATTTAAGGAATTCTAGGAGTTGAAGTCCAGAATTTAAGATTGCTAAAGTTGAGAAATACTGGTCTAAGGTCTCTTCCAATTACTACTGTCTGTCATTTCAAGATCATGGATAATAAAGGTTAACAAAGTTTACACCTATCCCATCTTTGAGGGAGACGGGCAGTTCAAAAATGTGAAATATAAATAAATAAAATCCTGCGGCTGTCCTTGGATACTGTTGGAAAAGAAGAAAATCATCTCACATTGTTTGAATTCATGCAACCAAATACAGACAACTAGATGCTTTCCACATAGTATTTATATTCACTTCGAAATATCCTGCCTGCCTTGGCTTCTGAAGCAACTGTATCCATTTCGTATTTAAAAGCCAACAATGATTAATGATATATCGTTTATCTCATAATAGACTTGCTTTTATTTCTTAGCAAGAACAGCTGGAGCTCAGAAGCATTCCCAACATGTATGACTTGGCTAGACAGGTGACAGCATGTAGCTGACTCTGACTGGTCTCAGAAGCTAAGCAGACTTGGTCCTAGTTAGTACTTGGCTGGGACTCCCCTGGGAATTCTAGGATTAAAAACTAGATTAGATCAGACAATGGAAGAAAAAGTGAAAGTAGTCAACAGCAAATGACATTTGTAATATTGTAATGAAAACTGAGTATGTAAATTCATCAGGATCGGCTCAGCCATATTTACCTTTCACACTAGCAGATTACTGTATGACCTTGTTATGCTCAAAACCTAAAAAGGTAGGGCTCAAATTCGTATTTAGAGAACTTACAAGGAAACATCAAAACTTATATACAAAAACCTTTGAGGACATGATGACAAGATTATTAGGAATGACTTAGAGGCTGCCATAAAATAGATGGAACCATATCATACACGCAGGTAGATCTTTATTGTTTTTTAGCTGTGATATGCATACTACTGAAAAAATTAAATATCTCTCTAAGTGAACATATCTGGAAAGTACCAGGCTGGGTATGGCAGACCTGTAGGAACACTTCAGATATACAAACAAAAGCAGTATATTTTAAAAATGAAAAGGCTAGGTTGCAAGGCTAGGTTGTTGAAAAATAGAAGTCACCATTTTTTCAGAAATAAAATTCCAGTGCTGAAGGTACTCAGGTATTTTCATTATAAGGAATATTACAGCTTTGTAACTAATATCAGGTGCTCCAATTCAAATTCTATTTCGGCAACCATTTAAATATGGTCGTCTTGCATTTGGAAAATTACCATCATGGTTGATCATATTTCTCCTTTCTCTCAAGCGAGACAGGAAATGGCTGTTTATTATAGGATAACTCTCTGGCAAACAGCTGTTTGCTGTTTAATGAAGCAATTCAGACATGATGATAATACAGTATAAACAGAAATTGGGACATATTCTATACTTTTGAAATATTAGGAGACCGAAATATTATAAATTAGACCCCCGGGTGATCCAATTGTCATAGATTTAACCCAGGAGGGGAGGGGACCAGGGGTGAAATTCAGCAGGTTATGACAGGTTCTGGAGAACCGGTAGCAGAAATTTTGAGGAGTTTGGAGAACTGGCAAATACTACCACAGAACCAATAGTAAAAAAAATTGAATGTCACCACTGGGGAGTGGGGGAACCCAGTAACAATAACAATACATGTTCCCCATTTCTGTTTCCATCAATCTACTATAGTAGGGCTGTCAAACTCAAGGCCTGGGGGCTAAATCTGGCCTGCAGGGTGCTTAGATCTGGCCGGTGGAGCTGCCTTGGAAACAGAGAAAGATCAGCCCGCAGTTCCTCTGCCAGTGAAAACGGAGCTTGCAGCCCTCCCGAGTTCCGTTTTCACTGGCAGAGGGTTGCAAGAGGCGGTGGCAGCCAAAAATGGAGCTCGGGAGCCCATTTTCACTGGCAGAGCTTAGGCCACCACAGGCACCCTCATGAATGACGTTGAGCTGGCCATGCACACACTTGCCACACCTACCCCCCCCCCCAACGTCAAACACAACCTTGATGCGGCCCTCAATGAAATCAAGTTTGACACCCTTACACTATAGGGTTGACTCCAATATAAAAGGGAAGTTTCATTCTGTCTCACATGCAAAAAGGGTTCCTTTAGGCTTTGAGAAGGATCGGTGTCTGATGAGTTAATCCAAATTGGTGAAAGGGCAAAGCTGCAACTCAGAATGTACTAGAAAAAGGAAAGGGGAAACTGAGCAGCAGCCTGAAGGGAAAGCAAGAGTGAGGCGCAATACAACATCCAGATGCCAGAGTTGCCAGGAGTGTTCCACGACCGATTCTTCACAATGAAACTAGCTGGGAATCTTTATCATAAAATACTATCTCCTGCAAAATATAATCCTGGATAATATTTATTGCCCCAATCTATCATTATCCTGAATCAATTATTGTACTTTTATGTAATAATTATAAATTTGTTACAAGTGAAGCCACTTCGAAAATGAATCAAGGTTAAATTGTGCAATACACATTTACCAGAAGATCTTGAATTCATTCTTCATTCCTCTGCAGAATTCCAAATTATCCAGCCACACAAGAGAAGAGATATAAATACTGCCTTATTAGTTAAGTCTGAATTTTTTTTCACCAGCCATTCTCCAGGCACAGTTTGCAAACTACAGTTCACATAACATACTAAGCCCCAATTAAACAAATCACATTATACCTAAGTGTACCTGCCCTAGAGAAGTGCATGATTACAACTGTAAGTCACTGAATTCCCTTTGTACTTAGTTCACACAGCATTTGAATTCAGCTGCTATTTGTGAACCATGGTGTATAGTTTAGGGCAGGGCTGTCAAACTCCCAGTCCATGGGCTGGATGTGTCACATGCTGCCATGCCTATGCTAAATTTAGCAAAGGAGGGGTGAATCCTGATACATCACATGATGCCACCATGACGACGTGAGTTTGATACCCTTGGTTTAGGGCAGTGTTTCTCAAATTTGGCAACTCTTAAGGCAGCTGGGCTGGCTGGGGAATTCTGGGAGTTGAAGTCCACATGCCTTAGAGTTGCCAAATTTGAGAAACACTGGTTTAGGGTGAAGAATTAAAATATTCCCTTAAAATTAATCCTCTTCCACTGAATAAAATATAAAAGTACTATGGTGGCTTGAGCAGGCTTAAAAACCTTTTTCTTCTTCACCCATTATCTTCATTTTTTTTCTTTTCACCTGATCATGATGTTTGATGCATCCACTTGCTCTCTCCACTCTCCTGGAAACAGAGAATCATCTAAAATGGGAGTTTGTTCTTTCAGGTTTAGACTTTGTGATTAGAAACTGAACAACTGAAACTTCTGCATCATGTAGGGAGCCTATGCACCTAGCAGAGAGCCAATGAAAAATTTCTTAAGTATATGCATTGTATCATGCTACAATGTGCTTACACTTAATCATAGCACAATTATGTCTTTGGAGATTCTTTATCATTCTGATCAGGTTGGCCCAAAAGTGCTTTTCCAAAAGGCAGCTGGACTTTCTTGGGTTTTTTTTTTCCTTGAAAATGGTTTGCTTCTCATCCAGGAAGTTTCTTCAATTCATAGCACAATTATGCCCTTTCAAAATGATTTTGCCTTCTCTGAGTGAGACCGCTTTAAATCATCCTTAACTGTACCAGTGTTAAAGAAGCATTTTCCCATAACCCAAGAACAATCTCAAGACATATAAATATGCTAGGTTTTCTGACCTTTAAAGGAAGTTAAGTGACCTGAAGCGATTGGGAAAGGAGGCAGCAAAGACAGGAGGGGAGTTAGACAAGAGAACAGAGTATTTAAATTATGTGGTGGTGAAAGGCTGAGTCTCAGGTGCAAATCCAGGAAATTAGACTAATTATGTGGTTTGTTTAGATAAGTTGTTGTTCTTACTTTCCTCTCCCCTTTTACATATTTAATATTCTATATGGTAGTTTTAGATGTGGTTTTTTTGGAGATTTTCTTCTAAGCAGTATTTCTTTGCCTCGTGTGGTGTTCTCTATGTAGAAGCCTGATTCTGCTTAATTGCTAAGGAGTCTGATCACCTGTATTAGAGAGAATAATTGATTTGGGTCACTTTTTCAGTGCTGTCTTACCTTTGAATTGTCCCTAAATGAATGGTTATAAGTTGAGGATTACCTTTATAACTTTGAATATTGTTTAATATTGTCTGATAATTTTCAATTAAACACCATGGTTCCCTGAAAATAAGACAGGGCATTATTTTCTTTTCACACACCCTGAAATAAGTGCTTGGTCTTATTTTCAGGGAGGTCTTATTATTTTTGAGGTGCACAAGGTGGCGAGCATGGTCACCTCGTGGCTGCTGCTGTGTTGCAATATTTTCGGGTAGGGCTTATTTTTGGGGAAGGGTTTATTATGTTGCATGCATTCAAAAGCCCGATTGGGCTTATTATCCGGAAGGGTCTTATTTTCAGGGAAACAGGGTATAATATGCAAAAATATTCAAATATTCCATTATAGTAGTATATATGTAAGCGAAGTTGAACTTCCAATCTAGATCTAAAAATAAATAAGGAGGCCATCCCTGGTTACCAAACATGGTATGTTAACATTTAAAAAAAATTGTGACATGCATTACTACCCCTTGGGAGCAGGGATAGAAGTTACAGATGTGATTCAAGTTGAATAAGTTTAAACAACTTTCCGAAATAAAAAAATGATTAACGTTTCCAAAGCCTTGTCTTATAGTTTTCTACTCACCTCTCAGCATAGTTTACACACCATAATTTTTATAATGAACCAACATTGTTTGAAATGCTTCTATGGGAAAACTAAGTTCACACATTGTACAATCTTATAAACATGCTTTAAAAACCACAATTGGTTGATTATATACATTATGCTAAACCAAATAAACCACATTATGATTTCAAACAATTTGTGAAACAAATGGTAGCCCCTTTGGTTGGACAAAATTTGAGGTGTTTATTGGCTATGAACAGACAATTAAAACAAAGTGGCTATGAACCAAGAGGAAACTGGGTTGCTGTCTTCTTTCTGGAGCTCAGTTTTGTCATGGATTTAGTTTGAAGAAGGAGCACAACTCTGAAAAGAACCATGTTTATTGCAAGGCTCCCTGGGTGCCTGCTTTACAAGACAGAACTCAAAATAAGGGGAAAGCAAAGATTATTATAGAACGTCAATGGCTACAAGGTGGGAAATCCTAGAGATCTGATTTGCTGGCCAGTTTGGGGAAATCGGCATGTCCTTGTCGGTGTACCTGAAGTGAGTTCTATTGTTAGAAATAATGGACCTTCCAGGAGGACAGCAAAGCTGAGGAATATAGTTGTTAAGGAGATGGAATGTTGAGTAAGAAGATGGAAGGTTGGGGTTTCTCTAAGTTGCAGCTCCCTTGTTAGGGCTGCCCTTGGGCTACATTGCGAGTTGGTGAGGAGGCTTCTATTCTTTGGTTTAGATGGGTTTATAGAGGGACTTTTTCTCAGGTGAGGGGAGGGTCAGTTTGGGATTAAGCAAAGAGATTAACTGTGTTTGACCCTGGTTGTATCTAAGCCAATTTTTAAAATCCTTACAGTATAAACAACAGAACAGCTAACATTCCCTTAAATGCTTTATGGTGACATAACCTTTCATGTTTCAGCCTTTCAAGCACAGTTCAATTCTTAGGTCCTAAAACCCAAAGGGAAGTCTAGACCTGATACTTGTCCCATCTACAGAAAGTTGGGGGGGGGAGAGAGTAGCCAGAAAGCCTGGACTTGGATAAATCAGGACAGCAAATTTAGCAACCCACCTCACAGGGCTGTTGCTGTGAGAAAAATAGAAGGAATGTGAATATATTCATCGCTTTGGGTTATTTATAAAAATAATAAAGGGTGTGTGTGTGTGTAAATAAATAAATAAATTCTAAAAGATCCAGAATCAATAAGGAAAAGAGCATCAGCCGAGGGCAACCACCGCCTTTTCAGAATAGGAATGACAATGTCATATTCCAGAGCGATCCTGGGCAATCTTCTGTTTGCCAAAAATATTGCTTAATTATTTTCATCTATTTCTTTCCTCTCTACCCAGATGCAAATAGGTAATGTTTTGGGCTTTTGGCTGAGGGAAACTACAAAGAAAGAAATCTTAACTCAAAAACCAAACAGATAGTAAAAGGGAGAATATGCTTTGCTTGAAACATCACCCTAAGTCAAGGGTGTCCAACTTTGGCAACTGTAAGACATGTGGACTTCAACTCCCAGAATTCCTTAGCCAGCATTGTTGGGAACCTTTGGGAGTTGAAGTCCACAGGTCTTAAAGTTGCCACGGTTGGACATGCGGACCTAAATTTTGGCTTGTTTAGATTTGTATTTCCAACTGTTTGTTTCAAGGTAATATATTAACACTCCATTTTTCCTCCAACACCATCCTGTGAGGTAGACTGGGCAGAAACAGAGAGTGATTTGCCCAAAGTCACCCAGTGAGCTATGTAACAATGGGTGGAACAAAACTCTGCAGTGCCAACCCAACATCTTAACTCTTACACCACACTGGCTCTCATGCCTCTTAGTTTACTAAATAAACAACTGGCTAGAACACACTAAGCTAAAAGCCAAGAATGAAGATATGTGAGCTGAGCCAGAGTCCATGGGGAAACGGTTTAAATTAGCTCTCATCATAAAGCCAACTTAAAAAAAAAACCCGGGGAGGTTAAAGCAAATAGTATAAGATAATATAAACTAATCGGGCTAAACTCAAATGTGTTTTGTTTCTGGCAGGACAAATTGTGTGTGGCCCCAACAATTGTGGCTTATAGATGATGACTTAACATGTTGGTCCAGACAGCCTTAGTAGAAAGGATGATTTAACAGAGATTACGAGAACTGAGCTCCCATGTTGGTAACTCTACCACCAAATTATCATGCTAAATGTCACTATTTGCAGATGACGTTTCAGAGCCACTTTAGAATACAGTACCCACTTCAAAAACTCCAGACCACCAACAGATGGCAGAAATATTTTTTTTTGTATCTTTCTGCCATCTAGTGGTCCAACGGGTTTTGCAGCCCGGCTCCCTCACAGATTAAATTTACCATTTAATAATTAAAGGGGACAGACACAGCAATTCTGTTAAGCACCCATTTTACGGTATACTTGCACAGAAGTGCCTAGTGTTGACCCTAACAGTCCAACATTTAAACGAATTCCCTCCGGGGCATTGGCTCTTTAAAAAGCACGTCCAGATGTGGAGTAACTAATTTTTGACACCAACACACCTTAGAAACTGGTAGGAAAGGCTTGTAATTATTGTCCCTACTTTTCTTTGGGTTTTTTCTTCAAATGAAGTATAAGGCTTTTCTGTTGGTTGCCGGAGGGACGTTTCTCCGCTCCCGCCCTGCTTTTTGGAGGATGGCAAGGAAAGTGGCAGGAGCACGTGCTCACTACGAAGTGAACGAGCAAGGACACATCACCTCCGCTTAAATATGCACAGAACAGTACTGTAAACGCGAAGATATCGTGTTAGTCTAACCAGAGGATTGCAGAAAGGGCATCCATTATTCCGGCCGGGCCATCATTCCGGCCGAACCAATTCAA
The DNA here is from genome assembly GCF_964273705.1 of Natrix helvetica. NCBI lineage: Eukaryota > Metazoa > Chordata > Lepidosauria > Squamata > Natricidae > Natrix > Natrix helvetica. Next base: position 103,940,228 of record NC_138548.1, on the reverse strand, counting down.
GACCTGAATCCTAAACACGTGGCTTCCTATCTACTACGGTATCCAAAAGGTAAGTCCCGTCTCTGCATCTCCAGCCCGAAGCCCCTCTGACATAAATAGTAGCACTCGGGGATCGCGCCTTCTCGGGCCGTATCGATCAAGCGGGCCAATGCCCTGAATGCAGGGAAAGCAGAACTGATCTTCGAGACCGTAAAGCAGCTATTTATCTCCTATTTATTTGACCGTCAAAGCAGGCGGGCCGTGACGTCACGAATGGCTGTTCCGCGAAACCGACGCCCCTCCCTCCTCGCCCGGGCCGCGGCTACAAGTGGCCATTGGCTCTGGGTTAGAATTTTTGAGGAAATTAGCCGTTTCTTGTAGCCGTCCTTGGTGACGTCCTGTAGTTCTTATTCAAGGGTTTGTCATTTGAAAGGCCAAGCAAGCATTTCCTGGGGAAAGTGGCTTTTGTGGAGGAGATAAGAGCTCTACTCCTTCATTTCCGTCCCTTTGGCTTTGCTGTACTTCACAGCTTCTGCCTAGCGGTGCCGTGGGGGGGTGTATCGGCGGTAAGTTCCTAAGGCTGCCAGCAGGTTGCGTACGTGTGCTTTTTGAGCGAAGGTCGTTTAATAAGAGTCTATTCGACCTTCGCCCCATTTAGTGTCCTTCGGTTATATTACAACTAGCCAACAGTATTTAGCTGGGAGGGGGGTCGAAAATTGCCTATCTGGACCCTCTACCATGAATAAAGCAATTCCTCATTCAGAAGTTTGCCAATCAATTTGGTTGCAACCCATCGTATTTTGTTATCCTACATTGTAACATTTTGTATGTTGGGATTCCTGGAGAGGTTGACACTTAAGGTAGGTTTACATATTGACAATTTTTTTTATAATGGGGGGAACTAGCTGCATTCTTTTTCTGGGTAATCAGCATTAAAAATGGCATTCGTGTAAAGTTCCAGCAGTTGCATTATAATGTCTGCATGGAACTGTCTAAACATAGGAGCTCCTACATTTGTAGGACTTAGTCACTTTTCAAAATAACAGGTTCAAGGCTTGGGTGGCCATCGAGACCACAAAGCACAGTTTCAATGTATTCTTTTGATAAATTCAGCTGTACTCACAACTGAGATGCACTGTAACTTTTTTCAATTTTACCAGTGTAATGCATTGGTTACACATAGTATCCCAAAACTGGTAACAAAGGCATCTCCTCTGGAAGATATAATGTGGAAAAAAGCGCAACATGATACATGTCTGAGAAAAGTATTTTCCTGATTTTAATGGGGGTGCTTCCAAGCAAAATTTACTTAAAGTCAAAACCTAAAGTGACTATTTCAATCTGGAGCATATTTCAAGTTTGATTAACAGTTAATTCTGTTAATTCTGATTCAGATGTACCAACTAAGCCATAGCTTATTTCAGCCATGGCTTACTGAATAAATAATGATTGACTTGTGCAATACGAAAGTATAAATCAAAGTTTACCAACCACTGTTGTTGGCTGACAGTATTGTATCATATATGTGGTGATAAAATGCAAACTGTATTATATTTTCATTGTCAAGGAAGGACAAAGATGATAGAAACAGCAGCTTGGTATTCTGATCCTGTCTTGATAGAGTATTAATTATACCTAATTAATTAGGGCTCAGTTTAGAGATCAGAAATAATATTAAACTGTGGTTAATTGAAAACAGAGTCCTCTGGGGCTGTGTCTTTGAATCATAGCTGGTTTATATCAAGTAGCAAAAATATACAGTAGCCTTGAACTGGCTATTGTCAGTAGCTCTCTTCCTCCTTGTCACTTTGGCTGATTTGCTTAGCAGTGGGGAAAGGCCAAGTGGCAGATACAACTTGTCATTCTTGTCAGAGTGGTTCCTATATATATGAAGGTGAGCAAACAGAAGTGGTGAAGAAAAGTTCTATAAACCAGCAAGGCCTCAGCAAGTCCAAAACCTGGTCATTTTTGTGCCAACATTTTTCAGAATCATAATGAATTTTGTGTGCCTGAAGTATACCAAGTAACTTTTTCTTCTTGCTTTGATAACTTTGTAGTCTATTGTTAAAGAAAAGTACTTGCATTGAGAGAAGGTTGACTTGAGGAAAGAGTTTGAAGATGGGAAATGAAGGATTGGGAAAGATATCCTTGCAAGTGAGGTAGAATAACATTTATTCTGGAAAACTGGTGGAAGGGGAGAAGGAATCAGAGAGTTGGCTGGCTGGGCAATACAGTCTCCCTTGTCACCAAGTCTTTTCTCCAGCATTGCTGTTCTTGACTGACTGAGCAACTTCTTTCTTTTTTAAGGCTTGAATTCAAGGAATGGCATTCCAGGCACTAAATGCGAACCATCGCATGCAGCGTTCAGCAATACTTTCTCAGCAAGTTCTGGAGCGAGCAAAAAAAAGGAAATTGTACTGGTGCCTGCCTTCTCATCACCAAAGCAGGACCTTTCAGGTAAGGGTTGGTTGGTTTTAACCAATAAGCCTTAGAGCCTGTACCTGGATTCCAGTTCTTTGCTCTGCAGACAAGGTTTATGATAGATAGGTAGGTAGGTAGATGATAGATAGATAGATAGATAGATAGATAGATAGATAGATAGATAGATAGATGATAGATAGATAGATAGATAGATGATAGATATAGATAGATGATAGATAGATAGATAGATAGATAGATAGATAGATAGATAGATAGATAGATAAGGATATCTATCTATCTATCTATCTATCTATCTATCTATCTATCTTTATGATTTTTATAAACAACTAAAAGCAGCAAACCTCTCTAATACTCCACCCTCCTCCTCTTTTTCTCACAATAGCAATCCTCTGAGATGGATTGGGCTCAGAGAGAATGACTGACTCAAAGTCACTCAGCTGGTTTGGACCTAAAGCAGGATTAGAACTCACAGTCTCCTGATTTCTAGTCTGGTGCTTTAAACACTAGACCAAATTAGACCTTTTCTTATATAAAGAAAGAAAATGGTATGTCTCATAGCAAGGAATGTTAGTAGTTTGATTTGGTTTTTAAAATGCCATGAGAAGCAGCTAAAACATTTCAACGAATAGAAATGAATACTATTTCTTACTATGCAATTGACTATGCATCCCGAAAGCTCCGGAGGGCAAAAAACGCCCCTACGGCCCTGTTCCTATGGGAACAGACTTCCGGTTTGCCCATAGGTCCGTTTTTTGTGTTTGGAAGCCCCCGGAGGGCGAAAACGGCCTAATGTGCAAACCAGAAGTCCATTCCCGAACTTCAGGTTTGCATGGTGGGTTGTTTTTTTGCCTTCCTGAGGTTTCAGGAAGCTTCCGGATGGCGAAAAATGGCCAAAAATGAAGGCCAAAGACAGGGCAACATCTTGTGTGCCCTAACAAATGGCTCCGTGTGCCACTTGTGGCATGCGTGCCATAGGTTTGGCATCACGGTGCTAGAGTATCAAGCCCTATGTAGTTGGCCTCATATTTTGGAAGGCTGTTTCTGTATCATAGATGTATATTTTATTGTAACATTTTGTTTTTGACAACAGGGAGAGCCTGATGTTTCTCTTGAAATTGCTTTTGCTGCAGTTGCTGAACACCTGGCCTGTATCTCTGCAGTATGTGAGGTAACCAGTTCTATAAAGAGGCAAAATGCAATTCTGACATAAAGAGGTTCTTCTATCATAGGTTTTTCTGTGGGCTAAGTTTAGGCTTGGCCTTTTCTCAGTGAAAGCTTCCCATTCACAGAAAATGCTGAGACCCAGGAGAGGCCCTTGAAAGAGGGAAGGCAAAAGTTGTTTTTAATTATTTCACCTCTAGCCTCTGTAGCCTCTTCCATCTTGTCCCAAATATTCTTCAACCTTTCAGAACAGATCTCTCTGACTTACTGTATGATGAAAAGTCTGGTGATCTTGACTCGACCCTTTGAGAATCTAATATGAGCAACCACAATCCCAACCAAGTAACAGTTAAAATTACTTTAATTTCTGGGAAAATCAGGATATATTATTATCACCTGTGAAATAAAAGAACACAAACTTCTGTTTCATTTGTATGCACTTCTGCTAGCTGTATTAGAAAATTCATTGCTTGGAAGAAGATGCAGGATAAAATATATATTTTATTTTGCATTATATATTTTTTCATGTGAGATACAAGAGCCTAGAATTCTTTGTCTAATTTTGGTATCCTGTTCACTTTGCCTTCACAAAAGTTTAGCAGATGCTGCCCATACAGTTTCAGACCCCTCTTTAAGCATTTTTAAGGCCTTAATATAGGTGTTTTAGTTGCATTTCCTACCTGTTCCATCATTCCAGCATTTGGAATCGCATATGTGTATTCAATACTGATAGATGATGATGATAGATAGATAGATAGATAGATAGATAGATAGATAGATAGATGATAGATAGATAGATAGATAGATAGATAGATAGATAGATAGATGATAGATAGATGATAGATATAGATAGATAGATAGATAGATGATAGATAGATAGATGATAGATAGATAGATGATAGATAGATAGATAGATGATAGATAGATAGATAGATGATAGATAGATAGATAGATAGATGATAGATAGATAGATAGATAGATAGATAGATAGATAGATAGATAGATAGATAGATAGATAGGTAGATAGATAGATAGATAGATAGATAGATATTCCAGAGATATTGGATCATTGTTCTCATTTCAAGAAGAAGAATCCGGCTCTGTAAAGTAGGATGCAAGTGTCCTATTACAGAAATAAATTCTGGTTTAGAGTCACTTTGGTGAGATGGGTGGCATATAAGTTAGGTAAATAAATAAACAAGCTTCTTTTGCTCTTCCGAAGGCAGAAAGTGGAAGCAGAGCCAAAGAGACTGTTGCTCATCAGGTCTCAATAGGACAAGTCTGGCTTTGAGCATTAAGACAACAACATGGATTTAAATAGAGGGGTGAATGTAGAGGGTTGCTTTGAACCTCACATATACTCTAAAATGTTTCATGCACACAAAGTGTGTTTAGTAATCCCTTTTTCATCAACAACTTTCCCCTAGAATTACTACTGTTCAGTACCACCATTTCATTTTGATGAGAATGAAATTGAACATATTTTTCGCTACCACAGCAAGGAAGCATCTCAAAACTTGTTAAGAGCTTTTGAAGATGAGGTAAGGATCCTGAATGTTTCCTCAAAGTCATAATTGTTTATTCAAGGGCAGTGGAACTTTTCGTGTATTCCCTTTAGCCAGGATTTTAAAAACTAGAATTGGGTGAATGAGTCATTGGGCCTTCCTTCCATCATATGATGCCACATTTTTCTTTCCCTAGAAATTATGCGGGAGGTCAGAGAGATATTGCTGAGCATATTGTTTTTGGAGAGTTATGCTTACCCCCAATTCTTGATCGGTGTCCTTGTTACTTTCTGGCATTTACTCCTGCATAGTAATGTTATTTATGATTTGGGCAAGATGATGGCTGATGTATAGACTGAACTTAGTCACTTCCACACTTGAAAGCTATAATGTGTTCTCTCTAGGAAAAGAAAAATGCTCCAGTAGTGGAAAAGCAAAACGTTCCAGGAGTGAAAAAGCAAAATGTTCCAGGAGTGAAAAAGCCTGAACGTCACAAAACTGAAGCAACTGCTTTAACTGAACCAACTGCTTTAATTTCAGCTCACCCATCAGAAGCAAGTATCAAGTTGCATTAAATTGTGTGGTGGGGATGGGGAATCTATCGCCATCTGGATATTGTTAAATCATATTTTCTGATGTTCCTTGCAATTAGGCCTACAGCTTAGAGTCATAGAATCATAGGGCTAGAAGGGATCTTGGAGATCAACTCCCTGCCCAAGATAGAAGTCCTTATAGTATACCATCCTGGACAAATGATTGTCCAATCTTTTCTTGAAAGCCTCCAGTGGTAGAGCACCCACTCATCCCAATGACTAGAATCACTGAGAGCTGGATTGTTAAGGCTAATGCATTTTGCATTTTCTGTATACTTCATTACCAGTTTATACCTTTCCTCAAAATTGCAGATATAATAATTTTCATTTGCACACACAAATACATTCACACTGAGACAAATTTTCAAAATCAAGAGAAAAGAGGGAGGAAATCTTGTATTGCTTCAATAAAAATCTACTTGAAAGGTATTGAATATCATACTATAAAGTATACAGATTGAAAGATTTCTTGAAATAAACATGTAATATTTATGGGTACCCCAGTGACACAATGGATTGGAATATAACATAATTTGGGGCTGAAAACTCAACAATGTACTTGCCAGGACAATTGCTGCCTTAATCTCTGATGAACTGTTACTATCTTTCTCCAGTAGATTTTAACTAATTTTAGCTCAGATAGATTGATCAGTAGAGTAAATTCTTTTTCATACAATGTACTAAACTTAATCCATTTGTTTGTTAAGAACAATATCTTCCTGATGCAGAAGTTTGTTTTTGTGTTTTAAAATTGAAAGGTTTTTTTTGTTCATTGCAGGAGATCCTCATTGAAGTGTCACCTGGCTCATACATAATCAACACAACTTCATATGATGACACAATCAAAGAAGCACATGTAGTAAATGTTCAGCCAGGAGAAAGTGTAAATCTGGTTTTTCATTTACCTCCTAAGAATGAAAATTAAAATCAATTTCAATGTCTGAAGTGTCATCTTTTCATACCTAATATATTGAGTATTCTTCTCTACCTTACTTTTTAACTGTTATAGCTTGAACTTGATTAACATTTGCTGCAATTTGAATCATGAATGTATTTTTACTTTTGTGCTATGTGATTCTTTGTACCTAATAAATTGTGAGAATGATATTGCTTTCTTACGAACACTTGATTCTGCTCTGTGTTTTGTTCACCTAAAATTCTGGCACTGTTGGAGTAGAATAGGGAAAAGTAATTTTAGTTTGCTTCTCTGTAGATAGAACAAACAGTACATTCTGGCTAAAGATAAATGACTAAATCCATTACACTCATCAGCATCTAATGTTTAGTACAGAGTCATTTGGCCAGGAGCATATTGATTTGATGCCCTTTTATTTTTTTGCGGCATGACTAGTCCCAAACTTTAAAAAAGTTACTTCAAAATTACTGTACCCTGGTGTTGTTCAGGATTTCAGTAATATGGCAAGAAGAACTTATGAAAGAGCTAAGAGAATCTTATAAACAATGCTACTGTTTAGTGGCATCTTGAATTACTGAAAGAAAGAGGGGGTAGCAAGCCTTTATATAATTAACCTCCCCATGATGAGCTAGTAATTCCATGGCTTAAGATTTTCTTCATCGAAAGATGCCTTTGACAAGACTGTTCAATGGTTTCAAATATAGCACTGTGGTTGTACAGAATTGGTGGAAATCCATCTGCAGATGAAATGGCTTTGTTGTCAGCTCTTTCTTTTCTGCAGCTGCTACTGACAATGTTGGCTCCTATAGATGATATTATAACAATCATAGACTGAAAGGTTGAAAAAGAAACTTGACTCTACAAAATGTCAGAAATCCACAAGCAGAGTATCTGAGATCCACGAGAAGGACTCGATAGATGAGCCCTGCAAATCATAATGTGATTTGTCACTTAGCATAACGTGTGAACTCAGCCCTATTACTAGTTCTGTTTTAAGTACTTTAATGCCTAGAAATTTAATGCCTAGTTATCCACCCCCATGAATCTGCTTTAGCTTGATTGGTTCTTAATGTGTAATAAAAGTAGACTATTAGTAAGATTGTTCCCTTGGTGGCATTCTCTTAGAAATAGAAATAGCAATAATAATAGCAATAATACTTAGACTTATATATCGCTTTACAGCCCTCTCTAAGCAGTTTACAGAGTCTGCATATTGCCCCCAACAATCTGAGTCCTCATTTTACTGACCGCCAAACTGCTGACAGTTGGCAGTCAGCAGAATTAGCCTGCACTACCACAGCGCCACCACAGCGCATAAATTCTTGGCTTTTGCTTGTTTATTGAATTCAATGACTATTTTCAGTGAAGTCATCGAAAATGAAAAATTGTTAGTTGACTTAAATGACCATTTTCAGTGAAATAATGGAAAATGAAAAATTGCTTTAATATTACTCTCTTGGAAACAATTTTGGCAGAACTGCCTATACCAAAGAACTCTTTATCACATAGAACACAAAGACGTTAAAATACTGAATGCATTCCAAAATATGTAGGCGCATGAACTGAATGACAGCATAATAATATATATAACCACCTAGTACTGACCTGCTTTAATATACCTCTGAATTTCAGTGGGAAATTTGTTGGCATTTGTTAACTTTGTGTATTTTGCATGTATGCAGGCAAGGTGAAAATTGACCTCTCTATTATCGCAGCAGCCGTTTTACAGATTGCACTGTTGGAAACCTTACCTATGGTTTGACTTTAAGATCCTTTTCCTAATGCAATGAAAATCAACTTTGACTTGTCAGCTGAAGACGGTTCTAGGGAGCTCCGTCCAAACGTAGCCAAAGGATCAGAAGCGGCTTTTGCAAAGAAAAATATGCCATGGCTGGAATGCTATCTTTCAATGCTATTTTCCAATTGTGAACAGAAAGTTGGCAGCATAAAGCATAAAGATTTATGCTTCAGCATAAAGAGTTAAAGGATGTATATGGGTGACATTGTGTTCAACTCATCTCTGACTCATCAAAAGGCTGCACTTGCCTTTTAAGGGGCCATTTTTAGCTTTTCCCAGAACAAGTCATGCTATCTGGTCTGTCTTTAGTGCATCTAATTGGGCTGGGGGTGGCCTTGCTCCTATTGGCCAATTGAAACTTCACGCTTTGCCCCAAGCCTGCCACTTGATTTTTCAGGGTCACCCACTTTTAGCAGTAAATTTCAGGCTTCCCTACTTCTCTTTTCAAATCAAGAGGGGCAGAAAAAGATCATCTTAATCCTGGAGATCAGAGGAAGTGGGACAAAACTGGCTTTTCAGCCAAGGCCCCTGCAGTAACTTTAGGCCATCTGCCCCCCCCCTCAATAGGACAGGTGTCTTCCTTCCCATTCTTCCTCCACTGTGGAAAAAGCTAAGCTGTGGGAGAGGACAACTGTATAATGGGAGAAATATGGGGACCAAATTTTCTGGGGAATGGCTTTACCATGGGTTTCTATAGCCAGTCCTCTCACAGTAAAGCTTTCTACAAGTTTATTACTGGGATGCTACCTGAAGAGCTGTTTCCAGCTTCACTGCTGAGAAGGGAAATGGGGCATGTGGCTCTTTTTGATGCCAGGAGAACTAATACAAAGAAAACTCATTTTGCTGCCTGTCCTCCACTTCTCTTGTTAACCATGATTGGCAGAAGAAATCTGCAGTGGGCAAGAGAAGCAGGGGAGAAAGATTCCATGGGATTGGAGAACTAGCAGCAGGAGCCTATAGATGATCTTCTAGTAGCTGTGGTAGCACCAGAGACAATGGTCTCCATCCCAATTCTCTCTTCTCTCCACTTATGGCTCAGATGAAATTCCTATTCTCTTTATTGAGCAGGAGTTGAAAGTGCGATTCTTCTTAGGGTGGCATGATTTTTGCCAACTCCTGCACAAAATGTCACCACTATACAACTGCCATGTAGAAGTGCCCCCCATCATCATAAAACATTCTTTGTCTTTTATGAGTGTTGAAGTACACTCATAAATTAGATGTTACACATAGTTCATAACTCATGATCCAAATAAGTTATTCCTGAAAACTAACCAAGCTAGTATAAGTGGTTATTTGCCCTTTCTCAAATATGAAATGAGATATGAAAGTGTCTATAATGGAGTACTTCACTTCCATTAACACTGTAATATTCATAAAAGTCTCTGATTTGCAGGCCAAGTCTGGAGAATCTACTATCTTTGAGATGTTACTTTCTGCCAATTCCAAGCATCCTAGCCAGCATGATCCACATAAAACAACATCTGTAGATGCAAACAATGCAGGGGTGGGTTCCAGCTGCTGCTACTGCCAGTTGCATCAGGGACGCGCCCTGCCCATGCATGCACTTAATGTGTACTATGTACACATGTGCAGTACTGGAAAAATGCTTTTGTGCATGCGCAGAAGCAAAAAAAAAAAAAGAAGATGGCAGTGCTTATGGCATCAGTTCAGCCAAATCAGACCAAACCAGTAGAACCTCTGAAGCAATGTCTGTCTCTTTCCCCTCCCTCCTTATGATATATGTATAAAGGCAAAGGACAAGTTTAACAAATCTTGGGCCAACCATCATTACTTAATATATACTCACATGAGACAATGACTGGGTTTTACACATAATGCTAAGAAATCAAATCTAAGTCAAAATAGTTTGATTTAAACAACATATAAGCCAGAGTATATTTGGGTTGAAATATTTGAATTACTCATGTGAATTACCGTGTGGCCTGATTTTCAACCTGTATGCGAAAGCAACAGGTTCTAGATTATCTATTTGAGATCAATCAAGGGAGATCTTGTGTACCTTGGCTTTTATAAACAAAGGTGGGTTGGCTTCTCTTCCAGTACTTCCACTCTGGTCTTCTGGTCTTCTGTAAGGTGAAGTTTTCAAAAAAACTAGAATCTGTGTTCACTGCATGATCTACCATTAGGTTCTCGGTGCTATTTTTGTCCCTTTCACATTGAGGCTCTGAGGAGGATGAGGAAGAACTGGGTAGCACAGCAGCATGTTCTGCTTCGGGAGATGCTTCTATTGCTAAGAATGGTGTTGTAGGCTTACTAGTGAATTCTTTTTTAAAATCTCCGGAGGTTAATTCGGCTAAAGAGGGCCGTGTCCACCAGCCACTGTATTCAGAGTAGCAGTGGCAGCAACAGGAGACACATTGTCTGTGTCTAGGCAATAAGCATGTGTGATGAAAATGACCACAGCAAGGACGGGTAAAACAGCAACATGTGCACCAGCACCTTTGGAAATCACCCAGAACACAAGTTGGAATAATTCCATGTGAACATTTGTAGTAGCCAGGCCTGTGAAGTGGCTCTTCAAACTGCTTCCTGCTTGTGTATGGCATATGGATCCTCTCTACAATTCTCTCCCACCACACTGGAGAAATCCACAAAGCAAGGCCTAATGGAACTTTGGCTTTCTTGCCATTCCAAAAGCTGACTGTAATTTGCTCATCTTCTTTTTCTGTTGAAAAGAATATATAGAACGTTTGTTTTTAAAATGCCAAGCATGTGTTCTTAACAATTGACTTTGTTGCTATACTAAGGTGTTTTTTTTTTCATACTTGACTGTTCCATCTCATTTGTGAGAAAGGATTTGGGCAGGCTTTTTTTTTTAAAACAGAGGGGAAAATAAGTTTCTCATTTAGCAAGATGGATGGTGTGCTGGCATCAGATGTAGTCACAAGGTAGCTAAAGGATGTGTGTCCTATTTTCACAGAACAATAATTTCTCCGTCTGCAGCCTCATTGGCTTCACATCCCATGATAAGACATCAATGAAGTCTTTCATGGGTTTTTCACACCAAGAAGGATAGGCTGCCTTGGGAACGACAGAGTGATGAAAAATACCCCAAACTCCAGTATTCTCTATTGCATCACAAAATCTAAAACCCCATCTCAAAATATTTTAAAGTATGCCAAGAAAAAAAATAGAAGAACATATGCTTTTTTTTTTTTCAAATGGGAAGAAAACTGGGAAATCAAAAGAAATATTTCAGTCTGAACCTAATTCATTTAAATTGTACTTGCGGAATATGTTAACTCAAAAAGCCCTTTTAAGGCCATTAATCTGCATAGGGTACAAAATCTGATTTCTGCAAATACTGCAATTCCAAACTAGCAGCTATTTCAATTTCAATAGTGAGCCTCAAACCTCGGTTAAAATGCAATATGTAGTGTAGGGGGAGAGAGATGAGAACACATATGCTCAGTAACAGAGCTTTTTGGCTTAGTCACCATCTTTAATTATACTTTATGCCCACTCACATGGCTGCAAAGAGCTGCCTCCATATTCTCCTTAGGTAGTACTTTGTGAAGAGCATGTACTACAGCACAACTTTCCACCAGATGCAGACTTAACAAAACATACCAAGAAAAAAACCAAAACTTTTGAAGGGTGTTATACAGTTGTACATATTTGGATGAGTTCATTTTTTTGTCTTTTGTTCAGACATGAAATGATTTTAAGTTTGCAAGGAGCCTGGTTTCCCATTTTCAGTAAATGATACCTAGGTAGAATCAAAAATGGCTAGACCTTGTCAAAAAGCTTTTTCTAGCTCCTTCTAGATTCAGAATTATTTAAAATGCTAAACAATATGCATATTCCTATTATTTTTACTTCTCTCAACACCTGCCTTTGGCTGCAGAAAGCTGCTCCCACATACTACTACCGATATACTAAGTTCTTCCCATGTGCACCAGAGGTGGTATTCAGCAGATTCTGACCAGTTCTGGCGAACTGGTAGCTGAAATTTTGAGTAGTTTGGAGAACTGGTAAATACCACCTCTGACTGGCCCCACCCCCATTCTGTTCTCTGCCTCCCGACTCCTAGCTGATCGGGAGGGAATGGGGATTTTACCATATCCTTCCCCTGTGACGCAAAATAGAACCGATAGTAAAAAAAATTGAATCCCACCACTGATGTGCACCTAACTCAAAAGAAAATATGAAAGTGTAAGAGTTTGGGGGTAGGGAAAGGGAAGGGATTAGTGTGTATAAGGGTATTTGTGTTGCTGAAATGTCTTCAAAAGAAGCAGATTACTTAACAACAAGATAGCCAGCTGTGATACACAGTAGTAGACAGTAATGGAACACTGATGATGAATCACCACAGCTGGTCCAAGGTCTTAGATCCAATATCAGATGAATTTGGAAAGTAACATGGGATACTGCAAACAGGAAAGCTACTGGACATGGATCCCCAGTTGTACTAATCTGCTTATTTGTATGGAAGATAAAGACATTGCATGGAAATATGGGAAAAACTGAGGAACCTATTTCAAACAAAAAGTCACAAACTTTCAAATTTATCTTGTATTACAAATTTGTAACAAAGACTTAAAGATGTAGGCAATTTATCAGCGTATTTAGTTTTTTCTTGCAACCAGAACAGCTGAAATAAGGAGAGGTACAATTGCCTATAAGTGGCTAAGAATGGCTTTCTGGACTATTATTTGCCTAAGGAACATGAAGTGTTTTTTTTTCTCCAGAATAAAGAAAATCGGAGTCTTGTCCAAATAGATTCAGGATCTCAGAAAGTAAATTGAGGAAAGGAAAGATTTCAAAATCAGACTTCCAAGCTCCTAGGAAAAAGAGGGAGGCAACTACAGGAGCAATTTACATCTCAGAAGGAAATATCCAGAGAGAGATAAGGAATTCTCAGCAGCAAAACATTCATAAAAGCAAATATTATAGCACTGAGTCATGTGGAAATATACTGCACCAAAACAAGAGGAAGAGACGTATCAAGAATGAATTCTGCAAACCAAAATTAAACAAATCCTTCAAGGGAAATAATTTGCAGGATCAATTCAAAATTAAAACAAGATCTATATAGTGGGACTCTTCGTGTGTTTTTTAAAAGCCTTAGTTGTTTTTCAGGCATAAATAAATATAGTAAAGTTGCAACTTCACTTGCCAAAAATGGAACACATTCAGGATTTTGAAGTGGCAATTTGTTTAACTTGTATAAGCTACAAAACAGGGACTGTGGAGATCTGCATGGCAAAAGCTTAGCATGTTCCCAGTCTGGAAAATAATATTATGAATATAAAAACAGAGACAATGTAAGGAGGTAACATTCTTTATGTTCAAAAGGAAACATCAATGTAGTATCATACAATGACATGAAAATATACTGCAAAGGAATATTTTCAGAAAAAACCATTAAGGGCTGTGATATAACAGATTTGACCATAAATGCTAACTATGTTTCAAAGTTGATCAAGGACAATTTAGCAAGGTGTGAATGTTTACTCTTGCTACTCTGAATTCAAATGTACTGACTTCAATAAAGCAAATGCAATTAGAGCCTCTTGTTTATTATCCATTAAAAAAAAAACCATCCACGAGGCAATTTCTACAGTGACTTTTGTGAGCTATTTCTTATAAATATGCGCAGAAGAATTGATTCTGCCACAGAAACAGCTAAATTATCTAGTGTGATGTAACTTAATGAAAGACAAAAACCAAGTGTTCGTAGGATGTCAGAAATCAATTTAGACTTCCCAGCAGGAGAAGAGACAGTGCAGCAGCCTCAACAAGAAGAAACTGTGATCCATGACAGGAAAAGGTCAGTTACTAGCATGTTCTATGCTAGTAGATAAATAGGCATCATTGGGTGGCCAGATGAGCCAGCATTTTGTGTCGCAGTCAGAATCCTGCTGGTACTGAACCTTCCCAGTTGTGACTTCCATTTGTGAGGTGGCTTTAGTGAAGGGAAAAAGGCTTGGATAAAGCCTGAGTCAGAAGGAATATAGATGTTGAGTCAGAGGTAAGCTTTTCAGAAGAGCCAAAGAGATGTCACCGAAAAGACTTTCTCTTCAAGCCAAGAAGGAGGACAACCAAAGCCTCCTCACAGCACGACACTGAGAAAATGCCTAAAGCACAAACATAGCTACTAACCATAAGAGGAAAAAAAATATGTGAAGTGATCGTAATCATGAAAAGATGCACACACCTATGAGAAGAGGGTTGGAAGATACCCCCTCAGTTTGGGGTGTATAATCTCATTGAACTGTCTTAGTTTCAGGAGATGCAATCGTTGTAGTGAAGGTTTGTGTAGTGATTCCGTTCTTGGACATGTCCTCTTCAGTTAAACTGATATGGTTAACCCAGTTCCAGTTCCTGCTGTTCCCCCCACCACCACCCATAAATCTTTTCTCCTTTCTTTGGTAGGTACCCATCCTACGTTCCATGTGGTCTAGCGAACTATACAGCCTTTCATTCTTTGGCTAGATCCAAATGCAGCTAGATCAGGTTTTTAAACTTTCTATCTTAATGCAATATCCTAATAAAGATTTTCTTCTTTTTAAAAGAAAGCACCAGCCTATTTTTATTTCCCTTGGCAAACACAGCCTAAAGCTACTCCCCAAGTTTTTTTTTCCCTTAATGACACCATCATCCCTTGCATTGGGGTGGAGTTGGAGTGACTGAATGGAGCTGAGCATTTGTTGGTCAGATGCCCTTCCTAACACCTACATTGAGTTCACAGTAATTATTTTCTCCTTGCACCCATAGAGTGAAATATCTGCCATACCTAGAATCAAACCTAGAGCCTCCTGATTGTCAGTTCCAGCTCTAGACCACTATGCTTCTATTAAAGCTATTCCCCAAGTATATGACAAGGTAATGTCAATGTTACCTCGCAGAGGGTCTCTGGTCTCCATGCCCTGGAGGACAGTTCCTGGCCCATACCTCTTCTGCTCTGGTTCCCAGGGGGCCATCACTTTATCACCAGGCAGGATGGAATGTCTCATTCCATTCACACATTCAAATATATCACTGCTGGCTGTTTTTTGCAAATAAGGTGTATCTTGCCCCGTTGCAAATTGTACCAGAAATGATCTTTGCTCACCTTCCTATTAGAAAGAAAAAATATGTTTTCAAAAATAGCACAAATAATTGGAAATTGTTCCTATTGATAACTTAGAACACTTTTTTTGAAAAAGTAAACCTGTACCAGGAAAGGAATAACCTCCCAACTTAATTGTTACTTGAATTTCTCTTTGACTGTTTGATCTATATATTAGGCAAAGTTGATATAAGGCTCCTTTTAGTAACCATTACATTTTATTTCATATGTGAAACTCATTCATAGTTTCCTTTGTCATGCAGCTTTCTTCCATATTTTACAACCATTTTTACTTTCCTGGGTTATCTGGAAGAAAAAGCAAACAGAGGCATTCTTTTCAACTGATTTCAAAAAAACGAATACAAAAAGTAGATACAAGATACATTTTGAATACAGTTAAAAGATGACACAGCTAGAGGAATCCAACACGAACAAATGAGTTTGTTCCTGCTGCTTTGGTATTAAATCATTTATTCAGGTCTAAGTATCATTTTGTGTAATGATTTGTGGGAATGACATTGAGGGACAAAGTGAAGAGATGATCAGACTAGAGAGGGAGGAACCCCTAGTCACTTAATGGTCAGAGAAAGAAACTTAGGAAAGACCAATCCTAATTGATCAAACTGTTAAAGGTGACTGCGGGAGATTTGCATTTTCAGAATTGCATTAATTTGCCTTACAATAAAGTTGATTTATATTAACTGGTTGTGTTTCCTATCTGGCCTCTCTGGAAGGGCTGACATTTTGGGCATAACACAAGAAATAATACAATTTAAGCTGAAAATGTTAAATGGAGAATCTATTACCAATCAACCATCCTTTAACGAAAAACTGATTTTTTTAAAAATAAGAAAACCTATTTGTCAGGCCTGTAGTTATGTTCCTTTTAGGATCTTTGGCCTGCCACACTTTCTATTATTTCACTATGCTGTTTCATTAGTGTAGTAATTGGGAGGGGGGAATAGAAAGGAGTAGAATTGTGGAATATGTTGTTGTCATTCTTTTCTAGAAGCCCAAGGTCATCTTTTGTCTCCGCACCTCTGCACCTGACCGGAACCAGCTGAGTGGAGATGCCAGCGTGGCCGAAGAAGATTGGACCATGTGATGGATTTATGGGTGTGAGGATAAGATCATGAATTTTAAACTGGATGGAATCCTAGGAAGTTTTTCAGATTTGGGATTCCACAGTTCGTTGCCAACATGTTTGTCTTATTAAATTGGAACTTTAACGATAGCTCTGCCTTGGACTCTGATTTAATTCTGCATGATATTTGGAACGCTGACACTATTTTGCGATGATTATCTTCCCTCTGTGGATCAGTCTTAGCTAAAAGAAATAATGCCAAATGTGTTTGTCATAGTCTATCCTACTCCAGGTGGCCATCTGGGGTTCCCTCTGAGGTAAACATTTCCAGAATTTGGCCCCAAAGTTCATTGCTCTTTGATCTATAGGAAGAATTGATAAGTTCAATATCACCAGAAATGACAATACCTGAAATCTTTGTTTTTGAACTGAATGCTATACAGCACAACCCCATACCCCACCCCAAAATTTGGATTATATTATGAAAGGTAACTCGACACATCCATACTATTTGAATAGCGGATTCTGCAGTAAAAGAAAACTGAGCTACCTGGCTATAAAATCAAAATATTTTCTTCCTCTCACCCCACCATCCCCTTGAGTTTTTTCTGTCTGCTCTCGGGCTGTTTAAAAATTAGAATGTTTGTTTCCCTAACTACACTCTGTCTTTGTATGTAGAATGAGAGTCGAGTGCTGAGTTGGTCACACAATAGCTGGATGCACTCCAGAGGCGCTGCCTTCTGAATAGCTGGTTCTTCAGAGTTTATCGGATGTTGAATGAGTGTGGTGAGCAAACAAACCTGCTTCTTGCTTCTCAGAAGGAACATACCATGTTTGTTTCAGGTGCTAACAACTAATGAATTGAAGGCAGATTTTCTTTTCTACTGTCAAGTTTATATATCAACACGCCTGCCACCTTTCCAGCAATAATGCTATTTATGAAATATCACTAGTTGCCGAGATCTTCAAAATAGCACAACGCTCTTAGAACTCTGGTGCTACTAAAGAAATAAAAGAACTGGTTTTAACCTGACCAAAAGGTCTAATAAGGTAATCTTATACCCCTAGTTACAACCATTTCCCTCAGTCATGTGCCCTTCAGGTTGCTGCTCCTGCTATAGTATTCCTAGATGGCATGTTTCTGTTTGCCTGGGAATAAAGGAGTTGAGTGTAGCAATAGCAATAGCACTTAGATTTATATATCGCTTAATAGCACTTTACAGCTCTCTCTAAGCAGTTTACAGAGTTAGCATATTGTCCCCAACAATCTGGGTCTTCATTTTCTCGACCTCGGAAGGATGGAAAGCTGAGTCAACCTTGAGCCAGTTGGGATCGAACTGCTGGCAGTTGGCAGAGTTAGCCTGCAGTACTAACCACCGTGCCACAACAGTTATTATTAGTGTATGTAGGTTAGGGGTTGAGGAGAGTTGGAGTGAGATTATACTACAAAGCAGGGACGTGTGGTCAGGGGAGGCGGGGGAGGCAGAGCCTCACTGCTCTCATCATGAAAATAAAGGAAAACAGAAAAGGCGCTGAGGAGCCTTCTGCACACGTGGTCCCATTTCCCACCTTCCTGAGTCAACATAAAGGGGACCGCGGAGTGCGAGCCACGGTCCCCTTCATGTTGACTCAGAAAGGCGGGGAATGGGACCACGTGTGCAGGAGGCTGAAACTGCCTCAGCCTCCTGCACACGTGGTCCCATTCCCCTCCTTCCTGACTCCTGAGTCAACATGAAGGGGACCGCGGCTCATGCTGATGACGTCACCAGCCTCACCAGCCATAAACCTCACCGCACGTCACTGCTACAAAATTAGTTCTCAGCATAAGCCATGAATAAAGAAATTGGTGTTCTGTAATAATTGGATAATTTCTGATGTCTCTTTCCATTCCCTCACTGCTGCTGGGACTGTTGGTATGATGTTGACATTGAAAATATCTGGAGGGTACTGACTTGCTTTTTCTTGGCATAAATTGTATGTTCCTAACGTAGTACAAGGTGGTACTAAACAAATAAATGAAAGCTAGAAATGTCGATGTTGGAAAAATTACCAGGCAACTGTCACGAAGTCTTCTAATGATGTTGTTAGAGTTACACTGTTATAACTGGCTAGAAAGGATTCCCTAGAATTTGTTAGAGAAGGAAGAGGGGCTGGATATCATGATTAACAGGCTCTAAACATTGACTGCCCCTGTCCTAAAATAACATGAGAAAGATTGGGGTGGGAGTTGGAGGATGGTGAGTAGAAGAGAGGAATTGCGATATCTGGAAAATGAATGCAGTTGATGTTTATTGCCCTTATCTTGTAGCATAACTAGAATAAACAAGTTATGTTATTCTAGCATAACTAGAATAAACTAGTTATTGTAGTTTAAACTTTCTAGTTTATTCTTCAATTGATTTCAACAGTATTCATCATTTTCTAGTTTATTCTTCATTTTTTACAAGAAAAGCAATGGCATCATTTACTATATGGGTAGCAAAGGCTATTCATTCCACAATGAGATCACATGAAATGTATTTTATTTTACTTACGTACTTATTAAATGTATATGCCACTCGTCTCACTGCCAGGCAACTCTGAGTAGCTTATTATCCACAACACTTATATTTTTATATTATATTTCTCTTGATGAGATTCCTTTGCCCTGTTATCTCTGTCCTTGGATTGATTCAGTATGAATTAAGTAGATCCGTACAACCCTATGAACTGATCCCTTGTTGCACTAAACTGACAAAAATGGTTATTGTGAGTAAGTGCATTTAGTTGAATTTCTGTAGTTTCTTTATATTACTTGGTGTACATTTGATCACCTTTATAACCATGTAGAAAATAATCTTGCAACTTGCCTCTAAATCTTTTATGATTGTTCCTTGGTAATAATAAGAGTCATTTTCTTTTTTTGCCAGAACAGGACTACCAACATCCAGTGATTTCCCCAAATTCTGTCCTGCCCTACATTTTGCATCAAGAAGAAAAGGACAGTAGCTGCAACACAAACACCTTGAAATAAAATGGAAGAATGTTAGCCAAGAACCCCACAGCAAAAATTAATCACACATAACAATAAATGTTATCTAACGTGTAAGCTACATGTGTTTAAAGCCCAGTTTAAATCCAGGTTTGTCTGCAGGTGTTGGTTAAAAAAATATCAAATTGATGGTCACGCCAGTACAATAAATGTTCTGTCTCTTTTTATGCATGTTCCATAGGACTATCATGGCTGCTATCTTGATTTCTTTTAATCATACTCTATGGACACACCTGGTCCCAGGAGGAAAAAGTCACAATTTAGCAAATTCTGCTAAACATTGCCCCCACCTGCTTGGGTTAAAAAAAAAAAACAAGCAAGAATGTATAAGACTATACTTGTGGAATGCTGGGATATAGAAAGACAGAGTTTAATGTCTTAATCTCTTCTCATTTTAAACAAATTAATATTATTTGTTTCTTTATTACCTTCTTGTGAGACATTGGCTAATGCCATATGAAGGATGCGCTAACAAGCAGCCACTGCAGCTGGAACTGGGATTAACTATGACATTTCTGTGAAAAGATTCAGCATGCCTGGGAACCGTACAGCAGTATTTGTGGTATGGCCAAGAGGACAAGGTATATTCGCTCATTTTTTCAGGGCTCTCTCTGCAATAAAAAAGGAGCATAGCCTATTGTACAAATGTGCATCCTTTACTTCAAAATATATTTAAATCAGGCTCTTCTCCACAAATAACTGATCTAGAGATGAACATCTTGTTTTTTCAGAAATATAAGGACATATTTAGTGCAATTGCAAACTGATCCATACTTAATCAATGCTTAACAAAGTTCTGGAGACTGCTGCAAATGTCATAGAAAAACCCTTCAAATCAATGGACTTAATTTTGAATTGCTTCATACCATCCGTCCCAGATCAGTCTGTTCTTTTTGCTAGATTCCCCAGACTGTCTTTTGAATAGGCTCATTCAATGTCTTCATTCTTTTTCTTCTGTTGCTGGAAGCACAATCTTTTTGCAGCCAATTAAGGATAAAAATTACCCATAATAATCCCAAAAGTGCTTTTTCCAAAAGGCAACTGGATTTTCTTACTTTTTTTTTCCTTTGAAAATGTTCTGTTTTTCATCCAAGAAGCTTCTGAAGTTCAAGTAGAGCTAGAACTGAAGAAGTTTCATGATGTGAAGAAAAATGTTTTCAAAGGGGACCCCGCCCCCCCAAAAAAGTCCAATTGCCTTTTGGAAAAAGCACCTTTGGGACAACTATGACCTGGATGATTGAGAATCTCTATAGACATTTTACCCGTAATAATTTGTTAGGAACATTAGCTCTAGGATTCTCAAACTATAGGCCATAACTCCTAAGTACTGTACTGCAATGGGAACAGAGGTGGTATTCAGCAGGTTCTGACCAATTCTGGAGAATCAGTAGCAGAAATTTTGAGTAGTTTAGAGAACCGGTAAATACCACCTCTGACTGGCCCCGCCCCCATCTATTCTCTGCCTCCCGAGTCCCAGCTGATTGGGAGGAAATGGGGATTTTGCAGTAACCTTCCCCTGGAGTAGAGAGGGAATAGATATTTTACAGTATCCTTCCCCTGCCACTCCCACTAAGCCAAGCCCACCAAGGCAAGCCATGCCCACCAAGCCACGCCCACAGAACCTTTAGTAAAATTTTTGAATCCCACCACTGAATTTATTTTAGAGGGCCGTGGTACTGCAAAGTTTGAGAAACCAACCTTAACCATTGCTGCCTAAGTGGACTTTGGGCTGGCTATTCCTTTTGCATCCAGGGTCTTAGGATTTCTTCAGCATAGCGAAGTGATTGAAGAATGTGCTACCATCATATTTTACAACTCTGGTGCATATGACATAAGGCAAAATTATAAATGTTTTCTGGGTTTCTTGTTGGTTTCTATATAATAACCAGTGGTCAGGAGAGAAGTGAAATAATGTTTTTTCTTGTTTCTTAAGAAACTACTCCAGTTGCCCTTAGGACAATCTGGTTTTGCTTATTTGTTTATGCTTACTAAAATTATAATCCTCCTTTCTTTGAAATCAGTTGGACTCACCTCTGAAATGGTATGATAGGATTGTGCTCTGCAAATAGCAACGTAACAAAAATTTCTTTGTAAATGAAAGCACTTCTATAGTAGTTTCTACACTGGTCAGAAGAGAAAAGAGGGGGAGAGACTGGGAAAACATGGTATTTGAGTTTATTCCTTTTTTAAAAAGAGAGAGGGGCAAAGGGAGGAAGAGAGAGGGTGGGGGGGAGATGCAACTGCTCTGCAAATCCCAACTGCTGGATTTACTTATTTTAGGAGTGTCTTGTTTCCTCTCTGCTTTAATATGATGAAATGCACATAAACAATTTGGATGTTTTATTTGGATCAAGCCCCAAAGGTCATCTCTTTGGGGTTTGACAGACAGAGTATGCTGGGGTACGACTTCCGGTCCCCGAAGGCGATGGACGTGTGCATCCACCGCTTGTCTCTTTGGTGGGCTCCTTTTAGGAGCATAGGGGGCCTTGGAGGGGCTCCCTGCCGCAGGGAGGCTTGTTAGGACCCCCTGGATCGGCGGCAGCTGCACGGGGGTTTCCAGCCTAGCCCCAGGAGCCGGGGAGCGTGGGGGTGCATTGCGGCATTTTCCGCTGTCGCTGTGTGCCTTTGCCGATCGGATTCCGGAAGGAAAGAATCAATTAGATGTTACAGCTGAAGTGCGGTGAGGTGAGAGGTTTCCCTCAATCTCCTGTAAATCTATCTAACTGATGAACAGCAGCTTCTCCAAATTGTGGATTCAATCTTTTGAAGTGTTAAGATTGGAGGGGGGGATTTTCCACCCCCCCTCGGAAAAAGCGGCACTTGGAATATCTCTCTCGGAGGAGGAGAGAGAGAGAGTTAAAAGCTAACTTTCACTTCCTCTAACAATGGGAGAATGATTTTTGCTACAATTGCAAGGGATGACTGCTGAGTTGTTTTTTTAAAACCACCTTATGAAAACTTTGGACATGTTGCTCCCTGGTCCCCCGTAAAGGCAGAGCCAAGATGACCAACTTCCTCCTTCTTCTTTGCTTTTACAAATGAAGTTTCCCCTTTGAAAGAATTTCTGGCTTTATATTATTCTGCATCCCGGAGATCTCCTGGAGCCTCTCTTCTTATGTGGTCCCCTTGGATTTGGATTTGACTTTTATCCTCTGGCTTGCAGCTGTACAGGAGGATTAACTTTCACTTCTGGCTTGTTTGCCTCCACGATCCCTCCCAGCTGTGTATTCCACAGACGCCATTTCTTTTGCATAAGACTTATAGCTATCTCTGAACTTAGTATGGGACCTAAAAAGCCACTGCCTGGTAAGGCATCTTGGTAAGGTGGAATTTGAAAGAATGTCTTTTTTTCTTAGTTTTCAAAACAGAGACAGAAAATGAAGACCTTAAGGAGATTATGACCACAATTTTATCAGAATATATTAAAAGAGACAAACAACAGCTATGGTGGGATATTGATTTGATTTATAGGATCAATTCAGCATATGCTAGAACACACAACGTTCCAAGGGAAGTACATGTTAAATTTCTTAGAAAGACTACAAGAGATGAGGTCTTAGGAGCTCAGAGGGTGGGACCATTAAAATATAAAGACAAAGAAATAGCCATTCTTAAACAAATTCCGAAGAAAGTAAGAGATAAGAGGAAGAAATATTCCTCTTTATCAAAGAAATTATATGATAAAGGAGTTTGGTTTAGATGGTTATTGCCAGAAGGAATGTTGATCTTTTGGGAGGGCAATAGAATTAGAATCAACACAGTTGTGGAGGCAGAAGCCTTCATTAAAAAACACATTGCCTTTCTAGATGGAACAGGGGACAGTACACAAGATATGAAGGAGAGAGGGGCCGTGGCTCTGCCAGAGGACAGGGGGGAGGAAGCAACATCGAGAACACTCAGATCACAAAAATAAGTTTGAAATATTATTGCAATTGTTATAATGTAACTGTTGGAAGTGACATATAAGATGATTGAATATATTGTTGATATAATGTAAAACAAAAAGCTGCCAATGTTTATCTTTTAATTTTTGATCTTTTTTTTCTGTAAAAGTTGTGAGATTTGGGGGGATTTCTACCTTTCGCACAATGTAGCTGTCAAAATTTTGTATACCTACCTACCCCTTCCTATAAATATTTGTAAAAACCAATAAAATTCTTTTTTAAAAAAAGACAGAGTATGCTGGGAGACTAACAAAGAGATGTTGATCATGTTGAGTCACAAATGGGGTAATCATCTCCCTATTTCTGATGCTAAAATGTTGGCAGGTCGAGTATTTTGCATAATTGAGCAATGTGTTTGATGTCTGGAAATAGCTCCCAAATGACTGGAGGAGGGGGGGCTTTACAGGTAAATGTAACGTATTCATAAAATATATGAAAATTCTTTTCTTAGTACAAGTAAGCTTGCAAGTTGCACCTGTTCACTTAGAAGAAAATGTCACTGAACTCGGTAGGACAGAGTGCAGGCCAGTGAGTTTGCTTCAGTCAGACTATTATAGTAGTGCAAGTCCAGATAGTCCTTGACTTACAACAGTTTCTTTATAGTGACCATTCAAAGTTACAACCGAACTGAAAAATAGTGACTCCTGACCATTTTTTACACTTATGACCATTGTGGTATCTCCTTTGTTGGGGATACCTAGCTCAGATATATAAGACCATATGGAGAAAAACCATTTGTCAGGTAACCTGGCTGCAAGTTTCTTGAATGTTTATATATAAAAATCAAAGCATTTTAAGTGAAGTTCAGAAACAGGCTGGCATTGAATCTTATTGCTGACAGGACTTAGGAAAACATGTTATAGGACCCATTTTGTTCTTGAGAACAAAAAGCACAAAGAAAATCACATGGCAAATGCATCTTTATCACTGCAATATTTCACTGCTGATTCCCAGAAAATATGGGCATCTCTCCTACAAAGACCGTCTTCATCATAGAGCTCATGATACAGAAAGCACTTTATGTAAGTGCTTGAAGAAATGTTTTGACTTGTTCACTGTTCTCCGCATTTATCCTGACTGACTTTTCAAAATAAAGAGACTTCACAGTGACAGCCAGTGAGACATTATTTTGTGACTGTCAAAGTAATATTAACAAAGTGATAGCAGCTTCAGGCATCTCAAACTTTAGCAGATATGCTGACAAAAAGATTTGACATCACTTCATAGAGGTATATAATTTGACTTGGTATAGTTTGTCAGGATAAAGAAAGCAGATGATGGCTTTACCAATAACCGTGCTGGCAAGCATTGGCTTATTATTTTATTCATCTTCCAGAAATAATTTTGAAAGAATTTCCACAAGTTAAAAAAAGAGCTTAGATCAGGGGTGTCAAACTCGCGGTGTCATGGTGGCATCACATGATGTATTGTGACTTTCCCCCCTGGCTCGTGAGATGTCCTGGCTTAGATGATATTCTCCCACAAGAGATACTCTGATTAAAAGAATCTGGAGTTCAGCCAACAAAGAATGCAATACATCATGTAACATGCCTTAGATAAGTTAGATAATTGTCATGTAACAGGATAATTGTATGTCTTTGAGTAGTTAAGTATCCTTAACTGTCACTATAAAATCATTAAAAGTTATTTCCAAGTTGCTGAGCACAGGATATGTTTTTAGGACTAACAAACTTATTCAAGCAGCCTGAATTCCACTTTTACCAGCCTCTCTCTAATATGGTCTTCTAACGACCCCTGTTAATTCTCTGAAGAACATTTACTTGTTTGCCTGCCTTGTAGTTGGGTTATCAATTACATTTTGTGAATGACCACTTCCCATTGGTTGTTCTCTGCATGTTAGGATGAAATGAAAGTATGAAGCAGGATTGATTTTTCCATTATTTATCAATTATTCTTTCTTTAAAAAGTCATTTCAAAAGTATTCTTGTTTTCTTTCTCCATCAATGTCCAAATAGTACTGCTGAATCAATGCAGAGCAGCCTTCTGTGTGTTTTATGAACTCTTGATATGTTCCTTTTAGACGAATTTAAATTCTCAGGAATATATCTGGGAATCAATCTGCATTTGTAATATTTTTATTTTGTTTTGTTGAGTAACAAAAAGCATCACTAACATTGAAGCCCTGGTAACTTTATTTACATTTCATTGACTAGCCCCTAGGTAATTGTCTAAGAAAAATACTACAGCATTAGTCTTTTTAAAAACCGTAATTCTTAAATAATAAAGAACTATAGAGTAGCATAGGTATACTTTGCTACTCCAGCATCTTTCAAGAAGTTTCGCCTGGTAGAAGATCCTAGAAGCTTATAGCAGTTTCACTTGAATGAATGAAATTAAGTGACAATAGGTACCAAGTACAGTACTGGCAGAAATAGTACTGGGTATGTCAGATAGCTTTTTTGTAAAACGATCTGGAAAGTTGGAGAGATTATCAATGTAAAAGCAATTTTAAAAAACAACTCACCAGAGTCTGCTGTACTAAGAATGACTGAACTGGACTGACCTTGGCAATATTGAACTGCTTTGCTGCTGAGCAGAGTTGGTGGCTAATGTTTTCTGTTACTAAGGAGGTTGCCATGGACTCATTGCTACCAGGAATATAATGTAAAAGAGCAAAGCTAATGTGTACACACACACACACACACACACACACACACACACACACTTATCAGCAAGAATTGGTCTCAGTCTTCCTTCTCAGGTTACTGACATCAGCCAAAAACTAAGCAAGATCTGAAAAGGAAAACGGGGGACTGACAGAAAATGTTGTTCAGCATCCTACATCTGTGTGCAATGAAGCCTTCCTTCAGGGGAAGGCCCCATGGTGCTACTGCAGAAAAAGCATTTGATCCACAATTAATTGCAATCCTACTCCATCCTTTGCACTCTTTTTTCAAGAGGGAAAGATGAGGTCTAAATAAAACTGGCAGAAGCAGCTTCTCCCAGAACTTTTTGTAGGCTAAATCCAGTTTGTGCCAATTACCTAATTGCTAAATAAAGTTATTATGTTTCCAGCAGGGGTGGGGTGGGTTCCTACCGGCATTGGTACTGGTTCACTGCATGCATGTGCACAGTTCACTGTAAATTGTTCTGCACATGCTAAAAAACATGCCGGCAACGGCAGCGGAGACCGGGGAACCAGTTTGGGGGCATGGCCAGCCTGGGTCACTACCGGTATTGTGACATAGGCCAAATTACCACTACCTGTTCGCCTGAACCAGTGCGAATTGGTAGGAATCCACCTCTGGGTTCCAGACAGTCTTCTTTGACTGTCATCTTATTCATACTCAGTAGAAATTGCTTTAAAAATATCTCAGCAATGAATGATTTTGATCCAGAGGTGGGTTCCAGCAGGCACTACTGCTAGTTCGCTTGTGAGTGTACTGCGCATGCGCGCATGTGCAATGCAATAAAAAGTGTTCTGCACATGTGCAGAAGCAAAAAACAAGATGCCGGCACCTATGGGACCACCCAGAGAACCAGTTTGGGGCGTAGCAGGCCTGGGTCCCTGCTGGTTCCAGCAACCCAGGTGGCCAAACCACTACCGGTTCAGCCGAACCGGTCCAAACCAGTAGGAACTCACCAGTGTTTTGATCCCACTGGAGGTAGAATCTCAGAAAATTGAAACCTAGTATGTTTGTCTGTTTCTTTATCCCACAACCAGGTCAAATCTAAAAAAAGGCCTCTATCAGTTACAACAGGAGAGTCCATAAGGTGGGATTAAAAAAGTCAAAATTGTGGCTTTAAAAATAAAATACAGTATCCCAAGATCCATAGGGCTCTGTTCTTGGTGTATTTCTTAAAGTACTATATTCTCTACACAAATCAAGCAGTTTGCTTTGAGAGGTATAATTACAATATCAGTTTTTGCCTTGTATGCAAATATCCAGCAACTTTATAAACTTATTTGGTAATTTATTTGTCACCTTCAGGGAAATTTTAATTATTGGGTGGATTTTAAAAAATCTAACAAGTGAATACTGTAAATAAAATTAATGATTTTCACAAAATACCAGAATATTTCAATCCTTTTTATTAAAATATATACTTACTTAAAATGAACTGCTTGAAATGATACAGTAGGATTATTTCCTTTCCCATTGTAATAAAAATTACTCACATATTATTGCTAATTTTAAAGAATCATTTCAAATTCTAGATGATGTAATTATTTAAAATCTGCATACCCTAAATATCTCACAGGCATATGTAATACTGTCTAGCAATGTTAATCTTGCAACTAATTTTGATATCTACGGAGAAGATATTTCTTATTTCGATATTTTTTTAGTTTTGATCTATACAAGCAAGATATTTCAGATCTGATTGCATTTGCCCTGTGCAGAAGAGCTTATAAAGTCCTTGATGATGGATCATTTTGAGTACTCCTTGAGGGGGGAATGGTGAAGGCCTCTGCAATCTTCCTCTGAATCGTCAGAAAGTAGAGACTGGAGAAACTTGATGTATTTAATTGCAGCTCTGAGTGTTTCAACTTTGCTGAGCCGTTTGTCTAAGTATTCTGGTGGTAAGTGGTGTCTAAGCTTGGCATAGCCTTCATTGACACATTTAACTCTCTGCCTTTCCCTTTCGTTTCTTTTTCGGATGAATGCTGGGCTGCAAGAGTAGTCACATCGGCCAAAATTTCCACAGGAGACTTGAAATGGGAACCCACAAGGATTGCTGTAGAAATTCTCAGGAGTTGGAGGTTCTGCTGTTAATGGAAGTAGAGGCAACTCTTCAGGGCCACTGAATTGACTGAGGTCCTCTGGGCACAAATGAAAAGTGGCAAAAAGGTCTCGATAGCAAAATCTGGACATCTGTCCCATGTAGGAGTCACTGAAGGTTGGCAATTTGTCCATGGCATCCCAGGAGATCTTCCTGGCTATGGTGCCTCAGGTAAAGCTGAAAATGTTCAAATGCGTATGAGCACAATGAGTCACAGGTTCCCCAAGACTAGGTGTGATTGTCAGTATTTTTAGCGCACTTCAGATGTAATGAAAATATGTGGGAGAATGTACAGATGTAGTTCTGACCTCTTAGCTATAATAATTTGAATGAAAAAGGGATGTGATTACATTGCCAATATATGTGACCAGTGTTTACAGCTCAGTAAATCTTTGCTCTTTATCTTGATTCACAAATGTTAAGATTGACCAAGCGTCACAAATTTTAAGCTTTACTAGAAATAATTTCCATTGTTATTTCTTTTGTTTAGTCCTTATGATTTGAGTCTACACCTAACTTTGCTCATCTTATAATTAGTTCCAGGGAAAGGGGATGTTCTACGCAGTTTACAATATTAGTAACTGTTCTATAAAATCAAAGACATAAATACTCTTCATATTGGCTAGATTGTCTCATCTTTTAGCAGGTACGTCCTGTTTGGACAATATTTAATGAAATATTTATCCATAATACAGTTCTTCCAATAATAAAGAACATTGTATTATGTGCATGTCTTATTCTATGTTGCAACATTCTACATCAATAGTAAGAAATAACATTTATCCTTTCTTAAGCATTGATTTGTTTATTTATAAGAAATCATATAAGCAAACAAAACCTTTCTTGTATGGAAGATTTCTTCATATCACCATACCATCAAACATTTTACTTTTAAGTATGTAAAAGTAACCATCAAATCATATCACCTTAGGCAATCGATATTGTTAGGACTTCTGTGGTACATAAGAAATCTACATAATGAGTTTAAGTACACTAATTACTTCAGAACATTTAAGAAAGCTACCTCATCTCAGTTGAAGGTTCAGGTTAACTGCTTCAATATCAGACAACTCCTAGAGTTAGAAAATAAGTCTAAATTCTTGATTCCTACAAGGTGAAATGGAGAAATTCCAAAATCACTTAGCAAATTCTAAAATATTGTACAACATCTGAGCTCTAGAGCATCACATTAGTATAAATCATCTTTTGCATTAAAGAGGATAAAAAAGCCCATGAAATATTTAACCTCATGTATAATTTAGATATTTAAAAATCCAAGGTTAACATTAATATAATAAAAGCCATGCAAAATTTGCTATTAGCCTGCGTGTCTTACCTGACTTCCACAGTTCTTATGTTTGGTAGATTGAGTCAAAGTCAGCTCTAAATTTATACTCAAATGACAATATGCAAAGTAGCTTACAGTTAGATCTGCTCATTTCTGGTTTAGCTTCTTCCACCCACACTGTAGCTTTAAAGGCAACAAATATTGATGTATTTGAATGCATAACATATTATATGACTGTTAATATCTAATGTGCAGCATATTTATATCCTTCCAAGATATGTTGTAACATTCTAATTCTAAATGCATTTACTAGATCAGCTATTTTTATGTAGATTTATTAAATGTATATCATTTTCATAATCAAAATAATAACTTAATGCTGAATGTTTACTGTCTGAAAAGATTAATTGAAAATGTCAAAAAAAGTTGACAGCTTATTAGTAAGACTCAATGCCAGAAGACATTCAATTTATCAAAAGAGCTGGTAATGTAGTCTTTGATTATGATTTATTAAAGGAATAAATTCATCTTTTAAAGAGAAAGAAGTGAACAATGTAAGAAATTAATTGAAGAGTAGGTTCTTAGCAATCCCCCTCCGCATCCCAACCTGGCTGCCTTCCCAGTGATGAGTTTCTGGTTGTGTTTATAATTCCAAATATATAACTGAAACTCTATGGGAATAGAGGGAATTCCATCTGGGTAGAAAACAGCAAGCAATGAAACATTAAACATCATTGATCCCAGATGTTCTCAATCCTAAATACTAATCGGATCCCAGTTAGCTTTCCGTTTAGTAGATCCCAGTTAATTCCATGTTTTTTCAACAATAGACATAACAGACAGAAGCAGAGGCAATAGTGGTAAGGATAAGAAAGTGTAAAATAGGACTACAATCTAGATCAGGGGTCTCCTGGTCCGTAGCCTGGTACTGGTTCATGGTCCATTGGAAACCAGGGTGTACAAGTGGGTGTGCATGCAAAGCTCCATTTGTGCAAGGGGTGAGCGTGCATGCAAAACCTCCCCCCCCCCCGGTGCTGCTACTGCCGCCATTGCCAATCTGCGGAGCTGGAAAGGTTGGGGACTGCTAGTCTAGACCATACATGATAATAGCAATAATAATTCCAAGCAAGAACATCTCAGTCAAGATTTCAATAGCCAAAATAACCACACACAAAAAAAACGGAAATGATTTTTTTAAAATAGAAAAATCAGAATTTTTTTTTCAGTTAGGGAAGTTTTCTGGTACTTAAAGCTAATAATGAAATAGTTCTAATAGTCACAGATGAAGTTAGATGGAAAGCTATACAAAAATCTTTTACAAATGGTATAGTGGAATGAGAAACTTTTGTCAAGAGGGAATAATTTTAGAAACTGATGCTTCTAGAAATCAAGGTACAATACATAGTAAACCAATTTTCAAATTAGAAAGTATCAAGTACAATTGAACTGTTTCAAGCCAGGGAGGAGAAATCTCAGTCTGATGATTGAGGACAAATAAACTAACTGATCCCTTAAAACAATGAATGGCAAGCAGAAACAGATATTTGAAGCTAATAAAGAATATTTATAGTTCAGGGTTGATATGAGGAGTCCTTGGTGCTTTCTGAGCTTGCTTGTTTTCTTGCAGACGTTTCATTACTCAAACTAGGTAACATCATCAGCAAAGAAAAAATATTTAAGTAAAGTCATTCTGAAAATACTGCAATGAGAATGAATATTGATACCTATAACCCGCGGACCAATTTCAAATCTTATGTGCAACAGATTATTTTGGACATTCAGACATGAAGGCTTTCTTACAGCTTGGGAGAGTATGACAAATACTATAACCTCCTTTGTGGATCCTCCTTTGTGGATTTGGCTAACTCAGTGTTTGCATAAACCATGCCTCCATTTTGTAGTTCCTCAGGAAATGCAGACTTTTCATGCATTAGAGATCACAGCATCATAGATGCAATAATTACTAATTGAATTTTGCTAAGGATGCATCCCTGCAAGTACCAGGAAGTACCGGTTAAGGAAGCATGGCAGGAAAGGATTACATCTTTATCTCCTGTTTGCATGCATACTACAGACATTTGGTTGGCCAGTGAAAAACAACATGCTGGCTTAAGATGGGTCTCTGAACCTGCAAGACTGTTATGCACATGTGGCTGATCTACAGGGAAATTTTGTACTACCACGGACAGGTAATAGTGAGTTCCAATTTGACGGATTAGATCCTTTAATTCAAATTTTTAAGCAGGGAGATGGACTCGATTCTCAGTATAATTGAGTATCCAAATTATATGAATTTTGTGTATGTGTGGTTTGGTTAAGCTTAATATGCCAAATGCTCATTTTCTCTGCCTATTTATGTAAGAGATTAATATAGTTGTCCAACACACAAGTTGGTATATCAGGCAGTGTATAGCAATAAAACAGTGTTAAAATGCATTAAATACTAAAACCAACCAGGAATCAACAACAAAACTCAGGCACAAGGAACAAATACTATACCTTACAGGATGAACTCATCTGACTTCCTTACCCCAGTGCCCAATGGCCTTCAAAGCCTTCAAATGGCCTTCACACACCTTCAAAGCCTTCCTGAAGGCTAACAGTGTGAGGCCCAATCAAATCTCAAGGTTATTCCACAACTCAGGCACCACAACCGAAAAGCCCCACCTCCAAGGTCCCATCAGAGGACATTGTTTCAAAGTAAGGTCCTGGGGCATGCCCATTCTATTTCCATCCACAGAATGGATGGAAACAGCTAGGGTTCATTTATTGATATCTCACAACTTCAATTTCTCAACGTCATCAGACCCTAGGTAGTGAATAATAGGACAAAACCACAAATTATTTAATTCAACTCCTACTAAAAACCCATAGTAGTTTCCCCATTCATCTTAGGACATAGTCTGATGGGATAAATGTATAATCTGCTTCAAAAAGCCAGGAAGTTGGGAATCCCCTGACCTCTGGTGGGAGATTATTCCATTCAATGGAAACAACAGATATCCCCCAAGTGTTTTAGAAAGACAAGGGATGGGGACTTTTGGTAAAGCAAGGCAAACTATCATCCACATTTTTTTCACTCCCTGGATCATGAGGGCATTGTTGTCAAAAAAAGCACCTGGATATTAAATCTGGACTGCTGAAAACCTCTAAAAAATTGGAGATTGACCATATGTATGATTTTGTTGAATAGACAGCAGAAACCATTTTTTGTGCAGCTTTTTATGGACATACGGTTTGACCAAACATCATGTTTTTAATCACTTTGGAGCTTAATTTTTTTCATTGTTTTTAACATTGAAAAACTCTCAGATCTGTAAATTTACCAATCACAGACTTTCTCTTCAATCCATTTATTTTAAAAAGAAAAATGTTTTTTCCAATTTTGTAATTTTTTTGCTTTTTTTTTTTTTTTTTTTGCAATACACAGCAAAGGGGAAGTTATATAGCTGTTTTAAGTGGTAAAGTTTTGGATGAAATTGATTTAAAGAAAAACATGTTAATTAGAAAGATTTTCGATAAAAATGATAAGAATTTTGAGGAAAGGGTAGATAGAGGAAAACAGAAGTCACAATTGTATCTATTAAGAGGAGAAAGGTGGAGTACAAATTGGCTAATTTTGTTATGATGTTTAATGGTTATCTTGGTTAGATAGACTTTTTTGGGGGAGGGGAGATGTGTGCAATAATGCCCACAGAGGGGGAGCTGGTGTGAAGGACTACAGTGAGGTGGCAGTTTCCCAGGAAGGCGGGAGAACATTCCAGAAAGGGAGGGGATCAGACAGGAGGCAGCATAGCACTGAGGAGACAGGAAAAAAAAGTTGGCATAGCCACTCCCTAGAATCTCCTAAGTATGTCCATAAGGATTCAAGGTGACAAGATTTTGTCCGTTATGTGTAACCAAATAAAGAACTGAATTTTTGCTGAATTATTCCATGCCAGTCCTGGGTTTAGCCTGACAAAATATTTAACTCGATATAATGGATTAGTTTGTGACATTTACTTTATCTATTTTTGTTATCTAAATAAGGGATTGTTATTTCTGGTAATATTTAAT
This sequence comes from Natrix helvetica, assembly GCF_964273705.1. Classification (NCBI taxonomy): domain Eukaryota; kingdom Metazoa; phylum Chordata; class Lepidosauria; order Squamata; family Natricidae; genus Natrix; species Natrix helvetica. Next base: position 103,906,607 of record NC_138548.1, on the reverse strand, counting down.
ACTTTTTAATTTTTTGCAACATTTGTTAATTGAGATTAGATTTTGATTGTTAAAGAAAGGGATGAGGGTTTTTTTACTAGATGGAAAGAGGGAGTATATACTTTTGTTAGGTATTTTTATTAATTTTTATTAAACCTTTGCTGAATAATAAAAGCTAAAGATTTAGAAATGAGTTCATAGAAAATGGATTGAGCTATGGAATGAAGATTATTTGGTTGTATTTTAAAAGACAGTTAATGTTGAATATACTTGCTGGGGATGAAAGGGAAAATTTCTTACTAGCTTTTTTGGGAGGCATTTTTTTCTTCCACCTTTATTTTAGTATTTTTGAATCAGGTCCTTGTATTAGATTTATGTTTAATATAATTCTTAATAAAATTATTGGGGGGGGGGAGAAAGGCAAGGGATGTATACTCTCAGCAGGTCCTCTTGCAATGACCAAACCAAGGAGGCAGATTCAGCTTTGGCTGTATTAAGTAATCAATGCTACATTGTGTGGGTCTTTAAAGGTGCAATGTTCAAGCACTTTGAACTAGTTTTGGAAACCTGATTATAACCAATGAAGTGACTTTAAAATAGATGTCATTCTTTATTAGTGGGATTGACCTCCTAATGCCCCGCCAGTTTTTTATACCAGCTGTAACTTCAAGATTATCTCCAAAGCCATCCTGACAGAGTATTTGGCAATAATCCAAATAAGTGGTCATTAAAGTAAGACTGTCATCAGGGCATTCTGGTTCAAGAAAGGCTGTAACTTGTACAGCAATGGAAGCCACATAAAGCTCCCCTGATCACAGCTTTCACCTGCCATTTAAGCAGGAGCTACAAATGCAAGAGACACTAACCAGCTCCTTCAGGAAGAGCATGAACCTGTCTACAGAGGGATTGGTGTTATTTGGTTGCTATATTGTATATTGATGAACATCAGCTCGATCTTGGATGGATTTAATCAAACTCTTGTTTTGCTCCACTCAGATCTTCACTACCTCCAAGCATTAGATAAAAAACTCTACAGCATTTATTTCAAACAACTAGGGAAATAACATTGTAGAGTCCTTCTAAGTTTAATAGTTTCATCCTTTGACTTCTTGTGGGTACCAATTATAGTGGCCTAATAGCCAAAATGGATTGCAGATAGGGTTTCAGATCAGATACGAAACAATAATACTATAAAAGGTGTGATTTTAAAAAAAAAATTTACCTCTGATACCAATATTCTGAAGACTTTATTTGCATTCCATTATCAAGCTAATTTTAAAAAATAATTATCCACCAACTATTGAAATTTACATGAATTTCAGATAATCACACATAATTTTTAAGCAAGCAATGTAGAAGGTCCAATTCCAATTGCGCATTGCACTAAGTCTGTACCTTTAGTTAATATGTCAAGCCTCTAGCTTACCGATTATCTCTGTACATGTAAGGCCTACCTTATATTTATAGATGCAAGCTAACAAGCTGATAGAAATATAATTTAACAGTTCAGTGTTTTAGAAGTGATAGTTATATGTACAACATACAGCAGGTGATAAGAAAACAATGTATTTACAAAAGATTTCATATGTAGATCACTTGTAGCATACATGCTGCACATCCTTCGCCAAATTCATGTAAACTTCATTTAAGAACCATAAACAATTTTCTCTCCATTTCATAAGGATCACGCAAATAATTGCTTATATTTTATTAATAAAAGCAATTGAATATATACAGAGATTTTGGCTTATTAAAAGATTTTCAGATCTTCCATTTGTGTTTGGGCTATCTTTGTTGGTATCTTGTGTGGCATTTCGGGAAGACAGAGGTCAGTGATTTATTTTAGAGCATTTCAATCAATATGTTGGAGATGTCACTGGTATATTAACTGAGCACAACATGGCGATCAAATACAGATTTACGCTGTTCTTGGACTTGGAGTTTCCATCGCTGCTGGGCATATTCAACTTTGTTCAACATGTTGGCCCTGCTTCGGGAACGTGCCAACACATCATGAGCGTTTGCAAAAGGCTGGTGATCCTGAAATGAAGGAAATATTTTTATTATATATTACTGCCCAGTATTTCCAAGTTAAGCATGTATTGGCATATATCCTAATATCTCTCCCCCCCCCCCCCACTCTCTCTCTCTCACACACACATATATGCTGGGGCAGGAGAGAGACTCTTTTCTTAACATCATGAGGAACAAATATATAGAAAGTTTCAACAACAACTGAATTCCAAACCCAATTGTGGTCATTCGTTGAAGACTATCTGCATGTGAAAACACCCAGTTCTAGCATAATGTTAACTAGTAATAGCATTATATATGGCTTTCCAAGACAAAGAACAAAAAAGGCAATAAAAGAATTGTAGATATTCATATAACAATCACTCTGAGTGTTTGTTATTAGAATTTAGGATTAAGCACTAGAGGGATGTTATGCAGATATAACATAATGGACAGCAAGAGAACTATTTAGCCTATACATCAGAATGGAGGAGGCAACTGCAGAATTTGTGATCGCTCCCCTCCCAAAAAGGAATAACTGTTAGAAATGATGACAATCTAAATCCATTCATAGGGAAGAAGACCCCTAGTTGTTTTTTTTCTTTTCTTTTTTTGGAACAATTCTACTGCAAAACGATGTGGATTTATAGTGTCTTTGGGTATTGATACAACACTTAGAATTATATTTGTCTTTCTGTAAGAGGGTATTCAAATTTAAATAGCCAATAGTATGTGACTTCCCAAAGTCTCTGTGTTATTTACTAGCAATACCTATTGTGGAACTGTTTGGAATATTCACTATATGATGTCAAAGAATATCAACATACGTAAGTTTACATTCAATATCTTAATAAAAAGCAAAAATACAGCTGCTTCGTTGACAAAATACAAAGAGAATTATGTGTTTATATTAAACATTCAAATGTTAAGCATATGAAAGAAAAAATGCAATCCATAAACATGGACATTTACTATCAAATGTTAATACAGTTTAAATGTTTTGAGCACTATGTTGAAAGGTGTGATTTCGAGAAGGTCATTCTAATTATTTACATAACAATTTTACACTTCAAACTGCTTAACATTTTAATTTATCAGATTATTCAAGACTTCAGAATTAATGGCAGTCTCCTAAGCAACAGTACATGATGATTGAAGAAACACTGTATATAGCTCACTGGAATGCACCAGAAATATTAAGAGAACGTTCAGAAGCAGGAACCAGGATTTTTTTCCCATGGGCTTCATTGAATTGAATTCATTCAAAAACAGACTGACTACTATGGTTTGTAATATATTTTCTGGCAATTACTGCATCATCTACACTCAGGGGAAAGGTAAATAGGAGCACGTTTCCTCATAACTATGCCAAAAATCAAATTATTCAAATTCAGAAAGATTAGGTGTTGTAAATATGTCTAGTTATTCCCAAACTTAATTTGATAATTAGAATGATCAACTAGCACAACTTCCAGAACACAGAATATTTATATATTTTCTGCATTATTTTGTGTCAAAAACCAAATGTTTAGTCTTTTTCTGTGTACTGCTTCTTCTTTATTAATACCAGTAACACAGAACTGAGCATTTAAATTTACATCTCCAAATTAACTTTTCAATAAAAACCTGACTTCTAAATTGCTACAGTAAGGTTTTAGTTCAGATCATTATATACATACTGTATGTATGTATGTAGGTGTGTAGGTGTGTAGGTGTGTGTGTGTGTGTGTGTATGTATGTATGTATGTATGTATGTGTATATATATATATATATATATATATATATATATATATATATATATATAAATATATATATAAATATAAATATAAATATAAATATACAAATATAACCCCCCCAAACATATCCTAGATCTGACCAACCACTGCCTATCCAACACATACTTCATCTATAACGGACAAAAATACAAACAAACAGAAGGAGCACCCATGGGATCACCCCTCTCACCTGTCATTGCTAACCTCTACATGGAACACTTTGAAACCCAAGCTCTAGAAAAATCCGATCACAAACCCAAACTCTGGCTCAGATACGTAGACGACACCTTCATAATCTAGCCACACGGGAAAGATAAACTGGATAACTTCCTCACACACCTCAACAGCCTACACCCCAAAATACAGTTCACCATGGAAACAGAAGCCAATAACCAACTCCCCTTCCTGGATGTCTTAGTCTATAAGAAATCCGATGGATCCCTAGGACACACCATCTACCAGAAGAAAACACACACAAACCGCTATTTGCACGCACTCTCACACCACCACCCAGCACAGATCAACTCTGTAGCCAAGACACTCATCTCCAGAACAAAACGCTTAGCTGACGAACAACACCTCAAAACCGAACTACACACTCTCACCAACGTACTAACATCCAACGGATTCCAAAGAAACAATATCACTAACCTAATCCAAAAAGAAAACCCCACTAAAATCCAAGACAGTGAACAAGAAAACGGCAAAGCCCTCCTCCCATACATAAAAGGCACCACAGACAGAATCAGCAAGATCCTCCACAAACACAACATCAAGACAGCATTCTACACAAACCGAAAAATATCCACCATCCTGAGAAACCCCAAAGACAAAATAGAGTTAGAAAATCAAGGAGTATATGAAATCCCATGCACCACCTGCCCCACCACATACATCGGACAAACCAACAGAAGAATAAAGGCACGCATTGAAGAACACAAACACTCAGTCAGAAAGGAGGAACCAACTTCTTCCCTGGTCCAACACCTCAAAGTCACAGGACATGATATAGACTTTAAAAAGACCAGAACTATTGCCAAAATTGAACACTTTAACAACAGAATAATCAGAGAAGCTATTGAGATAGAAAAACGACCACACAGCATGAATAAACGAGATGATACCTCCCGCCTACCAGCCATTTGGAAACCCGCCCTCACTGACAAACGAGTCCCTAACACTAAGAATGATACCAGACCCACACTCACGAAAACCACACAGGATGTCACTATCACACATCCACGCAAAAAGCAAGCCCAAACCCACACCGATAATGACCACAAACCAGAAGCCCGACCACAGCTGCATTATTAGCCACTTTAAACCCCTCCAATCCATACATGAAGCAAACTGATGCCCACCATGGAGATGTGGCACGACCACAAACGCGAAGCCAAACAACAGTAACGCAGCTCACCAGCTCAAATCCCTCTGCAACTCAGACTAACACAAGCACAACCAGGCCCCCACCCAAACAGAACACGCCCCCATCCAATTAGAGCACAGCCAAACTCCCATCCAATCAGAGCACAGCCAAGGCCCCTACCAATCAGAATACACCTCCACCCAATCAGAATGCAGCCAAGCTCCCACCCAATCAGCACAAACCCCCACTGGCAGTTAAAAAGAGGAACCGGCTGAGATCTCACATTGCTCCTGGAAGCACCAAGCCAGAAGCCCCAAGCCGGAAGCAGCAGCCTGAAGATGATGAATGAGACTTCATCGAAACGTCGTGAAGATACTTCCAATTCTATGCGGGAGAAAACCCGAACAACCAAAGACATACATACAAACACCCGCGAAAACCTCAGAAAACATACATACATACATACATATATATATATATATATATATATATATATATATATATGTGTGTGTGTGTGTGTGTGTGTGTGTGTGTGTGTGTGTGTGTGTGTGTGTGTGTGTGTGTGTGTGTGTGTTGTATTTGTGCTGATAAATAAATAAAGGGAGACTAGTATAGATCTATTTCAAGCTATTTAGCTCTCATCAGCTAGCCATACCCTTACTGGGATTTGAACCTGGGCTGTATTACATATTAGGCAGGAGTCTTAGCCACTAAGCCACAGGCTCTCCTCCTTATCAGCTGAGCCAGGGAAATAGGTATGTATTTGTGTTACAACCCCTGGTATGCCCAAATATGGGAGAAAGCTCACTACTCCCTCTTTCTGTCCTTCGGCTCATTACAGAAAACCATCCAGGCAGAAAACCATATTTTTATTTTTAATGTTGCCATATAAATATGGTTTTAAGCCTAGATGGTTTTCTGCAATGAGCCGAAAGACAGAAAGAGGGAGTAGTGAGCTTTCTCCCATATTTGGGCATACCAGGGGTTGTAACACAAATACATACCTATTTCCCTGGCTCAGCTGATAAGGAGGAGAGCCTGTGGCTTAGTGACTAAGACTCCTGCCTAATATGTAATACAGCCCAGGTTCAAATCCCAGTAAGGGTATGGCTAGCTGATGAGAGCTAAATAGCTTGAAATAGATCTATACTAGTCTCCCTTTATTTATTTATCAGCACAAATACAACACAAATATAAAAAGGCAACATTAAAAATAAAAATATGGTTTTCTGCCTGGATGGTTTTTTGTAATGAGCCGAAGGACAGAAAGAGGGAATAGTGAGCTTTCTCCCATATTTGGGCATACCAGGGGTTGTAACACAAATACATACATACATACATACATACATACATACATACATACATACATACATACATACACACACACACACACACAATTATTTTTCAAATGAATACATATATTACATATAATTACTATTTAAGGCCCTATTATGATACAGTCATTTCATTCTGCATATGTTTTTTAAACTTGCTTTTGTCTACCATATATTTTCATGTTTATACTTGGCAGAATTTATGACATTTTATTTTCTTCAGCTGTACGAAAATGCTGGCATAAAACTGCTTAAGTGAATACATAACATTAATGTTAATATTAAAATATAGCAACAACATAATATGGAATGGTGGTGACATTTATTAACTGATATTTGTAGTTTTTAGACAATCCCATCTGGTATTGATTTCCATACACTCTGCTACAGACATTGTTAAATCTTCTGGATATTTGTCTTCATAATGAAGTTCTAGTAATGCATTAAGTTACTTTTTATTTATTCAGAGAATGATCCAATATGATGGTCAGGAATGTGCTTACTAGTTTTGCCTAAGTTATACATATTATTTTTCAGCAATTAATACAGTCCATTAAATACCATTGTACCTCCACTATTTGTTTTAACTAGCTTTTCTTGAGCCCTTCATAGGCCAAATTCCAATGAATTAAAGTTAAATAGCAGGCAGGCATGACATTAGGCCCTATGCTTATACTCCACTGACAGAGAACCCTAAAGTATGTGACAAAATTATTATAAAGCACTCTAAATGCTGAAAGCACACAAGTACTATGGGTTTTAGTCAGTATTTACACATTAATCACAAAAGCATATGCTGAGTGGAATTTCCTCACAATGAACTAGATGTCAGGAAGGAGATCAATGGGGAGGAGAAAAGAGAGATTTGTCACTTCCTTTTTCTTCATATGGTTCCCTTTTCTATCCCTGTGAGGCAGATTTTATGATGGTGCAAGACAGTATAAGTGAAGGGGAAATTTGTGAAAATCACTTTCTTGTGCTGCCAGTTAAATGTGCAGCTTAAAAGCCTTCTATAGCAAAGTTGATAGAGCTGCTGTTCCACAGGGCTTGAGGCAAGTTGTGGCAGCAGAATACAGCAGTCTTTCCATTTCAGCCATGCTAAGGGCAGAGATGAGGGGAGGTAAACTGAATCTGTATGCATATGGCAGAAGCATGAGGGCCTCACGTAACCAGATAGTTGTCATCGTATGACCAGAACCAAGACTGCTGTCACTAAGCAGTACAGTCATGTGATGTTTTGCTTAACTACCACTTTGATTAGCAATGGAAATTCTAGTCCTAATTAGGCTTATAATCAAAAGACTACCTTTAATTACAAATCTGAACAACAACATCTGTACCCAAGAAAGGATGGTGAATGGAGTGTGGCAAGTTTCCACAAATGTTTGTTACAAACATTAGTACAGGAAATATCAGGCGACTGGCATGAAGGCCACCAAGTCATCCCTAGTCAATAGATCGTCAAATGTTAGAAATGTTAATACAATGTTGAATTATATACCGAAGTTTTGGAAATTGACTGCTTACCATCAGTTAGGGGTCTATTAAGCAAGGGGTGGCTAAAAGAATTATATTAAGAAATTAGAAAAATATTATTCCAGACATCAAGGAATGATTGTCAGAAATGTCAGATCTACTTATTTTCTACTAATCAAAAGATACAGCAACATGTGTTACTATGACAGAGATACTTTGAGATCTCATATATCTTGTATTGTTCATATTATAGTAAAGAATTCACAGGTAATTGTTGATAAGTATAAATGTAAAAAGATTTTTCCAGGTTTTTCTCCTCCCTCTTACTTTGCATTTTAGTCTGCATATTTATTTTTTTATTAAATATTGCTTTGTCAAAAAATAATATTTAAAAAGAAGCTCATTATTTTATAAGCAACAACAATCAATAGTAACCATCAACTATGTTGGAAAATAACAGTACTATTTTCACTTCAGCAGTCAGTTCTAAAGTCTTAATGAAGATTTTAAATCATATTTAAACTATCAAAATTAAACCTGTATTGTAATTAGGGAACACATTACATATATTTGAATAGATTAAACACAGAACTTACCCCAACATCTTCATCGCTCTGTATTAGCTGTGAATGTCCAAAGAGACGTCTCTTCAGAATTGGTTCTACCATAGTGAGATACACCATGTATAGTAGCAGAAGACCCAAGATGGACAAATATATTATGATGGTAATCTATATAATATAAGACAATATTTCAATTTATGCCATTTAAGATCATACTTATTTGAATTATATAGGCTGTCAAAAGTAAATAAAAATGTCCAGCAAACTACGACACATCTTATTTTTACTCATTAATCTCCAAAATACAGAAATCAATCAAAGAATTATAATTATGGATTTAGAATGGACTGAAAAAATAAGAAAAAAACCCACATTTTTTTCTAAAGAGGGGAAGACATAGCAGAAAAATGAAATTCACATTTTCAAGCAATGTTATTATAATTGCATCCAGTTTCCTTGTAAAGCTTAATGTGGCTGTAAAAATTACTGGATACCAGCTAATAAAAGTGAGCACTGCATTAAATTTTAGATGTTCTTCTAGAAACAATTGAATAAGGTAGGAAACATAAGCAAAAGAAAATATCCAATAGTTTAAGCAGTTTCTTGTACAAATTAAAAGACAATCTTCTTAGAAGCATCATATGCATGCTTAAAGGCAAATGTGTTTGGTATCAAGTATACAATATATAATATATAAGTGCAATCAGTCCCAAGCTTGTTGTATACTTGCATAACAAAGGTAATTTTACTGCACACATAGTATTTTCCAAGCGTACTTTGAACTGGCAAGAAAGTTAGAATATGTATATCCACTAGGTTAGAAAGTTGCATAACTTTAATGGTAAGAAACTGAATCATAAGACAGATAAGGACAGAATAATATGTAATGTAATATAATCTAACATGTTTCCATAACTGAAAACAAAAAAGCAATTCGTGACCATGAAAAATGAATGAATGAATAAATAAATAAGATTAGAAATCTTAACATAACAAAGTAATATATCCTAGCACCTAAGTGCTATGATCAAATTAATCCATAAATCAGTAATTTACAGTTTTCACAAAAAGAAAAGGAAATTAAATTTTGTAAACATGCCCCACTATTTCATAATTTAAGATACTGTTATAATACATGTGGATGTGGAGAAGACGACATTTGAACATTACTTAACAGAATTAAACAAAACAGTAATCAACATTATAATTTACTTTTATTGTTTCTGAACTTCTTTCTTCATACTTGCATTCACAACGCAAGCAATAAGCTTCAACGTCCTGTCCTAGAACTGGCATAGGGTCCACCACATGAAGACAATCACTGCAGGGGAAGGAAAAATTGTTTGGCAGACCTTTAGATAAATTTATACCACTAGAGAGGAATATTCACCAATAAGAACACATGCTGAATACAAACCTGAATGAAGAGTCAACCAATCTATTATTAATTTGTATGAATGTTAGAAATACTTGACATTTAATCTACATAATATCAGCTTAAATTTTTAATATGTCTCATTAGTATTTAACCTATTAGAAAATTAGTGATTTCCAGGAAACAAACATATCTGTTTAAATGTCAACATTAGGACACTCCAAAATATCACCTTCCTCTAATCTCAGAACCTTAAATCTTTCATCAACCATCATACCTCCTAAATGGAGAGAGAGCACCTTTGTTATTTGGAACTGGTAGCATCAATAAGGATTGCGAGTCACTCAAAGAAGAGACTTAGGTACCCTTACCTGCAAATCTATCATGCCCCTAATCTTTTCACTTAAGTCATATTCTAAAAAACAGTAAGAGCATATTACAAGGAATTTCATTTGGTATAAAATCATAGTGCATGCAATAATTTAAGACAAAAGCTATAGATTCCATGAAAAAAAATCTTTTTTATGGAAAAAATTAAGGAACAACTGAAAGGTTTCAAAAGAATATCATTTTCATTAGACAAGTGATTATGGAATAATAGGACTGATTGTTATAATATAACTATAATATGCTTTTCCTTCTATTATCAAAGTTATAATATATAATATGCTCCAGACCTGTTTTACACAATAGCAATTCCTTCTTCCTCATCTATATTTCAGAAGCGTTAATTCTATGCAGAAAATTAAGTATTTCTGAAGTGGATCTAATCATAATATGAGGCTTATGGATTGAGGATGTAGCAGGTCTGTGAAATGTAGTATTATATTTTCATAAGGGATTTTCAGTGATATAGTATTTATAAGGGAACATGTATACTAAGAGTTCTCCGAGTATGTGTTTTTATATGTCTTCTAAACACATTTTCTTCATTTTAATTATTTTGTAATCCTTCTGATAAACATGTAATGATTTCTGTACCAAGATAAGAAAAAGTAGCACATTCCATTCATAACTGCATAACAATGTTGAATAAATTAAAGCTATTCATTATACTACAAGACAAATAAAATATTTTAGTTGAACCAACTTGTAATTGCAAGTACCTCTGATAAACTGGATTAATTTAATCCAATCAATCAATTCAATCAGAATAGAGCTGGAAGGGACCTTGGAGATCTTCTAGTCCATCCCCCTGCTCAAGCAGGAGACTCTATACCATTTCAGACAAGTAACTGTCCAGCCTCTTCTAAAAAATGTCCAGTGATGAAGCATCCACACTTTCTGAAGGCTAGCTGTTCCACTGGTTAATTGTCCTCACTGTTAGGAAGTTTCTCCTTAATTTCAGGTTGCTTCCCTCCTTGGTTAGTTTCCAACCATTGTTTCTTGTCCTGCCCTCTGGTGTGTTGGAAAATAAATTGACCCCATGCTCTTTGTGGCAATCCCTGAGATATTGGAACACTGCGATCATGCCCTTCTTTTCATTAAACTAGCCTGCAACCATTCTTCATATGTTTTAGTCTCCAGGCTTTAATCGTCTTAGTTGCTCTTCGCACTTTTTCCAAAGTCTCAGTATTTATTTTTTTTTGTAATGTAGTGACCAAAACTGGATGCAATATTCCAGGTGTGATCTTACTAAGGCTTTATAAAGTGGTACTAATACTTCATGTTATTTTGGTTCTATGCCTCTGTTTATACAACCAAGGATTGCATTAGCTTTTTTGGCTGCTGTTGCACACTGTTAACTCATGTTTAAGCGATTGATACTAGGACTCCAAGGTCCCTCTCACAATTACTGTTATCCTTTATTGAAAAAAAATGATCTAACATTATCACCAAAAGGGAACTATCCATCATGATAAATAACACCATAGTAAAGGTGCCTGCTGCTATGCTGACAGAAAGTCTTTATGATATGAACACTGCAATAGGGGCAAGAATGGTTTGGCATTCTGTTTGAATATCTACTGAGAGAATCTGACTCCCTGTCCTCAGGATATTTGCTCTTCTCCAGAAGTAGATAATTTAAGACAATAACAAGGGGATGTGGGAAACTGAAGTAAAAGTATCTTAGCATAGGACCTGTTTACTTGAAGGACAACCTGTCTCTCATTGTATCCCTAGCTGATGTAGTCTGGCAGGGCTGATGCGCTTTAGGTTCCTTGGATTAAACTATGCCATCTATTCTCTGTAGCAGTGTCAGCCATCAGGAATGAGGTCTATTCCCCCTGCCCCCCCCCCCTGGGATTTCAATGGCCTCACCCTACTGGTATTTTAAAGGGCCCTGATAGATTTGGCTTTTCACTCAGGTCTTTGGCAAACATGATTGTAGCCCCCTTTTCTCCTTTTGGCTTCTTATCTCTGCCACCTTTGTTCTTTTTGTTTTGTTCTAATGCTTTTAACAATTTGTAAACTGCCCAAAGATGCTGGGAGTTGGACAGTGTATATTATTATTATGCTTGGTCACACAGTTAGCCAGATGTCTAGGCCAGATTTGGCATTTTTATCCATTTATTGAATCAGCCAATGTTGTTTTGATTATTATTAATCTACGCCTGCTGTATATCTAAAGGACATTATGGAAGCCAATGATCTAAGACTATGAAAAATCAGCCTGCAGACATGTATCTGATTTATTTTAAGATCTTGTTATATAAAAAAGCATTGCATTGCCTTAAATAAAAAACACTTTAAAATAAATCATTTTTAAGCCAAAGTATTTATAAAAAAATATTCTGAATGTTATTTCAAATATAATCTTATATTTACTAGCAATGACCATAAACAACTTCAATTTAAGCATCCAGATTTAACAATTTTCTTGATTCAAAATACTTTTGAAATACCAATAATAAATGAGCTATTTAAATTATTCTGATCTCTTAAATATAAAGTATCATATACTTACCAGTCCTTCTGTGAAACATTTTTACTAAAAAATTTACCAGCATGGTCTTTGTATGGGGGACATATACATTTACATCGGACATCCTGAGAGTTCTGTAACGGCAAAGTGAATTAAGAATGATTTTGTCAGAATATTAAAAATTAAAAATGCAGGGAAAGAGAGAAATAATTCTTAAGGGTAGTTTTCCAGTGCTAATGGAACAAAAGCAGAATAGATGGAGCTAAAAAAACCTACTCAAGAGAAATAAGTCTTAAACTAAAATTTTGTTTTCCAGATAAATGTGTATTGGCTGTTCATATAATTAAAAAATCTTTTAAGTAGCATAATGGCATCCCCAACTGAAAGACAAAAGATCAATTACATAATATCATTTTTAGAGAATAGCCAAACTATAAAAGTAGCTCAGAAATGCATTTGCAGGAGTCATCTGCAATTCTATTTATTCATAAGCTTGATTTATTCAGAGGGATGCATGGCAATTAAATCTTATCTAAGAGTAAGATATTCAAGGCTTTAAGTGCCATTATCTCATTAATAAATAATTATATTAAACAGGATTAAAATGCAGTTCTACCTATTAACATTAGTGGGCTTTAGTTATGGCTAAGTAGACAGTATTTAACTAAGCATAACCCGACTAGTCACTACACTAAATTATGATTTATTTTAAGCATAGGTATGGCAAACAAATCCAACTAATATCTATTTACAAACAAGAGTTTCACAGAATTAAAAAGCAGAAGTAGAAGAAGAAAAATTATGATTTCCAGATACCACCCAAAGAATCTAGAACTTCACAGGAAAAGGCCAGAATATGAGGAACATCTCTGTGTCTTGGCAACCAAGGAAAATAGGAAAGTGTTGAAGAGATAACAAGATAGATTCTGCAGTAGAAGGAGGTACAATGTGAGGTAGCCTAAACAGGAAGCATGTCCAAATGAAGTAATTCTTCTTTATTGTAAAGTTACATTAACAGAATCTTGCAAGTCTGAAAGTACATTTCTTCTGAGTTGCCTTTACGGCACCTCAGAAATTAGGGAACTACTTACTAAGAAGGTGTATATGTTAAAAGAAACATTTCAATCCATCTTCAACATAAACCTCTTCATAGGATAGCCATGAAAAACGATCTAGATATTTCAACTTTCCCAGAAAGCAGTTTACAGTGGTAAACAGTGTTTTATAGAGTATCACATTACCCATGTATTGTAACAGCAGTCCTGTTACCTTCTATGCCTAATTCAGGATATGATTATGGCATATACAGTCATACGAAACTTAGACCCGAATTATCTACATGATCATCTACTTTGCACAGCTTATCCGATGCATTAAATGTCCAGCAAGGTACTTTTTGTATATCCCAGTGTGGATATGCTTCAGTGGACTGAAGCATGGTCTTCAGCAGACTCCAGTGTGGATTGTACTGTTTTCGTAATAGATATATGTTATAGAACAACTTGTTATTGATGTGGAACTGGTTCCATCCTTGATATAATTTTAACCACTCTTTTATTTTAGAGATTTTCACACTGCTGATTTTAATCATTTTAATTCTACTGAATTCGAAATTGAATTATAGAGATATTAGAAACCATCTAGAATGGAGTATGCAGTACACATATACATAATTAAAACTATAATATTTAAGCATATACTTAAAATGTCTGATTTTTTTACTTGCTTCACGATTGGGTGCTTATAAATTGAATCAATAAAAATAAAATAACAAAATGTATGTATATATAATTCCTACTTGCACTATTCAGATATTATTTCATTCAAAAATAAATTAATTCAAGTTAACTCTTCTTCCGCAGTACGATGTAGACAGACACCCGGATAAAAAAATTAACATGCAAACCCATTGTGCTTGGTCTATATAGGCCTATATATTAAACAAACAGGTGTGTGTGTGTGTGTGTGTGTGTGTGTGTGTGTGTGTGCATGTCACCCCTTTCTCTCAGAGATCCCAATTTAAAAGCATTTCAGATTGAAGAAAGCATTAAATCTGATTTGTTAAAAGGCACAAGAAATGATAGCCCAATGTAGACCAGAAAGCCATAACCACCGTCAATACAATTTAAAAAAAAAAAAACTAACTGGAATGAAATGCTTTTTCAAGCCGAGCTTGAATTATAAATTTGAGCATTACAGGTTTAAGCACCCTTACTACAAAAAAAGGAAGTGACAAACACTTGGGGGTGGGGGGTGGGGAGAGGAGAACCAAAGCAACTTGAGATCATAAACACGGGCCTCTCCGGAGAACTATTCTTTTTGTTATGGCTCACAGTTCGGCTCTGCTTGGCTTTAGAAATATAGGGCAATACTCCTTAAAAGTAAGAGACTTTGCTTAAAAGCGAGGAAGGGATAATAAGAGGGGAGGAAAGAGGGAAACGAGGCGGGGATGGGCGCTTAAATGACCGGACGTCAACCCCGCTTTGGCTCAAGTTATCCAGGCGGTGAGGCCCCGAGAGGGGTTTTGACGGACGGGAAGCAGGAAGGCAGGCAGGCGGGCGGGCGGGCGGGGGGGGGGAGGCAGCCTTGAGCCGAGGGGACAGGATGGGGATGGATTGGAGGGTGAGGGGGCGCTCACCTTTTCGCCGGTTTCCTGACCCGCCGCCCACGCCAGAGCCAGCAGCGCCCACAGCAGCGCCCACGAGCCCTTCAGGATCGCCATGGCCGACTTCCGCGCGGAGCCTCGGCTTCCTCAGCGCCGCCAAGGCGGGCCCGGAGCCCGCTGCCTCGGCTCTCCGACCATCATCGAAACTTCCGCCTCCAAAGCCCGCCTCGGATGGGTCTTTCCGTCACGTGGCTCATCGGGCCTTCCGTTCTGGGGAGAGGCGCGGGGCCTTGAGCTGTCCCCAACCTCCCCCACCCCTCACCCCCGTTGCCTGGCGCTGTCCTTTCGGCCAAAGGAGGCGAAAAAGCTCCCCTCGGTTAGGGAAGTGGGAAGAGTCCCGCCGTATCGCGGGTGCAAAAGTCCACGCCACCGCTAGGTGGGAGTCTAGAACTAGAGGTGGCTCGTGGCAGCCCCCTAACGGTCACGGGCATTTCTGCTGTCGAGATACGGAAATAATTCGTTGAAGCGGCTGTTGCTGGATGCGCGCGTCGAGCCGCAAGGAGGGACAGGAGAAGTTTGCGCTCCTTTTCTTTTCCTGGGAAGAAAAACCCTCCTTTTACTTAGAAATGAAAATTTGCCTGCAACTCTAAATTGAAATATCCAGACAGTCACAGTGTAAACCTACCTGTTTAATGTATACAGTGACGGTTCAAAATTATGATGGCTCAACATTACGTTGGATCTTCATAGTTGCAGCATTCCCATGGTCATTCAATCATGATTTGGATGCTGGCTCACAATTACAATGTCACAGTGTCCCATGGTCACATTATCATTATTTGAAACCTTTGCTGCCAGCTTCTGTTAAACAAAATCAATGGGGAAGGCGGCAGAAGATCACAAGTGGCAAAAGCAAAACATTGTGATTATGAGAGTGTCACTTAATGACTAACTGGGGCTGTTGGAATTGTCATTCTAAGCTGGTGCAGTATCATGATACTACGTATGCCCTATTATTGTTTTATAATAAAACATTTTTAGGTCCAAAAGTGAAAATATTATTAATATCTTTATCTTATATTGTCATCCTTTTTTCCCACTATTTTTGACACATCTTTACCTCTCTTTGTCATCTAATATTTATTTTACTGTTGGTCCTTGGTTGGGTCCTCTCTGAGCTTAAAGATTTTCTTGTAGACATTTTATTACCCAAATTAGGTAACATCATCATTGCTGGTAAGGATATAGGGTTTGCTCTTATTTTTATATACTGGTACAAGTGGCTTGCCTTGTCACTGTTGGTGGGAGTGGTCTTGTGGTTCCTTGATTAGGCTGTTGTTTACTGTTAGCTTGTTTGTCTGCATGGTAGTTGCTTGATTGGGGTATTGTTTACTTCTTGATTGTTGGTCTAGTGTTAATATTGGTGTTGATTGCTGGTGGGTAGGCATTTTAGTCTTTTTGTTTCCTTTTTTACTTTTTAATTGTCTCTTTTGAGTGGTATGTAGACATTGACAAGTAACACTGACAGGGCAAGCCATTAGAATATAAAAATAAGAACAAACCCCACTTCCTTTTAGCATTGATGGTGTTACCAAGTTTGGTAATGAAATATCTGCAAAAAAACCACCAAGCTCAGAGAGCACTAAGGACCCCAGAGTACAACCCTGAGCGACAGATATTCTATTTTATCAGTATTTATTTTTCTCTTCCAAGTAGCAAGTTGCCAGGAAGAAATAGATAATTGTTACTAAAGGTCAGTACTGATTGCTTGCAAATGATTTTTGAAATTAATCTGAGGGCCTAGGATTGCATATGGCTCATTAGCCACCAGCTGCTCACACCTGGCCTAGTTTTTAATTTTCTGTTTTCCATCAATTGATATATTTTTTAATCTTACTAAATATGGAAAGAGGCTTTACTTTAATAGCTGGATAAAATATGGATATTTTGTGGAATGCCACTCAATATCCCTCTGGCAAGTGGCAAGACTAATTCTACTTGCTAGTTTCTTTTTTCCAGTAAATTTGAACAATTTATATAATATAAAATAATGTGCTTAATGGGGATTCAACAGGGTGGATTAAAATCAATGCTTTTTTTTAAAAAAATCAGATTTTTTAAATTTAAATCATTTTTTTTAAATTTTCATAAAATTTATTTTAATAAAATGCTTTTGGAGTAAAAATCTATCTAAAGATAGTTTTATATTTAAGATACATTAATAATTTAGTTCATTCAGCATGAAATGGAACAGTTATGTAGCATGAGGCTGTATATTCTGCAATATTCACATTTTTTGTAAACTCATTCAGTGAATCCAAGCTCTGCAAGCTAAATAGGAAGCCTTCATTTTGTTTGCGAATAATAATATTAAAGATTCTAACTACCAGCAAGAATGAGTGCTAACATTTAAAAAGCAATTGCCATTTCAGATCCATCATGGCTACGCCTATTAGCGGGCATCCACTGAGCTGCTGGCTGCCACATCCCTCATGTTGTGTCACTGCCACATCACCAGCCACCCCACTGAAGTGAATGGGACTGTTGGTGAGTCAACAGTGGGTCAGAGGAGGAGCTGCTGCGGGACAAAGATGACAGTTGCTCTTTAAAAATTATGATTTAAATTGAGTAGATTTAAATCAACCTTTTTATTAGTGATTTAAATAAAGTTGATTTAAATCAAATCCACTCTGCGACTCAATAAATCTCTAAGTGCCAGAAATGGCTTCCCCTCCCCTAGATTTTAATAAGTATTTGACCCAGGGAAAAAGTATTAGAAACATATGTGCTTGAACACTATTTTTAAATCAGATGGCTTAAAGATGTACCTTTAGATCAAGGGTATCAAAGTGGCGGCCGGCGGCCCGGATGCGATATACGCAGCCATGCCCACCCCAGCTCCACGAAGGAGAAAAACATTGCAATACGTCACGTGACGGTAACGTGACACCGTTTGACACCCGTGCTTTAGATTGATTCGGGATTTAGGTTTGCTTTTCTTCTGATGGACAACATGACAACATTTGCTTTTTATAGCTTTTTATCTTCTGAAAAATAAAGGTTGCCTCAAATCTAGATTCATATATGTAATTTATCTGGGAAACAATAAGGAACTGATTTACCATTGCCTTCTTCAGAGATGTTTCCAACTTCTCAGTCTAGCCAATGTCAGATGTGTCCCATCTAAGTACCATTATCAAACCAGTTCAGTTTAGCTTTCTTGATTAAGCAATGTTGACTAGGTGTTGCCAGCAGCTTAAACATTTACAAATACTGTATAGCCAAAACTAAGTCTCTAAAGGTAGCTTGATACTTCTTGGCCTGGCAAAAAGTTGTTCTCTTTTGTGTAAAGATCTAGCATAAGAAATGATTTTGTGGGATGTTTGTTTCCAACTATGAAACTTTCAATTGTTTGCTTTACCTATACTGGAGCTTTGGATTCTTCAACTAAGAATATATTTGAAATATATTTTGCTTATTCCAAAACAGTTGCTAAGAATTTGCAACAGTTTACAATCTGTAGCCTTGCTGATTATACTTCATTACCTGTTAGTGTGACTAATTGTGTGCCCATTTCTAAAGGTGTTTAAAAGAGAAAGCAGAACAACCCTTTTTAAAATCAAGTAATTGCATTTATTATTTGCTGTAGTTAGAAATTACAGCAACCCACTCTCCCAATCTTTCAGCCACCTGTCTCCTTTTCAGTTATGCTGACAATCTTGCTTTTGTATAATGTTCAAGAAACTGAACAAGAACAGGTAATCTTTTTCTTTCAATTTACCATCTCAAAAACAAATAACATCTCCCATGTAGGAAAAAATAAAAACAGCTTTGTTTTTCTAGAAGTATTAGTCACCCACAATTAAGAATATTTGAATGGCTTTTTATTTTAGTAGATATACATGGTTTCTTTTTTTTTTTTTAAAAAGTGTGAAAACTAATTGTATGTGGAAACTATTAGTGAAAAATTAATTTTTGTACACATTGCTTCCTTGTAGCTTCACTATATTAATTTGCTGTCTCACTATTCCTTAGATAGTGTGCAACTATTATTCCATCAGATGTTTTTTAAACACTTTCAGAAATGAATCCCCAACACATTTAACAAATCTTTCTTCTAAGTATCTTGTAAAGATTAGATTAGGTACTAACGTATTATCGGGGACTTTTTATTGTTCAAATCTCTCAGTGAGAGATAAAGTCACTTCAGGGGATTGAATTCTAATTTTCCCCCTTCCCTTCCAAATCAATAAAGCAAAAATTATGGAAGCCAAAGGACTAACCAAAGCAAAGCAAGGACAACATGCTTTCTGGTGGGATTTGTTTTTTCAATTAATTCAGTTGTCTGGATTCTTACAACACTCTGAAGCATAAGCTAACTACATGGGTTGGTAAAATATGGCTGAGTTCAGTATGAAATGCATAGATCTCTGGTTTTCGTATTTCTTCTTTGAGAGAAAATGTCTGAGATATGAATATTTGTCCAAGGCTTTGGGCAAACATATTTGTGCAAAATAGTGTTTTAAAAAAGCCAACTGCCTCTGATGTTAGTTTATTTCCCATTTCCACATCAAGCTCCATTTAAAACAAAATATTCAGAGTAAAAATGCTTGTCTTCCTCATTACCCAAGTAAGATGAATGCTGCCAGGTTCAGGAGAAGGCAGTTTAAAAAAGTAATGGAGGGGGTATGAATATCAAACGCTGCAAATCAAGATGGTTAGGAATGTCATCCAAGTCCAGAGGCAAGGGTTCTTTTGCATACTATTTCCTCAAGAACAAGAGTAAGAGAAGGTGCTGCCTGACTGTAGGGCATCTGATTGGCCTTTGGCTTGATTCAGTAGGACTTTTCCTATCCTTATATATAAATTGCATATAAAATAGTCTTAAGTAACCTAAAAATTAGAATATTAACAGTTTTCAATTAATACAGTACAAATATCTTTGTATCAAGATAACATAATGTATAAAAATTTACAATAATGTAATAAAGCTGGGGAAAAAATTACTATCTATATGTCTTTTCATTCTGAAAGTTGTATAATCCAATCCAAAAAGGCTTTGTGCGAATCTTCAGCCTGTCCTGGAGATCTATAGAAATGAGCATATCTAATCTGGAGACTATCTTGCAAGCAAACATGCTGCTGTACATATTCTACCAACTAGGTGCCATGTACCATTATATTGGTACATAATGGCCATCTACTGCGTTTTTCTGCCTCACCATGTAACATTTTGCCCCTGAAGACTAACAGCTAAAGATGTTTCCTTATATTTTTGTATCTATTACTCCAAAGTGATTTTAATGCTAATATGCTGGCATTTGGGTGTGAATTTTCCAGTATAGTCATGAGGTCAGGGGTCAGTCTTGAAAATTCACTGGAATAACTTTCTTCTCATTTCCTCCAGCATCTTAAATTCAGAGACTTCAGAAGTTCTCCCATGACAGCAGTTTGCACAACGTTTTTGATTAATAAACCCTAATAATGTACCAATCTAAAATGTATAACACTGTATTGATATCATGTCATGATCCTCCCAAGGTTTGAGCAAAGCATGCCCTACTTTCTCTGCATTTCTATGACAACTATTAGAAAAAGAGCTCCCTTTTCAATTTCCAAGTTGCTTGTTATCTCACAGCTGCATTCAACTTGAGAGTTTTTTCTGCCAATTATTCACCAGAGTTTTTTTAAAAACGAAATATAGTTAATTTATATGTCTGTGGCTAAAGAAATGAAGACTGGAAAAGCATATTATATAAAATATCTAGGAGGCCATAATGTCTCATATGTATACCAAATATAGTTTGGGGTAGAAGCAAGAACCAATCACATGTTCTTGAAAGGAATGTAAATCCTAAAATAAGTTTTAAAGTTAGCTTTTATGGCAGAGCAGAAGCAGATGATGACATTCAATTCTTGATTTTATTTGGCAGAGTCAAGCAGCTAAGAGGACAGGCTGTCTGGGAACAATTTGTAAATCATATTGATAGACTTACAGAAAAAGCAATGTATAACTCATAAAAATAGAAATTGAATACTTGCCTCATTACACATGCATTATTAAAATGTTAAATGGAAGTAGATGAGGGTGAATTGAGGGAGTCACGTGGATGAATTGATTTTATATAAACATATAGATATTACAAACTAAAACACAATTTATGAAATAAACTAAATTGGCTGACTTTGCACCATTGCACCATTAATCATGTGGTTTATATAAAATTGGTCAAATTTATTCCACATTATACCAATATGAAACAACTAACATTATCACTTAGCATAGTGTATAACCCTAAGAGCTAGCAGTCACATGAATTGCAGGCAAATTTCCATTTATTTTCATAAATTTCCATTATTTTTTACTTTGATATTCATGAAAAAAATGCAAATGTGTAAAAACTATTGTAAAATCTACGGGTGAAATTAATGAGTTTTCTGCAGAACTGCACAGCAGTATTCTATTTCTAAATTCTTTCAATTTATTTAATGTTCAACTTAGTACATCAGTACAGTTGGCAAGATCTTAAGCTTGTACAATGTATTTCCCTTTGAACCACTTCCATAGTCTGACGCATGTCCATACTATTCAAATAGGCTGGTGCTATATTACCCTTTCAAAATGCTAAATATGCTTACGTTTAAAAACAGCAGGGATTTCTGGTGCAATGATGCTCTTTCCTGTTTGTGCTTGTCATTAAGCTAGAAGAGTAGAAAGAAGCTTCATTTACATAGCTCACTTTCTTCCTTGAGATGGGGAGAAAGTAAATCAATCTAAAATTCACTGGTCCCACGGGATTCCTCTTTTCGTGCCTCCAGAATGAGGCTGGCATGGTTACTACCCTGCTGCCGCCAATAGGAGTGATTATCTCCCCCCCCCAATCAAAAACAGATAGAGACAATAAAAAGGAGACTAGCAAAGGAGGGCAAGGATCTACACTTGGCATGAATGGTTTTCAGGCAGACAGCCAAAGAAAAAAGGTGGTGTGGAAAATCTAAGAAGGGAGGCTGAGATCCCATGGTGGGCTCTGAGGTACTTGTTAAGACTAAATCAATAGGAATAATAACTTCATGGAAAACCTGCTTTACTGCTCTGTGGCAGTAAATATTAAAATGGTCTTGGATGAATAGAGACAGACAAAAAGGAGAGATTATGCAGGGAGCCAGGTTTTAGATTAGACTAAGAAATTGGGGGAAAAACATCCTGTAAGAAGACAAATTAGTCTGTATTTCTGAAGGAAAAAAAGAGCTTCATAGAGAATATGTCTGCTAAATCCCCAGGAAATTAACGTGATTAAGAGTTGATGGAGACTTCATATTTTTCTAAGAAATAAATAAAATTGCTCTGGCAACTTCTTACTACTTTGAAAGTTGGAAGAGCACAACAATATTTTATATAGATGTGATACAAAAACAAATCTCTTGGATTGGAAATAGATATAATTGGATTACTCTGTTTACTATCCTTATCAAAAATGCTATATTCCTGGTCCATAGCCTAGGTTTGTTTTTAAAACCTGACCCAAAATATTTTAGCCAAAATTCAGAGTTCTTGCCTGGCCTTTTCATGCTGTTGCATACAAATTTGATGGTGTTCTCCAGTGATGAGTACATGACTCATGGGATTTGGCATTTACTTCCAAGTACCCCTGCAGAGTTGGATTACAAGAGTATTGATATCTGCTCCATCTCAATTTGAGCCATAGATTGCAAAATCTGCCATGAACAAGTTTTCTTTTTAAATACAAATACTCACTGGTGAATATGCCATGCTTACTGGAATATGTGGAACAGGATATTTGCAAATGACACTCAAGTTCATTTTGCCAGGCAGAAAACAGCAGGCAGGCAGCAACAGAGTCCCAGATTTCCTCTGTTGCAGTTCTTGAACTCAGCATGTGCCCAATCATAATTAAAATATAATGAAATGGACGTGGAAAATGCCAAATTAATTAACTCTAGCACAGAGACCTTTTTTAAATTGAATAATCCTTTCTGTTCCATGAAGTCAGGTGGAATGTTGCTAGAACTTTAATCAAGCTAAAAATTGTATCTCTATTGACAATGCTAGAGCTGAGCAATAAGGCTTTTCAAAGTGGTATTATTGTGGCCCTTTGAAGGAGCCCAGACAAGAAACCAAAACAATGAGTACTCATGTGACCTTTCTTTTAGGGTAACAGAATTCTTCACGTCTGAAAGTGCTTCCCTACTCCTTGCCTTTACTTTCCAGTTAATTTGGGAGGGTCCCTTCTGACCATTTTCTCCATCCCATTCCTCCTTTGGACTCAGATTTCATTTATTAGGGTTGCCTAGCCTTTGACTCTTTCTCCGGTCTCCCAAGGTTATTCTCACAGCCCATTAAATTAGCCCCAATGACATAAAAATGCAATGCACATTATATTTTCATGATGTAAGCTCCACCATTTATACTTCTGTCTGTCATGGTATAAGCATGTACTGTAAATACGAGATTAATAGGTACCACTTCAATGGGGAGGAAACAGCACTCTGTGATGTCATGTTGGCCATATGACCATGGACAAGTCTTCAAACAGCACTGACTCGTGGTCTTGAAACAGAGATGAGTGTTGCCCCCTATGTTCGACAAAAACTAATGGAATAAAATCTGCAGGGATTCCTCTTTTTCACCCCTTGTTATGATATAAGTGTATAAGAGCTAGCATTTGCATGATAACATCACAAGGCAGATTTGATCACTTGCCTGCTGTTGTCGCAATGCTCTCTTGAGATGGATGGGCCTCCTGGAAAGATGTGCTAATAAGGCAATCATCCATTATTTTTTATAATTAGGCTCTTAAATAAAAACAGCTTTTTCCTCAATGGGCAAATTCCTTTAGAAAGCTTATTTCTTAGCACTATTGCAAAAGGACTCAGGTTTTATTTTCAGAGGGATATTCTGACTTCATCGAAACCTGGATCTGAATGGACATTGCTGTTGTGCAGTTGATTGTAGAAGGTAGATCCACACTTTTGATATCTTCATTGTCAGTTATAAGGCTGATTGCTGTACCTCTTATTGTTTGGTTTCCTTTATATTAAATTTTAATTCACTTTTTTCATTGTATTCCTTGACTTTCATTAGAGCTTATAGATCATTTCCATATTCAGCTATCAGACTAATGTCATCAGCATAACGTAGGTATTGATGCTTCTTCCTCCAGTTTTAAAATGACATCCTTTTGTAGTCTTTGAAATAGCAATAGCAAATTCTGAAAGACGACTTTTATGTTGATGAAAGGCCAGCTCACCAAAATACGCACACATTACAAAGAAGAATAATGGAGACAAGACGAGCATCTAAACTAGTTTTGATATGGTCGAACATCTTAGCTCCATTGTCAATGTTATATATATATAAAGCAAAGAGAATATGTGATAAAATGAAAAATAAAAAGAAAATTCTGGAAGGAATCCCTCACAAAAGGCCGAAGAAACTGCATACAAATACTGAGTACAGGAATCTTAATTTTAATTCCAGGTATTAATTTGGGAGAACATACCACATCTAATACTCAACATATTAAATAAGTAATCCAAGCATAAAATACACGGAATGGTTTTTCTGTAGAAAATAAAGTACATGTTGCATTTCAGTCTTCCATAAGAACCATTCTGTCATTAATGGCACAAAACTGAAAATAAGGGCAAGTGGGAGAGGAAATTTAGTGTGGGGCATCCATTTCCTAAACCCTGCCAAGTTGGGCCAGCCAAAGCAGATGGCAGCAGTGTTTTTCTTTTCATCTCTTTTCAGCCGATTTGGGGTGGGGAATCTTACTCTTTGGCAAGTATAAATGTCAATTTCAAGGCATCCTTTACTTGATACTGTAATGTTAAATACTGGATTTGGATCTAGTTCAAGTTCCCACTCAGTCAAGGAAGTCTGACTGGGTGACTACGTGTCAATCAGGCTCTTTCAATTCAAACTGTTCCCTCACAAGGTGGGGGGATAAATGTGTATAGACATCCATATAACAAACCATTTGAACTCTCAGAGAAAGGCAATTATGCAATAAATAAATGTATCTTATCCCCAAGTAAGCATGCATAAAACTTCAATTTTAGCCTATTTACTTAAAGCTACAAATAGCAACATTATGTCCTTGTTAGAGCTTCGTTTATATACTGTAAAGCAGGGGTCCCCAACCCTGTCTGTGGATCAGCACCGGTCTATGACATGTCAGAAACTGGGCCATGGAAACAAGTAAAGGCCCATCTGCAGGATGCAGGCACCACTTGAAACCACGCCCCCTCTGGTCCATGGAAAAACCTCTCTCCCTGGTGCCCAAAAGATTGGGGGCCACTGCTGCTGTAAAGCTAAAGATCAAGGGATCCTACTGTCAACATAAATATATATATCAAATTGTTTAAAAATACTTTAATATTATAGTGTCATTTGCCCTAAGGCTTTTGCAGACAATTAAGAATGAATCAAGTTCTAATTTCAAGATTGCTAATAAAATAGTAAGGTCCAGTAGCATCTTCAGGGCCAGGTCAAAAAAGTCAAAGTAATGGCTTGCAACTACGCAATCTAAATCCTGGCCCCTTTTTTACTTACATTTTACCTACATATCAAAAAAAGGTTTCTAGCACTATCTTGCCGTTTTTGATCTACTGGCACATGCCACAGACATGCCTAGCAAGCTCAGACAAGGTAGGAAAGCATGCGGGACATGACTTCTAGAATTCCTTAATAGCAGAAGAGTCCTGTGTCCCAAAATGGAGCAGTCACGAAAATTACGAGCTGCAGCCTATTGCTCAATGGTGACGATGCATTGAGGCAATTTACTCTGTGCCAGATGTGGTATTCAGCCACTTCTGACGGGTTCTGGAGAATCGGTAGTGGAAATTTTGAGTAGTTCAGAGAACCGGCAAATAGGCTGGCCCCAGCCCTGCTGCTTCCCAACCTCCCAGCTGATCTTTTGTTGTCCTGAACAGGAGAATGGAGCTGGAAAGCAGGTTAGTGGAGTGGGAAGGGAATGGGGATTTTGCATTAACCTTCCCACAGGAGTGGGGAGAGAATGGGGATTTTGTAGTAACCTTCCCCTGCCATGCCCACCAAGCCATGCCACGCCCACCAGGCCAAGCCCACAGAATCGATTGTCAAAATTTTTGAATCCCACTACTGCTCCCTGCACTACCTGGTTGGCACATTTTTTAAAAAACAATCTTTGATTTCTCCTACCATGCCATATTTAGTTGTGTTCTGTTTTTGAGGGCTTATCTTGGTGACTGATGGAGAGGCAGGATCTCAAACTCCCACTGCATTTCCAAAAAAAGCCATTTTTATCCAATGGACTGGAAAGAATAAAAAAAGATTGTTAGATGCTGGAGGTGTATGTAGTGGAATTGACCTTCTGTTTAATCCTTCCCGCAGGCATCAGATCAAGGATCTTATTAAAACAGCTATTTGACCCTCTGTCTGGTTTAAGGGTTCTTCTTTTCATGATTTTAAGCAAAAAGGGCTTGAAAAAAATCATGTGAAGTTTTCAAGATTCTGCATCTTCTCTCATGCTTCTCACTTTGTTTGGTCCATGTTTCCTTTTACAGAACAGCTCTGATGGTCATATTGTTTTCTCTTTTTCCATGAGCTAATGGACTACAATCCTCTTACAATCTTTTCCTCACTTTCATGCAAGATGCTATTTTTTTTTTTGCAAGAAAATGGGAAGTTCCTAAACATCTATAGTCCATCTCTACAGTCACAGAGCACTCCTCATAAAGGAGCTCCATATTTGCCTGACAAAAATGAGGTATTCCAAATGGGCAAAACAGAATAACAGAATAAAAATCAGAGTGAATCCAGTGAATGAGGCTCCTGGAAAGCATTTAAAAATCAACCATGTATACTTTAATAGAAGTTTATTATATTTAATGTTTGTCAGCACAGTAATAAACACTCAAGTAATAAATTCATGAAACCAATAGCATAATTACTTAAACAAATATATATTTCTTTTAAACCAGAGATACATAGTGCAGTTCATCTTGCAAACACAGAATTTTTCTTTTTTTAAAATATATACAAATATTATAAATACTAACCAGAGTAATGACAGACACAAAGAAAAAAATATTTCCAAGCACTTGTACTTTGTCAATAATGTGATAGACAATGCTGAACAGATATTGCCAATCCAACTGCAGAAAGCTAAACTATAACTTATTAAAACACGGACTTGGTGGTCCAGAAGTAGATGTATTTAGCTATACTGTAGCACAGTGACGTGCGGTGAGGTTTACGGCTGGTGACGTCATCAGGAAGGCGGGGAATGGGACCACGTGTGCTGGAGGCTGAGGCTGCCTCAGCCTCCAGCACACGTGATCCCATTCCCCGCCTTCCTGAGCGTGCTCCGCCGGCTCGCGCTCCGCAGTCCTCGAAAGCGACTGGGGAACGACGAGAACCTTCATGCCTCTGCTGGATTTTGCGCAAGTCCAGCAGAGGCAGGAAGGTTCTTGTCGTTCCCCAGTTGCTTTCGTGGCTTCGTCATCTGGGAGCGCCGACATTTCTGCCTCCGCAGCTCGCGGGCATGGACGGACGGAGGTAGCCAGAGTGGTGCCGAGGCAGTCCGGCGGGCGAGCGACTGAGGACCTCCATCGCTCGCTCGCTCTTTCATCCGCCCAGACCGCCTCGGCGCCACTCTGGCTACATCTATCCGGCGGCCAGGAGCTGCGGAGGCAGAAATGTTGTCGGAACTTCCGGATGACGAACGTCCCCCAGTCGCTTTCGTGGCTTCGTCATCCGGGAGCGCCGACAACATTTCTGCCTCCGCAGTTCCCGGCCGTGGCCAGGCGGATGTATATAATATTATAATATTATATATATACATATAGTATATAATATTATATACTATTATTTCATGAAGAGAGGTGAGGCTCTGCCTCCCTTGCCTCCCCTGACCGCACGTCCCTGCTGTAGCATGTTCTCTTCAAATATAGCCTGAATAAATCAAATTATAAAAATGGACCTGACTCCAAAAATGTTGGCTATGCATTCATTATAAATAGCTTCCAGTGCTTTCGTTGGTTTAATGATAGTTCTTAACAATGTAAATACATATTCAACACAAATTCTTATTTAATAAGTTAATAAGGATGCAATGTATTTTAAATTGTTTTTGCATCCCATTATATTGATATTGGCACAGACATACATATAGACACACAAACAACTCTACTGAAGCCCCTTTGCAGCAAAACACTTAATATATTATAATTAGAAGCATATCTGTGATGCTAACTATATGGCCCATGGAATTCAAGGCTAGTAATCATAGCAACTCAGGCTTGCTATAATGGCTTTAGCTGTACTAAGGACAGAAGCTCAGGAGAAATATCTTGATTAAAGAGTAACAGTGATGAAAGATTATCTACAGAGCAGCTCCCGATATTCTTAAATAGTGAATGTACGTTAAAACAGCTGCCCAATATACATTGCTTGACACCTTTGTTTGCATGAGTTGGTGTGCAAGCAAGAAAAATTCTTAGGATCATCTTGCATCTTGTCATAATAGTGTGAAGGTAATTAAGTAGTTCTATGCATTTCTATGTGCATACTCCAATTTGCAGACCACCTCATTTGTAGTGGAATCATAAGATTAATGCAAAGTGAACATCCTGTGTGCAAAGTCTCAATAGGCTTATTCTAAGACTAATTCACAGTTAATTAGATGTTTCAAAACAAAACACAATAAAATGTCACTTTGGAAATGTCTACATACACATACATACTTACATACATACGTACGTACATACATACATACATACATACATTCATACACACATATATATTACAGCCTTCTTGGAAATTTTAAATTACGAAGAGAAAATTAGAAAGGGAACAGAAAATATTATTAAATGGTTAACAGAGTTTGGTAATTGTTGATATTATTGAGAATCTAGTAGTCACCCATTGGTGAGAAGCCCAAAGAGGTATGGCTAAAAACAGAGACAATTAATATGTTGTCCTAGAAAGACTCTTTCCTGTGACATTTAATACATACACACATATTTATCTTGCTATAATCTATGCTCAAATAGATTCTGAACAAGGAGACTGGATCAGTCTTAAAACACGCTTTTAGATTCTTTGGCAAGTATGAGTATGTCAGTGTGTCAGAAAAAAATACATTACTAGCAGTAAATGGACAATCATGATGGATATAGATGATGAGGTATCTTGCCATTAAAATGATGCATCCATATTTAAATCTGGAACGCTAGTAGGCAAGCAAAAAAGGGACTAATTGAGTTCTCAAATTTAATGATACATTGCCATGCAGCCAAATTAATGTATGATTATATTCATATAGTAAATATTAGCATTAAAACTAGCAGATACTGAAATTCTCTTCAAGGCTGTATTGTGATTTAAAAAAATAATATTTGGCTTCCAACTTCTTTCTGTTAACATTAACATTTCATTTGGAAGGAAAGTTCTGAAAATTCTGAGAAATACATACATTTGAAAAATACACAGGACTTGAGACAAAGTAATTCTTCTAAGAATAGAAGGGTTCTTTTCATTTGTGGGAAGAAATCTGATTCTGCTACTGGAAGAAATTAGGGAGGTGATTTTCCTTCTTCCCTGAAGGCCCACTCTCTCCTTTCAATCATATACTAGTCTTGAAAGCCTATCAATTCTTTGGAACTTAGAAGAGAGGGGGCAAATTGGCGAAAATGGTGCCTCTTTCCATTTCCACCCAAAGAACAATGTCCATAATTAAAATGCTACTCAATAAGAACCTTAGATCAAGTTGTATTATTACCATCAACAATTATCCAAACTATATTTCTTTGAATGAAAAAAAATCCTCCACAACTTACTCAGATGAAAGAATGATGTTAAACAATTCACTGTTAAGTATGCTCTGTAAAGCTGATTAATAGAAACTATTCATAGCAGCTAAACATAACTGGTTCCAAAAAGAAAGTTACAAAATTGTCTTCTCCCCAACTCCAATTTTGCAGGAGGCAGTTTATTTCACAAATACATTTGTAACAAAAATTAGATTTCAGTAGAGTCTGGAAAAATAAATATTTTCATACTTGGATAGCTATACCGAGAACAACATTTCTAAAACTGGACTTAAATGTCCATTTACAGACCATAACCCAGATTTTCAATATGATAAATGAAAGTCTGATTCTGTCCGAAACTCCTGAAAAATATATGTTGTTTCATTTAGCTACAGTCTAGCTGTAGTCTAGCAGGTTGAAATTATTGGTATTGACATCTTCTTATTCAACCAGACAGTATTTCTCTTTCTCCAAAGTCAGCATTATATTCTCTTCATGCATCAGCGGTGCTGAAATGAGATGAATGGAACAATCTCTCAAAAGAGTTATTTTTTCCTTTTTCCCCCACCTCCCAACTCTTAGAGCAAGGATATGACCAGTAGACGCTCTGCTCATGCAATACATCAAAGCCACACACTCCAAGAGAGCCAGGGCTACTCCCCATTCTGATAGGAAAAACTGTAAGGCAATGCCATCTGTATGGCTAGCACAAGCAAATCTGGAGGAAAAAGGTACCTGCCTTTTCCAGGGACACTTCCCAGGCTTCCAGTTGTGTGCTACAGCACTGAACCAGGAGCGCAGGTGGCTGCCATGAGGATGTGCCCTAGGAAATAACTGTTTAGCAAGTAAGGCACCTCATATTTTCTTTCCAGCTGTGTGTAAATCTTACAAATCCCATCTCTCTAATGTCTGTCATAGTTAAGGGAAAAGGAAGCTGCTAACAAAAGTTCTTGGAACAACTTTAAATGTTTATTTTACTGTAGCATTAAGTCTTTTGTC
The DNA here is from genome assembly GCF_964273705.1 of Natrix helvetica. Taxonomy (NCBI): domain Eukaryota; kingdom Metazoa; phylum Chordata; class Lepidosauria; order Squamata; family Natricidae; genus Natrix; species Natrix helvetica. The sequence continues at coordinate 103,875,438 of NC_138548.1, read as the reverse complement.
AGAAGATCCTATTTCTTAAGAGTCAACTTTATGACAGGACCAGACCAAGATTGTTTGCTGCCTGAGATTACCCACTGTCCATCTCCCACTTGAACAAAAAGCACAGCATCCAAAATTAGTTAAGTCATTTAGACACCAAAGGCAGAAAAATGCTGCATTATTAAAAATACGGTAACAAATGAAATATTGCTTCCTTGCTTTCATGACATCTTACATCAACTGCCTGAGGCAGCCATGACAACTCTCCCAAAGTACTCACATAAATAGTTAGGAGCAAAGTGGTAACACGGCTCTCTTTAGAATCTGGCATGTTGAACAGTATCTCATTATTTTGTTTCTTTTGGAAACATGAGGCAAGCAGTGAGTCAAAACAGAAAGTTCAACAGGGAAGCCCAGTAGAAGATCTGGAGAAAATATCTATTAGTTGTATGACAGATTTTAGATCAATACCATTAGTTTGAATTTAATAAAATTTGACCATAGTATCTGCATTTCAAGGTTCTAGAAAATATGTATTTTAAGACCAATTTATACTACCCAGCTAATATGATGATGAGTACCAAGAGAAATGATAAAATGCCATCAAGAAAGCAAGTTCCAAAATTACTGAATGGGAAACACATTTCTAGGCACATGAATATTCAGATGTGACTGTTTATTCATTGAAAAACCCAAGCTTTCCACCACCTATTACTTAGCACTGAAAGCTTTCTGGGCACTCATTCATGCTAATTTTCAATAATGTAATAAATACACCATTGATAGTGCATGGTGAACAATCAGGAGAGCTCTCTGGCAACAAACAAGATCAATCTCAACCATTTGTCCCACATATTTATCATGCTAATAATTTAACTGTATAACAAACATCCTCTTAAATATCAGTATAGCTTGACAGTTAAAACACTCACTTCTCTTCATGAATAGAAGCATTATTGACAAAAGGAATTTCTTCCTTGTCTGTTTTCCCCAGGATCAGATTTTGTTTCTCCAAGTTTATCACACACTAAGAAATAAAGATTAATGAAATACATTACAAAATAATTAAAATTACTTGAGTAAAAAGGATAAAGATGTGCAAAAGGAAGACCAAGAAAAGATAAATTTACCTTCAAATATTTCAGTGTTTGTAATCCCAGGGAGCAGCTTTTCTCATTACCTTCTGGAAAAAAATACAAAGGCTATTCAGAAAGATGCATTTAAAAAAAAGCTGTTTGGAGATCTGTTGCTATGATGCACATTAAGGATATGTGATATTGTTACTTTTTCAATTACTACTCTCCACTGGATGTCCAGAATATCTTCTTGTAGAAGTACACTCCAAGTACCACTGAAACAGTGGCACAGTTTTGTAATATTTTTATTCTCCAAATTTTGAAAAAAAAATAGCTTAGAATTTTCCAAAACAAAAAAAAGATGAAACTCTTGTTATCAATCACATATTTGACTCACAGGCTATTTCTTTCTGATCCTTACAAGTTAAAAAATAAATTGAAAATGTGTTCTCCACCTGCATTAGATTGTTTCTACTGTATTACAGGTAGTTCTCAATTTACGACCACAATTGAACTCAACATTTATGTTGCTAAGTGAGAATTTTTTTTAATGTTTTTGCCCAATTTTATTACTTTTCTTGTGATATTTGTTAACTGAATCACTACAATTGTTTTATCAGTAACACTGTTGTTAAGTGTGAATCTGCTTTTCCCATTGATTTTGCTTGTCAATTGGTGATCATACAACCCTGGGATATTGCAACCGTCATAAATGTGAATCAGTTGTCAAACATCTGAATATAAATCATATGGTCATGGGGATGCTACAATAGTCATGAGTGTGAAAAAAGTCATGTGTGAAAAATAGTCATAAGTAACTTTTTTCAGTGCTGTTGTAACTTCAAATGGTCGTCAGATGAAGTCGAGAACTACCCCTACATATTTGTGGAACAGGCATGTTCCATTACTACCAAACAAAAGTTTGTGTTGCAAAATTCTATACACCCAATATAATCAGGAGTTATTGTTATAAAAATTCAGAGGCTGCCCAATTCTAGAACAACTCTGGGAAGCTTACAGTTAAAAGACAGAAAACAGCAAGGAAAAAAAACCTACATCCAGACAAACTGCACTCTGTGTACGATAAAACACAGTCAACAGAGGTCCACAACCACCTGTAGCCTGAAAGAACAGTTACTCTGTAAAAGATTACCAGAACATCACCTGGGTAAAAATCACATCTTTGGGAGATATAATTCCAGAGGGCAATTATAGGGGGACAGGGGCAGGAAATTGGTTTATCATTCATGGCTCTAAAGGTTTACTGGTGAATGTGTCTATAAACACTTACCAGCCACAACAACTGCAGAACAATCTACATGGACAGTCCCCATTACAAGAGGCAGATGTTCCAGATGACCAATCGCTTTCATACTATGTGGCAATGAAATCTTCTCACCTTCTGCTTTGCAGGTTTTCATATGCTCTTTTAGCCTAAATATGGAAATAAAACAACTGTGCTAAAATCAGAAGTGGGTTCATTTTAGGGAGAAGGTGTGATGGAATATGTAGAGAAGCAGTGGGGAAGTTTTGGCAACATGGAGTTTTCCCAGAGAGAGGCCTAGATTAAGAATCCATACAATCCCAAACTGGAAGGGGGGGGGGGAGAGAGATTCAGGATAGCCACACCCTAGTCTCTCGGGCTATATCTAGCAGCTTATAATGTTATAGCTTTAGATTTGGGTCATTAGGTGTAAATAATTAATTGAATTTGATTGGATTTCATTGGGTCTTCTGTAACCTTGGGCCTGGCAGGAGGGTAATATATGTTGCGCTGTGTATACTAACCCTAAACATGCCAGTCTAACCCAATATCTATTTGAAGCCAAGTCAGTCAGTCCTTCCTTCCTTCCTTCCTTCCTTTTCTTCCTTCCTTCCTTCTCTCTCTTCCTTCCTTCTCTTTTTTCCTCTCCTCCTCCTCCTCTTCCTCTCTCTCTCTCCTTCTTCTACTGTGAATAAAATATTACTACAACATGCATGTCTACTTCCCTAAGATAAAGCTTGTTGCAACACTAGTCAGCTCTTTCAGGCTGGGTATAATTCACAGTTTTCCTGGCCATGGTCAGGTAGCTTTCTTGCAAGCAGCAAAAAAAAAAGTTTTGTCGTTTCCTTTGAGATGCGTTTTCAACTTCCAGGTCTAGCCCAAAGTTTGGGTATTTCCTAATGGTTTTCCCACCATGCTTAGTTTCTTAGTGCTGGACAGCTGATTGAATGGCAAGAAGATGTAATTTCTTTTCCTGAACTCTCTAAGAATACTAGCAAAGAAAGAAAAATAATTCTAATTTCACCTAATGAAAGCGAGAAAGCAGAATTGGTAACAAAGAAACAATTACCGGTATATAAAAATTACTATTGATTATATAAAGTTGTATGGCTAAATATTGTTTTATAAACTAAAATTGAGAAAATTATGTTTAAAAATGTTGAAGCAAAGCAAAAGGGCTAGTGATGTAATTGCATCTCCCACAATATGGTTTAGATATGGTGTCTAATCAACATACACTGAGAAAAGAGAATCTGAAATATTGAATTACAAGACCATTTTTGGAGCATCTGTTCACTTCAGTTCATGCTTTTTAAGCCACTTTTTTACAGGGAAGGACAGCAAGGATGTTTGTGCTAAAAAGCAGATTGTGCTATTCTGCCTTCATGAAAAATAGGAAAAAAATAGTTAAGATAATTTTAACAATTGGCAAACCTTTCATATTTTGCTAATACACGATGTTCTATTGCTCTGTCGAGTATCAAATGTGAATCATAGAGCCACTTTTAGTTTTTGACCTTTTTGTTGTTCCATTACATAAAGGATATACAATCTGTGGTCTTCCAAGTGGCTCCTGATTGTCCTAGGTATAATTCCCAAAGCCTCCCCTCTCATCACCAAAGTATAATTTTTAACATGACAGAAAAATAAAAATAAGCAAATTTAATTTTTGTGCTGGCCCATGTATTTTTGGAATGAGGTCCCCAGCATCCCACTTCAAGTGTGGCCTTCAATTAAAAAACCAGTGCCTCCCCCTGAATCAAAATTGTATCCATAGGTTTATCATCAGATTTCTTTCAAGGATTTCCATATTATTTAACTTACAAATTGTTTTTCCTTTTCTTTTTATAGATTTATTTTTATAAAACATATATGCCATGTTTTTTTCCAGGTTACAAGGCAATTTACACAGCGATCGTCTTTTATTTTAGTCCTGTCACAGCCCTGAAAACTAAGCCAAAACAGGGTGACTGGCCCAAAGTCACCCACTGAATTTCTGTGGCTGAGAATGGATTTCTATCTTGACTTTTTAATGCTACTCTAATATTTTAATCATCATTAACATACCATCTATCTTGAGCATTTTTGCACCTTCCCCTGTGCATGTGTGCTCTGATCTTATTTTAGAACTCAGCTGATATATGTGATGTTTCTGAGTGTGAAGATTTTCAACGGAAAATTTAACCTTGCCCTCTTCCGCTAAATTCATGCACCACATAACACAACTCAAACCAAAAGCCCCAGTGTATAAGAAATGGTCGAGAATGGGATGTGTAGAAAGTTAGTTTTTTGCAATTGATCTAAAAATGTTATCAGTTGTTGATGGGGAACAATTAGTAGTATTCAGAACCCATCCAGGTTGGTGTGGTGATGGCGGTATCAGGCTACAAATCAGGAGACCATAAGTTCTAATCCTGCCTTATGCATGAAGCCAGCTGGGTGACCTTGGACAAGTCACTCTTTTCTCAGCCCTTTGAAGAAGGCAATGGCAGCAAACCACTTCTGAAAAAGTTTGCCAAGAAAACTGCAGGGACTAGTTCAGCCAGTTGCTAGGAATCAAGACTCGAAAGCAGAAAAAGAATAAAAATAAAAAAGTGACTCAGAATAGCAACTTATTGGGAATATGTATAATAGCAGCATTTTGGGGTGGGGGAGAGACACACTACAATGTAAAGGTCAGTGCAAAGGGAAACAGAAATCCATTGTCACATAGGGTAAGAATTTCAACAGAAGCAATTTCACATAGGAATATAGTAAAATCTTGATTTCAAGGGCAATTTGTGGGAAGAGCTGTCTATAAAATCTGAACATCTGCTAAATTGATGTCATTTTATGTCATCTGTGTAAATAGCATGATTAATAATAAACCCCTCAATAGACATTAGTAAATTAAATGGGGTGGAGTCTGAACAATGTGTCTACTGTACAGTATCTGGCTCGTTAAAGTGAGGTTTTACTGAAATAAAGAAAACAGTACCTGCTCAATTCTTTCTACATGTAAAATCTCAAAAATCTTCTACTCTCCTACTGATTCTGGACCAGAGCAGGACAAATGTTTTTCTGCCAAAGGTGCAGGAAATTTCAGCAGAAATACATTCTATGCTAGTAGTAGGCAGGCCCAGAATCTTATTCTATTTTATTTTATTCATACTTTTCTTTGTAGATCACAGGAATGATGGAAAAAATAGCTATCTTAACTGTAGCAATCATAAAAAAATAAACTTCAGCAATCTTGCTAAAGAAAGATTAGGTGACTTGTGTATCAGCCAGATCTACATATGAAGAAGATATGTATCTTTACATATGTATCTTTGATGAAGATACAAAACCTTATTCTTCATAAATCCACAGTAACTTGTAGGGTTTTTTAAAAAATATGTACACATCAGCTCTTTTGTAATCTTCTCTAGAATCTTCCAATGTACTGGCATTGAATTGGTTGACCTGTGGCTCCCTGGGTCTTCTTTCCCCCCCATTTTTGATAAGAATGACATTGGCCAGTAAATAGGATTTCACCTCAGATTCTCAAAAGCAAGAAATGGAAGATCAGCCAAACCAAGAAGTCAAGCTTCTTCAATAACATAGCATGTAAAACAATTGCCATTGTCTGTCTGAACTCACGTAAGGTCATTAAGTATGACCTTCTTTATATTTTCTGTCAAAGCTAAAAGCATACAGTACATGGCATAGAGCCATGATTAGTTGAGGAGCATCTGTCTCTCATACTACGGTAACTGCCCAGCTGATTCAATCTTGTAGGGTTGGCAAATTTTCAACAATGTCATCTATATAGGGACTCTGTAAGTGTACCTTATCTGTAGCACCAACACTCTGGAATAAGATTCCCCTCAAAATCTGGATGGCATCTACCCTGTAGTTTAGAAAGGCCTTACAGCCTGGATCACTATCTAAACCTTTGGTGAGGGAGAGTGAAGATCCCTTGCTTTATTCCTGTCTAATTTATTCTTCTCACCATATTTATCCCCTTTTTAAAATCTGGTTTTTGCGTTTTCTTTTAGTTGTCAGCCACCCAGAGTAATTGGGAATTAGATGACAGAAAATGAATAAACATATTCATATATACTCAGGTTTATGATCTTAAAATCAAGAGTACCATTATTTAATTATTAGTCCTCTTCCCCAATTCCTATTCATTTCACTTTGTTAGGTTTTGTTTATTCAGTTCAAGCAAGATTAGCTGATCTGTCTGTTATTTAATTAACGTTTTAAATGGAAGAAAGCTAATAGCAAGAGAAGTCAGACATTTTCTGGAAAGATATGCAACATGGAATTTATCTCCCCTATGATATGAGATCATTCTATTCCTCCCTGAGCTTGAAGAAGATTCATAATGTGCTTTTAGAAAACTTTGTCCGCTTCTTTTTCTTGGCTGGAAAATGTACACTAGATATCAACAACTATATTGTTTTCATTCCCTCTTTTATTTCTTTTAAATCAAATGGTCAATAATGACACCAGATTCATTTCCCCAAAAAACCAAATATTCTATTTTTGCTCTGCTTCTTTTGAACAAGTTACATCTTCCAATTTCTACATTCTAATTCTAATCACGAAAAGTATTCCAATAGATCTCAGTGATACCAGCAACATCATATTTCCCCTCATGTAATAACAGTTCAACCTCATCTTATTTTTCTTATACTTTGAGCATCAGAGGGCAGTGAGATGGTTCAGCAGTTAAGACACTGGGCTTGTTGGCTGGAAAGCTGATAGCCTGGGTTCAAAACCCGAACAGTGGGGTGAGCACCTGTTTCACTTACCTCCTGCCCACCTAGCAGTTCAAAAACATGCAAATCAAAGTAGATAAATAGGTACCATTTCAGTGGGGAGGAAACAGCATTCCACGATGTCATGCTGGCCACATGACCATCTTTGGACAGAGCTGACTCATGGCCTCGAACAGAGAAGAGCACTGCCCCTTATAGTCAGCAATTACTAATGGAGTCAAATCTGCAGTGATTCCTTTCCTTTCCTCCTGCATGCATAAAAACCACTAATATTGCAATGCTGACATTCTTCCCTATTTTCATTAATCAATTTAGAAGACTGCAGCAGTTACTCTCCCCCTTACTCTTATGTTCACAATTCCTTATCTGAATATCTTATTTCAGGGAATTCATCTTCAATTTTCACAATATTTATCAAACTCATTACACCTCATCCAAACATATTTTGCCCATAAGATGTAACCTATTTTGTGCAGCCATCACAGAGATACTACTTTCAAGTCCAAGGTGGTATAGTTGCAGCTGCTGTTGATAGTACACATACAAAAAGGGACAATATAATGACTTTTAATAATTTTATTGTTAATGATACATGTTTAAAATAGTTGAATATCAATATTTAATTGAAAGATGACCTTTAGCACAACAATCTTTCTCTTCACTTTCTTTTACTGGAGTGACAGTGAACGGGTAAGCAATTCGTGAATCAGAACAAAATAGTCCTGAAGGCGATCACTGTTGTTTGCTGTGCTTTCCCTTTGCACCGACCTTCGTTCCCACTGAAAACTATCTAAAAAAGCTATTAGTCTGAAAGCAATAATTATTTTTTGTTCCGTGAGAACCTGTTTGCATTTGTAACATTTTTAAGGTACTCTTCTTCTGTTCCCTTCTGCAAGATGACTCATTCATGACTGATTCATGACCTATGCAGAGATGAGCCAGAGCTAAAGGCACTTTGATGCTGCTTCTTTGAAGGATCTATTTTTCTGTCTGTTAATGGTATCATTAAAAAAAGTTCCTTTTTCAAATGTACGCAGCATCTCTTTTCTTTTTGCTCCAGCTTCTTAAATATAATACTACAGGAAGGCCATGAGTTACAATCACAATTGAGCCCAAAATTTATGTTGCTAAGTGGAAACAATTAAGTGAGTTAGTCCCTTTTTACAACTTTTCTTGCACATTTGTTAAGTTAATCACAGCAGTTGTGAAATTAAGTGAATCTATCTTCTCTATTGACTTTGCTTGTCAGAAGGTCACATAATGGGATCACATGACCCTGGGACACTGCAACTGCATTGCAATTCAAAAAACTTAAAATCATTGATTTTCTTTGCTTCTGCTGTAATTTCTGAATATTCTGAAGGATGTACTTCTTTTTATCTATGTCCACTGCAGTTATGCCATCTCAATTTGTATTGTTTATTACATGATATTTCATGCTTATTCCATCAACCTCAAAATAAAACACATTTGCCCTGGAAACAGTTGGAGATAATATTGTCAGTCTACATCAACAGCAAAAATAGAAAAACAAGGTTCTGGTGGCAAAAACTTGCTTTTCTTAATTAAACACTGAAATCTACAAAATGGAACCAAACACAAAAGGGTGGCTCAATGGGAGGTTTATCATTACCTGCATAAGTGCAAACCTGCATTTGGGTTACTACTCAGATCCTAATGGATGCTCATAGCTGTCTCATGCCTTAGGTTATGGTAGATGCCTTTGAAGTTTATATGGTTTTTCTTTTTTTGTTTTTATGAATGAACAAGGTTGTACACTTTTATTATTACAGATTGTCCTCAACTTACAACAGTTCACTTAGTGACAGTTCAAAGTTACAATGGCACTGAAGAGAGAGACTTATGACCATTTTTCACATGTACAACCATTACAGCACCCCCTTGATCATGTGATTAAAATTCGGAGGCTTGGCAACTGGTTCATATTTATGACAGTTGTGGTGTCCCAGGGTCCTGTGAATCCCTTTTGTACCTTTCTGACAAGCAGAGTCAATGGGGAAGCCAGATTCACTCAGCAATCATGTTCATAACTTAACAAATTCAGTAACTCGCATAGCAACTTTGGCAAGAAAGGTCATAAAACAGGAAAAATTGACTTAACCTCTGTCTCACTTAGCAACAGAAATCTTGGGCTCAATTGTGGTAGTAAATTGAGGACTATCTGTATGTATTATTTTTGCCATTATAAATTGCCCAGAATCTTATGGATTTGGGAGGCTTCTAAATTATATAAATGAATATATACATACATGCATATATATTGAATGTGCTGTGCTGTGCTGTTGCTATTTTTATAAGGAAGTTAAACGGGAAATCTATGCTTATCAATTTAAGTCTAACAAACTACCAATAGATACCTATTTGATTTTCCCGTCCATCTTTATCCCAGAAAAGTGATTGTACAATTAAGTGAATCTGGAAAATAGATTTTATGGCTAAATTAGATTAGAACTTGGCTTTTACATATATAAGTCTCATAACTGACTTCTTCTTAGTTAGGCTATATGTGTTTGAGTCAATTTTGCATCCAAGTACTGGAGCGTCTCCTGCTGAAAACAGTTTGATACAGAAAGCTTGTTTTACATTCTGAAATGTTACATTTTATGAAGTTATAGAAAACCAGGGCCATAAGATGCTACCACCTCCACACCATACCCTATTTAATTTTTTATAAGTACTAGATGCATTCCCACTTCATACAAATCTAGAGAATTTCAGAACAAAGAAAGATGGGCATACAATGCCCTGTAAATGGGGTTTTTGTGAACATCATTTATTCTTAAAATGAAAAAGTAAGTGGAAACAATAACAGTAATAGTAATGGGTAACTGCAACAGGGTTAGGAAAGATCTAGTAAAAAGAAAAATCTGAGAGATATGCCAGCAATGAGGGACTTTCTCAGTAATATTCAGTGTAAAATGGATTAAACAAAGCACATCACAAGACAATCATTTCTATAAAGTAAAGTGCTCAGAAAAAAACAGAAAGAGAAAACAATGTAAAATCACAATAGAAAACATGAATTACAGAAATGAATGCCAACCTACCCTACTGTGATGCTGAAAAGTGCAGAAACTTGAAAGGGAAATTATGCATAAAGTGCAGTATAACATGTCACTTTAAGTTTCAAATAGGTTCCATTTAATAAGAGAAATGGATTTCTCCTGGGCAAATAAAGCATAGGATTTTTTAAAAAGAAAACTTGACAGTATTATGCAGTCTCATGCAATAGAATAGCTTTAGAAGAGAGAACAGATCAAGAAAAAAAGATTGTGGATAATGAAGAAAATCCTTAACAATTAGTGTTAATTAAAACTTTGTAAACCCAGGAATGTTAAATGGAAATATGGGCATACCATAAATTTTAATTTTAAAAGTTGAAAGAGTCACTACTGTATTCATCACTTCAAGGGAGAAAAAAACCAGGCAATTTGTACATTTCAATTCATTTCCCCCTGAAAACCAGAAAATGTAACACTTTGAGAAAAACATCATCTGTGTTTTCAGGAATAAATCAGTCATGTTGATAGCTGTGCAAAAGGAGACACCCACAACCAAAGAGTGGTGATAAAACTAGTAATTAAGCCAGGCGAACCTCACATTTTGAAGTTTCCTGTTGTAACAATAGATTTGACAATGTAAAGTGCTTTTGTTGAATTTTTCATTGAATTTCTAAGTTACAATTACCGTATTTATCGGCGTATAACACGCACTTTCCCCCCCGAAAAATAGGGGGCAAATGATGTATGCGTGTTATACGCCGATATACGCCAGGCGATATACGCCAGGCACACAGAAAAGGATCGCGGAGCGCTTCGCCCCAAAAGCAGCTGCTTTTCTGTGCGCCTGGCGTTTAAAACATCCGGCTATCTATCTAAACGCCAGGCACACAGAAAAGGATCGCGGAGCGCTTCGCCCCAACAGCAGCCGTTTAGATAGATAGCCGGATGTTTTAAACGCCAGGCGCACAGAAAAGCAGCTGCTGTTGGGGCGAAGCGCTCCGCGATCCTTTTCTGTGCGCCTGACGTTTAGATAGATAGCCGGATGTTTTAAATGCCAGGCGCACAGAAAAGCAGCTGCTGTTGGGGCGAAGCGCTCCGCGATCCTTTTCTGTGCACCTGGCGTTTAGATAGATAGCCGGATGTTTTAAATGCCAGGCGCACAGAAAAGGATTGCAGAGCGCTTCGCCCCAAAAGCAGCTGCTTTTCTGTGCGCCTGGCGTTTAAAACATCCGGCTATCTATCTAAACGCCAGGCGCACAGAAAAGGATCGCGGAGTGCTACTCAGCGGGGTGTGGGCGAGAGGAGGAGAGAATGGATGAGCCGTCTCTCCTCTCCCCGACACCCGACTAAAACGTTTTCTTTCGCCCGCGGAAGAGCTCGGGCGGGCGAAAGGAAACGCTTTAGACAGCGGGGGTGTGGGTGAGAGGAGGAGAGAATGGATGAGCCGTCTCTCCTCTCCCCGGACTCCCGACTAAAAGTTAATAAAAAAAGGAAGGAGGGAAGGATGGAACTGGAAGGGAGGCAGGGAAGGAGGGAGGGAGAAAGGAAGGATAAGAGGATAGGGAAAGAGGAAAGAAGGCAGGCAGGCAGAAGGGAGGGAGGTGCAAGGAAGGAAGGAAGCATAGATAAGCAGGAGGGAAAGAAGGCAGGCAGGCAGGAGGAAAGAGGAAGGAGGGAACTGGAAGGGAGGCAGGAAGGAAGGGAAGGAGGAAGGGAGGGTGGAAGATAGTAGCAGTGAAAGCAGCAGTGTTCATAGTTGCTTTTACTGTCCTTTTACATTATTTACCTTATAAGTGGTAATAATATTAATAAAAAAAAGTTCTGAGCTACCCTTATTTTGCTTCAAAGTTCTTTATTTGAAATTTAAATTTTTTTCCTGAAATTTCCCTCTTAAAATGAAGGTGCGTGTTATACGCCTGTGCGTGTTATACGCCGATAAATACGGTAGTTCTTTTTTACAGTAATCAAACTACAAACATCTTTCCTTTTTTTAATAAGAGGAAAATAATTAAGACAATGTCATGCATCCCAGCACCAGTTCCCCTTTCTAAGCATCCGATGGAACCAAAGTATGTTCTACGCTACCTTCCTGAATAGTCATGTATTGAGCCATGTATTGGCTCAATATATGGTATTAAGCCATGTATTTAGCCATGTATTGAGATACATGGCTAAAGAAATAATTTGCATATGGTAAGGGTTGTGGTCCAGCAGGATCCGTCTGAGCTGCTGACGGACTCGGATAGCGAGGAACCATATGAGTCTGCCCTGGACGATGTGGAGGACCCTGTGCAGGGTTCAGATTCAGAGCAGGGACCAGAGGGGCTGGTTGGCCACCAGGAGGCGCCTGAGACATGGAGCAGTGGGGAGGATCAAAGGCAGTTTGTCCCTGATGCTAGATTGAGAAGGGCTGAGAAACGGAAGCAGCAACTACGTAGGCAGAAGATGATTAAGCACAGGTGGTTGTGGATTGGCCCCTCCCAAGAGAGCTTATAGGTGAGGCGTTGGGAGGGGACATTTGCAGGAAACAACCGTTCAAATTAGTAGCTAAGAAAATCTCTGTATTCTAACCGTGTCTGCTTGTTAGGGACTATCTGCGGTGCTTCATTTGACTTATCTGGGTTGTTTTCTTGAACGTGAGTTGTCTGGGCCCTCAGCCAAAGGATTTGTTGTCTCAGTGATTAAACAGTGGCAAACAGCCAAGCCTGTGTTCTGTTATTTACAGGCGTGGAGAGGGGGGTCAGAACAGTAAGGACTACACTCAATGTTCTTCTTCCAGACACTATTATTATTCCCACTTCAATAAATATAAGCTGTAATTTCTTTGATGGAACAGCATGAAGTCTCTAAGCCTACATGGGTTTTAAATTAAATATTAACCCGAGGAGTTTGAGGGTTAAATCTTCTGTGATTCACTGTGAAATTTTGCTATCTAAGACCCAATTTATGAGCTTGTCTGTCACAATTCACTGGTATGAAACATCTATTTGTTATGAGATTCAAAGCTTCAGTTCTCAAATGTTCTGGGGCTCTCCTCTAACTAAATGTTATTGAAGGGAGCTCATGTGCAAATAAAGACACAATTAGGAGAAGGAAGAGAGCACAGTTTTTAGAGGTCAAATCCTATGTGACAAGGATACAGAATGTAAAAGGCCAAGAGCCTTATGCAACCGTCCAAAACCTTG